>NC_087436.1:120305632-120935632 GCF_036321535.1 Camelus dromedarius
ATTTGCAGTCTTCTTCCATCCCGTTGGCCTCCCCATCCCAACCTAGACAGATGGATAGATAGAAAGATCTATATCCACAGATCACTGAGTCCCTTTTCATATTTTTCAGACTTTTTACCTGTCTTTGCTTTAATTTGAATAGTTTCTATTGTTATGTCTTCAAGTTCACCCAAACGTTCCTCTGCAATACCTAATCTACCACTCATTCCTTTCAGGGAATTTTCCATTTCAGAAATTTCAATTTCCATTTATAGGGTTTCCATCTGGCTTCTTTTAGATCGTCCATGACGTTCCTACACACATTCACATTTTCCTTTCAGGTCGTAAACGTATTTACGCCGGCTGTTTTCAAGTCGTCATCTGTTGGTTCCACCGCTGATCTTATTTCTGGGCCTGTTGCTACTGGCTGGGTTTCCTTCTGGCCCTGGGTCACATCTTCCAGCTTCATCTTATGGCCACTCGCATCTGGCGGGTGTTGGACATGGTCAAGTTCATGCTGTCGGGGGCTACCTGCAAAGAGTGTTGGGGTTTGCTTTGGCAGACAACTCATTTGCAGATCAGCGTGGCCTTTTTGAGATTTGTTCTTGTACTTTGAGCAGGTTTACAGCAGCCTTCACTCTAGGGCTATTTCAGTTCCACTAAGAAGGTACGACGCTTTCAGTGTCCTCACCGCGTGGCTGGGTGTTCAACAAGGAGTCTCCTCCCGGCCAGGTCAAAAATGTCTCCCCAGCCTGGGAATGTCTAGTTTACAGAAACCTGTTCACTCTTTGCCCCACCCTGTGAGATTTCCTTTCTGTCTACGTGGTTTCATATTTAGTCCAAGATGCAAAGGCACCTCTGCATAGCCTTCTGGATTTCTTTTTCTGTGGAGCTCTCTTCCTGCTGATAGGCTGCCTTTGTCTCTCAGATTCCTGTCTCCTAACTCAGGGAGGATTCCAAGCTCTACTTGGATCCCCTCCTTGTCCTATGTCAAGAAACAGCTTCCAGGCAGAAAGCCAGGCAGTCACAGGGGTCACTAAATTTGTCTCCCTTCTGTGAGTCCTGAGCCTCCTGCACCCCAACATCCCAGAACAGTAATTTTGTATATTTTGTCCAGTTTTCTAGTTGTTTATAGTGGGTAGATAAGCCCAGCCCCTGTTACTCCAGTGTGACAGAGCTGTCTGCTCTTATTTTAAAATGGCAGATTACCATCTTCCAAACCCACTGTGATCATGTCAACCCTCGTCTCTAAGCTATGGGCACAGAAATCAAACATTCAGATCACCGTTGGGGGAACTGGGACCCAAGCACACCACAAAAACATATGGTGACTCTTTCGCTAGGAACATTCCTTGTCATTGTCCCTGCCTCTCTCAGCAGCCCCCTGACAAATCCTTCCACTTCTGTCTCAGGCACATGCCGTAACTACAGAAAACAGCTTGGGGAACAACACTCAAAGCGTCCCCTTTCAGCTGGGTGTGGTGAATCGGAGAGAACAGGCAGAAAACAAACTCTGGGGTTTGTCATTCTTTGTTTTCTAGCAATGGAATGTTTTTTCTGGGAGTGATGTGTCTGGTGGGGCTGTGGGGGGAGGAGGGAGGATGCCCCCGCGGGAAGGCTGCCTGCTGACCTCCCTCTGAGCACCCAGAGGTGTAGGGCAGAGAGGGGAGCCGGGTGTAGCCCTGCTGCCGAGGGCTAGGACTTCAGTCCGTCTCCAGCCATTATTCACTATACACCTGCCAGGTACCAGGCACCGGAGAGGAATCAGACCCAGGCCCTGCCTGCATGGCGTTAGCATCAAGTGGCTCCAGGACACGCTGCCAGAGAAGGTTGTGGAGCCCAGGATGCAGCGGGGCTGTGAGGAGAAGGGGTGGGGCGGCTCTGGGGGTGGGGGGGGCAGCTCATGCCTCACTGTAGTCTGTCCAGATGCTGCACCCTGTGGGATCTGGACTGATGCAGTTCCCAGTCACCAGTGCCAGCCCAGGGCCTGGCCTTGCAGGCACTTAGGAAAGCTTGGATGAGTGAATGCATGAAGGAAGGAGAGAAGGAAGGAAGGTAGAAAGGGAGGGAGGTAGGAGGGGAAGGAGGAAGGCGGGAGGGGGGAAGGGAGGGGGGAGGGAGGAAGGGAAGGGGAGGGGGAGGGAGGAAGGGAAGGGGAGGGGGAGGAGGAGGGGGAGGAGGAGGGGGAGGGGGAAGGAGGAAGGAGGATGGAGGAGGGGAAGAAGGAGAGTGGGGAGGACAGAGTGGCTGCCCACCCTCGCTCACCGGCAGGTAGCGCACACGAAGCAGTCGGGGTGGTAGGTCCTGCCCAGCGCAGACACCACCTCACCCTCGATGAACTGGTCGCAGCTGAAGCAGCGGGTCCCGTACAGCGTCTGGTAGTCCCGTGTGCAGATGTACTCGCCCTGCCGCACGAAGAAGCCGCCCTCGGCCAGGTCGCAGCCGCACGCTGGGGAGAGCACGCGTGGGGCCATGTTAGCAGGGGTGACCAGCTCCCCCCACGGGCCCCAGGTGGACCCCCCACATACAGGCTTCCGTTGATTCACTGAACCCCTGGGGGACTGGGCTCCAGGCACAGACTCCAGCTCTGGCCCCTCAGCCTAGAGTGGAGTGGACTTCCTTATGGAAGCTTCTAGAAAGAGGCAAGACCAGGGATGAGAACTGGGCTGTGCTGAGGGGCCAGCCCAGCGCCCTCGCCTTCTTACCCCACCAGGGATGAGGCCCCCTCGGCCCCTCCAGGTGGGCTGCTCCCAGCATGGACTATAACAGAGGCAGTTAATACCTGAACGCCGGGCTCTGCTCTGGGTGGGAAGACCCCATGGGGCGGTGGTCGGCCCCCAGACCACAGCGAGGCTTCCCAACACCCCACTGGTCTCCCACCACGTGGACGAGGCCAGACCCCCTGCAAGAGGGAGAGAGGTCGGGCACCACACTGACCCCCAACACACACCTCCTGCCCCAGGGCGGGGCTGAGGGCATTGCTAGGTAGAGAATGGGGCACCTTCCCTCAGGACAGGCCCCAGGGAACAGGGGAGCCAGGCCCAGGCACCCTGGCTGGTCCCTTTCCTCCCTGATGCCGGTCAGTCCCAGATCCTCGTGGGTCACAGCCCCCGAGCCAGAGTTTTGAAAAACCATGGAACCCACATATGTCTTTGAATCGACACAAAGTTTCATCAAAACCTTAACTGATCGCAGAAGATAGAGTCTGTGTACTGGCATCTTTACGTTTACCGGTCATCTCGTCCCTTTGAGCACCTGCAGTAGATCCTAGATGCAGAATCAAGACCACTAACCGCTGTTTATAAAACCCACAGCCAGGCTCTGAGTAAAGTCAGCATCTCACCTTGTCCCCTTTTCTCCCGGAGAAGCCATTTCCATCCCCCTCCCCACAGAACTGTGTGCAAATGCAATGTGTTTCAGAGATCGAAGGTGCCCATCGCGGTCTCTGAAACAAAAATCCCACAGTCAACGTGGAAATTGATTTATTCACGATTTCTTATGGTCATGAGGCTCCAAATGTTGAATAACTTATTCTGGATGGGGTTGTTACTACAATGACTGGTACAAGGCTATCAAAACAACACACAGGTTGCACATGTTGGTAAATGATCATCACACGGACACAAGAAGACTTTTCTGCAGTGCAGGTCTCGAGGACATGGATGGGGTGGGCAAGGGGAGTTCCTGGTGTCTGATCAGGGGAGCCCCAGCTTTGGAGCTGTGCCTGGTTTGGTGTCCTGTGAGTCTGGGGGCGAGAGCAGCCGGGCAGCCTTCCTCCACCACTGGTGCCTTCTTAGGCTGGTCAGTTTGGGAGAAGCAGCTGTGGAAGTCTGGAAACTGAATCTCCAGAGGGTCTCAGAGTCCTCAGGAGAGGACCGCAGTGGACTCAGTGCCCCGGGACCCCGAGACCCTCTGGAGATTCAGTTTCCAGACTCCTTTCAGCCCATACACCTATTAGCGCACAGGACCCGCCGTCCCACCAGCGATCTGGGGACTCCGAGTGGCCCTGCCAGGTAGACCCACTCTGCTCGCTCCCATCCCCACACAGAGAGAGAGGACAGGCTGCTCCTTGGTGTCCCTGTCCCCTCGCCTGGGCCACAGGGCTGCGATGCCACTCCCCAGTTACAAAGTCCAGAGTGGATGGAAATCCTTCATTCCGTGTCTCCAAGGAGCTGTTAGCTCTTCGGACAAGGCCGAAAGCTGAGCAGCCGAGGGCCCAGATGGGGGGCTGCCTGCACGGGACGCAGACTCGCCCCCACGCCCTGTGCTGTGCACCCCTCAGCACGTCCCTTCCCTCTCCGGGCCCTGCGTCCCCCTCTGGACACAGGGTGTGAGAACGGCAGCGCAGAGATGTGTCCCGTGAGCTAGCGTGACGTAAGCCTCCAGTTGTGCGGGCCGCCGCCAGGCCACTGCTGTACTGACGTCAGCCAGCCCGAGAGGCCGGAGGCCGGGGCCCAGTTCTAAGTCCTTCTCCCACCCAGCCTGACAGTGAAGACCCTTTGTTTAATCTTGCACCACAGCCTAGGCCAAGCAGGTGCGCCCGGCTCGGGAAGAGCAGGCTCTCAGGGGCTTCTGCAGGACAATGGCTGCCTTTCTCTGTAAGCGCCGCCTGGAACACTGGGCCCTGAGTGAGGGGCTGCCTCAGGCTCACGCTTGGCCCTGGCATTTGTCTAACCCTCTAATCTTCTTAGAGATTTGACAACATTGACTGCTCCTCGAAGGAGAAAAACATGGAGATGGACCTAGTGCCCCAGGAAACGTGAGCCTCCGTCACAGAGGCACCAGGAGGCAGAGTAAGAACAGCCTTCCTGCCCCACAGGCCGGGCCCCGGCCGGCGCCATGTGCTCTGAGTCATCTCTGCTACTGACCAGCCTGTAGCCGCCCCGGGTGTGCCGAGACCAGGGCCAGACGGTAAACCAGACCTCCGCCTGCCAAAAAGAGTCCAAATTCTTTAGTGATTTTTAAAGTCCTAATCAAGACAATATACTGTTATTACATTCTATTTGCCTATCAAAGAGACCCGTGAAGGCACAGAAGCAGCTGTGGTGACCCCAGTGGCCCCCCTTTGGCCATCGTTATGATCATTTCTGAGAAACGGTTGGGAGGGGGTGGGCAGTGGCGGGAAGACAGTCAGTCCCACTGTCTGGAATACCATTTGGCCCCAGTCAAAGGAATGTGAAAACGGCTCCGACCCTTGGGCCCAGCCATCTCTCTCTGAGGCTCTACCCCAAGGAAGTGGCCGTGACCATCCACAGAAGCTTACTTGCACAATAACATAGGAAATAAACGCTGGGCCTTAGAGACATGCACCCTGGGTGTGAATCCTCACTCTTGCTGCTTCCCAGCTGTGTGACCTGGGGCAAGTTACTTAACCTCTCTGAACCTCAGAGTCCTCATTTGTAATATAGGGTTAGCCACACTGATCGTGTCACAAGAAATCAGTGAGATGAGGTACAGGATACTGATTAATACTGATTAGCCCAGAGCCGAGCTGGAATCGATGTAAACGTTTATCAGCAGGGGAGTGGCTATGTTTACTGCGGGCCAGGCATCTGAAAGGATTTGGATAGATACTGAAATTGATGTTGAAGACCCTCTGATGGGGAAAGGGCTTACACAGTCCCTTCAAGTGACTCAGTCAGGACACAAAATGCATGCATACAGCATAATTTCAAAGTAAAAAGCCTCTTACGAAGGAAAAGACCGGGAGGCTCTCTAGCCAAACACGGACAGCACCTCCCTTGGGGTGGTCAGCTGAGGGATGGTCTCCACGCCCTCCCTGCATGTTTCCGTCCTGGTGTCGAGGAAGAAGAGATTAGGCAGCGTGGTCACTGCCAGCCCAGGTCCTAGCCTAATATTTGCCTGGGATTCTCCATCTATAAATAACAGCCCTACGTCATCGGAGATTCCTTCCTGCCGCGACTTCCCACAATTCTGCCACGTGAGCCCGGTTCCTGGCGCGCCCTGCGTGGTCGGGCTGGGCAGAGCCTGTGTCTTGGCCGGGGGACGGGACACCCCTGTCTGGAGCTTTCCTTTGGTCCTGGAAGCCCTTGGTCAGTTTCTCATGAGTGCCCCGGGAGCGCAGGTGTTTTGCCCCACTCCCTTGTAACCCCCCGTTGCCCAGACCAGCTCTAGGCATGGCTATTCATGGTCCCCAGATGGATGTGTCCTTGGGGACAAATCCACCCACTGTTACCAAGCTACAGGCAGTCCTGGCGGCCTCTCCCCTGCTGCACACACACACACACATGACCTCTCCCCTACCACACACACATGTGCGTGCGCACGCGCTTCCCTCCCCCTCTTTCCGCCCCTCTTTCCATGACTGTGAACATGCTCAGCCTCGCTGCCACGTGGATCAGAAAATGCCTGCTTTCTCCAGGTCACACGTGATTGTGGCCTCATCTTTTCATCATTTTCAGAGTCAGGGCTATGAAAGGTGTCAGTTGGAAACCAATGTTCTTAAGGCACAGAACGCGGCCACATGTAAAAGGTCAAGAGGGCCAGATTTGTTTTCCTGGGCAAATTTCAAGTTGTTTATAATAATGGTGACAGCTTTCATTTTTTTCTTGAGGACCTACTATGTGCGGGGTGTCTGACGTATTTATATCTTACACGCATTCCCCTTTGTGGTGTGAAGGTAGAGCTGGCGGGACTTCAAGACAACCCAGGAACAACAAGTTCATACTGTACAGCACAGGGCACTATATTCAGTATCTTATGTAGTAACTTATGGTGAGAAAGAGTATGAAAACGAACACATGGTCGTTCACGTATGACTGAAGCACGGTGCTGTGCACCAGAAGTTGACACAACGTTGCAAACTGACTGTACTTCAATAAAATATATATACACAAAAAAGTTAATGCAAGCTCATTGCAAAAAAATTTAAAAATACGTGTGGAATAAAATAAAATGACCCTTCATTCCAAAAAAAAAGACAGTCCAGGAACAGACCCTCACACTCTTGTCCAGGCCGCCATCGTCCTGGCCACGGCTCCGAGCCCCTCTCCCCACCCTGCCTGGGCCTCCCCGCAGCAGCACAGCACGCAGGGGTCCATGAGACTACAACAGACAGGACTCTCCTGTGTCCCTTCTCCCTTGGTGTCAGAGTCCAGATCCTCACAGGGACCCCCCTCCCAATGCCCCCCCTATTCTGCTCTAGACACACGGACCTCCTACTGTCCCAGAACCTGCCAGGCACACTTCCCTGCTTCAGTGTCACTGCACTGGCTGTTCTCTCTGGCTGTGACGCTCTTCCCTCACCTCCTTCAAGTCTTCACCTCCTCCGTGAAGCCTGCCCTGATTATCTATTTTAAAATCGTGACTGCCCGGCACTCCCAACCCCCTCTTCATCTTGCTCCTTTTCTTCCATTTTCTAGCACATCACTGTTAGCAGAGAAGAAAACTTGCTTATTTATTCTCCCTAGTGTTTATCATCTGTCTCCCTGCATGAGAACACGGTCTCCAGGGGGACAAGGATGTCTGTTTTGTTCACGGATGCCTCCCAAGCACCCAGAACACTGCTTGGCACAGGGTAGGGGCCTAATGTGGCTGTTGAATGGAAACTTACGTGATCTCTTTCATAGATTTTCAGGTTAGGTGAATAGAGGCATGGCAAACAAGTGCCTGGATGCGGGAACCCAAAACACCGGATCAGAATTAGACACAACTGTCTTCTGTGCTAGCAGACCCTGCTCTGCTGGACTAGCAACACACGCATCTAGGGACGAACACGGCTGGTGTCAGTCACATCCTCCCATCCCTCTTTGCTGGTAGGAGTGAATGTGTGACCCCATTCCGACCAGTGAGTCATACAGGAAGTGTGTGGGGGCCTTCAGGGAAAAGGTTCTCCTCCCTGATGGAAGGGAGGTTACCCTGATTACCCAACTGGGGTGACCACGTGAGGGGAGGGTCCCTTTGCCTGTGCCCATCCCTGCCCAAACCCTTCCCCAGGGTTGAGTATTAACCTGTGAGGATGCAATGTTTGGAGCTTTGGCAGCCATATTGAGACCATGAGGAGAGGCACTGTTGACATGCACAAGATGGGGGGGCGGCTGGGGGTACAGTGGCAAAGTAACTTGAGTCTTCGATGACCTTGTTGAGCTGTTAAATTAACTGGCTCTGGAGGTGAGGAGGCTACCTCCAGACATCATGCTAAGAAGATATATATTCATGTAATTGAACACACTATATGCTGGGTCTTCTTTATCATTCAGCCAAAAGCACCCTCAGTGATTCACAGACTTTCCATTTTTCATGAGAGCCTGGATAAAAGTCAGGCTAAGACGACGCAGTCCTCATGCTTTAAGAAATACAGTGTTTCTGAAGCTTAGCTTTCTTTTAGGGAGGAGTCTTAGCTGTCCCTGTCGTCCTTCAGTGGGGGGAGCAGAGATGCCACCCACTGAGGGCAGGCCCCGCTGTGTCTGCAGGCTGCACCTGGCACAGGGTGAGACTCCACGGCCGCATGGGGGCGGCAGGGTGAGTGGGGGGACTTGGAACTGAGCCTGCAGGCCCACCGACCCCTGCCACCTCCACCACTACTGCGGCAACCGCCTCGGGCAGCCGCCGAGAACGGAGGGTGAGGCCCAGGGCTGGTCAGCCCTGCCCACCCCACGCTGTCTCGTTTCCCCACCCAGGCTGCTGAGGAAGCAGTGGCCGCCATCCCACGTCTACTCAGAGGCTGAAGCTAAGGACGAGGACCATCTGGGCCTCCCGACCTCCACAAAACCCCGTGCGTCAAGCCAGGCGATGGACTGGATTCTGGGCGTCTAATGCCTTTCACTGAGTTCCTAAGATCTGTGCTGCCAGACAATCCTGTTAAACACAGTGGCGCTTCCACTTTGTCTTTTAAAATCAGGTTTTAAAAAGAGCAGTCTAATGGATTTGGTTTTTCAGAAACACAGCAAGCGTATCTGTCTGGGGAGGAGAGGAAATGAGACCAGACAGGTCCCGCGAAGCCTGGGAAGCCCTGATGAGCAAAAGAGGGTCCAGCAGGGCCGAGCGGGGTGTTGGGTCACCTCGCCCCAGGAAAGGTCCCCCAGTGCCGATGCAGACCGGGGGTCCTGGAGCCCCATGTTGGGGCTCCACGTCAGGGGTGAGGACGGGGCCAGTGCTCTTGTTTCTGGAAATGCTGAGAACACGCCATTTCCACACCCACCTCCCACCGGGGTCCCAGCAATCCCACCCCACCCCCACCCCCGGGGTCCCCAGGCCGGGCATCGCAGCGGGCTCATTGTCAGTGCTCGTATCTGCTAACCCCAAACTCCTTATTTATCCCTCCCCACCTCCCCCTTTGGTAACTGTGAGTTTGTTTTCTATGCCTGTGAGTCTGTTTCTGTTTTGTAAGTTCATTTGTGTCATATTTTAGATTCTACTTATAAGTGATATCACATGCTATTTGTCTTTCTCTGTCTGACACACTCTACTTAGTATGATTGTCTCTAGGTCCATCCACATGGCTGCAAATGGCATTATTTCATTCTTTTTCGTGGCTGAGTAATATTCCACTATACATGTACACCACATCTTCCTTATCCATTCTCTCCTCGCCTTTCTTTGTCTGAAATTAGAGCTGACCTCCTCTGTGATGCCCTCTCTGGAAGCTCCCACCCTTCCCTGTGGGCCCCTCCCAGCACTTGGTTTCTACCACTAACAGCCGACTTTTCCACCCATGCTGGTAGATTTATCTCCTCACCAAACCTCACCAGTCAAAGGTAAATCTACTGCCTCTGTATTCAGTACTTCCCAAAGCTGGGCCTGGCACACAGTGGGGCCTTATGAGACCCTTTGTGGGCTCAGGGGACTCAGGAAGTTTAATGGGGCCCCACAGGGTTGCTAAAACCTGTGGTGCTCGATTACCTACACGTGGTGTATTTCCCAATTTTGCCTATAAAAAGCAGACCCTCACTGCCCCTGGGACCCAACCAGACTCGTATGTGAACCTCTGTGATCTCTGAACAGCCAAGTCAAACCCACAGGGAAGCCACCTGCGATGACACCGCTCGCTGCCCAGATGTAAGGTGGGTGGGGTTTGTAAGGCCACTAACAGAATTCCTTTAAATCTGCAGCCCTTTGGGTTTGGTTACTGTGTCACATCGGCTTGGTTTGCCCATCCCGTCCCCTAAGTACTACTTTTCATATATTTTCAGGAAACTAAATGCAAATACACAAAACCCAGCTGTGCACAAAGGAATCTGAGTGGACTTGAGCCCAGGGAGGACGGGCAGGCTGGGAGGACACTCACAGCCACGGCTGCCCGCAGAGGTGGACTTCACATGATTGATTTTGTTTTACTTTCTTCTTATCTTTTTAGTATTGTTTGAATTTAGTGTATTATTTACATTACTTTTTATAATCAGAGAAAAAGCCAGTTTTCATTTGGAACGAATGGTAATGCTCTTGGTCCTACTCTGGGAGGGCGGGGGCACCCGAGTATTCATGGCCCAGTTTAGGTCCTGTGCACCCCGAGGCGCTGAGTTCATGCCACCAGCAAGGCTGGCCTTTAACCGTGTGCCTTTGGGGCCCAGCTGGACTTGAGTCCTCAGACACTGCTGCAGCCTTCGGAGGACACTCCCTGGGACCTTGTCCTCTGACTTGCCCCACTGGGCGGAGGCCCCCACCACTTCCACAAGGGACGCAGCCACACTGAAAACATCACGCTGTTGTATAAGGCCTTGGGATCTGTTTTTCCAGCCCCCCAGATCTAAGGCATTTCCAGAGACACTGTGGGGGCCAGATCTCAGCTGGGGGGCAGGCGGGCTGTGGGCGGGGCCGGGGTGCTCACCTTTGCAGACGAAGCACTGCAGGTGGAAGTACTTGTTCTGCACGCGCAGCACCTCCCCCTTGCACACGTTTCCGCACGTGTTACACAGGATCGCCGTGCTGGGCGGCTTCTCCAGGGGCCCGTGAGTGGCCTGGGGCTCCGACACTGCAGGGAAAAGGAGTGAGTTAAACATGGAACGTGCCGGGCACAGATGAGCAAACCAGCAGTGGTGCGGGGACTCAGGGCCACACTCCCGCCAGGACAGCCCAGAGGGCATCGGGGGACCAGCAGAGGCGGGGTGGTGTGAGACCCCCGATGGCGGTCCTGACCCCCACCTCTGTGTGCACACCCCCCAAAGGGCAGCCGATCCCCCTGCAACCTGGACTGGCACCACCTTGACCCTCCAGGGCCTTGGAAGCAAGGCACCCCCGTGAGCTCAGTCCTTCTGCATCCAGGACCCAGGTCTTCCCTCTGTAAATACAATAACCGCAGTCCTCCTGTGAACTTGCTTTGAATCCCCTCTGTGCCTTGGGGACATCAACCTGAATATTGTCACTGGCCCTCCTAAAGCCAGCCACAACCTAGGATGGTTAAGGAGGCGCTGGAAAACCCTGAGGGATGGTCAGGGCGGGCAGTCAAAGGGCCTGACGGCGGGGCTCCTGGGGCCTGGGCAGGACCACCCACTCCTCATTCATGTCCTCTAAAAGCTCCACAGGGGCCGCCATGCAGGACGCGGGGCCCGGGCGGGTCTGCTCGTGCGGAGCTCCAGCCCCGAGATGGCGACAGCCAGGCGAGCGTCCGCCACACATCAAGTGGCAGAGCTGTGGTCGGGGGATGCCCAGGGGCTGGGGACCAGAGCTCGAGGCGGAGGGGCTACAGGCTGGCGAGAGACTGCCTGGCAGAGAGCACGGTCCATGCAGGGACCCCAGCAGCAGGGATCCACTTCCCACCCAGAACCAGCCCGATGAGGTCCAACCCGCTCCCTGACCAGTCACCTGGGACGCCCCACTTGTGGTAGCTGTACCAGGCCCCCCTAGGCCCCCAGCCCCCTTCAGACACCCTGAGCCCCCTCCTCTCCCCTGGGAAGCTCCCCACTCCTCTGCCTGCCTCTGTGTCTTTGCCAAGCGCAGTGACGGTGGCCGACCCCCTGCCTGCCCAGCTCCAAGCAGACACTTTGCTTTCTGAGTGGGGGGTCTCTGCTTAGATGCACATCTTCTAATGCAACCCTCCCATCTTGGTCTGGGGTCCCCTGACCTGAGGCTGAGGCAAGGATGGGGTGTCTCTGAGGGACCCCAGGTGGCAGGAGGGAGTGGGGACAGGAGGGTGAGGCAGGAAGAAGACAGCAAGAATGGTGTGGGGTCGAGCAAGTCACCCCCTCGGATACCCTCCCGGGCGTCACACAGAATGTGCCTCAGATCGCCCCTCAGAAGCGAGGAGGCAGCGGCGCTGATCCTGCCCCTGTGCCCCGGGGTGAGGGTCCCGCAGAGGCAGAACACCCATCTCCCTTGTCTGGGCTGCCCGGCGTCTGGGCTGAATGCCTTCCAGGTTTTCGCAGAGGACCAAGCTCAGAAGCCGGGGAGCTGTGGGCGCCTGAGGTGAGAAGTCTGCTGGTGCAGGTGAGCTGCCCACCTGGCTGGAGCCACACCTGGGCCCAGGGGAGGGGGTGCGGGCCCCGAAAACACCCACCACCTAGGATGCTCCAGACACACCCTGATTCATTGGAGGGTTAAATGTATTCACACACACACACAGATACACACACGTACACACACAGCTACGCACACACAGACACACACATGCACAGCTGCTGACACCAGCACTGACCGAGCATCAGGCCTGGAGGTCCCTTCACCCACGTGAAAACAGAGGAGGTGGATGTCAGACAGGGGAGGGCACTTCTCCACCCAGTGTCCAGCCTGCGCCCCAGGACCCCAGACCCCCGAGTCCCGGCAGCCCCTGATCTGCAGAGCAGGGCTCCCTCCTCTGCGGTCCTGCCTGTGGTGGGGAGTTGGACCGTGGGCAGCACAAAGGAGGGCCTAGGCCACGCTGAGGACGTCAGGCCTTCCAGGAGGAGGCTCTGAAGACCCCAAGGATAGCAGGTGCCTGGGGACAAAAGCCACACTGCCTAGAGAAGCAGGTGCAGGAAAGGAGGCGCGAAGAAGAATTCGGAGTTGCTGCGGGCACCCCAGGCTCTGCGCCAATGCCTGGCTTGCATTTCCAGAGGTGCCAGGAAACCAAACAGCAAACTGGACCGTGCAGAGTCCGGCGAGGGCCCCAGAGCTCTGCCTGCCGTCCTGAGCGCTGCGGGGTTACTTCCATTCTGGGTGAAGTGTCAACAGCAGGCAAGCCCCTCGCTCTTTTTTCTATATAATAATCACAGAAACCGCCTCATCCATGACTTAATGAAATCGGTGGGAGGGGACAGAGATGGAGGGTGTCCTGGGCGTGAATTCAGGACTCCCCATGCAGAACGAGCCACTGGGCTTGTGGTTTGAAACCTCAGACAGTGCCAGCTCATAGCTGTGCACCCCCAGGCTGCCCGGGGCTCCCAAGTCACCCCATCCACATCTGAGGCTACACCAAGATTTCGGGGGGTGGAGGGACCAAGATCAACACTGTTACCCTCTCATCTGTGAGGCACAATGGACCCTGCGCCTCATCTGTCTATGAAGAGACAGGCAAGGTTTTCCACCTGTGGAATCTGGCTCAAACCCAGGAAGAGGGAACCAGCCAGCCGCCCACGCCCGGGATCCGTGTCAGAGCCCTGGGGGCAGCCGTCCGCCCTCTGCTCAAACCACCCGCCCCAGGAGATGCTAAGACGCTGGCCCTGCAAGCAGCCCAGAGTCCAGCAAACCGTAAGTGTGCGATATACAATAGCCACTGTCATTTTCAAGAACACACAGCCTGGCATCACCGGTTTCCTGGAAATATATTTGGTTTTGGGGGAGAGCTGCGTTGTAAGAGGATCCTTCCCGGGGCCTCTGGGTGGTGGGGTGAGAGTGGGGTGCTGCCCTCTGGTGGTGGGAAGTAGACACTGCACAGTGGGGACGGACACCTGTCAGTCCAGGTACCACGCCTGTGCAGGTGTTCCCTCCAGCCCGCATCTGCCTGCTTGGCCCGGGCATCACAGCCTGAGACTCCTGTGGATCTGAGGTGCGGGCCTTTTTACACCTCAAGATGGACGTATCCCTTGGACCTCCTGCAGCTGCCCTAGTGGGAGGAGAGCCCCTTCCTGTAGCTCAGCTACATACATGAGTGCTTCGTAAGGGGGACTGCTCCTCACAGCAGCCAGCAGACTAAGTGCCGTGGTCACTGCTGCTGCCGCCCAGCGAGTGGACTGGGGCCAGGAGAGGTGCTACTTGGCCATGGTAAGAGGGGACCAGGACCCTCCCATAGCGAGACAGGACAGGAACGGGTCCCTAGACAAGGATGGGGCAGTTCTGGCCAGACCTCACTATATAGAGAACGATCAAGAATGAGCTATGAAGCCATGAAAAGACCTGAAGGGACCTCAGATGCATGCTACTGACAGAAGCCAGTCTGAAACAGCTACATGCTGTGTGATTCCAACTCTATGACAGTATCAAAACGGTAAAATCATGGAGACAGTGAAAGATCAGTGGTTGTCAAGGACTGCGGGGGGCAGGGGTGGAGAGGCGGAACACAGGGCATTTTTAGGGCAGAGAAACCACTGCGTATGATACCATGATGGTGGATACACAGCATTATACGTTTGTGCAAACCCATATTATGTACAACACCAAGGGTGGCCCCGGATGGAAACTGTGCACGTTAGTTAATAAAAACATATCAACATTGGTTCGCCAATCATAACAAATGCAAGATGTTAACAGGGGAAGCTGGGGCTGGGGTGGGGTGTATTTGAACTCTACTTTCTGTTTAATTTTTCTGTAAACTGAAAATTGCTCTAAGAAATAAAGTCTATTTAAAAAAAAAAAAACTTAAAAGAGAGAGAGAAACAGAGAGAGAGAGAGAGTGAACCAGCACAGCCCAACCTAAGCCTGGACACAGCAGGCTGGTTTCTCTACAATTTCAGGACTGGCTACAACACTGGGTTTAACAAGTCTCCAACCACGATAATTACATGAAACAGAAAGCCCAGTGGTAAGGATCATCCCGCGGGGCTGAGACTACTCAATCCCCTGGGATAATGAAGTCCCAGCACGGGCAGCCCGCGGGGAATGAAAGAATGATTATTGGTAACAGTAACACGGAGCTCACGTTCACGGTGGGGGGACCTGGTGGGCGCTGCGGCTCCTCCCCTCTAATCTGTCCGGGCACAGTCCTGATCCGCTACCAGGAACGGGCCTGGAGGAGCCAGGACAGCGGCCAGCAAGGCCAGGTTTGGACCCGCATCCAGGGGCAGCTGTGTGATCCTGACTGAGCTCCAAGCAGCCTCAGCGCTCACATCTGTGATCTGGAGGAGGCATTGTTTAGAATCCAGAGAAGTGGAGGAAGCTTCGGGCACAATGCCCGACAGGTGTTGGTTCCCAACAGGTACTGGCTTCGTCCTCCTGGGTCTCAGGGGGGGCCTGCGACTCGGGGGTGGGGAGGGGCGAGGCTGTCGAGAAGGAGACCTGCAGCAGGGGCGCTCAGCCAGGCCTGGCTAGGAGGCGGCTCCCACACTCCGCATGGCCACAGCTAGCGTGCCCTCTGGCGCAGATGTTTCTTTAGACTGTTTTTCTAGATACGGAGTTAATGGCACAAGGGCCTTAGGGGTCCATCTCCCCTGCCCTCAGGACACCCTGTACAGGTCGTGTCTGGTTCAGGAAAAGGCCCGGGCCTCTCTTGCCACCCTCCCAAGCATTATGTGTTGGAAAATCAAGCCAAGTCACGCGTGAGCATTCCCATCCTAACCTACTTAAGGGTTGACTGCTAATTATAACCAGGAGCCAGGAAGTGGCTCTCTGGAGCTGGCTCATTCTCACCAAGGTCGTCAGCAGTCTGACCCATCCAGCCGGCTGTCAGGGTCTCAGGCTGTCCCTGCCCAGCCAGTCCTGTGTGACTCTTCAAGCGCCTGTCTTCCACCCAGTAAAGATGCAGTGGTACCCACTCCCTGCCAAGCTCTGACTGGCAGGGGCCGAGGGTGAGGCAGACAAGGTCCCTGCCCCGAGGAGCTCACACTTAAGGGCACGGAGATGGGGACAGATGTGGAAACCCCACGCACCGATGCCTGAACCCCAGGCACAGGGACACTCATTCTGGGACCCACCCACAGCCTGTTTGACTAATTACACGATCAAATGGCAAGGACCCCACTGGGATGTCATCTCCCTGTGAAGCTGTTCCCATGACACCTGGGAAGTGACCCAGCCCTCTTCCGAGTCCCCGCAAGTGTGGCCTCTGGTTCCCCTGGGGAGCCCAGTGTGTGCGCCTGAGCCCTGGACCTGCCTCACGGCCAGCGTAGAGCTCTGCTCTGTCTGAGGTCTAAGAACTGGGCTCAGGGCTTCAGCGCACACGTCTGTAGAGGGAATTGATTAAGCGAAGTGCCTCATATTTCCAACCGGCCAATGTCCACACGTACTCTCAGCACTTCTGTTGGCCCCAGACCAGGTCCTCCTGGGTGCTGACCCACCGTGGTCCTCATGCCCGGCCCAGGGCTGGCCGGGGGCGGCAGAAGCGGGTGGCTGAGCTGAACCTCCTCCCCTGCTAACCCTGCGGTGCTGAGCGTCTTCTAAGAATGTCTGTCTCCTCTGAAGGCTCCACGCCTGCCTGGCTCACCCTCGGAGGCCCAGCCCCCAGCCCAGAGCCTGGCACCTAGTAGGTGCTTAGTGGATCAGATGAATACCACAACCTTTTCGCCTGCATCTGTCTCCCACTCCCCACAGCATCTGCACTCCCCACACCTCAGCATCTCCCACGTGTCCCCTAAACCTTCTGGAAATCTTTCTCTGCACTCATCCCTCTCAGCCCCTCAAAGGGGCTTCTGAACAACTCTGGTGAGCGACTATACTTTCAAAGATGGCTGAACACCAGTCCCGCCCACAGGCTCTTCTCCAGTTTGCCTCTGATACTCCTCCCACTAAGCAGTGGGTTCTGAGACCCTCCTCGAAACTGGGTGGACCTTTGCCACTGCCCCGACCGACAGAGTATGACGGAAGCAGCGCCGTATGGCTTCCAGGCCAGGTCATAACGCCGCAGACGTTGGCCGGGCTTTCGTAGGGTGCTCATTTTTGGAACCCAGCAACCATGCTGTGAGGAAGCCCAGACTCCCCTGTACGTCCCAGACACGCGAGCAAACATACCTCCCGAGATTCCAGGCCCCGGGCCCCGAGTCACCCCAGCCTTTAGGTCTTCCCAGCTGAAACCAGTGACACTGTGGGAACAAGGAAATGTGTAAACACTCCCTCTGTGCCCTTTCTGAATCTCTGACCCTCAGGACTCCTGAGTGTAACAGAATGGTTGTTCGATGCCATGAAGGTTTGGGGTGGTCTGTTGCACAGCCATAGAAAACCCAAATGCCACCCCAACCATCACCCCAGCACCCCTCCCCAGGTACATGGCCTCCCTCCCACCTCTGCACCTGCCCTGCCTGAGGTTTGCTCCAGAACTACCCAAAGACAGTAAAATCCCTGCCTCCACAGCCAAAGTCCTAGCAGGAAGCACCTGCAGTTTTGATCCAGGAAAGGAAGCACCCAAAATCTGGTGTGACCTTGCCTGGAGTCTTCACAGCCACCCTAGGATGTGGACATTCTTATTCCCATTTGGCAAAGCTAGAAACTGAGCTCAGGTAGTTAAACTAACGAGCCCAAAGCCACACAGCCAGGAGGGGCAGAGCTAGGATTCAACCCCGGGTCAGTCTCCCTCCCACTGCTCCACCCCTGCTCACAAGGCAGGTGCAGCCCATGCCCAGCCTCCACCTGCTGCAGGCTGTGCCCACTGCAGCTCTACCCACAGCAGGCTCCGCCCACAAAGGCTCCACCCACCAGTCGCCCCCCCCCCCCGCAGCCCCGCCCACTGCAGCCTCCCACCGGGGATCCTCAGGCGTACCTGGGCTCCACCCACCTCCCCTTGCTCTTCCAGAAGACCGTTCCTCCTGCACTGTGATCACTTTGCTCCCTGCAGGCATGACCCAGCAGCTCGGAGCTCTCTCTGCCCTGGAACCTGAGTCTGGTTCCAGAAACTGGTCCTGCTTGCTCCAAATTCAACCAGGGCTGTCCCAGCCAGTTCCCATGCGGATAGCTCACCTAAGTCCCCCAGGCGCCTGGGGCACAGCTGCTCAGCCCAGGGAAGGATGCCAGGTCAGACTGCAGGCCAGCTGTCCCCAGCCCCAGTGAACAAGGGCAGAGCTCGCATGGAGTCAAAGAGGGGAAAACTCCAGATTCCTGCTTCACCCAGAGACCCCCCCATAGCCAGACATGATCACCCTGCCATGACCAGGAAGAGGAGCCACCATGGATTGCCTTAACTAGGAGGCTTGTTAATGTCCAGCCAGTGAGGGCAATGGAGGCCAGCTCTGCCGGCTCTGGGCCAAGAGCTCTGGGTGGCCATTCACCCAGGGCCTCGCCCATCGCAGCTGTGCAGTGCTCCATGGTGTAGGGGGGCTCAGACAGTGCAGGCAGGATGCCGGACACTAAGCCAGGCCACAGCAGGAACTCGCCACGTGGCCCCCAGGGCCTAGAGCATCTTTGGACACCGACCTGGTGTCCCAGATAGATTCCAGAGATGTGGGCACACAGTTCCAGAAAAACACCCTGACGCTCATGTCCAGAGGCCCTGAGCAGGAGCTGGCCGCTGGGAGACATCCTGCAGTCCTAGGCAGGCCCCTATCTTACTGGACAAGCTGGAGTAGACCCCTTAGACGCTCCCCCACCCCCACCAGCCCAGGGTCTAATCTGATTTGGCTTCTCAAGTCTCAAGTGTCTGAGAAATTCTCCGTTTTGACCCAGTGGGAGTGTGTTCCCTTAAGTCCACAGGGCTCATGGCAAGGGGACAGCCAGGACGATGGAGCCCCCAGGACAAGCTTCCCAAGTTGGCAAGGTGGCAGGATCTGGGAGGGTGGCCTTGAGCCCAAGCATGTGCTGCATCCTCCTCTCAGGTCCCTTCCCGGCTCAGTAACCTTGCATGGCTCCCCACAGAACACAGCTCAGTCCCCAGAGCCACCACCAAGCCTCTGAGCCCAGTGTCCACCGGGTTCCCTGACTTACCTCCCACTGGCCCATGATCCCAGACTCTCTCACAAAGCTGTCCTCTGAGGTCCCAGCACCAGCTCTGGCTCCCGCTGCCTCCTCTCCTGGGAGTGCTGTGCTTGCCCACTCCACCCGTGGAAGCCTGACTCATCCTTCAAGGCCCCCGTCCAGTGCCTCCTGTGTGCCCAGCCACCATGCGCTGAGTGTCCCTCACACACAATGACCCTGTGAGAATATGTACCTATTTTACAGATGTGAAAACCGAGGCTCAGCAGGTGAGGGGACTTACCCATCATCCCCCTGGGCCACTGATGGTGTGACCTTGAACAAGTCAGGTCACCTCTCCAAAATGGTGAGTGAGTTTCTGACTTTCAGGTGACGCTCTGGGCTCCCCAGTTGGAGACTCCACTAGAGACTCATGTCTGCTTGTGGGTCCCCCTAATGATCAGCGCTGGCCCGGGGACAAATGACCCACTTCACCTAGACTGTCCTGGGAGCTGCTTACTATCCCAGCGGAATCTTTTCTCCAAGATACCTCAGTTTGGGAAAGGAATCCAGGGCCCTCCCTGCCTACAATGGGGGTGTTGATGCTTGGGTCCTTTTCTGGTTGGTCAGGACCCCAAGACCAACCACCCCCATGTGGGAGAGGTGGGGGATTTGCAGGTGGATAAACTCCACCGAAAGGCCAGTGAGTCTGAAGGGATTTCTAGCTAAGCAAGAAGAGCTTGGCCTCTAGATTCCAGCCAATTTAGCTCAGACCCACAGGTGCCTATGAGGTGGGCTTGGGTCCCTGAAGTCCCAAGACTCTTCCTGTCCTGAGGCTTTGGACAAAGTCACTCACAGCCACAAAATGGGCTCAGCCCACAGAGCGATGGCCATGGGGTCGCCAGCAGCCTCACTGAGCCTGAAATGAGCCTCTTACTTGGGGAGGGGGGGGCTCGGCAGGGAAAGGAAACCACTGAGTCGGCCACACCTCCCTTACTCTCGGAGTGTGAGCCATAAAAGGGGTCCTATGAGGCCAGAAACGAACCTGTCTATGATGGGTTGAATTGGGTCCCCCCAAACTCATATGCTGGAATCCTAACCCCCCAGCATCCCAGAATGTGACCTGATTTGGAGAGAAGGAATCAAGTTAAGGGGAGCCCATTAGGGTGGGTCCTGGCCCATCACGACTGTGTCCTTAAGTACAGGGCGGATGAGGGCTCAGAGGTGTGCGGAGGGGAGAGATGCGGAGACACAGGGACAGGGCGGCCGTCCGCAAGTCAGGGCGAGAGCCGCCCCTCGCTGCCCTCAGCAGGAGCCCACACTGGTGACGCCTCAGTTTCAGACTTCTGGCCTCCAAAACTGCGAGAGAAATGCCCGCACTACTTTTTACAGCAGCCCCAGGAAACCAGTCCGCAGTCCCTGTGGAAGAAAGAGCGGGAGGCCCAGGACTGCCCGCTCCCCACTCGAAGCCTGTTTTCCATCTGCAGAGCGACAGTGGCGCTGCCCAGGGCGGGGCTTTGTGAGCTGGCACGTGATGGGGTCCCGGCGGGGGTGGTGTGTGCTGGGGGGCGCAGTTCCTTCCAGAGGCAGAAGCTGGGAGGAACGTGGCAGTGAGCAGACCCCCGGAAGCTCAGGCTGGCCACAGGGGCGCCCAGCTGCCTTCAGCTGCAGCCTCTGGCAGCGCCTAGGCCTCTCCAAGCCCCCAGCAGCTGGCCCGGGCGCCCTCGCCGCCCGCGCCCCCCAGGGGGTGTTACTTCATCACCGGAAGAGCAGTCCTTCCTGACCAGAGACGTGTCGAAGTTCTCATGGGTGGCATTCCGGAAGGCCAGGGCTTAGTGGGCATGGGAGCCCGTCCCCTCCCCCTGCACAGGGAAAACACAACTGGCCGGCTGGCTGGGGCCAGGCCGGGACCAGGGCCTGGGGCTCATGTCACCTTGCCGTGGGCCAGAGCGGCCACCACTGGACCAACCAGTGACCTCATCTGGGTCTTCAGCGTCTTACCCATCGTACCCCTGGGCTACCGATGGTGCGATCTTGAACAAGTCAGGTCACCTCTCCAAAATGGTGGTGAGTTTATTGGGCACACAACAGAGGCCCGATAAATGTTCCTTAAATCTAACGGGAAACAAGATGCATCCGGTGACTCACAGTGCCTGGTGCCCTGTGAGGTGGTCAGTCTGAGTGACAGTGCCCGGTGCCCTGCGGGGTGGTCATTCTGAGTGACAGTGCCCGGTGCCCTGTGGGGTGGTCAGTCTGAGTGACAGTGCCCGGTGCCCTGTGGGGTGGTCATTCTGAGTGACAGTGCCCGGTGCCCTGCGGGGTGGTCAGTCTGAGTGACAGTGCCCGGTGCCCTGCGGGGTGGTCATTCTGAGTGACAGTGCCCGGTGCCCTTCGGGGTGGTCAGTCTGGGTGACAATGCCCAGTGCCCTTCGGGGTGGTCAGTCTGGGTGACAGTGCCCGGTGCCCTGCGGGGTGGTCAGTCTTGGTGACAGTGCCCAGTGCCCTGCGGGATGGTCAGTCTGGGTGACAACGTCACCTTTCAGCTCCTGTGCACCAACCAAGGGCCAGGCACTCACTGGGCGATTTCCACCAGTGACCCTGGTCACAGAGCTGGAAATGGGCACCCAGCACGGCGGGGGCTAGAACCCATGCCTGCAGGGTCCTAAGCCCCAGCTGACAACTCCCACCCAGAGGGTCTCTGAGGACTGAGCTAATCCTGCCAAGGACCCTCTTTCTCCAGGCCATCTGCCATGGGACACTCGGTGCCAGCCAACTGGGGTACCTGCCAGTATGCCCCTCTGTGTACACAGGCCAGCTCAGAATCACCAGCTGCCCCACTTCCCACCCAGGCCTCTGAAGATGTGGCTGCAGCCTTGACCTGGGATCCCACCCGCCTATCTGGGGGGCCCAGCTGCCCTTTGGTGCGCTGTCAACAAGTCCCAACGCCCTAGAAGAGCCCTTGGCTTTGAGTCCAGCAAGGATGGCATGGGCGTCTGAGAGGTCACCACACGCCCCCTCGACCTCTCCCCCCATCCCGTGTCCCAGGAGGATTCCGTCCACTGTCTCCATCCTGCTGTGGAAGTCACTTTTAGTCCATTATCCTGTGCTTCCCGCACCATTTTGAACTGCCCTCTCTTGACCATTTCCCGATGGGCAAGCACAGGTTCCAAGCTTTGAGGCAACTTCCCAGGCCAGGATGGGAGCCTGGTCTCTCCGGCCCTTACTCTGCCCACTGGGTTGGGGGAAGAGGGGACAGGAGAGGAAGGGAGGGAACCAGCTCTGGGGAGGCAGGTCCGCCTTGGACCTGACTTGGTGTGTGGCATCTTCCCGAGGGTGACCCTGCTCCGCAAACCTCCTTCCCATCTGCAGCTGTTTTTTCTGACTCCCAGCAGCCCCAGGACTGCAGGCTTACCCTGCTTGGAAAAAGCACCCATTTCATCTGCCCTGGAGACCCAGCACAGCTCCCAACGCGGCTGGAAGAGCCCTCCGCTGCCTGAGTCTGGAATTCAGGCTCTCCATCTTCCCTGTCAGCCGGCAGCCCTCACCTGGGGTCTCCAGCCCTGCCTGACCCTCCCCCATGCCTGGCCCCATGGCCCCCACACTCCCAGCCCCAGATGCTCGCATGATGCCCAGAGATCCCGGTCCCCCAAGCCACAAAGAGGTTACCTGTGCCCCAGCCTGCAACTCCCACGGCGAAATGCTGGTTCTGCTCCAAAATTCAATTGAAAATTCCTCCCCCCTTCTCCTCGAGGTTCAATGCCACGGCTCCTCTGTCCACAGATGAGCATGTGGTTGGCAGGGAGGCCAAGCCCTGCAACTGTCACGTTTCCCCCACAATATGCAGACGTTAAGAGCCTGTTTAGTGATCTGCACTGGGGACCTCAGTTTGGGTCTGAGAATCCTTGCCATCAAATCCTCGACCGTGTCAGACACCTCTGCCCACCGGGCTGGGAGGTGGGTGCTGCCTGGACCTGGGATGAGTCTGCCGAGGCAGTGGGGGAGTGGGGAGTCCCTGCCTGTGCTGGGTGATCCCTGCCTCTGCCTCTCCAGCCGCTGCCCTTTCCCAGGTGGGATGGTCGGGGTTGGGGGAGGGTAGCAGGTGCAGTGGCCACCCCGTGGCTTCAGGGGAAGGCCCTGGGCAGACATCCGTCCCCAGAGTCCAGCCAGAAACACCCACGCTTCTCCTTCCTGCCTGGCTGCACACCCCACACACCAACCAGCCAGAGAGGCATGATCACCTCACGCTGCAGGTGGGGAAACTGAGGTTCAGAGATGCTCAGTAACTTGTCAAGATCACACAGCCTAGAACTGGCCAGGTGGGGACTCAAGCTGGGTCTCCGTGTGACAGGACTGGTTTCCTGTTTCTTCCGACCGTTTTCCCCCTTTAACTTTCTGTCCCTGTGCACGCCCTCTTCCTAACCTGCTGGTCCCAGGAAGGCAGCGGTAGCGGGTGCATGTCCTGAGTGTCTAATTAGAACTAGGCGCCCGGATTGGGGGGCACATAGCTCAGCGGTACAGCACGTGCTTAGCGTGCATGAGGTCCTGGATTCAGTCCCCAGCACCTCTATTAAAAGCAAAATGGAAAGAACTGGGCGTCCAGATTGTTGCCTGGAGCCCAGGGAAAGCGGGATGGGCAGAAGGGACGCACACGGGGTGGGGGGTTTCACCGCATCAGTCAACACTGGCCCCTCGGGTTAACCTCGGCCTTAGGGAGTGTTGGGTTTGTACCCACAGGGCCCAGCACACAGGCCAACATCCAAAGGTCGCAGTTGGCCTCTATACTCAGGCAGGCCGGGGTTCGCGGATGCCTGGTCACACAGCCTGTCTGCGGGGACAAGTCCCAGCTCCAGTGGACAGGCCGAAGTGTGGCCGCAGACCTTCAGTGGCAGACGGTGCTGCGCGGGGGCCCAGCCCAGAGCCACCACCCGCCTCCTGAGACAGGGGTTCCTTTGGTGTCTATAAGTAATGCTCTTCATTGTAAGAAACCCACAAATACCCGAATCTTGAAGAAAATGAAAATCCCCTGCTAATCTGTGAGATAACCGCCTGGCACCTCAGTGGCCGTTCCACCGGGCATTTCTATGCCACCAACAAGCAAACAAACATACATATTCATAGACACACCTATGGTGGAATTTATACTATAGTGAGACGTACTCTTTCGTGGGGCAGAGCCCTCGACTGTCCTCACGGGCTCGCTCCAAAACTGAAACCCCAAGCACTCTGCAGAGCCCTCCCCGCTCCAGGGAACCCTCCCAGCTCCGCGGAGGGGCTCAGCGTGTCCTTAAGAAAGACACAGCTTCATTGAGATACAGTTCACATACTGTACGCTTCACCTATTTCAACTGTACAAGTCAGTGGTTTCCAGCATGTTTGTAGAGTTGTGCTGGTCATCACAATCCATTTTAGAACATTTTCATCACCCCCAAAAGAAGTTCCCTACCAGTCCTCCTCCCTCAGACTCCGGCGACCAGTAATCTGCTTCCTGTCTCTCTAGAGGTGCCTATTCTGGAGATTTCGTGTAAATAAAAAGGGACCACATGTGGTCTTTCCCGTCTGGCTTCTCTCACTCAGCATCACGCGTCCAAGCTTCATCCATGCTGCAGCGTGTGTCAGCGCTCCCTTCCTTTCTGTGTCCCAGTGATATGCCACCATGTGAACACACTACGCAGACACACCCATCAGTTGAAAGACTCTGGGGTTGTTTCCACTTCAGGGCTGTTACGAATAAGCCACTGTGCCCATTCAGGCACAATCTATTTTGTGTCAACGTATGTTTCCATATCTGGCTGGGTCCCACGGCAACTCTGGACTCAACCATTTGGGGAGCTGCCGGACTGTTTCCCTAAGCAACGGCACCATTCACCTTCCCGCCAGCTGCAATGTCTCTGCATCCTTGACAATACTAGTCAGGGCCGGGCTTTTTGGTCACAGTCAGCCTGGTGGGTGTGGAGTGTGTCTCCCTGCAGTTTGGATTTGCATTTCCTGACGGCAGGTGATGCTGAGCGTCTTTCCACATGCTTGCTCACTATTTCCACATCGTCTTTGGAAAGATGTCTATTCAGATCCTCCGTCCGTTGAATGTGACTGTCTACTTCTGGTTGAGTCATGAGAGTCGTTTATATATTCTGGACACGAGTCCCTCCTTCAGTACAGGACTGGCAAGTATGGTCTGCCCTCCTGTGGGCTGTGTCTCCATTTTCTTCGCAACGCTCCCTGCAGCGCCAGAGGGCTGGACTTTGATGAGATCCAGTTTACCTACGTTTCCTTTCGTTGCTTGTGCACTTAGTGTCATTTCTAAGAAACCACGGCCTGATCCAAGATAACAGAGACTTAGCCCTATATTTTCTTCTAAGAGTTTTATAGGTGTTTTTTAGTTTTAGCTCTTAACCATAATTTTACATAAATAGAATCACATTTCCCTTACTGTGCTTTTGTTTTCTAATCACAAGCTGCCGTTTCTTCATCTGGGAATCGGGAGCCACAGTGCTTGCTTCACCGGGTTTGTGCACATCTCAGCGTCACCATTGTTTGGCTCTTCCCCGCAGCGCTCCCACCCGCTGTCCGTGAGGGCGCAGCAGGGCATGAAGGACACCGTGTTCTCAGCAGAGCAGGGGGACCCGCCCAACCGCCGGCATGGAAATTCCATTTGAGAAACGGACATCGTCACGTGTCTCAGCTCTCGGAATCCAACGGTATTTTCAGAACAATCCAGTATGCTGACCAGGTCGGGGGATGTTGCCTGACCCCAAGCCAACTGGGGCTCTAAGGCCCAGAGTGGGAACTCCATGCAGGGCTGCCAGCCCGGGGGCATCCACAACTACCCGCTTTGGGGGAAACAAGGACGGAAGGTTTGCTCTGCCAGTTCATAACACCCTGGGAGGGAGGAACCGTAATCAACCCAATTTTACAGAGGGGTCCTGGATGCCCCCCGCCCTCCGAGCGGTGAAGGGCCCTGACCAGGCCCATAGGGAGGTCAGGCCACAGTCAGGGCTGGAAGCTTCACTGATCCGGCTTCAAGGCCATTGCAGCTGCCACACCCCAGAAGCTGCCACCTTCAGTAAAAAATCCTTGAGCCTCCCAGAGTGCAGGGTGCTGACAGGGCCGTATGGACAAGGGGTCCCGGATCCTGCCTCTGGACAGACGCCGTGGCCAGAAAGGAGGACACCAGTGAGGGGAAAGCTCTGTCCTGGCTGCCCAGAGCGGAGGGGCCCCTGGGCACCGAGCCTCGTGCTGGGACAGAGGCCTGAGGACAGGGTGGGAGCATCGCAGGATGGAGGCAGGAGCCTGCAGGAGGCTGGACCCTTGCCGGAGCCCCTGCACACCTCAGGCTCATGGAGGCTTTCCCCTGTGATCCACACCTCTCTGCTCCTGGGGGTCCAGGCCCCCGGCTTTGCCCCCTCCCTTCCTCCACCACACTCCCCTGCCCTCTGTGTTTCCTCCCCTCCCCGACCCCTGCCCCAGAGCTTTCTCCCCCACCATCCTCAGCGCAGCGTGTCAACACGTGGGGTTGGAGTGAATTGTAAGCTCGGTGTTGTTTCTGTCTAAGTGGCTTGAAGGGCCCTGTTCTTCCATCAACACCGGAAGGACCCTTTACGATCTTTCTTAAGACTGGATTCTAAGCCTCGGCTCAACTGAACCCTGGGCTAGACGACTCTTGTGTGGGGCCGCGCTGTGCACTGCGAGGGGCGGGGAAGCATCCCTGGCCTCGACGCCCCAGGTGCCCACGGCAGCGCCACCCACACCGAGCTCAGACAATCAGAGGTGTCTTCCAGGGAGCAAAATCGCCCTCGGTTGAGAACCAAGAAGCTGCCTCAGAGGAAGAAAAGGTGGGAAGCAGGGAGGGAGGGGCAGGTGCAGTGGCCGAGGGCCTGGTGCCTCGACCCAGACCTTGGGGTCGGACAGCAATACCTACTACAGTGTGACACAGACCCTCCCCTTCCCCAAGTCTCAGCTTAGTCATCTGTGAAATGGGTCACTCTATGGCTGGCATCAAGAGTCCATAAGAGAGTCCCCGACGCCAGGCATACAGCTGGGCACACCGGCCCCACCGCCTTCACCCACGGTGGGGCACAGGCTGCCACCCGCCCTGTCGGACCCCGAGGTAATTTGTGGGAATCGAGACTCCAGTGAGAAAATAAGCCTTCCTCCCCGGCCGACGGTCTCAGTGGACAGGGCGGTGTGGGCCTACCTGTCTCTCCTCCAGGCATCCTCATGGAGTGTGGCCTCCGCGTGAAGGGCCGGCACCGTGGAGGCTGCAGGGGGCAGCTGGGTGGGGGTGAGAGCCTCTGCAGCCAGCACGTCTCTGGGTGGACACGCCAGGGTGTCACGTGGCTGCTGCCACCCTCATGCCCGAGGAGGGACAGGCCCACCCCTTCCCGGCACACTGAAATAGACTCCCACCCCGCTCCAGAGAGGCACCTGTTCCCAGGCGTCCCGGGAAGGGACTTTGAAAGGCAGTGGGGGAGGGGCCCGGCAGGGCCAGGACCGTCCAATGCCCGCGGGCCTGGCGCCATCACAAGCCCCCTGGGACCTCCTGTGGGGGGTTACAGCCCGTGCCTGTGTCCTGGGGCTGCCTGACAAAGCCCCACAAGCCAGGGGCTTCAACAGCAGACATTTATTGCTCCCAGTCTGGAGGCCAGAAGCCGGGAAACCTGAAATCAGGGCGCAGGCAGGACCACGCCCTATCCAAGGCTCTGGGAAGGACCCTTCCCTGCGTCTGCCTGCTTCTGGGGCTCAGGGGGCCCCGGGCTTGTGTCTCCATCACTGCAGTCGCTGTCTTCTCTCTATGTCTCTGTGTGTCCTCCTCTCTTATAAGGACATCCATCACTGGACTCAGGGCCCACCCTGATCCAGGATGACCTCACCTCCACCCCCATCTTAGTTACATCTGCAGAGACCTATTCCAAATAAGGTCACGCTAACGTCCTGGGTGGACATGAATGTGGGGGTGACCTACTTAACCCACCGCAGTCCCGTGTGTCAGAGGGGAAGCTGAGGCTTGGGACACTCTGGTGACCTACGGGAGGCCCAAGGGCATGAAAGGCAGTGTCGGGGTCCTGCCCCGGTGCGTCTGACTGCGGGTCCCTTAGGTGTCCCCTGTTCTCCCTGGTATCTCTGCTACATTCAACCTCAAGCTCTCCAGGGGCAGAAGCGCCACGTGACCCGTCAGCCAAGTAAGCAGTGAGCACCACCTTGCGCCCAGCACGGGGCTGCTGAGAACCCGCGGGCATTATCCTGGTTAATTGTGCGCATGATGTGTGCAAAGCCAGCCTGGTGAACTGGGGCCAGGATCCCGCAGAGGAGAGGCTCTGGGGCTACCCTCACGCACCAGTCTCATTTCCCGCTGCTGGGCCCGAGGCAGCTCCAACAGCGCCCCGCAGAGACCACCTCACTCCTTCAGCTCTGAGGAGTCGGGAGCAGGTGCTGGCAGCCTGGTGGGGACTTTCCAGACTAATCTGACTTTCGCTAATCACACTGCTGAACGGGGATGGCAACTGCTTGCAGCAAGCCCCCAGGGCTGCCCCCAGCATTCCTGCCGGGCCCACGGGTCCCACAGGTGGGGACAGATTACGCACTCAAGGCAGAGAATTATATCCCCTCTTGCTTATAAATGAGAAGAGTTTCTCCACTCATTTATTCTGCAGCAGAAGGAACAACAGGGCAGAAACAACAATGGTGACAGTGACAATGACAGCAGCCTCCCCCCCCCCCACTGAGCTCTCAGCAGGCCCCAGGCATTGCACCACACCAGAGGCAGAAACTGGCAGATCCTGACTTTCCTGACGAGGAAACTGAGGCCGAGAGACAGGTAGGGGTGGGCCAGCTCTGGTGAACAAGAGGGGGTTGCAGGCTTTGAGTCTGACAGGTGGACCAGGGACAAGGGACAAATGTAACCCATGCCCGCCAAGGGTAACACAGCAGGTGGTGGGGGCTTCCAGGGGCTTGAGGGGGTGCCTTGGAGGAGAGAGCCCGGGGAGACGCGGAGGCCAAGGAGTGGCTGCTTGATCAGCACCAGGAAGGGCGTGCCAGGCAGAGGGAACAGCCTGCGCGAGGTTCGAGGGTGCATGTTCCTGGGAGGACAGATGCCCTTGGCTACACGAGGCTGGGGCATTCGAGGGGCTGGGGAGGTGGGCAGGGGCCAGGGCAACTGACACTCTATCAAAAAGCGTGGGCTTTTCCCTGAGAGTGAAGGAGGCTGAGGTTTGCAGGCGTTTGAAAGAGATCCATAGCAGGAGGAGCTGTGGGTCCCGCCCATCCACTGGGCGAGCTTTGCTCCCATCCTGGACACGACGTGGCACTGGACACCTCACAGGGCCCCTCGGAAGGACCCTCCTGCCCGTCCCCTGAGCCCTTCCCGACTTCCGGGGAGAGCACCCAGCTGAGGCCAGCCCCCTGCCTTTGGGCCACACTTCCCCAGGCTGGCACCCTCCCCATCAGGGTACCCCAAGGGCCTAATGCCTCCTGTCCATCTAAGCTGGAGGTCAGGACACCTGTGTCTGGGACCATCTGCCTCAACACTGCAAGAAAAGCCTCCTGGGAGAGAGGGGCACATTAGGGTGGGGGTTTCTTGGCCCCTGGGACCCTCAGGCAGAAATCAGTACAGGGCCTGGCCCCCCATGCCCACCAGGCTCCCCCAGAGCCCAGCCCTCACTGCACTATGCTCCCCCATCTGCAGTGACTGCCAGGCCCCTGGCTCACGGGGACACTGAAGATAAAGAAGTCCTCTATCCACAGAGGTCCAGGGTCCGGGGACCCACGGCCTCCTGGACCATGGCCTCAGGCGCTCTCCAGGGCTCAGGGGTGGAGGGGGTGCCAGAGCCCTATCTCTTCCCCGTTGGTTCTGGATGGAGGGGCAGGAGGGTCACACCCAAGGGGAGGAAAGGCCATGTCCTCCAGCCTCATGGGAGATTTCTGCCCCGTGGCCTCTCCAAGGTCACCCATGTGGTCTGAAGTCAGACGACCAGGAAGCTGATGAGTGTAAGCCAGTTCACGATTTGCATGTCCCATCCTGGGACCTCGACTGGTTAGGGCTGTCGGGGAGCAATCCTCTTCCCTCCCTGGACCCTGCAAGGAGGAGCCCCTCTTTCCCTCTGAGGATGTGGGGTGAGGGGGAGAGGCGAGACATTCCAGCCCCCCTTGGAACCCTCTGGACTGGTTCCTGGGAAAAGTAGCAGAGAGGCAGAGCTGGGCCCAGAAAACCCGTGAACCCTTGGGTCAAGGGCACTGGGGACACGCCCTTGGAACCAGGTTCTCTGCCACTGGTCAGTAGCTTCCAAACTGTTCCAGCGCACAGAGAGGGGTGTACACCAGACAGTGACCCCACATGCACACACGCACACCTGTAGGGCGGACTGAGTTTGGGATCTCCCTACATCCTCACCCTTATCAGGGTCTCCTCTGGGGGGAGGGCTCTTCCCATCCCGTAATCTGTGTTTGCTCAGGTGGCTGCTTTGGCCAATGGCACGTGGGCGAGAGTGACAAGGTGCCGGTTCTGAGTCGGGGCCTCACCGTCTCCACCTGCCCTACTGGGCTTGTTTTCCTGCAAGAAGGGCATCGCAGGTCTGCCTGGTCATCCCAGGAGGATGACGAGGTGGGCAGAGCCACCAACGGAGCCCAGCCCGGCCAGCTGCACCCCGGCCAGCCCGCAGGCCCCGAACCAGGATGACCCATGGCTGACTTATGCTTCTGAGCTTTGGGGTTGTTTGTTCCAAAGCGTATTCGTTTCCCACGGCTGCAACAACAAACTACCACAGCTGAGGGGCTTAGAAGCACAGTCCTGGAGGCCGGAAGTCCAGTATCAGTATCACTGGGCTGGAGTCCAGGTGTCTGTGGGGAGGGGCTCCCTCTGGGCTCCAGGGAGGCTCCTTCCTGCCTCTTCCAGCTCCTGCACCCTTGGCTCGTGGCTGCATCACCCCATCTCTGCCCCCATGGGCCCCCACCTTCTCGTCTGTGTGTTGCTCTGTAACCACCCTCTGCCTCTCTCTGCTCAGAAGCATCATGTTGGCATCAAGGGCTCACCTGGATAATCCAGGATAATCTCCCCATCTCAACATCCTCACGTTAATCCCATGTGCAAAACACCTTCTTTCAAATAAAGCGACACTCACAGGTCCCAGGATGAGGACACGACCTATTTTGGACGGCCCGTTTTTCAGCCTACCACACGCAGAAACGGTTTATATGATATGTGAATGCATAACACATTTTTTTTCACCAAACAACGCTTAGCCTTATTACTCTCAGTGTGCTCTGCTATTTTTCTATTCGATTCAACTTCTTACATAACAAAGGCTGCTGTGACCCACTAAACTGATTTCACCCCCACATGTGGGTCGCCACCTGCAGCGCAGAACATTCCATCCTAACTGCCACACCTGTACCCTTGCCTGGGGCGGTGGGCGGGAGGATCCCAGCAAAAGCAATGAGGATTAAGAAAGAGAAATGCACTGAGGGTGGGCAGGTCTGACGTGTGCTGGGAAGGACCCCCAAACTCGAGGATGTGGTCCTCCACCTGTGGCCCCCACAGTGGCCTGCATCCCCCAAGCAGGCGGGCTCATCAGGTGACCTGGGAAGGGGCCCAGACTAAAAGGGAAAAGGGGAGTGAGGTCCCAGCTTCCGTCGCTCCACTTGCTTCCCCGGCTCCTGACTCCCCCCTCCTCCTGCACACCCCCTGCTCCACGTTCCAGAACAATCCTTCCCCCTGGCAGCCCCCTGCCGCTCCCACCCGTCCTGGTGCCATCTCCAGTGATGCTCGCTTGCATCTTCATTTCCGAATGCTGCTTAAAAAGATGAGAAACAAGTGAGATCAAGGGCCTGGAAAGTTACGACAGATGGCATTGATTTTCCAGGTGAGTTTAAGGCAAGGAGGACACCAGCACTTTCTCAGGGGCATCCAAAATCAGGTCTGAAGGTGTCTGAGACACCGTCCAGTCCCTGGACAAAGACTCCTAAGACCTGGCCTGGCCTCTCCTGAGCACTCAGCCCCCAGAGGGATCTGCATGCACAGTTGGAGAAGAGAGTGCCTCACTTGTCACCATCCTCTCTCACCCACCTCTCCCCATCCTCCAGCCATGCCGTACATCACACACCGATACCCTTGCCCAGCTAGCCGGTCTGCAACTCGTAGACTAGTGTTTGCAGCTGGCTCCATCTCTCAGCAGCTGTGCAACCTTGGCCCAGTGGCTTTACCTCTCTGGGTCTCAGTTTCCTTGTCTGTGTAAAGAGGGCACCTGCCTCCTGGGCTGCAGAGAGACTAAGTGAGATGACACATGGGGCACCTCGCCTGGCACGTGATGGGCACTTGGTCAGTGGCATCATTCCTAACCGTCTGAGTTTCCCATGGCTGCCGGAACAAATGACCACAAACTGAGTGGCTTAAGTCACAGAAATCTGTTCTCTCCCAGCGCCGGAGGCCCAGCGTCCTGGGTCAAGGTGTCGGCAGGGCTGCGCTCCCTCCAGAACCTGTGGGGAGACTCCTTCCTGGCCTCTCCCGGCTCCCGGTGGTTGCCTGCCATCCTGGCCTGGAGCTGCAGCCCCTCAGTCTCCGCCCCGCCATCGCATGGCCTCTGCTCCGTGTCTCTTTCCTTCTCCTAACAGTTACGACCTCATCCTAACTGTTACATCTGCAATAACCCGATTTCCACATAAGGTCATACTCCCAGGGACCAGAGGCAAGACTTCAACATTGCTCTTTGGGGACACAATTCAGCCCAGAACACGGACCTGTCACCAAAACCATCCATGGTCTCGGAGCAGCCAGCACGAGCCGTCCGAGTTACAGCAAGCGCTTTCTCCCTGGACCTCGCAGGGCATCCCCTTCTCTGACTCCTCCCGCCCGCCCCATTTCTCACTTTTTGAGACCCTGCCCTCCATCAATGGTCCTCCCTCCCTGCCAGGCTGAACTCTGGGTCCCCAGCACTGAGTGCCTTCTCCGGGGGCTCACCAGGCCTCCCAGATTGAGACCAAACTCCTTGTCCCCGACACCCAGCCTGGCTGGACAGCATGCTCAGTCCACCCTTCTTGCCCTGTTCATGTGGGAGGAGCTATGCTCTTGAAGGACCACATCACGGCCACCTGACAGTGTCCGCGGGACCATCTGAGACACAGGTGCTCCTGAGATAGCAAGCCTGGGGTCCCCTAAGGGAAAAGACAGCAGAGACCCCCAAACATCAACCATGAGGTGGCTGAGCAGGACTGCCCCAGACGCCCCAGGGTGGGGCTAGTTGGTGGCGGCCCCATCTGCATAACGAGGAATAAGGGTCTGTTGGCTAAGTCCCCCGGCCAGGCGCAAGGCGCTCAGGGATCCCGTCCCGCATGGCGCTGGTAGGCTAACAGGGGGACAGACACAGACGGGGAAACCAAGTAAGGTGCAGGCTGACCCGTGATCAGTGTTAACAAAGGAGAAAGCAGGGCAGTGGCGCATGGCGTCCACTGTGTCTGGTGGCCTCTCGGAGGAGGCAGCCCCGGCCCTATGAAGGCATCAGTTAAGAGCGGGTGGACGAGTCCAGCAGAGGCGTTGGCAGGTGTGAAGGCCCCGAGGCCCAAGGAGCCGAGAGCAAGAGGAGGCTGCTGGGAGGCATTTGGATTTCACTGGTGGGGGTCTCGGCGGCCCCCCGAGCCTGCTGAGCAGGGAAGTTGCCAGTGAGGAAGGCTGGAGGTGATGGAGTTTCTGTCTCCCCGCTCAGAGACCTTCTCCTAGGACAGCACTGCCTTCTCTGCCCAACAACACACCTGGACACGGCCTCCTGGCGCCCCTGACCTGCCCACTGTCCCCAGCACGCACCCCATCCCGGGCCCCCAGACGAGGCTGCCGGCTTTCCGGCGGAGACGGCTCGCGCCCTGCCTGACAGAGCCCAGGGCACACACCTATCTGCCTCCTTCTCAATACAGACAGACAAGCAGCCCCACGGAAAACAAGCAAAGGACAGAACAGCAAATTCACAGAAACACAAATGACCCGGAAGCTGGAAAAATGCCCTCGGGCACCCGGGGAAGGCAAACTAAAGCAGGGAGGTGCCCTTTTCCCATCAGTTGGCAAACACAAAAAGACTGCCCCTGTCCTGTTGGGCTGGGAGGGGGTGGGGACAAGGGACTCTCTTGCCTTTTGGTAAAGGAGTAAATTAGGGCAGCCTCTGGGGGGAGCGGTTTGGCAGAAGGCAGTCCCAGTTAAACAACTCCAGTTCTGGGAATACTTGTTTCTTCCACTTAGAGGTCTGTTTTCACGAGGGTGGAACGATGTATGTGTAAGAACCCTCGTCTCCGCTGGGTGCACACAGGCTGTGCTAAAAATCTGAAAGCATATGTGCCTCCCGAGCGGGATGCGGGTCACAGCGGCGGCTTCTTGCCAAAAACGCTCAGCCCGTATCTTATCTCCAAGAAAGAGACCAATCCAGATGGGGGACAATCCACAGGAAAGCAGGTCTGGACTCTAACTGTCAGTGGCATGAAAGAAAAACAAAAGCAAAAAGGTGGGAAGAACCTTCTAGAATAAAGGAGACTAAAGACAGAGACATGCTAAGCAGTTGTGGGTGGTGCAGGACAGGATGCTGGAGGAGAAAAGGCAGACAAACGTCGGTCTGTCAAGGTGCCCCGAGGGGAGGGGGAGGGGGACGGGAACGTGGACTTCCCGTAGGTGATATTCAGGTTCTGACGTGTGCTAAGCACGGAAGGGTTAGGGCGCAGCTCACTTCCATGTAGTTTAGAAAAGAGAGAGAGGGCAAAATGTAGCAAAATGTAGCAAAATGTGGATAACTGTTGCATCCAGATGCAATTATTACAGGGTGTTCATTGTACTGGTTCTTTCCCCCCAACTTTTCTATATGCTTAAAACTTTTCAAAAGAAAGAATTGGGGGGAAAAACTGACGAAGAAGACAGACAACTCCCCAGACACAGGATGGATCAGGACTTGCTAATTTTATCCTCGCAGATCCTGAAAAAAAAAACTGCAGTGACAGAGACAGACCTGAGGCTCAGAACCCCTGGGTCTGTGGCTGAGGAAGCCCTCTGCTCTCCCGGCCCTCGGTTTCCCCACCTGTAGACACAGCTGGCAAATGCGTGGTTTGCAAACACCACCACCTGCCCACTGCCAGCACCTGCGGCAGACATAATGGTCGACTGCCTGTTCTTTGCTTCTGTGTGATTCAGTCCCCCAGCTTGTGAGCTTCTAACGGTGGGACAGAGCTTGATGCATCTCGTTTGGCCCAGCCCAAGGCAAAGAGGAGAGTGGACCTACTTAGTGTTCAATGAATGAACGAATGACCGAGAATGGATGAACGCACGCAGGCAGCTGGACGCTCCCCGGGAAGGGTGAAGGCACGGGCTCTGAAAGTGGAAAACCCTCCACCCAGCATCCTAGCATCTCGCCCGAGGCTGGCATGGCGCGAAGTCCTCTCACCTCCCAGCTTCAGTTAAGGGGCACCCGGACCACCCAGTTCACTGGACGGTGGCGAGTGACCAGTGAAGCGCTGCACCTTAAGTGCTTTGCTGGGGGCCAGACCACAGGATGGCACTGGGTCGCCTGCCACAGAGCTGCTGGCGGGGCCATGAAAACCCAGCTGTGCATTTGCACACCCGTTATCATAACAGCATCGTTCACAAGCCAGAGGGGAGAGCGGCCGTGGTCAGACGGGCGGACAAACAAAACGTGGTCTGTTCAGCAGAGTATGAGCCAGTTGAAAGAGGAGGGAGATCTGAGCCCTGCTACAGCACAGATGACCGTGGAGGACGCTACGCCCAGAGAAACAGGCCAGTCACAAAGGACGAACGTTGTATGTCTCCACTTCTGTGAGGTCCCTAGAGTAGACAAACTCTAGAGACAGAAAGCAGACTGGTGATTGCCAGGAGCTGGGGGAGGGGGGAGGGGGCTGGTGTTAATGGGGACAGAGTTTTTAGTTTTGCAAGATGAGAAGAGTTCTGGAAATGGTGGTGGTGATGGTCGCACAATGTGAATGTACTTAATGCCACAGAACTGTGCACTTAACGACGGCTAAGATGGTAAATCTAATGGTGTATTTATTTTACTAAGATTTAATTTGCCCTATGTCCAGGGCAGCAAAACTCCAATGCAGGAAGGTGTTGTGGGGGGTGGCTCTGGCTGAGCCAGGAGAAGAGGGGCTTCACTCGCTGACCCCATCAGGTCTGCTTTGTGGTCAATGACACACCAGCATCCCTGCATCACCAGGCAGTGGGGTGGGCTGAGGGGAGCCACCCGAGCCCCATGCTAAGGCATGCCCACGGGGCTGAGGGGAGCCACACCAAGCCCACGCTGAGGCACGCCCACAGGGCTGAGGGAAGCGGAGGAAGGAAGACGGAGGACATTTTCCCATCCGTGTGGCTAAATTTATCCCTCGTTGCCTGGGGCTGTGTCCTGCAGGTGGCCTTGGGTCCAGATGTGACTTCCCCAGCACAGCCGCGCTCCCGCTCAGGCCTCGGGGAACCGAGGCTGCCCTGCCTGATGGAGCTGTGGCCCCGGATCACCCACCCTGACACTGCCCAGGCATCTAGACCCCAGTGGTGCCAGGCCCCGACTCTGCACAGGCCCTCATGGGCTCAGAGGATTCTGAGCTGGGGGACACAGTGCCCACTTTGGGGTCCCGGTAGAAGGAGAAGGAGGCAGATGGAAAGGACACAGACTCACTCAGACGAGTGGACAAGAATGTGTGTCAGTGGGGGCAAGAGCAGGAGCCACAAGGGGGTCGGGGGACCAGTAGGACACCCACCCCTGGGGCAGGTGCGGGCGGATGGGGAAGGGGCAGGGAAGGAAGGCACCCCAAGAAGGGAACAGGCTGGGTAAAGATTTTTGGGGTGGGGAGGGTGCAGCTCACTTGGGGAACCTCCAGAGCTCGGTGCAGCCAGGCACAGGGAGTGCGCGGAAGGGAGGGCGGGCGGGACTGGCTCTGCACGAGCCAAGGAGTCCAACTCCTGCCAGGTGGGCTCGGAGGCCCTGCCCCCAAAATACCCCTCGCTGACTGTAAAGTAGCATGACCACCAGGAAAATGGCATGACGGTGCCTCCAGAAATGAAACAGAGAGACCCTTTGACCCAACACTCCTCCCTGGCATGTGCCCCCAGGAAATGGAAGCAGGTGTTCAGACAGATACAGGCACACCCACATCCACAGGAGCATCAAGCCCAGGAGCCAAGCAGTGGAAGCAACCAGAGTGTCCACGGAAGGATGGATGGATGGATGGACAAAATATAGTCCATCCCTACATGGAATATGATTCAGCCTTGAAAAGGAAGGAAGTTCTGACACCTGCTACAGCAGGGATGAACCTTGAGGACATTACACTCAGTGACATAAGCTAGTCACAAAAGGACAAATCCCATGTGACAGCACTGATAGGAGGTCCCTGGATTTGTCAAATGCACAGAGGCAGAAAACAAAACAGTCATGACTCGGGGGAGAGGCTGGGGGAGAGAAGGCAGGTGAGGAGCGACTTAATGGGGTCAGAGTTTGTTGAGGATGATGGAAAAAGTTCTGGAGATGGACAGTGGTGAAGGTTTCACAACAATGTGAATTTACTGAACGCCACTGAACTGCACACTTAAAAATGGTTAAAATAGCACAGTTTATATTACACATGTTTTACAATTAAAAAAATGATTAAAAATGCAAATAATACTCTGCACCTAGTGATGGAAAGAGAATGTGTTCAAACCAACCACAGAAAACCCACTGGATAGAATCACAGGCAGCGGCTGCTAAGCATGCTGCCAGCGTGTCCGGTGCTGGGGGAGGGCTCACGGGGTGCTGTCCCACGGGCTGATGTCCCGGGAGGACAGCACAGTGCGATGCCTGAGGCTTTGCGAGGCGGGCCCGCGCGGAGGGGAAGGCTGGCCACGGCTGGTGGGAGGCGCGGACCGTCTCCTCTTCAGTCACCCGCTCCTGCAAACACAAACGCCTGTCTTGTTTGCTGCACGGCTGCTCCTCCTGCTGCGCCTGCTGCCAACGTGATGACGACAAAAGATCCCCAACAACTCAAGTAAGAGTGGCACCCCAGGAAGAGGCTGGGTCCCTCTCTGTAAGGCCCCTGGTGGCAGAGGGTGGCACCCGGATGTGTGTGGGGAGAAGACAAGAGCCCCCAGCAGCTTAGAACGAGAGACGCCTGTGGCCTAGCCTGCCAGCCTGGAGGCTCAGCAGCCGAGAAGAGCTTCGGAGGACGAATAAACCCTTACTCAATTCCAAGAGGCCTGGGTGTGTGAGCAGTGTCTTTTAAAGCCTCTTTTCTCATTAAAATCAATGGCAAGGCCTGCTGCCCCGTGGACACGCCTCCTGCAAGGTCATTACACCGGACTTCCAGCTCTGGCCGCTCCCCGCCCCGCCCTCGCCGTCTGCACCTCGCCTTCTCCCAGCAGGGTGGTGGGAAGGGCCTGGACACGGACAGACAGCCCTGGGCTCCGCTCGAATTGCTGCTGTAGTTCTGGCCGCGTGGCCTCCGCTGCCCTCCCCCCAAGCCTCAGAACCCTAAGTTTCTCTGAGGATCCTGGGGAAGCTCTAGGGGGGTCACAAGCATCCACGTGCTCGGAGGAGTAATGGCTCGAGTGAAGACAAGCTGTCATCTTACGGGTTATAAGATCCACAAGTCTGGGCCCCAAATGTGCCCGACAGGTAATCACCGGCCCCTCTCCCTCCTCGGCAAGACCTCAGCCACACATGGCCTCCTTCAGAGCCTGCCCTGCAATTCATTTTCCCTCCCGCAGAAGCTCTTGGGCACCCAGGGAGACGGCCTTTGCCAAATATAAATGGAAATCGGGTCTCTTTTCTCAAGCAGAGCCAAGTAATCAATATTGGAATAATTCCACTTCCAGAAACAAAGGGAGTGTGGATCAGGCTGTGCTCAGTGTCACGAGCAGATCTGTCTGCAAGTCTGGGCGCAGCCAATCCACAAGTGTGGGCGCCTCCTGCAAGGTCATTACACCTGACCTCCAGCTCTCCAGGCCGCTCCCCGCCCCATCCTCCTGTAAAACGAGAACTTGGGACAAGATGCTGACTTGCCAGGCCAGGGCAAGGGCTGCATTGTGAAATTTCTCTTGTCTGCATGCTTGGGGCCAAGCAGACTTCCAAACGTCCCAGAGAGCAGCCTGCACGTTGTGTGGGCCCACCGCCTTGGGCGTGAGCCCCTGCTCCCTGGCTCCGAGCAGGAAGTGACACCAACACCCGGGTCGCTGCTGCAGAGGGAAGCGCTGTGGGGCGCTGCCGTCCTGATGCCACCCAGGCGGCCAGTGACTGTCCCCACCTACCTCAGGCCACAGATCCCGGCCACTAGTGTCATTCCCCTCCAACTTGCTGCAGCCCCGAGAGTCGGGTGGTGCCGTGGGAAATAAAAGGTTCTATTCCTGGTGTAAACGTCTTTCCCAGAACTGGGGCGGTGAGGGCCGGGCCGCTGCCAGGGTCTCCGTCCTGGCCCGAGCCCCTTCTCTGCATCTCTACGTCTCTCCAGCCTACATGGCACTGAAGCCCGCCCTTGTGACCATCCGCTCCCAGGACAGCCCCCCTGGCCAGACTGTACTTCCAGAGGGCACTGCCCGACATGGCCCAGTGGGGGCCGGGCAGGGGCCCCAGCCTCCAGGGTGAGCATGTGGCATTTGCCGTGGCTCTCACCTCAGAGGCAGCAGGCACACACCTCGTCACCCAGAATCACGGGGCGTCCTCCCCATCCCAGAACCTGAGAGCTACCAGGTTTAGTAAGATGTGGTAAGTCTCAGAAGAGGCCACGTCTGTCCCAAGCCGTCTGCTCTCTTGAATGAAACAACACACAGGGCCGGGTCTGGGTGGCAAGGGCTCGAGGGGTGGGCTGCCAAGCCCTGGGTCGTGGGCATCCCTGCTGCGTGGGTAGTGGTGGTGGGGGTGCGCAGGCTTCCAAGCCAGGGGCTGCGCCTCGACCCCCAGGGGGCTGAAGGAAGGTGCCGCTTCCCTCTGGGGCCTGGCCCTCCCCAGGACAGGCCACCATGCTGATCAAGTGCTTTCTCAGGCTGTGTTTCCATCACGTGCTGTCTGTGTTTCTCACTCGGCTGGAAGCGTCAGGAGGGAGGAGCAGCGTCAGGGTCACCTCTGGGGCCCAGCCATGCCCTCAGATGGAAGCACTGCCTCTGCTCCCCACCTCGTGGGTGCCGGGCTGGCTGGCTGGCCTGCGCGGCCCAGGGAGAGGGCAGGCTCTGCCGTGAAAGGGGCGTCCTTCCCGGTTTCGGCCGCCCCAGGCAGAGGCAGGGCCTCGCAAGGGAAACAGGCACTTAGTTGCGGGGTGGGATTCGAGGAGCCACCCCCTCCCTGCAGACTGCTTTCAGGGGTTCCCCAGGAGATGCCATGGTTAGGAGGCAGGCTGAGGCCCGACTGTCCCACTGTCACCCCCACATCCAGAGCAGAGCCCTTTTGGGGTCTCCTGCCGGGCTCAGGGGTGCCCACAGAGTGAGGGGAAGGCAGGCAGAAAAGCTCAGAGCAGGGCATCGGTGGGGAGGCAGCCCCCAGGGGCAGGGCAGGAAGGACCTGCAAGACCCCATTTCCAACAAGACATCCTTCCCAAGGTGCCAGTCTTGGAGGCTGTGGGTCATATTTTGAGCAAAAAAGAGGATAGTTTCTCTAGAAGTCCCTTTCAGAATGTTGTCCCACACCCCCACGACACCGCCTCCTCCTGGTGACGGTGTCATCCAGTCCAGCCACGCCCCAGCCCAGCCGGCGGAGCAGCAGCCGGCCACTCGGCGAGGCGAGGTGTGGAGGAGAACCGCAGACCCTCGGACGGCACGTGAACCCAGGCCCGGCCGCGCAGGGAGTGGGGCGGCCCACATTTCACGCGGGTGGCGAGGGAGGGGAGGGAGCGACACGGAGCTCAGCAGAAGCCAGGAGCTGGGAGGAGGCTGCCTGGGTTCAGATGCGGCTCTCCCACCAGCTGGGCGCTCCCTCGGGGCAGGTTTCTCAAGGTCACCTGGCCTTCATGTCCCCACCTGTAAAATGGGCAGTCATGGAAGCCACCCTGACAGTGTTGGGAGGACTCAGTGGCAGCACTGTCGGGGGCTGCTATTGTAATTGTTACCTCTGTTCTTTTCCATCTGCAAGACAAAAGTTCTTGGGAAAGTGTAACAATCCTCCTCAACTCCGAAGAACTCAGTGGGGAGACACACACTCTTCAGGGGCGGGGAGGCGGCACGGGGCGCTCCCGGACCCGGGCGCCTCCCCCTTACCAGCCGTGTGACCTTGGGAAGGTCACGCCTCCTGTCTCAGTCGCTTGCCCTTGTCTGCAAATGGGGAGCAGGAATCCCCATCCCACAGGGACCTGCAGCATTAAAGACAGAGCCCGGGCAGCCCCGCCGCCCCGCCCGGCGTCGCTGGACACTTCGTGAACGGCGGACGTCGGTCTTTATTAGACATATCGATCAGTCCCCTGAGCTCTGCTCTGCGGCCGGCGGGGGCTGGGCGCCTGGGCTGCCAGCGCACACCCGGGGTATATTTAGCTCTCTGCTGGAGCCCTGCTGGGGCAAGGTTCTGGCAGAGGATGTGGAATTTCAGACCAGCTCCCAGCTCCTCATCGGCCACAAAGAGCTCCGCTCTATAACAGTAGACTAACTGACCCCAAGACCACACACACACACACACACACACACACACACACACACACACACACGTCAAATGCCTGTGTTTGTATCACCACTCACATCAATGCCACTCACAAGCCTAGTTCCGCGGTGGAAGTCCACCTCCCAAAATAGAGAATGTCGTCCCTGGAGCAGAAGCCGGATGCTGCCAGCGGGGCGGACAGCTGCTCGCGCATCAAGCCTCTTGAGCCCCAGTGCCGAACAAAACCCCGTCCCCCACACAGCCCTAAAATGAGTAAGCAGGGGCAAGAAAGCGGCCAAGCACTAGGTGAAAAGGGGCAGTTGTCCATAACTCTTGAATTTTTATCTACTTTCTCCCAGTGTGTTGTTTTCCTGCATATTCTGCAGATGAAACTGTGTATACAATTGTGACCTTACATTCTTTGTTCATCACCGGCATGGACACGTGCGTTGTACTAGTCTGTCACAAGCCTTTTAATGACTGCATAATACTCCATCTTTTATCATCAGTTCCAAGTGTCGTCTAGGAACCCTGGGGTCCCCAAGACCCTAGCAGGGTGCCGGTGGGGTCAAAGCCATGTTCATAATTGAACTGAGATATTATTTTCCTCTGTTGCTCCCTCTCTCCCCAGTGCACAGCAGAGTTTTCCAGAGGCTCCGTGACATGTGGCATCCCAGCTGACAGAACACAGGCCGGATGCAAGCTCCAGCCACCGACTATTAAGTCAGACGTTAATGAGATCTGCAAAACTGTACAGCAATGCCATTCTGTTCTCTGGAAACGCCCGTACATTAACATACAAAGGGCTATTATTCTAACTCAGTGAATGAAATACGATTAAAAATTCACCATTTTGAAGTCTGCTACAGTAAAGATCAGTAAATACAATGCACTTAAAAGCTCTTTGGGGTCCTCAGTAATTCTGAGTGAGGGGGTCCTAAGCCCCCGAAGTCGAAGAAAGGCTGCTGCAGACGGACGGTGATTTACTGACCCAGTGTCCGTGGCTGAACACGCCCCCTGCAGAGCACGTGACCCTGCAGTGGACAACCTTTCACCCAAAACTCACATCTGTGTTTCAGAACCCTTCTCTGGAAGATTCCCAGAAGCAGCCTTCTCCGACCAAAGGCTCGAATGCACTTGAGGCTCAGTGCGCCTCGCCTGACTGCTCCCCTGGAGACTGCGCGCATGGTAGTCAGCGTCCCTGATGGCGCCTAGCTCGGGGGCTGGGGATGTTTACAGCGAGCTGGCTTAGCAGTAACAGCTGTAAGAGTAACACCCTTCTCGCAGACCCTCAGCTCTTCCAGAGCCCCCACGGTGGGGGGAAAGGTGAGTCCCAGAATGTCTGAGAAGCTGCCTGGGGTGTGCTGAATAACATGCCCCCCGAAATACATCTACGTTCTAATACTGAGGACCTGTGAGCGTGACCTTATACGGTTAAAAGGTGGGCTGGTCTTTGCAGGTGGGATACGGTAAAGGACCTGGAGCGGGAGAGAGTCTCCTGAAATTCCAGGTGGGCCCTAAATGTAGTCACAAGCACCCTAGGGAGGCGGAGGAAGATGGGACCGCACACACGGAGGAGGAGGCACGTGAGGATGGGCTGGAGAGGGGTGTGAAGGCGCCGAAGGTGCCGGCCTTGAGGCCGGTGATGCAGCCACAAGCCAAGGAGTGCTGGCAGCCACTGACGCCGGAGGGGCCGGGAGTGGATTCTCCGCAGCGCCTCTGGAGGAGGCACAGCCTGGCAACACCTTGACTTCAGCCCAGTGACGTGGGTTCTGGGGTTGGCCTCTAGAACTGTGAGAGAGTAAATTACTGTTGTTTTAAGCCCGAGGTTTAAGGTCCTTGGTGACAGCAGCCCTCTTACTGGACAGCCCCAGGATGGAGGCTGACTCCTCCTTTGCCAACCCCACGGCCTCTCCGACAGATGGGGGCCGATGGAGGACGGGCAGAGGCCGCAGTGATGGGGGCAGCACAAGGCTCTCAAGTGGCAGCCCCGGGCCCCGCAGGGTGGCAGAGGGGCCCAGCCTGGCCAGCGGGCCGGGAATCAGTCGGCAGGGTGAGAGGGCCAGCAGGGGACAGCAGGCAAGGCAGCAAGCAGTGAGGTCCAGCGGGGTGGGGGTCTGGCCCAAGGATTCCGGAGGCAGCCCAGGGGAGGGTGGGCAGTGCCACCCTTCAACCTTAGCACTCAGACCCTCCCCACACCTGATCTGCACCCCCTGCTCGATGCTGCACCCCACACCTGCACCCCTGGGAGGCAGCCAGGGAGGCACTGGGCTGGACGCTGGGCTTTTTCAAACCTATCATGTTTCCTGATTTCCACAGCATGTCGGGGATGTGCCCAAGGGACCCGATGCTTGTAACTCTGCACCCCACAACTGCTCCCCAAGCACTTGGCAGATGAGGCCCGATCTCAGAGCTGGAGGAGAACCACTGGATCAGGTCCACTGACGAGAAGTGTCACAGAGGGTCCTGAGGGCCAGGAGCCAGCGTGGCTCCCTCGCTCCAACCATGCTGGATGGTCTGCGGATCCTCATAGGCCCCTCGCTTCCCCACTGCCCGCCTGTGCTTGTACCGGGCCTTCCGACCCCCTGGGCACCACTCACGTGGGAGCGCCCGAGTGACACAGTCTCACTCCCCTGGGCTCCCCGCACATCTAGGGGCATCAGACTGTGCTCTCTCCAGGGATGAGCTGGCAGAGTGTGTGGTTTCAGGACCGGCAGATGTGGATGACTCAAAGCCCCACACACATCCGGGGTTCAGGTGCTGGCTCCGGGAACAGCAGAGGGAAGCCCCCTCACATCTAAGAGGGTTATGCCAGCAGGAGGCCATGAGGGTTTTGGACCTGGGAACTCGCCAGGCTAGAATCCTGGCTGTCAAGTTACCAGGCACATCCCTGAGGTCCAGCCTCAGTTTCCCTGTCAGTAACCCGCAAACAATTAGGGGTAGCACTCGGAATGTTCAGAAAAGTCTGGACACGTCCCCTAGTCAGGAGGGGTACAGCCACGTGGTGCGCCGGCCAGGTCCTGAGTCGGGTGACCCCAGGCCCCGGCGGCGTGAGGCCGCAGCACCGAGTGGGCGGTTCTCCATGATGCTGTCTCCTCCTCGACCCTCGCAGGTGCTCAGTGACCTTCCTCGAGCCAGAAGCCGGGAAGGGCAGGAGCCCCGGCTGCCCATGTGCCCTGAAATGACACCGCATCACGTCCCTCAGAGGTTGCGGAACAACCTTCTGTTTGCAAAATAAGGCCGCCTGCCTCCCTTGACTCAAGACACCTTCCTGCATCTTCTCTCCTCTGACCTCTGCTTCCGTCATCGCACCGCTTGTCTCTGACCCTCCTGCCTCCTCCTTGGAAGGACCCTTGCAGTGAAATAGGCCCCACTGCATAATCTCATTGCAAGATCTTTGGTTTAATCGCATCCTCAAAATCCCTTCTGCCATGTAAGGTGACACAGTCACAGATTCTAGGGATCAGAACAGGGACATCACTGGGGGGCTGTTGTTCAGCGCCACCCACAGCATCTGAGATGAGGCATTTCAGAGAGGGGCAGTGCCTAGCCCCAGGCCACACAGCAGCCAGGACCAGACACAAGTCCTCTGCGGGACCCTGGGCTCTGTCTCCTGCCCACCGGTCCTGGGTGGGGAGGGCCCTAAAGGAGTGGAGGAAATAGTCATGGACGTTCTAGTGGGAGCGTGGGAGACAGAGGAGGACAAGGAATTCCAGGATTGAGGGGAGGGGAGGGCGGGAGAAGGTGGCAGGAGAAACACGAGCAATAGCGTCTGGGGGTCAGCAGCAAGGGCACGGCCCTGCACACGGCCGGTGCTCAAAAAATAGTTGCTGACAGAGTGAACACGCATTGCTCACGGGACGGCCGTGAGCCCCGGAGGGGCTGCTGACGCCTGGCAACAGAGGCGGCCCTGATCCAGGCTGAGGCTGGGCCACATCTGGTCTGCTATGGGGGACACTGTGGGTTCTGCGGCTGTGCGGTGACACCGGCCCGCACCCCGCCTCTCGGCTCCCCCGCCGTAGCTGTACATAGTGCAGTGTGGGGTTCAGGACCCCACACACCAGGACCAGGCCTCTGCCCCAGAAGACAAGAGCCCTAGAGTCCCACCCTTGGTGAGACGGCTCTGAGGACGCTCTGCAGGGGCCCCCCAGCAGGACCGCGCCCCAGCGGCCCACAGAGGCCACCCTCCCATCCAAATGCCCCGTTCCTCCCCGACCACTTATGCTTCCTGGGACCACTTTCCAGATAAACCACCTGCACCCACATCCCTGTCACTTGGAACTTAAATGGAGACAGCTGCAGGGCAAGGGGCTTGGACCATCTTGGAGCATCTGAAACTCGGCTGCCAAACTGAAGTGGGGGCCACGGGGCGGTCTTTGCAATTCTTCCTTCTTGGAACTTCACGTCCAACTGCAGCACCAACTGGGGCCTTGGAGATAGAACTTTACAGCAAGATCCTGGGGCCGAGGAAGTCCAAGCAGAAGCAGCAGGGTCAGAGGGAGCCTGGCTGGGAGCCCTTGAGCCAGGATACAAGCAAACAGACCAGGAGGCTGAGCATGAAGCAGGGACCCAAGCTGCATCCCTCACTCACCCTCATGGTGCACCTGTCAGGAGGCAGCCTGTGTAGATGCTGGAGGGGAGGGTCCACACAGCCCAGCCCAGCCCAGCCCTGAGGACAGACACCCAGCGGGGACCGCCCAGAGTGTTGCACTGCAGTGACACTGGGTGTTGGCTTCTTGGTGTGCTGGCTGGAATCAGATTGCCGGATCACGTCTCCAACTTCTCATTGTGTGCATGAAGAAACCCAAGCCCCAGGACATCCAACGTGCCTGCTACGTGCAAGAGACAGGTGGAGCCCCACAGAACGCAGCCCTGGTGAGGCTCCGAGCTGGGACTGAAAGCCCAAATACCCTCCTCGTGAGGCCGATACCACCGCTAATGACCAGGAGTGGGCAGCTTTCTGGGGGATGGGCTTCTCCTGGCCCTGGGCCCTGGGCAGGAGGTGTAAACAGGACCCCTTGGACTGGGCGGGGGAGGGAGCAGAACCACAAGTAGAGGAAGAGCTGCGAGCCGCCGAGGTGTAAGCTGATGCCACAGGGGACCTTGCAGGGTGCAGCCTCAGGTTTGCCCAGAGCCCTGGGGAGTGCGTGCAGCTGTGACGGAAAACCGCCCCAGGCCCTTGACGCCACGGCTGTGAGCAGTCCTGGAAAAGCGAGCGCTGTTGTCTCCACCCTGCAGGCGGGGAAACCAAGGCAAAGAGCAGCTCGGCAAACCGGCTGCGGGGGCGCGCCGGCAGGTGACAGCTGCGCCTGGAGCCCAGGCGTCCGGACCCCAAAGCCACTGGCTGCTACCTTCCAAGACATCAAGACCACCTCCCCCGTTGCTTAGAAATTTTCAGCCAAAGCAAAGTGGCGCATGAAACCCCCGAACACGTCATTTACAACAGAACCTGTTAAGTACGCGCCTGGCTGTCCCCTAGCCTGGAAGCCCACCGCGGGCAGAAGGTACCCCCAGGGCTTGTGGTGGCTGAACCAAAGGAAAAGTGAGGGCCAGAGACCTCAAAGCACACCCTGCACCCGCCGCAGCCCTTCCCGTGGACACGGGCCCAGCCGCTCTCCCGGCGTGGGTGCCGGGCGGGCATCCATAGGCGTCACTTCCTGGGGCCGTTGAGGAGAAGCCTCCGCACACCTTGGCCCCGGTGCAAAGGGCAAAGTGCCCCCCCCCGTGAAATTGTGCCCCCCCGTGAAATTGTCAGACGAGGCCCACGTGGCACAGAAGGGTGGTCTGAGCCCCCGGGGCTAACATGGCTTGTTTCTCTGAAACAACGGCTGAAAGTCAAACTCAGAAGATCTCTGGGGACAGCAGGTGGGGGTGGGCAGGGCTATCAGAAGAAAGCAGGTCACACCCCTGGGGATGACGGTGGGCCCCATTTTTACAGGCAGGTCCACTGAGGCCCACAGAGGGGAGTCGGCTCACCCAAGGTCACACAGCCCCGGCAGGTGGGGCTCAGGCACTGATGGGACCGGTTGATGCCGGAGGAGCTGGCCCGGGGACTGGGGGCCAGGCTGGAGAGGCCTGGGTCAGAAGTGATGCTGCTTCCAGCAGGAACGACAGCTCTGGAAGGCCTCAAGGATGCGGCAGAGGGGAGAGCTGGGGCTAGGAGTCAAGGTTACAGGGAGGCAGGAGCTTGATCTGGTCAAAGTCTCTCATGGTCTGAGCTGCTGGAGGGTGGATTCCTGGGTCTGCACCATGACCCCAGGCAGGAGCCCTACTGGAGGCAGAGGAAGGAGCACACGCTCGGGGGCAGACAGAGCTGGGCTGGGTCTGGCTCTGCCTTCCTGGACACGGGTGGGCAGGTGCCGCACCTGGAAGGGGGAACATGCTTTAGAGCTCAGGTGAGAAGACGGGTTGGAGCCCCTCACTCACACTAGAAAGCATTACTGTGATGCCCCAGGGGGCCAAGGCTTACACACCCCAACACCCAGCCACACATTACGAAGCTGCCTTCGCAGCCGGCTAACATGGAGGGGACAGGCAACGCCCACCCAGCTGGGGACACGTCTGGGCACACCAGGGTTCAAATCCGACTATGTCATTTACAAATGGTGTGACATGATTGCCAGGCACCTGACCAGCCCTCCTGGGCGTCTGCTTCTCCATCTGCGGGTGGGGACACCCCAGCAGCTCTGAGAAGGATCCCAGGGGCACTGAGGTGGCTGGTGCAGGGCCCAAGGGAGAACCCATGACCACAGCTGCCTGACACTGAAGTCGGGTGCTGCTCGACACCTTAGAGACCTCGGTGATGGAAACATCCCTGAGTAAACAGAGACGCTGCACTCCGGTTGCTCCGCCCCACATCCGAGCGCCCAAGGCCACTGCTCAGGGCAGCCTATCACTCACATCTGACCAGCCCCCTCAGTAGCTCTCGAGGTCACGGAATCATCATCAAAAAATACCAGCTGCCATCTGAACCCCGCCCCAGTTTTCCTGTCACAATTATGTTGACTGCTTTTCTATCCCCTCCCGCGTGCCAGGGCTTGGCACCTCCGGTCCCTACGGAGACCCCACGGAGAGGCGGCATCGGGAGCACAGGGAGGGAAGAAGACACTCCCCTGCCAGCAGGCGGCAGACCTGGGGTCCGAGCCCAAGGGACTCGAGCGCAGGAAAGGCCGAGGCAGGGACATTGTGAGGGGCGCAAGGAAGCCGCACGTCTGTGCAGAGCAGGGACCGTGCCGTCTGGGCTCTGGGCCCGGGCACCGGGTGGGCAGCTGAGCCCTGGCAGCTGGCCTGGCCCTGAGGACCTGTGGCCGGACAGACCCTCCTCCACAGGCGGGACCCCTCCGGCCTCTCGCTCCACCATGAGTCTTGCCGGTTTCCTCTCGCCAGCTCACAGCTCTCCCACAATCCAGACGATGCTCTGGGCAGTCAGGGCGTCAGACAGGTGACTTCAGACAGGCGACTTCTCCATAGTGAGGGTCACACTCCCTCTTCTGGGACAGTTAAGATTGGACTTCGTTATGAGTTCACCAGAATCAGGCTTGGGTCTAGAAAATACGCCATCTACCCCCACACTACCTCATCAACAGAAACCATAAAAAACCGGAGAATCTTGGGTGGCAAGTTAGGAAGTGACCCTGGACCCCTGGATGTGAGGGACAAACAGTTCGGAGCTCAGGATGCCCAGGCTGAGCTGGAGAATGCTCGCTGGTTCTTGGGCCATCCTTTTCAGATGCAATTTCAGATGAATTTCTGGGTCAGGACGATATGTCTTCTGTCGAACCTAATTCACACGGGATCACACATAGAAACTGGGCACCAGTGCCACTACCTGCGTCAAAATCCGCACACTGCCAACTGGGACACCTCCCCCCCAACCAAGGACAGAGGCCCCCGAGGGCGGAATTGCCAGACCTTTCCCCGAGTCACGGACTCCCAAACCAGCATGCGCCTGCCGGGGACCTAGAAGCAACGCCTTCCTGTTTCAGTTGACTTTTTGTTGAATAAGGAAAGGACATGCAGTGAAGAAAACTGGGGATGTCATGGAAAATATAAAAATGCAGATGGGGGGCGCCTGGCTTTTCCCCCGCCTCCAACCCAGGAGGACCCCGTGGACATCGTGACGCACTTCCTTCTAGTCTCCACTGTTTTGCAGAGTTAAGGTCATACCGGATACACAGTTTTTGTCCTCAGCTGTTTTCTAAATTAAGCTTTTTTCCAGCACTTTCTCCTAACGTGAAAACCTCCCATCACCCAGTGAACTCAGATGCTCCTGCCACCCCAGAGAGCATGTTTCAGGAGGACACAGATGTTGTTCGCTCTCATCTGTGGCGCACCTGGAGCTGTGCTTGGCACACAGTAGGCCTTCAGTAAACACCTGTCGCCTGGAGGAATGATGGCGTGGCTGACTAATATCCCATGGCTCCCCTCCACGTTCAGCCAGTTTCTGACTTTCTGCTGAGCTTAGGAATGCCAAGGTGAATGTCTCTGTGGCTACAGGAGAGACACACTTGGATCAGAAATGTGTCTCTGTTCTGGATGCCGGCGCTGTGCCAACCAGAGCAGGGGACCAGGACTCAGGCTCCGCCTCTGCGCATGCTCTCCTGGACCCCGGATGCTGCCTTCTCCTCCCTGGGACTCGAGTTCCCCTCTAGGTGGGTGGCTTTGGACTGGAGCATCGTTCATGTTCCTTCCAGCCCTGTGGTCCTGACACAGCCACCATGGGAAGAGAAAACAGCTGAGCTGGCCAGCAGCTCTCCACCGGACCCTGTGCTCCTGTTTTGGGCTGAACTGCATCCCCTCTAAATCCATAATCCAACATGACGGGTGTCCTTATAAGCAGAGATTAGGACACAGGCACACAGAGGGAAGATCATGTGAGGACACAGGGAGGACATGGCCATTTACAAGGCAAGGAGAGAGGCCTCAGAAGAAACCAACCCTGCCCACACCCTGATCTCAGGCTTCTGGCCTCCAGAAGTGTGAGAAGATAAATTTCTGTCATTCATGCTGCACGGTCTGTAGTTACTTTGCTAGGGCAGCCCTAGCCGACTAACACACCCCCACCTACCACGAACCTCTGATCACCGAGGGGAATCCTACCTGCCAGACATGTAGGCTCAAAGAGAGCATGCGCCAGGTGCCCAGCGGGGGCAGAGCTGCCACAGAGCCCCTCCAGTGCAGGTTCAGTCCTCTGCCCCACCTTGCCCTGCCGTGACCATGTGGGCTGTGATGTTATGAAGCCACGCCCACACTCACCAGCCCTGCACACAGAGCTAAAGGCTTCCTCGCCATACCGCAGGGAAATTGAGGCCCAGGAATCTCACAGCTAGCATGCTCAATTTGGATGCAGGCCTCTCTGATGCAGAATGCCCTCTCCTTCCACCTCGCCCTGGTGCGACTTAAACAGTTTCTCTGGCCACTTGAAATCAACAATGTGACAAAACAAGCAGGCAACTGCATGCGGCCATACCAGAGCCATCGCAAAGGCACCCTGTGTCACCAGATGGAAGAAAGACACACCTGCAGCCCTGATGGTATAAAGGGGAGCCTCCCACCCAGGGTGCTTGCACAGGTCGCCTCAGGCTCTGACCATCCGGCTCGTCTGGGCAGCTGGAAACTGGACCATGTGATCCCAGCCACACGTGCTGGTGCTGAGCTCCGGAATGATGCCAGCCTTCTGCGGGGAGGGCTGTCAAGGGACCAGACAGCTGTGTGACTAATCAGCTGGAGACAGGTCTCCAGGTGGAGAGGAGCGCAGGCCCACTGCCGGTTGCAAAGGGCTGGATTAACTCAGGAAGGCTGAGGTTTACTGCCCGTTACAAGCTCCTGAGGGAGGACCTATCATGTGTGGGATTTCTCACTCATACCTCCTCCTCTCCAGGAACCAGCAATACTGCTTTACACACCAGGAAAGCCAAGCTCAGGAAGGTACCGTGATGTGTTCCGGACCACCGGGTGGACAAACTCCAGGCTCCTAGCTCTTTCTGACTATGATCCCCCATGGCCTCTGGTGCTCACGCACCCCTTCTCCCAGGACAACCACAAACAAAGAGGGAGAACGCCAGTGCTCCTTTCCAGGGCTCCCCCTGATTACAGGAGAGACCAGAGGTATCAATTACAGCCACAGAAAGCCTAAAATTACCCTGCCTGCATCCCGCCATTATCCCCACCTGCCATTAGATAAATGTGTCTGGAGGCTCTGCCAAGTCTCAGGGTGCCCTGCTTCCCAGCCACCTCCAGAAAACAGGTTGGACATTTCAGAAATCCTCTTCTAGAGCTTTCTGCCTCCCACAGCCTGCCACTTGCTCTCAGCCACCCTCCCAACTCCCACTGCCAATGTGGTCTCTCCTTCCTCAACTGGGGAGGAGGGACGGTTTCCCCCTGGGAGGGGGGCCCCTGGAAACATACCGCCCCCAAGCAGAGAGCACACAACACAGTAAGGCCCCCCAAATGCACACACCCTCCCCAGTCCAACTACCCCCTGGGGAAACATCTGTCCCAATTGGTTTCTGCACCGTGGCCAGGGGCCAGACTGCAGTCTGTGGCAATAAAAACTCCAGGGAAAGGGCACAGGAGTCAGGCAGCACCCTGAGCTGTGAGTGACTCAAGCCTGGGGAGCCTTGGTCGCACCCTGAAAAATGGGGTGACAGCCTCTCCCTGCCAGGACAAGCCCTCGGCCCAGGGTCGGACCCAGGAGGCTCTCCAAAGGGGGCTCTGGTAGCTCCACACTCTCTCCAAGGAGCCTAGGCCCCCCAACTCTAGATCTCAGTTTCCCCAAGCGCACTAGGCGCGGCTGGCCTGTGGCGACCTGGGATTTTCCAGCGCCGCACAGAGGTTTTCAGATCCGGTGGGTGCGGCGCCAGAGGCGGCAGTGGCGATACGCAGGGGTGAGGGGCCGCAAAGAGGACGCGCACCGATCTGGGCTGGTCGGACACACCTGCGGGCTTCGCGCCCGGCAATGTGCCTGGGGCGAGCCCAGGGGGCCCGGGGTCGGCCTGACGCCCCCTACCCAGGCGCTGCAGGAGCCGCACAAGGGCGGCGCCCCCTGCCGCAAAGGCCCCCTTGTCACCACACCTCTTCGTGGCAGAATCTACGGCGGCCCTGGGCCCCTCGCCCGGACCCTGGCCGCCTCCTGGAGCCTGCGGCGACCCCGGACGCCAGGGAGAAGCTAAGGAATGGCTCCTTCCAGACAGCCCAGCGCAGCCACCCGGGCCGGCGCGCTGGGAAAGGGGTCCTCAGCCCTCGCTGCAAAGCTAAGCGCCCGGGGCGCGGGGACAGAGAGCCGCGCGCCGGACCTTGGGGACTGCAAGACCCTGGAGCAAAAGTTGGGTGGGGCCGCTGAGCGATTTCCCCCAATCTGCAGGTGCAGCCACCTCAGCCCTTGGGGCGCCAGGATAGAGCTCGGGGACGCGCCGGCCCCTCAGTCTCCACACTCACCTGCGCTCATCTCAGCGGCAACTCGGAGTCGGGTCGTCGGGGCTCTGCAGCAGCCGGATGCTTCTGCCCGCAGGTGCCGCGCCAGCCGGCGCAATGGTCCAGCGCCCGCTCGCCCGTCAGCGGGTCTGGCCGCTGGCGGGTGCCCGCCCGCAGCGCCGCCGCAGCTCTTCTGCGCGCCCGCCCCGCCCATAAGCCCCGCCCATCGGGGCCCGCCCCCCTAGGGCCCCGCCCCGCTCCGCCCTCACCGCCCCGCGGGCCGGGGCACCCTGGGAAGTGTAGTCGCCGCGTCCCCACCGCCCCACCTTCTCGCCCCAGTCGCCGCAGGGATGGACTACAGTCCCGGCAGCCTGCGCGGCCTGCGCACGCGCAGGCGGGTGACACCGCTGCGGCCTCCCGCAGCAACTCTTGGGGCTCTGCGGAGCTGTCACCGCGGCCTGGCTGGCGGCGGCTCTCAGGAGCCCAGGAGTGTGGAGGAGGGCGACCCAGTGAAAAGCAGGCTTGGTGCAGCTCTTGTTGAGTCGTGGGGCTGCGAAGGGCCAACTCCCTCCTTCCCGTTTGCAGAGGGAAAATGAGGCGGGGCGAGGGGCGGCAGGATTTGCCCACTGGCACCTGCGGGGCTTGCGCTCCTGACTCCAGGTCTAGGGCTCGGCGGCGGCCCGGTGGCCTGCCCCAGTCTCCCGGGGCGCCGCACCGACTGGCGCCTTGGGCCGGCTCCAGCGGCGCAGTCAGCGGCCCCAGCCCCGCACCCCCACCCTCTGAGTAGCCGACTGACTTCTGTAATGTCAGGTGCCCAGCACAGGGCATGGGTCTGGGTACAGGAGAAGAAAGGCCCCGAGGTGGGAGCAGGCAGACCCCACTGGGTGTCTGGTTCTGACGGAAGGGGACTGCGGGAGTGTGGAGGGCCTGCACTGGAGGACCGTTCAACAGGAAGACTCCCCCGGACGTGGTAGTGCGTGATGGGGGAAGGGTGGGAACTGGGGAGATGCTGTCAGCAAGGGAGGGAGCGCTGGCCACAGAAAATGTGAACTCTGAATGCAACAGTGAGGCAGGAGCAGGTGTTCTTCCTTGGTCCCCAGCAGCGTCCATCTACCGGGAAGAGGGGCCAGGAGCAGACACTTCGGGGGAGACCCGAAGTCCTGCAGAACCAGCCATGGGCCAGGCCAGTCGGCCCAAGCCCCACACACCCTAGAAACCCAGAAAGTCTGGCTGGGTGGCTGACTTGCAGCTGCAGGGCTCCATCCCTGTCTGCCGGGGACTTTTGCCCAGAGCACAGGTAGGATGTGGAGGTGGAAGGAGCAGTAGCAGGAGTCAGGTGCCCTGTTCCCAACCCAGCTGCCCCCTCAGCGGTGCGACCCTGAGGGCCTCCCACTCTGTGGGCATCAGGGCCCCATCCATGAAGTGGCTGAGTGACGATCCACTGTGGCTGAGAGCATTACATTTGGGTGGTTAGTTCTGGCGAGGGCAGGTGCGGGCCAGTAGGGGTGGAGCCCCTGGAGGTCTGACCGCCTGGTGGGGAGCCTGGCTTCTCTAGCTTCTGGTACAAGGTCCCTCACTCTGTGCCTCTGTGGGCATTGTTAGACTGTTAGCAGTCTCCACCTCTCGGTTGTTATCCCTGGTGCTATGAAGCAGGTGTGACCTTGGGCAACTTGCTTGCCCTCTCTGTGCCTCAGCTTCCGAATCTGTCAAACCATGGTACCTGTCCCAGAGGGTTTTTGGGAGGGCCAAAATGAGTAATGAGAATAAAACACTTCAAAGCGCGAAAACTCAGGGCTCAGTGAATGATAGTTATTATATTTACTGTCATTGAAATTGACCAGAGAGCAGTATTGCCCATCACCAGTCCTAAAAGACTGTTGCCTTTTCTCGACTGTCTTCCATCTCCACCCATCAACCCACCCATCCACCATGCATTCAACACCTTTAGTGAACTGGGGCACTGTTCAAGTGAAGAAAACAGACAAGAATTTGTTCACAAGTCATGTGATTCATTGTAGAATGTGTTTCCACCTGCTTTCGAAGCAGGCCTTAAAGGAGGGAGTGTCAGAGGGACTCTGACACAGGGAGGTTCCACACAGGCTAATGGTCAGAGACTCTTACAACATTTATTAAGAGTGCATTCAGATATTCAGAGGAACAGCTGGGCCTTGCTGGGTACAGATGCAGAAGGAAGAGCCAGGAGGCAGAGGGAGTGTCCCTTGGCTGCCCCCCCCATTCTCGCCTCCCCCATTCTTCTGCCGAGCTCACACCTCCTGCAGACAGAAGGGGTGCAGTACAGGGGCTGCGCCTGCTCCTTGGGGGCCCCTCCCACCTCAGGTGCTCATCAGACGTTCCCTGGGGTGGGGACTCCTCATATCATTTCACCCGGGGTCCCTTGCAGCCCCTTGCAGGTGAGTGCCCAGACAGTGGCCCCACCGGCCCTCCACCCTACTCTGCTGCTTTTGCCCCATCTTTCCTGCCTGAGGACTTACAGCTTTCATTTGGTTTAATCCTTCCTGCAACCCTTGAAGCAGGGCCATGACTTTCTACCCTACAGGCTTGAGAGGGGATGCCCCCCCGCCACACCCCACTCAGGGGAAGTGAAGAAGGGGTTGAGCTTTCTAAGGCACCAGTGGCCCAGGTCCCCCGGCCAGAGCCCCCAGCCTGCAGCACTGGCCCATGTCCCTCTGGGGATGGGCCTCGGGGCATGCAGCCTGCTGCCTCTGGGCTCTCACGGCCGCCTTTGGGAGTAGGATGCACTTACAAGTGGGCGCTTCCACTTTCCCCTGCTTTGTGGCCTGGCACCCTCCTTGTCCAAACCTGGGCTCCAGGGAGGATGGGGGTATAATCGGGGCTGGGATGTCAGGATCCTGGGTCATCAAGGTGGACGTGCCCGGTGCTGCAGGCAGGTGTCAGGGAGCACAGGAGGCCAAGAGCAGATGGGAAGAGCCCAGGTAGGACCCTGGAGGAAACGCTGGGAACTCCACTCCAGCCCTCAGTTTCCTAGCCACTTATTACGGGATGTGGATTGTTCCGGTGTGTTGGAGGCTGCAGAATGGGGAGAGCGAGGCCTCAGGCCCCTGGCCCAGTTGGTTCTAGGGTCCATTCCCCTTGATCTTCTGTGGGGGCCCAGCTATAGTTTAGGGGTTCCATTCCTGGCAACGCAGAGGTGATCCTAAAACACACAAATAATCAATGCCAACGTGTTCCTTCTCAAACATCTGTTAAATGCGTAAAACACCTTGCTTGGCTGAAAAGCACAGGCATTCCTGGTGTGTCTTTGGGGAGCATTTTTCCTGCATGGGCTGTGCTGGGTGAGAGTTCCTGAGAAATGAGTCCAGTCACCTGCAGGTAAAGACTTTTTCTTGTTTGACTAATGCAACAGGCACAGGTGTCTGTCCCTGCTCTGAAGGCTGGCAAATAGCTTCAAAATCAGGATCATTTATCCTGAAAATGTTTAGTGCCCTTTTGGGGGCGTACAGGCCTTGGGAAGCCAGGTGATGAGTGGTGGGCGGGGCCGGGGTGGGCGGGGCAGAGCCCAGTACAGCCCGGCCTGACCTGGGGCAGGTGGCGGTTTGTGTTGGGCTTCTTGAGGCTGGCCCAGGAAGGGCTGGGGCGGGGGGCAGCGACCACGGGCCAGGGGCTGCTTACTTGGGGCAGAATAGCATGGATGGAGAGCTTTTTTCTAACCCCCTGGGGCCAGCCTCCTGCTCAGGGAAAGGGAACCCAGGGTAAGTATAAAACTGTGCCTGGGGATTCCCCGGGGCCGAGCCAGGTGACCCAGTAGTTGTGACCAGGGCTGCCATGCCCTGGGGTCGCTCTGTGCCAGAGAAGCCCCCGTTGCCATCCTCATGCTGACTGTCACACCCATTTCACAGGTGGGGAATTTGAGGCTTTAGCTTGCCCACACGCAAACTACTCCTGAGGGAAGAGCTGGGACGCACACCCAGGCCCTACTGAAGAGAGCCCGTGGGCTTCGGCACTCACCCCTCCTGGACCTGCTGTGCCTCCAAGGGGCATTGCGGAGGCCACGTGATGAGGTGGGGGCCCTGAGCAGAGGCTGAGGTGTTCGGCCCAAAGAGACCTGCCCCACTGGATCCAAACCATGCCAGGCCCTCTGCCCCGCCCCCCCACACACTGTGGGGATGCCCCACCTTCACCTGATGGCTAAGCCTCACCCACTGGGCTCCACGGGAGAGTCCCTCCTTGGGGAAGACCCCCTGAACCCCCAGCTAAACCAGGGGCTACTTTTGTTCCACGAGGCCTTGTCTGTCCCTGCCATGTCCCTCTGTATCTTCACCATCTGTCTCCTGTCTGACTCCCTTGCCAGACATCAGGCCACCCAGGCAGGGCCACTTCTGACTTATCAAGGGGTCTCCAGAGCACCTCAGGGTCTCCAGAGCATGCGGGGTTCTCCAGCACAGAGGAGCATAGCCACTGACCTCCAGGCTCAGTGCGCGCCTGCCGACGCCCCCTCTCACGCCCCGCACTCAGCATACCGAAAGGAAAGAGGTGAGACTCCCCTGGGCTCCTTTCCAACATCCCTGACCTTGCGCTGGGTCTGCCAAGGCTTCCCACAAACTGCTTCTACACAGAGAGTGCACAGCGTGGCTGGGCTCACCTGGGGCCTGGTCTAGAAAGGTGTCACCCTGAAAACCCAGCTGCGCAGATGTTCTGCAGCGGAGGGCACACAGTGGCCTGTGGAAGAGGCTGTGTCCAGAGGCCCTGAACACCCCCCGGGCACCTCCAGGCCTTCTCTCGTCAAAGCCGTGGGTTTCTCTGTCCTTTCTTCACCTCCAGATACAGCCCAGAAATTGATTTACTTAGCCAAATGGAGAAACGAATGAAATATGATTTCATTGTGGGATCATTCCAACCACTCAATAATTTAAAATCATGCCACAAGAAACCAGGAGTAAAAATAACATGTGACTCACAGCTTGGAGCCTCACTCCCTCCAGTACCAGTCCACACACCTGGATTGTTCACCTGATGCGGGTCCAACCTCGGCCTCACACACCTGCGGTTCGCCTGAATTCTCCAGGCAGAGGGGGAGCTGTGCTGGCCTGCGTTACACACGTGCCCTGATTCTCCTTAATGGCTGAGTCTGCTCCGTAACTTTAACTGCCCAGTTAACTCTGAGTGGTTTGCGGACTTGGCGACAATTTGTCATCACAGAAAACTGACAAGAGGTGGCTCATGACAGGTGATGGAAAGAAGCCTGATCCTGGAAATGACTCGCGCTGTGCAAGGCTTGGATTTGTGGCTGCTGATCATAAAGCCCTTTCTCTAATTAAGCTTTGTACCCGTGCAGCAGAAACAGACAAGGCGAAATAGGAGCACGTGAGAGAAACAGAGTGGAAGGGCAGCGCCAGCTCAGGGGGTGGGTAGTGCATTTATTGAGCACCTACTGTATACTGCCCCTGTGCTGGAAATGGGAGATGAAGAAGAGCTGGGATGGTCAAGGAGTGTCTGGAATGTGAGTGTCCTGGGGCTGTGGGACAAAGCATCATGACCCGGGGGCTTAACAGAAGTTTGTTCTCACGGTCTGGGGGCCTGACATCTGAGATCAAGGTGGAGGCGGGGCCGTGCACCCCCTAGAGCTGTAGGGGGAGGTCTCCCTTCTTGCCTGTCTCCAGCTTCTGGGGACTCCCTACGATCCTTGGTGTCCCTGCAGCTCCCCACTCTGTGCCTCCGTCATCACACGGCTGTCTCTCCATGTGTCTCTCCCCTTCTTAAAGGGACACCAGCCCTGGGATTTGGGGCCTGCCTTCCCCATGCATGGCCTCGTCTTAACTAATTACATCTATGGAGACCCTATTTTCAAAGAAGGTCTCACTCACAGGTCCCAGGGTTGGGACTTGAGGGTACCTTTGGTAGTTGGGGGTGTGGGGAGGGGGCAATTCAACCTAGCATCGCCCCATAAAGGGCCTGAGAGGAAAGCTTCAAGTCTGAGGGCCCCCAGTTGGAGAGAAGTAAACTGAGGCCCAGAGAGACAGGGTCACACAGGGAAGCAGGTCCCCAGCCGCTGGAAACCACCAGACTCCCCCAGCCTCTGGACCCCGATTTCCCGTGTTTCTACTTGTTGGTGATGATGTGGGCATGAGGCCCAGCAGGGAACCCCGAAGGCAGCCACCCCGGCAGTGATGCCAGCCCTTGTCCTGGCAGATGGAAGGGTCCTGTCTGAGCCTTGTGCAGCCCTTCCACATGCCTGCTCCACATTTCCACATCAGCCTCAGATGATCAAGGCAAAACAGCCCATCACCCCTAAACACTTGGTGCACTGGCACTGCCTGTGTGAACGGCTATGTCCTGGGGTGTGGAAACGGTTCTGTTAAGAGCCCTGCTCTCTGAAGCTGCTCCAGGTCACTGATAAGTGGATGGGCTTTGAGGAAATGGACCCTAAGCCTCACATGCAGTTTACTGAATGCCTTCCCCACAACACCCGTCACTCCAGCCTTCCCCTGAGGACTGGCTGGGGAGTACCACCCCGGCCTTGTGGACAAGCGGCCTTAGGCTCACCAAGGGTAAGTGATGTGCAGAGGTCACCTGGCCAGAGCGGCCAGGCTGAGGCTGGACCCAGGTCCCTCTGATAATCAGCGCCACGCGGTCTCCACTAGAATGTCTTTTTTGGGGCCAACTCCTATTTGATCCCTGAGATTCAGTCCAGGCATCACCTCCTCTGGGAAGCCCTCCCTGATTTCTGAGCCGGGCTGGGTGCTCCTCTGGGTTCCCCTGGGTCCTGGGGCTCCCCTGATCACGGGCCCGATCACATGGACTATTGTTGGCTGCTTCCTTGTCGTATCTCTCACTAGATGGTAAGCTTTGGACGTGGGGAGTATCTTGGATGAAAACAGATCTGAAGAACTGGAGGGACAGGGAAAGCATGGGGCCAGACAGTCAGGGCAGCCCCAGCTCCGCCCCAGCTGAGAGGGGATCCAGTCAGCTCTGTGTAGTTCTGTGTCTACAGCATTAAAAACAGTTGCTGAGAAGCACGCTGCTCCTCACTCCGACGCCCTGGGGAGCTGCTCCCTGCCCCCTGGGGTGAAGCGAGTCCAGCCTCACCCACAGCCCCCAGCGTGTGCAGCGTCCAACCCGAGTGCTGCTCCCCACATCTTGCGTTTGTGTCTGCCCTTTGTGTGGCCAGACACAGAGGCCTAGGCGCTGACTATGGGTCCAGAGCAGAGAAGGTGATGAGAAAAAGTGTCCTAAAAGGAACTTAGTTGCCTTAACGAAGAGGCATATTTTTAACAGAAATTTAATCTAATTTCATGGAAAAAATATGCTATCATCCAAACTTCTCAAGATACCGTGCACACCAGAAGCTATCTTGTTTCAACAAGGCCAATAAATCGCTCTCCTTCACTGCCCCCACGTGGTGGAGTGCTCTAATTGCAGGCATGTTATAAGGAGCATTAACTCCCCTGCAAAGTGAAGCCAGCTTTCTGACCCAGCCTACGGCAGGTGTGCAGGCAGGTGTGCAGGCAAACAGCACCCACGCACCTGCCTCCAGCCAACCCAAGGGGAGAGAGAGAGGTTCAGCCTCACACAAGGTCTTTAGCCATCCCTCCCCCTTTTCCTGCTATTTGAGGTCTTGGCCGCAGAGACCGAATAGTCCATAATCCTGATCTAAGGAAGCAGGTGAGTGTGGAGAGACCGGGCAGCCAGCTGGGAATTCCTGAGTCTCTGCCTTGTCTCCTGACTGGTGTTTACCTAATGCCCATTTCTCTTGCTCCCTACCTTCGCACAGCACCCGAAGTTTTGTTCAGAGTCTACCGTGCAGCCCCAGTAAGAAGCCCCCCTGGACTTCCCAGTAAGCTGGCCCAGCTCAGGAGGTTCTGGTGGGCCTAAGTGTGACCCCCTTCCTCTGGAGACAAACATCAGCAACACCAGTCAGCACTCAGCATTCCCTGCACATAGAACTTACTCCAGGAATGGCATATGACCCAATTCAGGCCAATGGAAGTGAGCGAGGGCTTGCTGAGAAATACTGGAAAAGATGTCCCTCATCTTTAGGGGAGAGCTTCAGAAGATCCCTCTCTCTTCTGGTCTGGATGTTGTGGTGGGGGATATATTGTAATTTTGTCCCCACACAGACAGTCAGCCTGAGAATGAAGCCAACACAGGGAGAAGATCATGCAGAAATGAGGTCAGAGCACCTGGATCAAGCCAGTCCTGAGACCCACCTACTTCTGGATTTCCATATCCATGAGCCAAGAAAGACCTTTTTGTTTGAGTTACATGGACTTGAGTTTTTGTTATTTATGACACCCTCGAATCCCGTAAGGCATCAGAGTTTGTGATGTCATTGAAAAGAACAGTTAGGTGTCCTTGGCAGAATCTCTCTCCAGGTAGAACCGTGCTTGGATTGCTTCTGGCCTGGTAGATGAGCTTGGGGAATTCCTGAGAGCCTCTGGCTTGCCTGACCCCTCATCAGAGCTGGAAAGAAAGGTGACATCTCCCAACTCTGCTCCAGGCAAGACTCAACAAGAAAAGAATATCTGCTGTGTGTCAGGGAAATGCCTGGGACGTCACCCTGCAGAGAGCTGGAAGGACAAGTACACTCACCGTGGAATCTTCCCTGGGCCCCCAGTTCTCCACCCACTGGGGGCTGGTGAGACGTCAGTGTCCAATTTATGAATAATAATCAGCAATATTGTCTATGACAGCTCCTTAGGAAGAGGCCTCAGACCACGGGTCCCCTTTTGCTGCAAAGCAGGTATGACATCGAGTCCTAGACCATGGGATCTACTTGTCCTGCCACAAAAAACAAAATCTCTAGAAGCTACCGGCTGAGAGAATGCCCCTCCATCCCCTGCAGGTCGGGCCCTGTGTTCCAGGATGCAGTGGGTGCCCCCGACCAGCAGGCGGTGCGCAGGGCCCTGCCACCATTGTCCTCCATCACCCACGGGTAGAAGGTGTGCCACCCAGCTCTGTGTCTCAGGGCCCTGTTGCAAGTGGGATTAGTGGTCCCAGTTCGGTGGGGATGGAAGGGATGGTGATGCTTCCACCAGGGGACAGAATAAAGGTTCCATCAAACTTTGCTGTTGGGGGCCTCAGACGGACCAGAGGCAGAGCTCCTCTCCTGGGGGTGGGAGGGGGAAGATAAGTGACCCTGATCATCACGAGCTGGGGATGCCCCCACGGGCAGGAGGAGTGAGTCTGGAGCCTGGAAGACCACGGCGATGTCTCTGGGCTCTTCCACCCAGTGGTGACAGCAAACAGGCAGCGCAAGGACAGCCGTGTGAGGCGCCAGCACTGAGGGCTCCGGGACGGTCTGCGCCTCCCGTCCCTCAGGTGGCCCTGATGGGAGTGCTGGCCAGGCGTGCGTGGGGCCTGGAATGGTGGGGGAAGAGAGGGTGAGCGAGCGCCGGAGCCCCGCGGGAGCTACGGGCCGTCCCTTGTTCTGCTGAGCCTCCTGCATGAGTCTCTGTAGAGACTGTGGGCTGCCGAGAAGGTCCATCGGTGGCCTCGTCTTGACTGGGTGTGAGCAGAGCTGAGCCACGTGAGGGCTGGGCTGCACTGGGCATCTCAGATGCTGTCCTGCAAAGTCTCTTCAGTTCTGCCCTGGGCTTCACTGACACGTGGCGGGGGTGCCCACGGGATTGCCCGGCATGCAGCCTGGTGGTGCGAGGCCATCCACAGCCAAGGCCACCCCTGACCGAGGGGCCGGGGAGTCTGTGCACCCACAGCCCTCTTCAAGGCTCAAGGGGGCGATTCTGAGGCACATTCCATGAGGCTCAGAAGGTCTCAGTGGGATTAAGCCCCAGGTGCCTGCAGGGTGACCAGCTCGGTAACATCCCTCATCTCTGCCCTCGACCTGTGGCCCCCTCCCTGGGCCCCCTCTTGTTCCTGGGAGTCACTGTCACAGGAAGTTTCCTCTTCAAATCCCTGTCTCCCTTTCTGGAGGGGGGTTGGGGGGGGCCCAGGCCAAGGCAGGGAGGGAAAGGACCGAGCAGGAGAGGGGGCTGCCAAGGCTGAGGGGCTGTGTCCCTAGGAACCTTGAGTGCCAGGCACAGAGCCCAGGCAGCTGGGCCCCTGGGAATCAGAAAAGTGGCCGAGCCTTCTGCCTGAGCTACCTGAGTGACTGCGATTGGGGACTTGCCCTGTGGAGATTCAGAGAGATGGCAGGAGCCACAGATGTCACTCACGGGGGGGGGGGGTGAGGAGGGAGGGAGACAGAGACAGAGAAATAACGGGGGAGGAGTTGGAGGGGCGGACAGGAGCCAGGAGTGAGGGCAAGGCAGGCGGAGCAGCCCTTCTCCAGCTGAGTTCTGAACCTGGGGCTGGAGAGAGATCCGTGGGCTGTTTTCTCTGCGGAAGCTCACTGGGAGGATGCTCTGGACGCCTGGGGTGGGAGGAGGGCTAATTCATTAGAAGGGTGGGTGCCCGAGGGCATTGGAACTCCGTTTTCTTAAGAGACCCTTGATGAGAAAGGCTGACGTGAAAAGGCCGAGAGGCGTTCTGAGGACGCTGGATGCCTGCACCGTGGTTGCTGGCTCCCTTTCTGGGAGCCGCCCCGGCTGCACTGCACGAGGGGAAGCAGGAGGGTTTAGAGGAGTTCTTGCTGCTAGCGAGTAATCCGACCTGCTCTCCAGACAGCGAGCTATCTGCTTTCTGGCCCTCAGCTAGAGGGGCGGAGAGGCAGAGACAAGACAGCAGTGGGCCCACAGTCTCCAGCGTCTAACTGAGGAAAATCCCGCACGTGGGTTTTCTGAGCAACTATGTCCATAACCTGAATGACCAGCCACAGAGGAAGAATCTGCTGCGGTCATGCTGTCATTCCTTTCCGGGCCTCACTCTTCTCATCTTTAAAATGGGAACTCTCACAGGGACCTTGCAGGCTGTCTGGGACGGTCTAATGGGGTGTAAGCCGGTGCTCAGTGACAGGTCCCCTCTCCACAGGTGAACAGGTGGCATTGAGACAGGCTGGGACCCCCTGCTGCTCGCAACTGGACAAACATCTCGAGCAACAAAATACAAAGAAATTGTAAGGGACTAAAAACAACTGCATGCATGTGCTGTTGGGATCAAATTATGAACAAAGAGATACAAAAAGACCAAAAACCCAAGTGCCACTTCTGAAGTGTCGGGAACAAAAGCAGGGTACCTCAGACGATCCTTGCACACAGGACCACCAAGGGGGTGGGCAGGCCACCTAAGCCCCTCCTCTGGCCTGACCCCTGGACCCGCCCCCCTCCTCACCCCATTTAAGGGACCAGCTCGCCCCTCCTCTGGGAGCACGGGCCCCTGTTACTTGTTCTCGCTCCCTGGTGCTGCAGCATGAGCCCCAGTAAAGCCTTGCCTTAGTTTCTCCTCTGGACTCTTCTCAATTTCTATTAAGAAGGTTAAGAAGTCCAGGAACCCTGATTGGTAACAGCACGAGAGGCCCTCAGTGGCTCTGGCCGGTGTGGACCTCCCGCCGCAGAAGTCAGGACCCTGAGCAGAACAACCACCATTGCCCGGTGAAGCGCCCTCCCTGTGCCTGGATGGGGGGGTCAAGGAGGGGGCTGCTTACCCCCAAGTTTAGGGTCTGACCCTAAAGAGGATACTGGTGGGGTGCATATCAGAGAAAACCCAGAGCTGGACGGCAGTTAAAGCAGTGATTTTATGCAGGAGTATTGCCGTAGGTAAAGAGATGTCTGTGAGGAAGTGGACAGGTGGGTTTCATAGCCCAGGAGTGGGTGGGGTCAGTGGATGGAAATTTCTAAAAGGGAACATCTGGGGTGGGGTGGTCCTGGTTAAACCTGCTTTGTGGGATCCCTGCTGAAGGCCGGGCATCGGGCGTCCTTGGGGAGCAGTGGGACATAGCTTTGACTGGCTTAGCTGGGTTCTGGCTCAAAGGCTGGGCCCACTGGCAAAAGGGCTGCTGGGGCTGGACCAAGGTTTGGTCCGAGAGTGTCTTGGTCACACACACGGGTCAGATCCAAATAGCCCTGCAAAGGCTTCGAAAGCTGAATGGGCCTGGGAACCGCCGTCCACACCAGCTTGACCACCTCCAGGTAAAAGCAGCGTGTTCCTAGTTCAGAGCCTATCGGGAGAGGAGACGGAATTGTTTTGTGTTTTCAGGGGGTGATTACCTGTGTTAACGCTTGTGCAAACCGGACACCAGAGCAAAGTGTATTTTACTGTATTTAGACCTTGTGAAAAAATAATAAAAACAGCAAGAAATCAGTGCCCTCCCTGTGCTGGACACGGGGTGTTCCCGTGATGAATTTGTGGTCCTTATGAACCCCGCATCATGACCCCCTCGCACGGGCGAGGGCACGGGCTGACGAGGGGAGGCGTCTCCCCAGGACTCATTGCTGGGGTCATATTGCTGGGCCGGAGACCCAGGTCCACCCTGTGCTCTGCAGGGCCCGGCACACGGTGAGCTCACAGGGCTGGGCTGGGGGCTGGAACGATGGCAGAAGACCATCCAGCCCACGTGGCCACCCAGCATCCTGTCTGTCCAGCCCGTGCGCTGTGTGAGGACACGCCTGCCAGCCTGGGCCTCGTTCCTTCCCTGCGGCTGGTTAACCAGGATCTTCTGCATCAGCGCTTCCCCAGCCCTAACTGGAGCCGCCCACGGCTGCCCAGCGCCCAGGTGACCACGCCTGCCCCCTTGGAGCTGGAGGCTGGTGCCAGCCAGCCTGACAGTGGTGGCTCTGAAGAGGCCAGGCCAGAGAGAGAGAGCCGCCAGCACACACTCCGCCTGGCCCCTCTGGGGTCTCCAGGGCTCCTCCTCACCTGTGGCCTTGCTCCTGCTGGGTTCCTGGGTCCCTAGCAGAGGAGCCACAGGAGGACCAGAGACCCAGCACCAGCCCGAGCTGTGAGACCTAGGCAAGTTTCCTCATCCCACAGAGCCCCAGTTTCCTCATCCACGAAGTAAGGGTGACGATACTGGCCTTACAGGGTGGCTGAGGTGGTGAATACGGTAGAAGAAGGGAGATCTGCATGGAGCTGGATGATAGGACAGGACCCGGAGGTTTTACACTGATTGATTGATTCGGTGAAATCTGGACTCAGATGAAAAGGCAGACCAGGGAAACCAGGGGCTTCCAGACGGACTCCTGGGTCAGGCGGGGGGTGGGGAGGGGAGAACGGGCAGAACCACGGCGTGTCCTTGTGCCATCTGGTCCTCGTACGACCCACCTCACAGCTGGGTGCACGCAGGCTCAGAGAGGGTGAGCACTTGCCTGCAGTCACACAGCCAGCCATGAGCAGAGCCGGGAGCACCAGCAGGATCAAGTGCTCTCTCGCTGATCCCTGGTGCTTTCTCATGAACTGTGGCAACCCAGGGGGCCTGCCAGAGCATTTTTTCAAATCACCCTCATCCTTGTCCTTCCAGAAAATCAGGTCCGGTTTGTCATTTGCTGTCCCCAGGTGCAGACACACAGACCTGTGGCCTTCCTGTGTTTTCTTCTCCAAACGAGGAGCTGACTTTGCAGGGCGGTGGGGGAAGGAGCGGATGGACGCTAATGCAGCAACACCGCCTGCCCGAGGCTCGGCCCCAGAGCATCGGGCGCCGCCATTACCGAGGGCGTAGCTTTCTCTACCTGAGTTACCTCAGTCGTCGCAGCAGCCCCTGAGGTTGCTGGCTCCATTCCACAGATAAGGAAATTGAGGCCCCCTCCCCAAGGTCGACCTGAAGCCAGCAGCTGGCAGAACAGAGAGGTGCACAGTCCCCAAGTGTGGTTGACGCCGCTGTCCATGGTCTGAGCCACCTGGTCTGCCTCCCCTCATTGAGTCACAAGCGGCCCTTCCGGTGAGTGTGGGGGGTGATCCCCGTGATTTCTAGTGGGTTACAACCACCAGCATTTCTTATCACACCGTTGCTGTGGGTCAGGGGCTCGGGTGAAGCTGCAGCCGTGGTGTCGGCTAGAAGCCGGGGGTGATGGCTTCCGAGCTTGCTCACATGCGAGCCTCATTTTCACGATGAAAGCCCTGACGCTTAGAAAGGTTAAGTGTCTGACTCAAGAAAATACGACCTGGTGTGTCAGAACCAGTTGTCTCTCTTTCCACCCCACCCTGCGCCCTCTGAAAGGTGGGTGCGGCGAGGGGCAGCCTGTTCCTGCCCAGAAGGGTGCTTGCCGTGTCCTGGGAAGGGGGCTTGCTCCGTCCTTGGTGGCAGCTGCCATGGCCGGGGGCCCGCACGGGCTCCATGGTTCCTGCCAGGTGGACAGTGCTCTTGCTTCGTTCCTGCCCGGACCTCACAGGTGTTACTTAGGCCGGGGAGGGGGCACTGGTGCAGGGGCTGTTGCTGGGTGCCCACCCAGCTCCCCAGCTTGGGCTCACCCCCTCTTAGCTCCTCGCTGTAAGAGGGCGAGGCCAGAGCGCCCACCTCTAGGGCTGCTCTTGTGAGCGGACGAGGGCTCGTGTGAGCGGTGACCTGAGTTAGCACAGGCTGGGGACAGTGCCAATCACTGCAAGCCATTAATACGCATTATCCACCGGGAAATTCTCAATACTGTTGTGTGATTAAGAACCAGGGATCTAAGTGAAGAGAACCAGGTGAACCCCGCGCAGCACTTCCTGGAAGCCACGTCCTTCTCACCGGTTGAGGGGTGATGAGAGGGACGCAGCCTCGCAGCCTCGGGGCGCTCCTGCTGCGGTGCCCGCGGGGGTCTCAGGCAGGTCCCAGGTGGTGATCTATGCGGCGCTGTGTGCCCAGTCTTCCACTAGAGGGCAGTGGTGGGCAGGAGCCACCCCCAGGTTTGGCCTGAGTGTGAACGTGGGTCCAGAGAGGGGGGAACCGAGGTCCAGAGAGGAGGGACTTGCTCAGAGTCACTCAGAGCGAGAGTTCCCCACTCCCCGGGCTCCTTGGGGCTCATCCCCGTGTCTGTTCACAGCGGGGGTTGAGGGGAGACATGCCGTGAGCCAGTGACACCTTAAAGAATCAAAAACTGAGGGGAGGGGACCGTCCCCTGCCCAGGGTCCCTGAGGACGGGGACTCCGGCAGCCCGCATTCCGAGGGGCCTGCCGCCAGTGCGCCCATCCTCGGGCTTGTCAGCTTGCTCAGAAACACCTTCATTTATAAGGGTGCGCACAAAAGATGGTTTTCATTATCCACCTGTCGCATTTGTTTTGATTACAAAATAATCCTCTTCTGATTGAAAAAGCAATACACCCTGAAAATACAGAGGGAGTATCACGGACGCTGAGTGGCCCGACCTCATCTCTCTGATGACCACAGAGAACATTTTTGTGTTTTTCATCCAGCTTTTTTTTCCCTCTAAAGAGCGTTTTCAAAGCAAACCTGGGCTCCAATCATCAGTACGCTTTGAAACCCCTTCCCTGGCCTTCTCTGGCCTGGCCTTGCAGAACACGTCAAGAATGTTTTCATGTGATCAGTATGCACCCTGCCATGACATCAACAATCGTTGTCCAGAAACGTCCCACTGTGGCCTGGGTGGGACCCCGGCCCTAGAGGGAGACCCTGTGATCATGTTCCAAGAGCCAAGTTCAAGTCCACATGGCCTTGGGGTGTAGCCCAACCTCCTGTTCGTGTGTACAGCTGCTCTGCTGCTGGTCATGCCTGTCCCCGCCAGGCATGCAGCTCCCAGCCTCGCATTTGCCCGTTTACCTCTCTGGCTGCCGGGAGCTCTGCTGTCCCAGAAGGAATCAGCCCGAGCATCGTCCATTTAATTTGGAGATCCTGGCCGTGCGTGTCTCAGCCTGCCAGTCCACACTCACTGTCTAGGGTCTTCCAGCTTCTCGTGGGTCCTCCTCACTCAGAAGTGGTCATGCCCACCCCTCAGGCCACCTTCCGCCCGTCACTGCGTCGCTCACCCTGGGCCCCTCCCCCTCGTGGGGAGGCTCTTCCGGAAGAGCAGCCGCAGCCTGTCCTGCTCACTCTCGGGGCCCGCGGGCCAGCCTGGGGCTGCCCTCCTGGGTCACGGCTGCTGGGCGTGTGTCGCTCTTGGCTTTAGTGTTTTCAAAGCAAGATTTTCAAAATGGTCTTTAAGAGGATACATTTAGGACGCAGGGGATTTGTTTGTTTTTAAGTGAATTTGGGCTCCACAGCACCAGTCCCCACGGCAAGACGATTTGCATGTCTCACGGACGTCTCACGCGAGTCAAGGCGTTTCCGATTCTGAGCCTATCGGGTCTGGGTGCCAGGAGGCGGGTACGAGGCTGCTGCGCCGTGGGGAGGGCTCTCACAGAGGACGGAGGGGAGACTCCAGCCCCACCGCCTGGGCGCCGAGGGGAGGGAAGATGCCCGCAGTCCGCCAGGTGGGAGGGTGTCTGCTCCGGAACCTTGAACCCCAGAGAGCTCCCAGCCCGGCCCCTTCCTGACTGCAAACGGGGAAACTGAGGCCCAAAGGGAGCTGGGTATTGTCTGCAGTGGTGCCAGGATTGAAAACTCAGGGCTCCTGACACAGCTTGGCCAGGTGAGAGGACCCGCTGGGTTAGGGGAGGGCAGAAGTCGAGTCTCTGGCAAAAATGATCCTCCAGACTCGAGACCTGAGTGGCGGGAAACCCCGCAGTGGGACCCCAGCCTGGCACTTCCGGGGGAAATTCTGGGCCAAGTTGCTGGGCCACTCAGGGCCTCAGTCTCTACTCCTGGAAACGGGGACTGGCTGGGTGGGAGGATCCTTGGAATCTAAGCCTGAGTGAGGTGCCCGGCCCCCTGCTGGCCCTCGATCTGGGGGAGGGCTGCTGAGGAGAGAGGCTGGACCAGACCACCTGTGAGCCCCCAGCCTGGCCTCCCTGGGGTTAGTAACCCACGACCTCCCCTGGCCATTGCATGGGGCCCTGCAGGTCTGCGTAGGCCTGGGGCCAGGCAGCATCAGGGAGCTTGCAATGGGGGGGTCCAGGAGCTCGAGGGTTCTGGGCAGGTTCTTGGGAACTGCACCACCCAGACTGGCTGCTGGGCCCAGGGAAGCGGGGGTCATCGCTCAGTCCTCGCAGGGCACCAGCTAGGGAAGCGGTGAAGCCCCCGATGGCGAGGGCCTGCGAGAGCTCACCGTCCACGATGCGGCTGTGGGCCCTCAGCGAGCTGCCTGGGAGCGCTGCCCCGGGCATCCTGACCTTCCAGAACCGCCAGACGTCTGGCTTTAGGGGAATTCTCTACCTTCAATTGCTGGGAAAGAATCAAAGGTCTTTAAGCCCGGCACCTGGGGCCGAGGGCAGCTGACAGTTGGTGACACTCACAGGGATGTGATCCCTGAGGCCAGAGCTGTGGTCCCTACAGGCCGGAGGCGGGTGAGCCCAGGGGCTTACAGAAAGAAAGCCCAGGTTCTGGACTGAAGGGGCCGCCTGCCCAGCCGTTAGCAGGCGTCAGCCTGCAGTGTCGGCGCACCCGCACAATAAAAAGCAAAGAAACGTGCCAGGCACTTCATACCTCTTTCCTTCAGTCATTCGTTTGTTCATCCACAGAGGGGCTGAGAGCCGAGTGGCCAGCTCCTGCCCAGCCCCGAGGCCGCCTCAGGCCCTGCGCCTCCCGCCTCTTCTCCCGCGACAGCACGAGTCACTGCTGAGAGCCAGCGTCTCCAAGATGCCCAATAAAAATACACATCTGAGGTGTTTGTACGTGTATGTGTGTGTGTTTGTGCGTTTGTCTGTGCGCATGTGTGTGTGTACGTGTGTGCACCTGTGTGTGTGGCGCTGCTTCGAGTCCTCAACACTTACTAACTCACTTGTTTGTACGTGTACGTGTGTGCACACGTGTGTGCACCTGTGTGTGGCGCCGCTTCGAGTCCTCAACACTTACTAACTCACTTGTTCTCACTGATGCTGATGAGCTGGGCCAAGTGTCTAGTGTTCTTCCATTTCAAAGACAAGGAAAGGGAAGCACAGAGAGGTTAAGAGACTTGCCTCTAGTCACACAGCCGGTCCTGGAAGCCAGGGTCCTGACCCTAGCGGCTCCAGGGTCTGTGGAGGATTAGGGGAGGTGTGTCAACCACAGGCCCTAGGTGACTCTGCCCACGTATTTGAATGTCTGAGGTTAGATGTGTCGTTTGGGACAGGGGTGCTCAGACTTGCCTGATGACAGGAGCCACTGGGGAACTTGTTAAAAATCCAGATTTCTTGGCCCTTCCCCAGAAGGTGCTGATGTAGTGGGTCTGGAGTCGAGAATCTATAACTTTAAGGACACCCCAGATGACTGGTGAGGAGCCAGTTTGGGAAACGTTCTCTCTGGACACCCTCTGAGACCCAGTGCTGGCCTCACACCGGGCCCAGCACACAGCAGGTGCTCAGTAAATGTTTGCGACAGAAATCTGGCCCCAGCAAGAGTCACGAGCGCTCCTCAGCCCAGCTAAGGGGTGGCCTAGCAGCTGTCAAGGGCCAGCCTCCCTCCTCTCTGAGGCACAGGGACAAGGGAGGTGGCACCCGACCCCCCGTGTCCCCAGAGCCCCGGCACACACCAGACCCCGTCGCCAGCGGGCAGCCCCTTCCCGCCCTGCTCTGGAATGCTGAGCCAGGATTGCTGACTTCCGATGGCTGATAAGTAGGAGGAAGGTCAGTGGAGCCGACTCGGCCCCTTCCCGGAGGGCTGGGCTGGCCGAGGGTGCAGCCAATGACCCGGGCTGACCGCTCAGGCCACCTGATTGTAGCCTGGAGGCCGGGCTGGCTGAAAATGTGCACCTTCCTGCCCGGAACAGGCACTGCACGGCGGGGACCATCCTGAGGGGCCCGGAGAGCCTCCCTCTTCCCTTCCTTGGCCGGGTAAGTTCCTGTCCCCTGGCTGGTCTGTTCCAGGGGAAGCCGTCCCTTCGAGGCAGCCCTCAGCCCCGAGTGTGCCGAGAGTCACCTTCCGGGACAGGTGAGACCGCGGGAGGGTGTGTGGGGGGTGCATCCCGAAAGCGGCCTGGCCAGGCAGCAAGAAGCAGGGCAGTGCTCAGGTAGTCTGAGAAAGGGGCCAAGAGCTGGTGGTGAGGCTGGATGTTGGCAAGGAGGCAGTTGTGAGGCAGGGAGGCGCCTTCCCACGGGTGGGGGGAAGGGAGGGCTCTGGAGGGCCCAGTAGGCAGCAGCCCTGGGCGTTCTGGTCGTTCTGATCTTGGCTGAGCGGCTAGCAGTGAGTGACTCAGTTTGAGTGTCTGCAAAATGAGACCGTGTTGGGGCTTCGTACAGTGTCCACAGGCGGTCAGGGCTGCAGCCCAGGGCTCGTGACCCTGGAGGGAAACAGGAGCCATGGGCCTGGAGGCTGGGGGCTGGGTCCTGGCTTTCCCTTGCCTCTAAGTCTGCCCCACCTTCCCTGGACATCCCTGGGGCCCGCCCCTCGTTCCTCAGCAGTGGGCCTGTGCTTGGGTTTTGAACGGGGAGGGGGCGAGAGGAGACGGACAGGCTGTAGGTGCAGCGGGTAGAGAGGCTCTGTCCCTGCTGTCCTGGGATGCACAGTGGACTTTGCGCAGACTGGCCCGGAGGTGAGGGGGCAGCCCTGTGGCCCGGGAGAGGCGGGACACCTCTGAGCCTCCCTTACAGTGAGCCTAGTGACCCTCCCCCTTCCCCTACAGGGGCTGCGGTGCCGCCCCGGCGGAGTGTTGTTTACAGAATTCTCAGCTGATCTTAGGAGGGACCCGTCCTCACCCTCTGTTTACAGAGGGGCCCCGAGGTCACTGGCAGGCAGCAGCTGGAGCTGGGGTCTCCTCCAAAGGCCTGCCTTGGTTTCCTGGTGCTTCAGGGACGGTAAGGGGAGCCAGGCTTGGGAGGGCTGGCCCATGGCCACACAGCAAGTCCCTCTGGGACATCTCCCTCCGGCGTCTTTGGGCCCTAATTCTTCTCTCCACACACATCCAGACTGTTCCACCTTACCAGGCCTTTAAAAAAAATAGATTTGATTATTAAGAACAGTTTCGGATTTACAAAATAATTGCAAATACAGCACAGAGAGCTCTCGCGGCCCCGAGCCAGTCTCCCCTGCCACTAACATCACACAGCAGTGAGGTACGTTTACCACCACTTAGGAACCAATGCTGGTTCGTTATTATTAAGGAAAACCCCTATTTTATTCAGGTTTCCTTGGTTTTACCTAATGTCCCCTTTCTGTCCCAAGACTGCGTCCAGGACACAGGTGACATTTAGTCAGCGCGTCTCCTCGGGCTCCTGGGCTGGGACTTCCCTCGTTTTGGTTTTGTTTTGAGGAGCTTGGTTGTGTGTTTTGTAAAACGTTCCTCAGTCAGGCCTTGTCTGCTGATAGCTTGTGGTTAGACAGAGACCACGGGTTATAATCAAACACAAACTAATTGGGGCCCAAGTTTTTCCAGCTTTGGCCACTGGGAGCTCCTTCAGTTGGCCCCGTGTCCCTGCGACATGCCTGTCATTGTGGGACTTCATTCTTCATTCATTCATTCATTCTGTACACCCTTACTTTCCTGGCACTACGAGCCCGTTCGCTGTGCATACTTCCTGGCCCAGTCCTAGGACGAGACATTCCCTCAAGAGTCCTGACTCCTCTTATAGGAGAGAGCCTGCGACGCCGACATTCACCTGCACTCGTGTGCTTGCTGCTACCTGGGGGTCTTTCCTTTTAGGCCCCCTCAGCTGGCAGGACTGGGGGCTGTACGTGCACATGTACCGTGTATAACCCGTGTATATGAGTGTACCGTGTGCACACGGATCCGTGTGTATGCACTTATCTGTGAGTTAGTACGTATATATGTGTATACTAACCTGTGTATATACACATACGTAGTGTTTCTTTCATTTTTATATCTATTTATATTTTTAAAACTTTATTTATTTTTTGAAGGGGAGGAAATTGGGTTTATTTATTTATTTACCAATGTTTTTTAATGGAGGCACTGGGGATTGAACCCAGGACCTTGTGCGTGCTGAGCCCGCGTCTACCCCTGAGCTGTGCCCTCCCCCAGCAGGTGTTTCTACAGGTACCGTGTACATCTGAACCAAGCGAAACGCGACTTCACCCTGGTGCCTCCACCTCTGAGCCGTCACCCCCGACTCACCACCCACCACCCATTTACGGAGCGGTCCTCGCTCCCCTGCTGGTTGCACTGAGGGAGCACAAGCCTCTGTAACCCAGGGCCCCTGGGGAGTGGGACCAGCCAGAGCCCCGGGCACTTGTGAGTGTCCTCTCAGCCCAGTCTTCAGGCTCCGCCTGGGGCCGCGCTGGTGGGCAGGCACCACTCCCCTCCCTTCAGTGAGGCTGTGTCATATGTTTGGAATGAACACAGTTCACCGTTTTGACACACCCTGCGTCCATCCTGGGAATCCCCGTCCTCAATTTTTAAAATTTGCACACATTAGGGTTTGCTTTGTGCTGTAAATTTTAATGTCTTTTAACAAACGCACAGTGCCAGGTACCCACCACCCCGGAGTCACAAGGAGTTTCACCGCCCGGAGAAGCCCCCTGTCCGTCCCCTTCTCGGCCATCCAGTGCAGCCGGCTTATTGCTCCTTCCACTTTCTTTTTATAACCATGAGCAAATAGGAAGGTATCCCTCTGCAGAACACCAAAGGCAGCAGAGCATCTTGCTTTTTTTCCCACTTAATGTGGCTCAGAGATCTTGCCCGGGCTGCGCCCGGAAACCGGCCTCATGCTGTCGGGTGCGAGTCTGCAGCATGATTCATTTGACACCTGGGTTACTGCCAAGGTGTCACTGTTACATTGAGTCCTGCCCCGTCGGAGCCCTGTTGTCTCAGAAGTGGGCGGTCACCTGCACTGCGATCCCAGAGGTGGGGCCGCCAGCTGAAGGGTGAACACTGCGGTTTTGCAGGCCTGGTGACCCGCCCTCAGGCCGGCCCCTGCGCTGCTCTCCTCGCAGCCCTCGGAGCTGCGCTGGCAGGCACGGGGCTGCGGAGCTGGGAGGTGACAAAGGGTCTCTTGGGAGCAGTTAGCACTTCTGGTTGGGAGGGACTGTGCACCACTTCATATATTTTCAGGACCTGGACAGATAGGAACGGTCTGCTCCCAGCCCTCACTGTTTTCTTAGAGTCATCGGTCCCTTCCCCCAGGGCACTGAATGGGGGTCGATGGCTCAGGTGCAGTTTAATGAAAAATAGCTGCTGGCAGAGGGCCGGGTCCAGCCTGACTCAGAGCCAAAACCTGCCGCAAATTTTGTTTGTTGAAAATTAACAGTAAAAGAACTGAAAAACACAGCAGACAAATCCCAGCTCTAGTACATTCAGCAAAAATACCTGGCGGGTCCTCAAAACCATCAAGGACATGAAAAACATGGAAAATCTGAGAAAGTGTCACAGCCCAGAGCTGCCTAAGGAGAAAGATTCCTGAGGATGCAATCTGTCCCCAGTGGGCTCTGGGGACAGACACGGACACGAGGGAGAAACCAAGGAAGCCAAGTGAGGCAGGAACTTTGGCTAATAGTGATGTATTAGCGTTGATTCATCCATTGTGATGAAACGTGCCTTAGTCACGTGGGACGGCGGTGGGGGAGCTGGGCGTGGGTGCAGGGGAGTGTCTGCACAGTCATCGCAACCTTTCTGTAAGCCTAAAACTGTTTTAAACTAAGAAGTTTAGTTTAAAAAAACAACAGAAGAAGAGCCACTGAAACAATACAAAACGAAACAAAACAAATAAAAAAAGAGCCACTTAAATAAGTGGAGGGACCAGAGGCTGTGCCCCGAAGCTGCCTGGGTTCAGACCCTGAGCATGGAGTCTGAGGGGCTGGTTTCTTGGTCCATGTGTCACTGAGAAACTCTTTAACAAGTCACGTACACCCAGGCCCCCATCTGAAACCTCGGCACCATCTCATAAGACAGGACTGTAGTCCCGTGCCGTGGTCAGAGTGACGGAGGCTGAGAGAGCTAAAATAAGTTACCCAGATCCCCTGTTAGCTAATGGCCAGTCTGAACGAGACGTCAGCAGAGAGCCCACCACGTGTCGGGCACCAGGTTAGAGTCTGCTCATGGCTGGCTCTGATGGTGGGACCAGAAGGAGCCGTTCATTCCCCTTCTTCTAATCTGGGACGGCTCCCAGAGGAGGTGGTGGTCAAGCAGGGTTTGGTAGGATGCGTAAGAGTTTGCCAGGCAGCCCAGGGGAAACAGAAGGCATTTGGGGCACGGAAGCAGCCTGAGCCAAGCCCGCCTCGACAAGAAATGGCCAAGGGTGGTGATGTGCAGACAGCTCCCTTCTTCCTGCAGCATGACTGGGTGTGTGGGGTGGGTGATGATGGGAGGCCAGAGGCAGAGGGCTCCCAGGCCTCTCCTGCCACCTGTGTCCCTGCTTCTCCTGCAATTTCATGTTTTGGGAAATCCCTGGGCCTCGCCTGCCTGTCCCTTAGTTTCATGATTAGAGGCTAAAATCCAGACAGGAGCTGGGGTGGGAGGTCCACTTTGGCAGGAGCCCAACAGGCCTCCCATGAGCCCACCACTCACGGCCCCTGTCCCTGAACTTTGGTCACCAAGGTCCCCAGCCTTGATGGCCTTTGTCCTCTTTTGGTCACTGTTGCCCAGACGTGGATGTCTTGATGAGATTTGTCACACATCCCTGCCCCTTGGCTACCTCAGGACCACATTCCTGCCCCTTCCTGGTAAGGGACAACAGGAGCTAGCTGGGCACCTGTTAGTCATTCAACAAATGCTTGCAGACTGCCCCAACAATGGGTCCTCGAGTGTGAACCTACTGGCAACCTAGATGGAGACCCAGTTACAGCACAATGTGCTCAGGGCTCTTGGGGCTGGGGGAGGACTGGCTTGTCCGCATCAGCAAGCCCCCAGAAGGAGGCAAAGTGGGAGGGAGACTTGGGAGACAGACAGGAGTTTGAGGTCAGAGCCTGGAGGAGAAGGTGACCAGGAAGAGGACGTGCAAATGTGGGGGTGTGGGTGACACTGAGGGGCAGACGGCTCTAGAAGTCCTCGACCTTTGCACTCACACCTAAGGGTGAGTGTAGACAGAGACATAGCAAGTGAGGCAGGAGGAAGGCATGGTCAGTGGGCAGAAGAGAGACCCTGAGGAGCCAGTGAGATGAGGATGGGGACCGACCATCCATCAGAGTTAGCAACACAGAGGTGCCGGCGGCCGGGGTGAGGGCAGGTTCAGGGAGCGGGGTGGGTGAGGTGAGGTGAGGAGGTTGCACAGAGCTGACCAGGGTGGAAGGCTCTGGAAGATTTGCTGGGAAAGGAGCAGAGATGACAAGTAACCAAACGAGTGAAATTGGGCCTCAAATGGGTTTGTGCCCCCGGAGCCGGCATCCCCCACGTGCAGTCCCCGCGCAGCTCAGAGCGACACTGAAAGGGTGTCCTGTGGAAATTCCCACCTGAGTTCTCCTGCCCTCTCTCGGCCTGCGGTGACCTGGGCCCTGTTTCCAGGGAGGTGGGTCTTGGCTGAGAGGACTGTCGCTCCCCCGAGAGGCCTTTGGGGAGTGTGTGCTGGGGCTGGGTTAACGTTTGCACAATCGAGTTCAAGATCCACCCCCTGATGACTGGGCTTCGAGAATGTCCAGAATTCCAGCAGAGTTTCCCCACCCTGGTCTGGAATGAGGGTGCTCTGGGGAGTCGGGGCCAAGGGGATTAGGGTGTCCCAGGGTCGCATCTATAAGCTTTGGCAACTTCCCAGGCTCCCAGGGAAGGCAGCAGCCGGAGTCACACGCGGGCACCCAGCCTGGGAGCTGCTGCTCCGTTGTCCCCTCTAGGGCCCCCTCCTGGTCACCCCACCACGCATGGGCAGATGGTCCTGCGGAGCGGGGCGTGTGTGTCCTATGATGGGAGGGACCCCTGAGACATGGCCACTCCCGGCTGTGTGGCCACTCAGAACCTCCTCCCTCATTTTTTAAAGGAGGGGCCTGCTTTGAACTGGTGGGCAGGTTGGGGCCCCTCTGAGGATGTGACAGGGAGATGTACCAGCCCAGGCCTCCCTCCCCTGTTTATCCTTTCCCACCAAATCCCCCCAGGTGCCCACATTGTGCTATTTGGGATGTTGACGAGGAGCACCCCTCTTCTGCAAGCAGAGGAGTCCCTGGCACAAATACAACCAGGACCCAGCCTTGTCGCGGGCCGAGGAGGAGTGACGGGGCAGCAGAGCCAGCAGTTCCCGGCGAGGGCGGCGCCCGTCCGGACAGAGCCGGATGGGCCGGGGCCGGGGCCGGGGCCGGGGCCGAGGCCGGGGTGGGGCATGGGGCTGGGTGTCTTCGGACCTCGGAAACTGCTGACCGCTTCCTGCAGGCCTTCGCTCTGGCCCGGGTGGCCGTCAGTCATCTGGGAAGCCTGTTTGGTCCTGATATTCCTGTTTTGCAAAGAGCAGTTCCTGAAATCGCGGGGCCCAGGCCCTGCTCCTCTTTGATCTGGGCTGGCTTCAGCCGCTAAGTCCAGAAACAACAAACAGGCCGAGCCCTGCTGGCCACAGGCACGGTCCTGGCGCTCAGTGCAGCGGCTGCGTGCCGGGCTCCAGGCTAGCGGCGCCTGTGTCCGTCCCGGGCCGCGTCTGGGTCAGACGTGTGCGTGTGCGTGTGCGTGTGCGTGTGCGTGTGTGTGTGTGTGTGAAGGAACCAGCTGGTGAGGGCATCTTGGGTCTAGTGATCCTTCGACCTGGGCGGGGCTCAGGAATGTGCCTTGGAAGGTGTGTTTCTGGGAGATTGCCTCAGCGGGGGCACCTCAGTGTCTTACCGATGTGGACCCACAGACCAGGAGAGGTGATGGGGTGTGGCTTGGTGTGGACCGTGTGAACACTGGGGACACCCCCTCCTGTGACCTTGGATGAGGGGCTCCATTTGTAGGCTTGAGGGACGGACTTTGCCACCTGGCTGCCCAATCACCTGTCTTTGCCGGGAGCGCACTTAAGTGTCGCTTCTTGGTTATCCTGGATAACTGAGCTCTGAGCCTGCAGTGACATCCCTGACCCCGGGAGGAGGGAGGCAGGGAGCCGCCTCGTGCGCTGTGCCCCGCGCCACCGTGGAGCACAGGCGGTCTGCGGCTGCCTGGCCATGGCTGCCCCGCCCGGCTCCGGCCTCGCGCCGGCTCCACCCTCCCTGAGTAGCCGCTCTCCGAAGGGGGAACCTTCGCGCACCCCCATCTAGGGTGGCAGGGCTGCCTCTGCGCTGGTCGCGTCCTGCATTGGCAGCGGGACCCTGAGGTGCTTTTCCCCTCATTCCCCACCCCACCCAGTTCTCTGGGGCAAGGCCCTGCTCCTGGGGCCAAATCCTGCCCCTGTCTTGTAGATAAGGTTTCATTGGTACACGGCGAGACCCACTCACTTCCTAGCAGTCTTCAGGCTGTAATAGAGGCCCACTGGAGGGCCCCAAAAGCCAAACCTATTTCCTCTGGCCCTCTACAGCGTGCGACTGCTGCCCCTGCCAGAGTCCGGAGCACGGCTTGCTGCTGCCGCCCGGGGTTGCTGGGACGGCCAGAGGGAGTAGTTATGTTCCCTCAGCCTACACCCACCCCCTCCCCCAGCCTCTGCATTCCTGGGATTCACTGTTTATGGGCTGTTGAAGATTAACCCTCAGGGTGACAGTGTGACCGCCTTCATCCTCTGTGCATACCTGGGGCAGGCTGGGCTTAAGTGCCCTTCTGGCGGCCTTCCTCCCGGGAAGACCCTTACACCCTCTCTTTGCCTAGTCCCTTTTGCTCCAAGATCTGGTGGAGGAGCCTCCTCCTCCAGGACGCCTTCCTTGATTTCACTCCCCTCTCCGTCCCCTCCCAGGCTTCCCTTTGTTGCTGCACAGATTGTGCTACATTATCTCAGTCTCCTTCCAAGTCTGTCTCCCCAACTAGTCTGGGAGCCCCCTTGTGGGTGGGGACACGAAGGCGGAGCTGGGATGGTGGAGCTGAGATTGCTGGGGGTGGGGGCAGCTCTGAACCTCAAAGTGCAGAGCTATCTCGAGGCAGAGTGGGGGATCCACTAAAAGGCTGGACCACGTGACAGGGAGGCTGTCCAGGGGACCCCAGCAGGGCGTGGGGGTTGCTCTGGGCCACCTCTCTGGGCCCGAGACTGTGCTGATATGGCGCCTCATAGTCCCAAAGAACCGAAAACGCCATAAGATGAGGTGACAAAATTAGCAATTGCCTTTTGTCTTTGTATGACCACACTTGTTGCTATTTGCCCCACGAGCTAAAAAGTAAAAAATAAGCTGAGGGCAGAAGGCAGGGCACCTCTCAGCCTTGTACCTCTCAGCCTTGTACCTCAGCTCTGGATTGCAGCCCAGGGCCAGTGTCTGTGGTCCAGGAGTCTGGTGGGAGCTGTCCGGGGGCCCATGAGAAATTTCTGCCCGCAATAGCAGAGTCGAGTCCAGGAGGAGTGAAGGTGGGAGGGGGCCTACCTCGGACCCTCAGAGCAGCTGCCTTTCCCACTGGAAGTTCCTGGGAGCTCTCCCTCTGGCTACATCTCACCCCTTAGAGATTCAGTGGTCTGCTTTGGCCTGGGGGGCCCTGGCATCCTGGCCGGTGCTGCTGCCCTGGGACCTGGGGGCTGTGTGAGCCGGGGAGGTCCTGCCTCCCCCGGTCCCCCTGCTACCCAGCCCAGTGGGATGGTGGTCATATACTAGGAGGGCCGCTGTCCTTGTGTCTAGCATCTTCTTGGCAAGTGAGAACTGGAACTTGTTACAGCCCTGCGGGGGTCAGAGCTGCTGACCTCGGAGGGCACTTATACATCTCCAAGCCCAACTCTACTGTCTGAAAGGGGAGAAACCGAGGCCCAAGGAGTGATAGGCTCTCTCCGAGGGACCCAAAGGCTGGGCTGGGCCTACCCTGTGTAGCAGCCTCCGAGAGGACCCCACTTTGGAAAGCCCCTGATTTGAAAGGCTCATGTTCTTCTTCTGGAAGGCTATTCAGGGACACTTGCAGAGTTGGGGTATAGGCTGTGAGGTTGGGGTGGGAAATGCAGAGTTGGGGTGTTCTGTGCAGAGTTGAGGTACATCCTGCAGAGCCAGGGTACAATGTACAGAATTGGGGGGCGCTGGGCAGAGTTGGAGCTCTGTGCAGAGTTGAAGAATGCTGGGCACAGTTGGGAAGGCTCTTGGAAACCACCCCCGGCCTTGGGCCAAGAGCAGCTGCAGAGACAAACAGGATGTGGGGTCTTGGGCCATGGCAGGGGACAATGGCCAGGAGAGGAAATGTGTCCAGACCCATGTATGGCCCTGGAGCCTGTCTGGGGCCTCTTTCAATACAGTTTGCAGAAAAACAAAGGGAGAAGAAGCAAACAGCTCGTGTTCAGCACAAGGTGGGGATCCAGAGAGCCGGCTGCAGAGCTGGGGGTGCCCACTTCACAGATGAAAGACTGAGGCCGAGAGGAGCGGGGACACATGCCCCAGGGCACACTGTGAGTTGCAGAGAGGTCTCAGCGCTGAGAGCAGCTCCTCTGCACAGCCCTCCGGGGCCTCACGCAGCACTGGGACAGGCCAGCCGGCTCACTGAGCGGCCAGGCCTGGGGACAGGTGGTGGTGCTGGCCCTCCGACACGTAGCAATTTCTCCACTTGCCTGGTGAGCTCTGTCCTCAGCTCTTGGCTGTGCAGGGCCTGCAGGAGAGGACCGGGCACTGGAGTTTGCTGAATAAACAGATGTCTGAGTACAGCTATGTCGTGCACCCTGTGGGAGAATTCCTGCCTCTAGTTTAAGCCACATGATGGCCCAGAGCAAGACCACAAAATAGCCCCCAACCCACCCTGGGCTTCCCTGGGCAAACAAACACCGAGGCCCAGTGACCAGCACAGCAGCGCCGAGCTTCCAGGCGGCGTCAGTGTCCCAGGTGCCATCGCCAGCTCGGCTCCTGCCCTGAGGGGCAGCCTGCACTGGAGACAATGGGCTGAGAGCCTCACCTTCTGGTGGAGAAGGACGAGAAGTGGGGTTGAAAGGCTGGGGGCGGAGGCGGGTGTGGGCGTGGAGGGAGAGGTATGCTTGCCCAGGAGAGGGGTCCCCGCGGAGGCTGGGGCGAGGGAAACCCAGCGCCCGACGTCCTGTGGCCAAGGCAGCAGGCCCCTTGCCAGGGTCTGGGCGTCACCTGAGCCCAAGGCAGCGAAGCGGGAGGTGCAGGGAGCTGGACAGAGGCCCCTGCCGGCTGGGCCGGGCTGGAGGGAGGCCAGCCTGGAGTAGGGAGCCGAGGGGGCTGGGGAGGTGGAGAGGCAGGTGGAGCTCAGGACACCGGAAGGCCTTCAGGACAGGATGCCTGGACCCTGGGGCTTGAAGGACTGCAGTTCGCTGAGGCTGGGGGAGCCCGGCAGGAGGGCGCTGTGGTCCGGCAGGAAGGCGCCCCCCACACTAACCCCAGACCCAGCCCGCTCCACCCTCCCGTGGGCATCTAGTGCGCTGGCCCGGAGCGCGGCCCCCGCAGGAATGTCCACCGGAACCTCTGATCACACGCTTACTTAGAAAGAGGGTCTTGATGTAATTAATGTGAGGATCTCAAGATGAGGTCCTGCTGGGTTATCTGCGGGCCCTAAATACAATGATGAGTGTCCTTATAAGAGAGACAAGAGGACACAGAGGGGAGGCTGCTGACAGGCAGAGATTGGGGTGATGTGTCCAGGAGCCCAGGGATGCCTGGAGCCACCAGGAGCTGGAAGAGGCAGGAAGGGCTGCCCCCAGAGTCCCCCGAGGGAGCCCGGCCCTGCTGACACCTTGATTTAGACTCTGGCCTCCAGAGCTGTGAGAATAAATCACTGTTGTTTGAAGTCACCTGGTCTGTGGTACTTTGTCACGGCAGCCCCAGGACACACACAGTGACCGTCACAGCTGCTCTTCAAGAGAGATTGCTGTCCCCACTCCACGGAGGGGACAGCCAGGCTCAGAGACACCACGCCTCCCAGTGGAAGGAAGAGAAAGGACTGCTGGTGGGAGCAGCTACTCCCCTGCTCTGGGGCCTCCTGGTCCCTGGGGGCCCACAGGGTGGCGTGAAATTCCTCCCTGATACTCGGCCTGCGGTCATGGGGGCTGTGAAAATAGCCACCTGGAGCCTCTGTTTCCTGCTTTGTGGTCACCGAGCACATGGGTGGTGTGCAGGGTGAGGTCCAGCTGGGCTCGGGGTGCAGGGAGCCTGAGTGCTGGGCCTGGCTCTGCCAGCGAGGTGAGTGGCTCGCCGGCTCCTGGTCTCCGTGGCCAGCGCGGGCCCTCAGCAGGGACCTTGCCGGTGTGAGGAGGCCCGGCTCCTCCCTCACACCTGGGCTCCGGCCTGCTGCGGAGGGGAGGGGGATATATGGCTTTGGGGTGGCCGGGCATAATGCCAGGAGTTGGTCAGAGGAAGGACAGATGGGGTGGGAGGGTGTCATCCAGAAATACCTTTGCCTAGAGTGGTTCTCAGCCTGGGTGCCATTGTCCCCAGGGACAAATGTCTGGAGATGTGTCTGGCTGTCACAGCTGGGGTCAGCATCTAGATGGCAGAGGCCAGGGATGCTGCTAAAATCCTGCGGTGGGCAAGGCAGCCCCTCCCCATGACCAAGAGCGATGCCCCAGATGTCAGCAGGGCCGCAGTTACCGTGGCCCGGGGCCGTCAGCGTCTGTCAGGCCTGGCTCTGGGCTGTCTTCTAGTTTCCACTGGCGCTGGGCCTGTCACGTGACCTCCTGGCCCTCAGTTTCCCTGTGTATAAAACGGGCACATTACCGCTTCATTGTTCCTGGTCATTGAGCCGGGGCATATGGGAAAGCCCAGCCTATCCAAGAATGAGACAGACGGAGAAGGTTGAGTCCTGCTTTTTTTGTGTGTGGGGGGAGGTAATTAGGTCTATTTATTTATTTTTAGAGGTGGCAGCGGGGATTGAACCCGGGACTCCATGCATGCTAAGCATGTGCTCTACCACTTGAGCTACACCCTCCCTCTGACTCCTGCTCTTGTTTCCGGGGTCTGGGCTGAGGCCAGCGACCTCCCCGGCCTCTGGGAGGGCCTGAGAGCAGGTGGGGGCTGGGGCCAGAGGCCGACCCCAGGTCAGTTCCTGCTTCTTGTCCCAGAGACTGGAGGCCAACTCCCTGCTCCCCAAGCAGGGCTGAGATTCCCTGCTCTCAAACGCAGGTCGGGCCTGGAGCCAGCAGGAAGGCAAAGAAGGAAGGCGAGCCTGTGGGAAGATGCCTTCTTCTACTGTGCATGTTGGAGTGATCGGGCCAGCGGGCCGGGGCAGCCCCGGGCAGAGGGAAGCAGCCGTATCTATGCCTGTGCATGTGAGTGCACGCGCGTGTCCTCCTGTGCACGCAAGTGCATGTGTGTGGGTGTGGGTGCGGGTGTGTGCGCGCGCAGCACATGGAAGAGGGACAGCTGAGGCTGGCAGGGCAGCTGGTGGACTTCCCCAGTATCGGCGGCTCAGGCGAAAGCCTGGGTGGCCCCTGGCCTCCGCCTCCGAGCCTGGGTGCCCGGCAGCGGGCAGGCGGGACGAGGCCTGGAGCCGGTCCAGGACGGAGCTAATGATCAACCGGCCCTTGGAGGCGGTACCGCTGCGCGGGGCCTGCCCCTCGCCAGCGGCCCGGGCGCAGGGAGGAAGTCGGGCAGGAAGCCGGGGGCGGTGGCGGCTGCTGTGCAGTCAGCTGGGCCGTGGGTGCCATGGCTGGGGGAGACGGCCTGCGGGGCCGGCCTGCAGAGCCAGCCTGCGAGGAGCCGGGAGCGGCCACCTGGTGACTGTGGTCACCTCTGAGGAGTGGGCGCAGGTACGGGGTGCTGGATGGGGGTCGAGGGGGTGAGGACTGGCTGAGCAGGGGTCATCCGCAGAGCTGGGTCTTGAATCTGAGTCAGCTCTTGCCTTTCACTTTCTTGAAGACTTTTCTGACCTTTTTGAAGACTTTTCTGACCTTTTGGGATTGGGAGGGAGCAGAACAGCCATCTGGGGAGGCCCTGATGGCAGTGGGCACAGGGTAGCAGACTGGCCGGGACTCTGGGAGCCGGGCTGTGTGGCCGGCAGTGACCGCTTTAGTGACGATGTCAGGTTTGATAGAGCAACTTGCTCCCATGATTTCATTTGACTCCCCCTTCACATGGGAACCCAGCCAGTGTGTCCCGAGGGTCTGGGCAGGACGTGGGAATGTCACCGGTAAGCAGGGTTCTGGGTCTAGGGGCCTCAGGTTGGCCCCCACCCTGGGTTGGCGTCACCTCAGGCAGACACTCAAAGTGCCCACTCAGGGTGGCGCTGCAGCTGTGACCCAGCCACTCTGAGGTCACCGCCCCTCTTCTCCATCAACAAATGGGACAAGTGACTTGACGAGTGACCCCAAACAGAAAGTTCTAGGGGAGACCCAGACCCAAGTCTTTTAGTGCCAGGTACTGCCTTGAGCACGTGGTCCCAGCAGAGCCCTGAGACCCTCCCCTAGCCTTGAGGGACCCGCCCGGGAGCCCCAGGCCCATCTGTGAGGGTTTCATAAAGACAACAGAAGGCAAAGTGACACTGTGGGGAGTTAGTGATGCCGGCAACTTGGGGTGTGCCCCCCACCGAGGAGAGGAAGGGGGCAGGGAGGCTGGGGCTGGGCTCAGAGTGGGGGCCTGAGGCGGGGTGTGCCCAGATTAAGGGTGGGTGTCGAGGGCTGGGCTTGGACCCGCTGGGTTCACATCCCATGAGTGTCCCCCTGGCCTGGCCGAGTCAGCTCAGTGCTCATTGCACCTCGATGGCCCGTCTGTGAAGTGGGCACCGTCATTCTCCTCGGGCCGTGGAGTAGACTAAGCGAGGACACTTAGCTCCGCGGGTGGTGGCTCCTGGTAGTGACCGTGCTTCCTGAGTTGGGTGTTGTGCCAGCATTTGATGAGCCTGAGGTCACTTAACCCCCTCCCCAAACATCTGCCTCACAGCAGGGACAATCAGGGCACGGCGGACAAGGGGCGACCCCCGAGCTGGGGCTGCTGCGGCAAAGTGCTGCCAGCCGGGGGCTTCAAACAACAGAAGTGTGTTCCCTTCCAGTTCCGGGGGCCAGAAGTCTGAAGCCCAGGTGTGATCAGGGAGCAGCCCCCGGGGGCCGCGGGGAGGGTCCTTCCTGTCTCTTCAGCTCCTGGCGGCTTGTGGGCTGTGGGCGCATCCCCCTAGTCTGGGCCTCTGTCCTCACACGGCATCTCTCAGTGTCTCTTGTGTCCCTCCTCTTCTTATAAGGACCCAGTCCAAGGTGACCTCCTCTTAGCCTCACCTGCAAAGACCCCATTTCCAGGTAAGAACACGTTCTGAGGTTACGGGCGGACGTGAATCTGAGGGACACTGCTCACCCCAGGCCAGGCGGTGACCAGACAGCCCACAAGAGGTGCCTCCTGGTGAGGTGGGCGAGTCTGCTTGGGTCCTCGAGAGAGACCCGTTTGGGTCCAGAGAGAGCTCCGGCCAGGCCTCCCCAAACCATCTCCTCCCTTCTTCCGCCCACACTTATCACACGCCAGCTGTAACCCAGGGCCGCACCCTTTGATCCACTGACCTCCTTGTAGCTGCTGATTTATTTCATTCTTATCCTCCGGGGGTCAGGACGGCCTCCTGGCCCACTGAGCCCAGGTCTCAGCATTCTCGAGCCAAACTCCCGTCCCCGAGGGCTGGGTGCTAGCTGGGGCCTGAAGCCTGTTTCTGACCCACCAGAGTGAAGGAGGGAAGGAGAGTCCCCGAGCCTCTGCAGGGCTGCCTACGGGAGGCCTGGACCCTTGCCGGCTGTGGTCCGGGCGGCCCCTCCTGCAGCTGGGAGCTGGTGCCTGCTCAGCTGAGCAAGGCCATTTTAGGAACCTTGGGGAGGGACCCTCCAGGGGAGAGAGACCACTTCCTCATGCCGGCTGTGACTAGGAAACCCACGCTGTCACCAGCAGCCCCGCCTGGTGGGCAGGGCCCTCACTGAGCAGGTGGGAAATCCCCTGAGCCCTGAGGCCTCCCCTTTTCTCAGGAAACTGTCCCTGAGCCACTAGGGGCAGGCCCGTGGGCCCCAGATGCAGGCGAGGCGCCAATGGGTAGGTCCTGACTTGGGGGGAGGCTGGGGGTGGGGAGGTGGGGGAGGAGAGAGGCAGACACCCTGAATGTGGCCCCGTCGTGCAGAGATGCCTGGCTACAGAGCAGGGAGGGGGGCCCGGGGAGGGGCTAGAGACCCACAAGCAGAACCCGAACAGGATGACAGATCCCAGTGTTCCACTGAGATGCTTCGAAAGAGCAGAGCTGCCAGGAAGCCACAGGCGTCCTGGTCCTGGCGGCCCCCTGAGTCCAGGCCGGCATGTGTTCCACCACACGTGCGGGGATCGCTGCTTCCAGAGTGCGGAGGGGAAGGACGCGGACGCCGGCTTGGCTGGGAGCCGGGGAGGGAAGCCAGACAGACAGAGCTGCATTCTGAAGGGTGCCTGGAGGTCTTCATGCGAGACAGGGGTGGGGACGGCACCTGGGACCAGGAGACAGGGCGTACGAGGCACCAGGGGTTGACACGACGTCAGGCCATTTAACAGGGGCCGCGTGCAGAATTCCTGGAACCCGCCGGCCCGGGCAGCTGCTTCCTCTGGAAACGCGAGCAGCCTCCAGCCCGCTCCCTCCTCCCTGCCTGGAAGGGTGCCAGGGTCCCCGGGGTTTCCCTTGGGGTCCGGTGCCCACCCCCAGCTCTGGCCTTCAGAGGTGGTTGGGGGAGGGGACCAGGTCACAGCTGGAGCAGTGGGCGGGGGTCGGGGGTGGCGGCTTTGTGCTGCTGCTATGGCCTCGCCAGCCGCTGGCTGCACGGGCCGTGTGGGTCCCCCTGGAGGAGAAGGCAGCCCACCTCCTCCCTTTTCTCTGAGGCACAGGGCTGTTTGGGACTGAGCCATACACAGGGAAACCGGAGTATTTCTGGCCAGAAACATGGCCATTCCTGCTTCTGTGTTAAATCCATTTTAGAAGTTATGCTAGTTCAAGAGAAAGCAGGCCAGAGAAAGCTGTGATGAACTAAAGCAGGCCGTCCCCATCCCTGGGCCCTCTCTCGCATCTGCAAGGGAGGGTCGGTGAGGAAGTGGGCCTGGCAACAGCCCTGTGGGCTTAGGCTCCCCCTCAATGTCGTCCCAAGGACCCCGGGAGGTGAGGCAGCTCCCTGAGCTGCCGTCGGAGTGGCTACCACTCGCCTGACATCAGAGGGGTGCCCTCCGGAGTCCAGTGCACAGAGGCCTTGGGGACAAAAGGACACTGGGCAGCTGGGCTGGGCGCACTGGATGTGGGGCAGTGGCTCCCAGAAGTGCCCCAGCCTGGGATCCCTAGGGGCTGAGAAAGAGGGTGGGCACGGCACCGAGCCACCAGTCCCTAGATGTCCTGTCCAGGGACTCGCGAGGAGAGCAGGTTGGGGGGGTGGGCCTCCTCCCCTGGCATTCAGAGCCGGGGGGTCTGGCCTCCGCGGCTGCACAGCTGTGTGGCCTTTCTGAGGCTCCCACATTTCTCCTGGTCAGCACTGACCCCTTGGGATGGTCGGCAGGCCTCTGGCTGTCTCCCGGCTCTGCCTGGACCTGCTGCGGTCTCACTGGATGGCCGCCTCTCCTCCCCTCCCTTTCCCCCTACATGTTCCCCCTCATTCACAGTTCCTGCCTTCCCCAGGGGGCCTTCCCGACTGTCGGGCTCCCTTCCCTCCACCGCTGGGGTTAGGAGACACTCTCTTCCCTTCCCGGAGCTCGCCACGTGGAACCCGCACTAAATTGTTCATGTCCACATCCCCAGTCACAGCAGTCCTCCTCCTCTGTGCCCACCGCCCGCACAGAGCTGGCCACAGAGTAGGGGTCAGCGAGGGTTTGTTGGGGTCTGACCTCCCGATCCTGCAGGCAGAGGTGACGATGGAGGTGCCTGGGTCCGGGATGAGCTCAGGGTCAAAGGCAGTTCTGGGGGTCAGCAGGACCCAGCGGGGAGTGGGTCTGGGCTGCACATCTCCCCCTGCCCGCCCCGGCGCCCCCACCTGGGTGAGACACTCCTCGCCCCACACAGAGCGTCTCCAAGGGATTGCTGGTGTCTCCAGGGAGCAGCGTGGCTGTGGCCCGTCTCCCCAGCCAAGAACCAAGTGGGCAGCTAGGAGACACCCAGAGGCAGCAGGATGGCCAGTAGGAGCTGGTGGTTTTGGTGTGAGCTTCTGTGTTTGTTTCCTTTTTAAAGCTAGAGACTCTGGGCACGGAGATGTGGGTGTGGGGGAGGGGTGTGAGTGTGTATACGTGTGCAGGAGTGTGAGTGCTGGGGGAGTCAGTTGTCCACCTCCCAGGGTCCCGGCTTCCCCATCTGTAAAGTGGGGTGACGTGCTTTCCCTGTTGGCTGCAGTGAACCTGGCCGAGGCAGCTGGTACATGCAGGTGGTGACAAATACTCGTGTCTGAGGCCCACTGGGGGCCCGTGGAGACTCACCGCTGTCCTGGATCCGTGTCTGGTCCTCAAGCTGGGCCAGCTCTTGGACGGAAGCCTGGAGAGAGGGTAGGGGCAGGAGCTGGAGGGAACTGGGCTCCGTAAGTCGTTCTGAAAATATTATTTCCTGGGTCTAATGAGGGTCCAGCTCCCCTTATCGTGGTGAAAACTCAAGGCAGGGAAATAAACCCAAGGGCCCATGGCACGTCCCACCTCCCACCTCTCCTCTTCTTCTCTTCCTGCACAAGTGCTGGAACCAACCTCTCGAGGGATAGAATGGAGCCCCTTCCCTGGGTTGAACATGCTCCAGGGACTTCTCTCTGCCTTCACAGGGCTCTCAGTGCCGTGGGGCCTCCTGCCTCTTCTGGAACAGCCCGTGAGCCTGTCCTGTGCCCCAGACCTCAGTCCCGTGGTGTCTTGACAGCTAGACAGCTGCTCCCACCCACCTCCTGTCTCCTGCCCACTCTCTGCTGCAGGGACCTGGGTAGAGCTGGGAGACTGGCCCGGGGGCTCTTGGGTGGTCCAGGGCGGGTGGGTACATCTGGGCTCTGAGCCCTGCGCTGCTGGCCTGGAGTTCCCTGGGTCTGCCCCTGGGTGCCTGCCCCCCCAGAACCTGCCCCGAGAGCGAGAGAGTCTGGAGGAGGTCAGACCTGCCTATCAGTTTGCAGTTTTGTCCCCAGAAAGGGAGTTCGGGGGTGGGCTCTCCTGTCGCCCCATGTGTCCTACCCTGTGCAGAGGGGATTCCTGCTGGCCCAGCCTGGGTTTGGGGCTAAAATCTCACCGACAATCATCAGAGAACAGTGAGACCCTAACCCTCACCCTCTGTGTGAGTGAGCAGGTCCGTTCCTTGTCCCCTCTGTCCACGAAGCGGAAGCTGAGCTGGGGCGTGGTTGGTCCCTTTCCCTGTGGCTGTGGCTGGGGGTGGGCCTCTGTGCTCCTCAGCCCCAACCCAGGCTGCATGGCCCGCCCTCCCTGTCACACTTGCCTGTGTTCCAGGCCCCAAAGGGTGCTCTGTGTCCTCCTGTGTCCTTCAATTGGTGACAAAGCCCCTGACCCTGGGAGCATCATCTGGCCAGTCGTAAGGGCCCTCACTCATCCCTGACCCCAGGAAAGAGTGATGCGTAATGCTCAGCTCTTGGGGGGAGACCCGGGGGGCCCCCCGGCTGTGGGGAGCAGGGGCTGGTTCCGCTTTGGCCACTTCCTTTTTTCCTGCCCTCTGCCACCTGCTTCCTGGCTGCCCGGGGTAGCCTGGGACCCGGCCCATTTCCTGTGAAACTGGACGACGCTCCTTCCGGGGACTCAGCTGGAGAGCAGGCCTCTTCCAGTGAGAGACACAGAGCCCCCTGCGCCCCTCTGGCCACTGGGGTTGTTTATGAGGAGCAGAAGGACCTCCTGGGAACCCGAGGCTAAAAGCACAGCGCAGCTGAGCCCTGGGGGGAACAGAACTGGACAGCCTTCTCTCGGGAGATGTGTTGCCTCTGGGGACGTCATTCCTGAGTTCTCACTAGGGGGGACGTGAGGTGGGCTTATCCCTAAACCATGGCCCCAGGGGTGTCCCAACACAGCCTTTATGGCGCGCCGAAGCCTCCACGCGCCAGGCTCTGAGCTGTTTCCTTGGGGTCCATTGCTGAGCAAGAACAGGCACCCCACCTGCCCGTAAGGACACCTAGATGGAAGCAAACATTGGTACGTGTCTCCCAGAGCCTGTTCCTGGTGGGCTCGTGCAGTCTGGAGAGAAAGTAAAGGCCTGGAAGGATGCCCATGGGTCCACCAGGCAAGTCACTGCTGACCACCGCCCTCTGCTTTCTCCACAGAGGCCAGCCTGGCATGCAGAGTCCTTGGCATTGAGGCCACCACCAGTCATGAAGGGCCTGGCGGAGGTGGCCTCTGAGGAGCCAGCCCCGACGGGGAGAGGGCCGGCAGGACCCTCAGGAGGCAGCGGCGGCAGTGAGGTCCAGAGAGTGCCTGGGAGCGCATCGGTCGTCTGGGAGCGAGCAGGGCCCGAGGAGGCCAAGGCCACCGTCAGAGAGGGTGAGTGTGGCGAGCCTGTCCACCCCACCGTCCTCCCCGCCCAGGACGGAGCTGGGGGTCTGCACTGGCCGCGAGTGTGCAGAGAGTACAGCGCCCAGGGAGGGCTCACGGGAGACGGGGCCTACCTTGTGCCTCTCCAGGGCACAGAGAGAGGGGCAGAGGGTGGAAATTCTAGAAATGCAGTCCCAGGCGACTTTATAGCTCTTGTACAACTTTGTGTTCCCATAGTCCTGCTTTGTCCTCAGGATGTGAACCCTTGGATTACCCAGGACAGGACATTCCCCTAGGAGGCCCAGGGAGGAGAAGGGACCAGTGCCTGGGCCAGGCCTTGGGCAGGATTACTTCCTGGATGGAGGAGGATGAGGGCAGTGATGGGGGCAGGGCCGCAGCCCACCTGGCCAGCCCAGCTGCGCACAGGAGGGGCTGTGCGGGGATGCAGGCCTGGGCTGGCCGCCGGCGGACCTGGTTCTGATCCTGCTTGTCACTGGGCCGCTGCTCAACTTGGGCCTCAGTTTCCCCCCGGGAAACCTGAGGGGTGGCCTGGGTGAGCTCCAGGATCCCTCTCTGTACCTCCTAGGGTCCTGGAGGAGGGGAGGGAGGGAGGGAGGGGGAAGGTTGAGGTGGGCCCAGGCTCCTCCTCGAGCCAGGACACTCTGCCCTCCTGCCCCTCCCCAGGCTTCCCACTGTCACATTGTCCACCTTCATCCTGGCCACCTGCTTAGTTGCCCACTGGGGGTCTGGGCTTGGCACACAGTAGATGCCCAGTGAATATCTGAATGATCAACGATGGATGCTTTGGGAGAACGGAAACAAAGCCTCATGCTCGGTGCCTGGCCCAGAGCCCGGCATGGTGCGTGCTTGGTGGTCGGAGGAATCTTTACCCCTGTTTTCTTGGTCCTTCCGGGCTTAAGTGGAGATGGAAAGGGCTGGGGTGTCCCTCGTGGGTGGCAATGCCTGTCGTCGGACACCTGTCTGGCCTGGAAGAGGGGCTCCGAGGAGCTATGGAGGCCTGGCCCGGGGGTCCCACGGGGTTGGCCCCCCAGAGCACGGCAGCACGGGATGGAGGAGCTGGGACCTGCTGGGTCCTGCTGGGTACACGCGGGCGGGACCAGCCTCCCACGGGGCAGCCAGCACAGGCAGGGCCCCCTCCTAGAGCGCAGGATCCCTGCGGGCTGGTGCTGCGGCAGAGCCAAAGCACCCTGACGGGGTTGCTAGGTGTTTCCCGCCCGAGCAGCTCCACGACCTGGCTGGGAGCCCGGGCAGCGGCGTCAGGGAGCTCCTCCAGTCTCCTCAGGTGCGCCAGCCACGAGCAGCCATGTGGCCAGTGGACTCTCACCACATCCACCTTTCGGCTTCTTTTGCAAATTGGCCACGAAAGTTGCAAGAAATAATACAAACATTTCCATCTGCCCTCACCCAGATTCCTCAAACGTTAACATTTCACATTTGCTTTCTTTCTGTATTTACATATTTTTTCAGGGTAGTTTAAGAGTAAATTGCAGAAATGTTGCCCCTTTCTCTCACAAGTGCTTTGGCGTGTGTATTTCCTAAAACCAGGAACTGCTCTTACAGAACCACAGTGCAGTGATTTCAAAGTTACTTCCTGCTTTAAAAAACACTGTTATCTAATTTACAGACCTCGTTCAGGCCCTGTGTCTGGCCCCATAATGTCCTTTACAGCGAAGGAAGCCCTGGCCAGGCCATGCGTTCTGTGGGCATGTGTCTGCGGAGCCGTTTCACCTGGAGGTTGATATTTTGAAGGCGACGGGCCAGTTATCCTGTGGCAGGCAGGAGCGCGGGCGGTGCCCCGCGCAGAGATTCCCGGAAGTGCGGTGACCCTCTCGTGCAGCAGGCCAGGAGGCCGCGACGCCCATCTGGCCGGTCCCTGGCGATGTCCACGTCTCAGGGTGATCACTTGATTAAGGGGACGTTTGGCAGTTTCCCCCACCATAAAGCCATCTCTCCTCCCTGTCATGAGGAAGGAGCCCGTGGAAAAGTGCTTGGGGACCTTGTGGATATGCTGTTCCTCTTCAAACTGGAACGGCACTAGTTCTTTTCATCCATGCTTGGTTCTGGACTGAAACCGCAGTGTAATGATGGCCGCTCAATGGTGACTTCCAGCCCTGTGTCCCCTCTGTGTGGATTAGTGGACTTTCCACTGTAGCAGAGAGCGGCTCCCCCGCCCGTCACTCATTTATTTATCTTCCTGTGGGCTCAGAGGTCTTTAGTTTATCCTCTGGACTGTATCAGTTGCTGCCATTATTTTGCTGTGATTCAGTCCTGTGATGTGCCTCCAATATCCTCTGAGCATGTCCTACTTTCTGGGACCACGAGAGGAGGTCCCAGGGCGATGAAGAGGCTGCACTGAAGTTCAGCACCTCCTGCTGCAGCCACGGGTGTTTCCACATCAGATCTCCCTTGATCCTAAGGCCCCGACCATTCATTCCATTTTACAGACAAGGAAATGGAGCAGGGCAGAGACAGCGGCTGGGGAAGCCCCTGGCCAAGACACCAACTGTGAGCTGGCCTCGAGGCTGGAGGCTGGGGTATAGGGACAACCAGCAGAGGACAGAGTTGCCACTCAGGGTTCAGGAGCCTGTCCTCTGCTCAGGCCCCTGGGAGCCCCTCTGCCCCTGCACTTTGGGGTATCACACCAAGCCTCACCAGGCTGTGGTCTCACCCAAGGCTGAGAGGACACGTGGCACCCCCAGTGAGTGGCTGGTCCAGCTTGATCCACCATGCAGCCCCATCCACCCCAGACCTCGAGTTCCCTCTAGACTGTCACCTCCCCGCTGTGGTCAGCAGAATACTCATCCCCAAAGATGTCCACATCCTGATCCCCAGAACCTGTGCATACATACGTCCTCCCATGGCCAAGGAGACTGTGGATGGGAGCATGGATCTTAGATGGGGGTTGTCCGGGGTCAGAGGCTGAGGATGCTGGGATGCCGGCGTTGGAGATGGAGGAGGGGCCGCAAGCCAAGGAATGCGGGCACCTCTAGGAGCTGCAGAAGCCGGGACACGGATTCTCCCTGGAGCCTCGCAAAGGAGCCAGCCCTGCCGACACACTGACTTTGACCAGCGAGACCCTTCTCAAACCCAGAAAAGCAAGATGATACACTGTGTCGTTTTCAGAAGCCACTAGGCTGGGGGTTACTGGTCGCAGCACAACAGGAAACTTGCAGCCTGCTGACCTTGTCGCGTTCTGTCACCTTGGAGGAAGGGTGTGAGCTGTGGTTTGCAGGGGTATGAACACACCTTTCTTCCAGAAACATCCAGGGGTGTAGCGCCTGTGTGACTGGTGTCGCCTGCCTGCTCACACCTTGACCACAGGACCCTGCTCTTTTACAGATGCTGCCCCTTCCCCGGGCGCCTCTCAGCCGGCTGCTGCGCCCCCTCCTGGCCAGATGGGATCACACCCCACAGGTGGACGTCCTCAGTGCTGCACCACTCTGCAGGGTTTAATCTGGGCTGGGCTGTGAATGTGGGGCTCCTGGGCAACCCCCCTTCTTCCTCTCCCCTTCCTCTTGGCCTCGACTGTCCCGTTCAGGAATGTCTGACCCAGGCTTCAGTAATGCGGCCCCTGACTTCCAGCCTTGAGACCACTGTTGTGGGGGGCTTGTTAGTGCTGACACCAGGTCGCACCCAGGCTCTGAGGCGTTGGTCTGGGGTAGGGACTCTGCATTTTCACTTGGGATCAGAAAGTTGGGGTTCACCCGCACTGGTGAAGGGCTCCCCTGGACTCTGTGTTTGCATCTGCCCAAAGAAGGGGGCATGGCCCTGGAAGCCCCACGCAGGGGAAGTGAGACTCCATGAGAGACACCCTGGGGAGGGGTCAAGGTGGGACGTGGTTCCCACTGTAAACGGTGGGGCAGGGGGATGGGAGGGGCCCTCGGGAGAGGCATCCACGGATCCGTTTCCAGGGAGGGACTCCTGCAGGGTGCCGACGTGGGGAGGCAGTAGGAGGCTGTTACCCTGGAGACCCCCCTGCCGAGTTCCAGCTGCAGGGGACACAGAGACCCCAGCTTTGTTGGAGGCTCACCTTTGCCTCAATGGCCACATGGCCTCCAGCCTTCCTTCCGGGTGGTCAGCGCTGCCTGTGGTCACTCGGGACACCCAGGGCTGTGAGCACTGAGGCAGATTATAGGAGGGGTCACATCTTAGAACTGGTTGGAAAATGCTGAGCCAGGCTTCCTGCTGGGGGAGGGGCTTGATTCCAGATCCCAGAAGTCTCCACGCTGTCCTGCCTCTGGCCCTGTCCACCCTGGGAGAGGCTGAAGATGTCTGCTCCAGGGTCCCCTAGCTAGAAAGTTCTAAGACAGGTGCAGGGCTTATTCAGAGGGTATGAAGAGTCTGTCCCTACCCCCACCCCCATCCATTCTATTCCTCTTCCTCTCCTTCCCTCTTCCCCCTCTCTTTTCTCCACCCCCTCTCCTTCTCTCCCGCTCTCCTCCCCAGCTTTGGAACAGCCCATGCTCTGGGCATCCCTGTGGCCAGGAGGCCTCTCAGGGAAACTGGGGTGGGGGTAGACAGGGGACATTTGAGCTGAGATCTGAATCATAGGGCAGCCAGCCAGGCCAGGAGTGGGTCTGGGAGAGGATATGGTGAGTGCAAAGGCCCTGGGGCAGGTGGCATGGGGGAATGCCTTGATGTCTCAGGGTGGCAGAGAGAAGGCCACAGGCTAGGAGGGAGGGAGAGAAGAGGTGGAAGGTGGGGAGGAGCGGGGCAGAGGCTCAGGCTGTGCCAGCAGATGAGTGGAAAGGGTTTGCACTTCGTTCCTCCTGAGATGGGAAACCGCAGCAGCCGCGCTGTCCGACACCGTAGCTGTGCAGCCATTTATGCTTAAGTTTAACTCAAATAAAATAAGGAATCCAGCGCCTCGCCTACGCTGCCACTGCCCACACGTTAAGAGCTCAGGGCCTCATGTGGCTGGTGGCTGCCGTGTGGGACCGTGCAGAGAGCAAACACGCTCATTCCTGCAGAAATTTCCAGTGGCCGGCACTGCCCAGAGGGCTGGGAGCTGGGTCATGCAGTGAGCCAGTGCTGGCTGTGAGGGGACCGTCTGGGTCTCTGTGGACCAGAGAACTGTTTGGAGGGAGGGCCAGGCCTAAGACACTGCCCAGGCAGGCCTACGGGGTGGGGCCGTGGTGAGGGGTGAGCGCGGCAGGTTCCGCCTGGTTTTGCAGGTGGAGCCAGTGGGGTGTGATGGAGGGAGGTGTCCTTGGTTGAGCAGGGCAGGGGCTGGGGCTCCCTTTGGACATGGTAAAAGAGGAGGGTCCGGTTTGGGGGGCGTGCGGGGTTGAGAGTCCTGGGATGCCCTGTCTGATGGAGGCTGGATGCCCCATTGGAGCTCGGGCGGGGAAGAGGTCAAGCTGGAGGTCACGGGGACTCAGGGCCATTTGCTGAGTGCTTGTTCCAGGCCGGCCTGTCCTGGGCTGTAGCTGTACCACCGTTCCTTCCCTCCCGTCTCTCTGTGAGATGGGGGCAGCCTGTGACTGTTTACAAGGAAAGAAACTGGGGCTCAGGGGCGATAAGCCACTGTACCAAGTTTCACGGGCGGTGCACGTGGGGCTGGAACCCAGGGCCCCACGGCTTTGCGCTGGGGCTCACGGGGGTGGGATAGCCCTCCACAGAGCGCCTGGCCCGCACCAAACTGTCCCCCTTGATCTGCCCTCTTCCAGACCTGACCTTGCAGCTGCGGGCCGTGCGCAGGAAGAGCGGGCAGCCTGACCCCGGCCTGCAGCAGGTCCTGCGGGGCCGGCTCCGCCTGCTGGAGAACGACAGCTGGGAGATGGCCCGTGCTCTTGGGGTGAGTCTGGCTCCTCTGGGGGCCTGGGGGCCTGAAGGTGCAGGGGCTCCACAGTGGAGAACGGGGCAGAGGAGGCCTGCTTGGAGAAGAGTGCGGTAGACCTAGGAAGAGGAGGGCCTGTCCGTGATGTCCAGGCCTCCTGGGACGAAGGTCATGGGAGGGGGTGGCCATGCCTTGACCTCACCTGATGGTGGCACTGTGACTTGTCCCGTTTGCACTCCTGGATTTCTGGCACCAGGGATCACGGATTACACGCTGCAGCCCAGACACATGTGGGCTGTTCCGAATGCCCCAGTTCCTATCTCCAGGGACGTGCCACCCTGCCAGGACTTTTAGTCTCTTTCTAGGGAGTAAGAAGGACCGGTGTGGGTTGAGCTTACTCTTTGATTTGTTGGTGACTGGCCTCTGCACAGAGGGCCGGTCTGGCAGGAGGGTGGTGAAGGGGGCTGGGCGGTCACCATCTGACCTTGCACTCAGCCTGGCTTGACCTCGGCCAGTGCCCCTGAGCCTTTGTGAATGCCGCTTCCTCAGCCACACACTGGGGATGCTTAGAATTGTTGCCCCACGGAGCTGATGGGAGGGCCTGCGCACAGCAGGCGTCGCACACCCAGCACAGTGCTCAGCAACGGGGCTGCCCCTGTGGGGCCAGGCAAGGGTAGGTGGTTAAACGCACTGGCTCTGGTCTGATTCCCGGCTGTGCCAATTACTGAAGGTCAGACCTCAGAGAGGAAATGGGGCCTTATTTTCTCAATCCGAATGGAGTTGTTGTGAGCACCCACTGCCCCCAACACACACGCTTGGTTGGTGTCAGCTGGTGTTACTTTTAATGCCCCAGCACCATCAGGAGTGTTCATGGGATGGACGTCAGGAGATGGGATGATGGATTTACTATTGAAACCCAAGTTGAAGCTGCAGGAGGGGGCCGGAGGCGAGGCTGGGGCTGCACAGGACTGAGCACAGCCGGAGCGCGGAGAACCTGGTATCGCTGGTGTGTCGGGCTTGCGGCAGGTGGAACTGTCACATGGGGTCACAGAGGATGCAGGCTCAGAGCATGGAGGCCGTGCGAGCTCTGGGAAGGAGTAGGGCTTGGTACAGCACCAGGGATCTACAGATGGCTTGAGAGTTGGAGAGGAGCCACTTGATTGTAAAGGAATCAGCTCTGTGCTTGCTGCCCCCACCAGGGTCCCTTCTGCAAAATGTTTCTGTTGCATGGCTGATGCCCCAGATGCCCCAAAGCCACGAGGACTGTTTCTCATTTCTGTTTCTTCCCTGTAAGGAGCTGTCGGCCAGGCTGCTGTCCATCCACAGTGACCAGGATCGGATTGTGGTGACATTTAAGACTTTTGAAGAAATCTGGAAGTTTTCTACCTACCATGCTCTTGGTAAAGCAGTGGTCCTCCAGAACTGGCTATGGGATGCCCCTTGGGGGATGCTTGTCACACACTAAACATTTTCTGTTACAGCTGGGGCTTTAGACCAGGCTAGCTCATGACAGCCTCACCGTGGGCTGCCCTGTTCTCCATGAGGACTGATGTCACAGGAGGAGCTGCAGACTCACATGGGTCTGTGCTGGGAACACGACTTACACCGAGTTTCCAAATTCCTTCCAAGTCTGTGCCCGAGGGAAACTGAGCTCTGACTGGCAGAGCACAGACCAGGAAACGTGTCTCAGCCTCCACCCGAGTGGTTTCTTCCTGAAACAGTCCCTGTTCTAAAGGAGGCTTCAGCTGTCTAAGTTCCTCTCCTTGGGAACCCTGCTGCCCCACACCCAGGCTGAGGACTGAGGAAGTGGAAAATAAGAATCAGGGCAACGATTTCTTGTGCACCTTGAGCAGGGCCGTGCCAGCACCCCCAGCATTCTGATCTCCCTGAATGCTCTTGTCCCCTCTCATTCATAGAAGAGGAGACTGAGGGTCCTAGAGGAAGTGACTTGCCCTTGCTCAGCCTTCCCAAGGCCCACGGAGTCAGGGTGCGTTGTCCGTGATCACAGCTGGTCCTTGAGCAGCCTGGATGGCCAGACCCACGGCCTGCCCAGTTCGTGGACAGTACTGTGCATCCCCAAGGGCAGGATGGGCTGTCTCCCTGTGTCTGGTCAGTGCGGGGCTCAGCCAACACTGGGCCGTGACGGCTTCCCTGCCCACTGTCTGGAGCCCGTTGGTGACCAGGGCTGTCTGGCTCCCCCAGGCTTCACGCACCACTGCCTGGAAAACCTGCTCATGGACCAGGACTTCTGGCTGCTTGCACCCCACGAGGACGAGGAGACGGCAATTCAGGTCCACGTGGATGAGGAGGCCTTGAAGCTGACACATGAGAGCCTCCTGGTCCAGGAAGGTGAGCCCTGCGTGGGTGATGGGGATGTGGGCCAGCTCCTTGCTGTGCTGCAGGCGCCTGGGGACACCCAGGGCAGCAGGAGGGCTCTGGAGCTGCTGGGGACTCGGGAGCTTTGAGCAGGGAGGGTACGTGCTTCTGGAACTTAGTTATGCAGACCATGGTCAGCCCCCAAAGAAACGCCAGAAGAGGGGCTTTTGCAAGTGCCCCACCCCCACCCCACGTCCCTGCCCCAGCTGTCGCTCTGAGAGCCTCAGCAGCTTCACAGGTGGGCTCCGAGCCTGCAGCGAACACAGCGCGAGCTATGCGTCCTGCTGCGGCCACAGAGCGGACGGGGTGGGGGCCGGCTGCGGTCAGACTTGCTGGCGGGTGTCCAGGCCAGAGGGCCCTTGGGATCGCGTGTCTGGCCCCTCATAGCCCAGACGGAGGGGAAACTGAGGTCCAGGGAGTCAGGATGAGCTGGGTTCCCAGGGCCAGCCCAGGCAGAGGAGGGACTGCCGTCCAGGTCCAGCCTCCCAGTCCGGGCCCTGGGGGCCTCCAGTGTCTTTCTGTGGATGTAGAAACGGGGTGGAGGGGAGGGGAAGGGACCTCTGCAGTGCTGCCTGGTGGGGCTGGGTGGTCCTGCCCTGTGTCCAGCTGCCCTAAACGACCAATCTCTGTCACTTTGAAGGGCCTTTCTTTGTCCTGTGTCCTGACCACCACGTGAGAGTGATAACGGGTCCCCAGCCACTCAGGCGGGCTTCGGGGAGTCCCCAGGCAGAGGTGGCCCTGACAGTGGGCTCCTCAGCCCCCAGCCCCAGCACAGCCTCGAAGGTGGGGGCGGCAGCCGCCCCTGCAGAGCCTTTGGAACCGTTCCATCAGTAGGTACCGACATATGTTTCTCTGCTCTGGTCTATCCATAGGCCAAGGCGGGCGGGTGGGGAACGGTGTGAGCCCCAGACAGACCCAGCCATGACCCCTTCTGCTGTTTTCAGTGTGTGGCCTCAGCCAGCCAGACCAACTCTCTGGGCCTCAAGCCTGTCACGTGCACGACAGGACACTGACATTTCCTGGCAGGGCTGTCCTGGGATGACAAGGGCCCAGGAGTATGAAGGATGGGGCTCTGGCTTCCTGTTCCAGCTCATTCTGGAAAGCTTTGGACAGAGCCACACAGCCTGTGCCCATAGTAAGGGAGCATGAAGGGATCTGTGCAAATAAGAGCCAAGGCAGGGAAAGCCTGAGGAAAGTGAGGACAGGTGGCATGTAAGCTTCTGCTCATGTGCTGAACATAGGGCATAAACTTGGCTTGGAGCTTCCTGGTGGCCAAAGCAAAGAGAGAAACTCAATCTCCTCATGTTCAGTGGCTGTGAAGTAACAGTCTGTGGCTCAGCTTCTCTACCTGGATAAGCGGGGGGAGGTCTCCGAGGACGCCAGCCTGAGGACGGGGAGGAGGCACCTGGGCTGGGGGACATGGGGCATGGCTGGGCCTGAAAGCCGTACACCTGGGCATGTGCTTGTGTGTGTTCGTGTGCGTAAGTGCAGTGGGGCAGGTGGTGAATTCTGCTCGGGTCCCTGGGGGCTGCTGACTTGTCCAGACTACATGCAGGTTCAGTCTGCCCCAGATCTGAACTCCTCTCTCACCTCACTCCAGGTGGGCTCTTAGGGTCCCCTGGGACCCCATCAGCGACTCCATGGGTGGACCTGTGACACCGGACAGCCAGCAGATGGGTAAATGTTTCCATTGGCTCTCCTCCCCTGGGGAAGAGGCGGGTAAGGAGGGGTGGGCACCAGCATTCTGAAAGCTTTCGTGCTCACCCTGAATCCTCCCCGAGGTAGCCAGAAGAGGTAGGTAGAATCCTCTCTGATTTGAGAAGCAAAAACGGAGGATCAGAGAGGTCCATGGCTAGCCCAAACTCACACAGCACACAGCGAGGCCAGGACTCTGGCCACTGTGCCTCTAGAGTGTGACTCCACACACTGTTCGACAAGCACTTCCTCAGATTTTGCTGCCTTCCGGGCGCTATGTCAGACACCTTGGAGGACCCTGGGGTAGGGGTAGAGGGGTGCCGGCTAGGCCCCCAGCTGAATTCACCACAGGGCTATTAAAGGAGCATGGGGCAGGGGTCTTCTTTTGCGGAAGACGGCTCCTGGCCCAGTGCGTGTTGCTGTGCCCCAGGCTGGCCGGTGTCTGTGTGGCCTCGTGTACCTGTTAAATGGACGTCAGGCCCACAGGAGGACACTTACAGCTGTATTTGCTCTGGGTGGGCCCTGGCTTTGGATGCTGATGGCCCTGGGCCAAGTTCATCAGCGTCTCCAGGCCTCCAGTCCTCATCCTCAGTGTGAGGATAAAGTGTCCCCTTCAAGGGGGTGGGACGTACAGCCCCTCATGTGCGGTGGCCCTGCAACCCCAGCCAGGTGCCAGATGAGTTCCTCATCAGGACAGTGTGTTCCCCAGCCAGGGGCACCAACTGGCTGGCCAAGGGCCACTCTGCCCGCCCAGCCCCCCAGCACTGACCATGTGGCCTCCTTCCTGCAGCTGTGGGCCTGGCCTCGGCAGTGGCAGACTACCAGGGCTCGGGGCCCGAAGAGATGACTTTCCAAAGTGGCGACCACATAGAGATCCTGGGCGCCCAAGTGCCCGGCCTGCCCTGGTGCATGGGCCGGCACGTGGCCTCTGGCCAGGTCGGGTTTGTGCGGACGAGTCTCATCCATGTGCAGGGCCCAGTGTCTGAGTGAGTGGCCAAGGCCCCACCCCTTTCTGAGTCCACCCTTTGCCCCTGTGGGACCCCTGCCCTGAACACCTGCTTCCTAGGTGACAGACCTGGGCGGCGTCCTGGACGGCACCCCTGCCCTTCCCCCTCCCCTCCTCGTCGTCCCTCCCACCTCTGTCCCCAGGACTAGGCCTAGCCCAAGCCCAGGGCCGTCCCGCTGCCCCCAGCTTCCTGTGTGGACCCCTCCCACCCTCCTCCCAGCGCTGCTAGGGCCTGGCCCCTGAAACACATAGCTGTCCACGTGCATGAGTGCCCCAGGGCTGCGGGGAGAGCACCACAAACAGAGGGCTTGAAACAACAGACTGGAGGCAGACGTCCCAGCCAAGGTGTGAGCAGGGCTGCCTCCCTGAGAGCCTCCGGGGGAGGGTCCTGCCGCCTCTTCCAGCTCCGGTGGCTCTAGGCGTCCCTGTGGCTGCATCGTCCCAACCTCCGCCTCCGTCTTCACGTGGCCTCTTCGCTGTGTCTGTGCCCTCTCCTCCACCTCTCCTGTCACTGGATTAAGGGCCCACCAGAGAACCCAGAATCATCTCCTGATGTCAGGACCCTTTACTTGATTGCATCTAAAAAATCCTACTTTCAAACATTCAACCCCGTACACCAGGCCACTCCCCTTCATCAAACCTTCAAAGATCTGGGCCTGGCCTTCAGGGGCCCCTGCCCAGGCCCTGGTAATGCTCAATTTCATAGGCTCCCACTCCCCGTCACCTCACCCTGAGTCTAGCTCTGGGGGTCAGCTCGCCCCTTCTAGGATGATGCTGGTTTGACATGTGCGTCCCCCTATGTGAGATGCCCCCTCCGTCCCAACCGTACCGTTGTCCAGGAACTCTCATTGGTCCCGTCTCATCGCCAGTAGCTCATCCCTGGGGGCACGCTTCCTGGCTGTCTGGTCACCTCCGTGCCCCCACCACCTGACCCTGAACAGCAACGGGGGGTCTGGGGAGAGTGGTCAGCAAGCACGACTATGTTCTTGACCTTTTCTTGTTCAGCCTTTAGCCCAGGAGTCAGTGTGTAGAGAAGTCCCTTTGCAGGGCCAGCACCCAGCCGGGCCTCACCACCCACAAACATGGGGCGCACGTCCTCAGGGCCCCTCCAGCCCTGATAGCCCAACGCTGCAGACAGACCAACAGCCCCCAGACCAACTCTCAGAGGCCGCTTTAGCATCGCGACATGTCCCACCAGTCACTTTGTTCCCTGACTTGAGTGTCTGTCTGCTCTGCCACCTCTTTGCCCCTGTTCATGAGAAGCAGTTTGAAGCTGGGCTGGGCTCGGATGCCCTACCTGTGGTTCCCAAAGTGTGCGCTCCCCCGGGGATCCATCCCGAACTTCCTCAGTGGGGATGTGCCCCCTACGCGCCCTGGTTGGCGGTCCACAGGGATTCCCAGCACAAGGAAGGCACCCAGAGTCTGAGTTTTCTTTCTCCTGCTGAAATGTGTTTCCCGCCCTATTGGACCTCCAGACTCCTTTTTGCACACAGCCCCATCGCCTGGTATTCTGTGCAGCCCTCTGGGGGCCCCTGGGCTAGATGCCTTCCAGCATCTCTGAGGAGCCCACAACTTCTCCACAGACAGGGGTCCTTGAGAATTAAACATGCCCTGAGCTTGTCAAGGGTCTGAGCTGCTATTGCTGTGGGGAGGAGCCAGCCTGCTGCCCTCCCTTCTCCCAGAATGGCAATGGGGCCTGGTCCCATTGGTCCTGTTTACAGCTGGAGAAGCCCTACAACTCCTTTCCTTCACTCTACAGACATTTACTGAGTGTCTTTCCTATTCCAGATCTGGACTTACATCCTTTGTTTTGTGGTTATTCTTCATTTCTTTTAACTTTATTTTGACATAATTTCAGACTTAGACAAAAGTTGCAAGGAGAGCATAAAATTCCTGCATATCCTTCACCCAGATTGCCCAGATGTTAATGTTATGACATTTACTTTCTCGTCTTTTTTTTTTTTCCTTCAATTTTTTTGCCTAAATTCTTTGGGAGTTATTTGCAAGCATGATGTCCCTTTACTCCTAAAGAATGCACTGTGTGTTTTCTAAAACCAGGACATGGCTTACATAGCCACACACACCTGTCAGAATCAGGAAGTTAACATTATTACAATACTGTCATCTGCAGGCCCTATTCAGATTTTGCCGCTTTTCCCAGTAATTCTACAGCTAAAAAAAATTCTAGACTATGTGTTACCAGTTCTCCATCTCTTCAGTCTTGTCTCCTCAATCTGAAACAGTCCCTCGGTGTCTCTGTCCTTTAGGACACTGACATTTGTAAGGAATAGAAGCCTGCTGTTTTGTCGAATATCCCACAATCTGCCCTGAGGTTTTCTTGAACTTCTCAAAATAGCTTCCTCTAAGTACATCCAAAGTACATTTGAAAGTTTTGCATTTTGCTGGTGACTTAGTCCTATAAGCAGAAATTGCTCCCCCCTTCCTCCCTCTGTTCCTTCCTGTTTTTCCCCGCCCTGACTTCTCAGAGCACACAAGTGCCCTGTGTCCATGCTGGGCACTGGGGAAAGCACTGGCAGAAGTCGTGTGAGGCGCTGTGGGCGCTTTCAGTGTGGAGGGATCAGGTCTGCCTGTAACTGTCAGGGCCAGCCTTGCAGGGGAAAGGGCATTTGAGGTGGGGTTTTGAAGGCTGTCCAGGAGCTTACCTCCCCAGGATGCTGTGACCTGCTGCATCTATCACAGCCTTCCCTGCTCCTGGGTGTCTGCCTCCAGCAAGACAAAGCACCCTTGGGAACAGGATCTATTTTGTTTTTATCCTGGTGTTTCTACCGCTAGGCACAGGGCAGGTGTGCAGGGACTGTCTGTCAAGTTAGGGAGTAGAAAAGGGTCTTAGTGTGAAATGTTTATTTTGGAAATGAGCAATCTAACATGCACTTAATTTTTTCCAGTTTGGAAAGTGTGATTTTTCTCAATGAAGAAGAAAGGTCTTTCTTCAGCAGCGAAGGATGCTTTTCTGAAAAGGATGCCAGGCAGCTGCTGCTGAGGACTTCTGGCGCTGACACCTGCGCTGCGTACAGCTTGGGTAGGTGTAGGGGGCTCCGGCGGGGGGTGTTGCTCCTCCCACCCCCTCCCGCTGGCTGCAGGGACATCTCAGGACCAGCAGCCGGTTACACCCTACAGCTGAGGGTTTAGGACAGTTCTCTTGGGGCAGATTCCTGGAAAGACATGGAGGGTGCAGAGCTAAGCCTCTTTCCCATAAGGCTGAGCTAACTGGTACCCCATCCACCCTGTGCCATCGACCGTGGGCTCCGGGAGTTTGGACCGTCCACTCAGCAGGGTGTTGGATGGTTCTGGCCTCATGCACTGTTCACAGCAGCACCCCTCGGCCCCCACCCCGCTTCCCTTTGGGAATGCTCTGTTCCCTCCGCTATTCCATGGTCATGAACACCAGCCCCGGCACTTAAAGGGGATTCTACAAGTGCTGTCGCTGCCTTTGGGGCAGGTAGGGCCACACCAGGCCGGGCAGGCCAGACACAGAGGGAGGAGCGGGGCCAGGGCCAGGGAGGCGCAGGAGAGTGGCCCCAAGCCCCCCATCCGCCCGAGGCCTCTCTCACTCCGGGCACTGGGGCGGCGGCGAGCGTGCCGGCAGGTTCTGTTCCGGCCAGCACTGCTCCGGCCCTCTGCCCACTCCGTGTAAGGGGGACCTCCCTCCCCACCACCGGATCAGGACTCCGGGCTCTCGAGGCGGTGGCCTGGCCTGGGTTGCCTGGCCTCTGGTGGGCCGGGGCTACACCTCAGGGTGGCCATCTCCTGAACACAACGCTGTTCTGTTGACCTCAAGGCCCTCAGTTTAGGAAAGGATTTCTCTGAGGGCTGCAGTGCAAATCATAGGTGAAGTAAGTGTGCCAACAGCCACAATGAAAGGAAATGTGGCAGCGGGGACAGTGCTGGAGCGACTTGCCAGTCCCCCCTACAGGGATGTGGCTGTACAGCTCATTCCTTTCTCCTGCCAGACGGAGGTGCGTGCACGTGTGTGCACACCCACACAGACACAGATATGCACACACATGTACGTGCACACACACCACACGCTCACAGACACATGCGCAAACACACTCACACGAATGCAGAGAGACACACACACACGAGTGTACACACACAGGGGCACACATGAAAACATACACCCACATCCACCTACACATCCACGCACGCGCGTGCACGTGCGTACACGTACACACACACACACGCGTCCACACACATCCTTTCTGCCGCTGGCTGACACGCATTCCCACCAATGTGAGATTTACTTTCTAGATCCCTCCAGTCGGCTCCTCCTCCTCAACAGGCAAACTTACATTTGACCGTAGCCGGTCAGGTTCAAGCCTGCCTGGCTTACGCCTTCCTTTTCTTCAGGAAGCCGCTTGGGGACCTTGCTCGGGGTGTTGTGGGGTCCTCTGGGCAGGACTATGTGGTCGACAGCACATGGCGCTTCACGTGTCTTTTTACAGCTCTTCTTCCCTCGCTGGGTTTCTCTGGCAACCCCGTGGGCTGTCAGTGTCAGCCCGCTTTAAGAGGGTGGGAACTGAGGCGTGGGGACGGGCAGGCAGTCGGACGTGGAGGGGCTCAACCCCAGAGGGGCCGCCCTGCCCCTGGGAGAGCCCACGGAACCCGGAGCAGCCCTCGGGGGGCGTGTGGCTCCTGTTCCCAGAGGGCAGCGGTGGAAGGCGGCAGCCTCTTGAGGGCGGATGGAGTCCTGCGGGGGTGGGGGCGAGGGGGGAGGAGATGGGGCAGGAGCACATTCTGGAAGACGAGGCTTCTCGGCCGGCCCCCCTTGCTGCCGCCCCAGCCTGCTTCCCCTCAGGGGCGCTGGTGTCGGGGTGTCAGTATCCTGGCCCTCACTGACGTCCCTGGTCCAGGGGGGCTGGCCCCAGGGTGACGCTCCCTTCTCTCCCTTTTCAGACATGTTAGAAGAGGCTGAGCCTCAGCAGCAGAAAATACATGGTAGGTTCTTCCCACACGGCCCGGGGTCCCTCTGGTCACGGGGGTGGTCTCGGGGTGACAGGGGGCAGAGATGGCAGAGCTAGGCTTGAGTGGGCACTGGCTGCAGACCTCCATCCTCCTGGGGGGAGGGCTGGTGGGCAGGGAGTCCAGCCCGGGAGTGGAGGTTGGATGAGGTGGAGGTGAACCATCCCTCCACTGCTGCAGTGGGTCCCCAGCAAACATGCCAGCCCCCGGCCCTGTCCCCAGCAAAGGTGGGGCACTCCCTCCATTGCCCGAGCTCATGCCCGGCTCAGGGTTCCTTTCATGCAACTTAGAGCAGCTGAAATTTGCCCCATGAGCTGCTTGGATGGGTGCAGGGGTGTAGGGGGCGCTGATTTGGAGACTGATGTTGGGGAAGTCCCGCGAGGGTCTGCTCCTTCCCCTGGGGGGCTGGTTCAGGGAGACCCCCTCTCTCTCCCTCCACACCTCCATCTCCCCCACAACAGAGGGGCTGCATTGGGAGGCCTGGGGACACAAGTGCCCGGGGACCCTTTGAGCTTCCCGGGGAATGGAAACTGTCCAAGCACAAACACAGATGGGTCACTGTGGGACGCGGGCGGGCGAGGAGGCTTGGAAGCCAGTCCCCCGGGGCCCTCCCTCCAAGAAGCTGCAGACTTGCCTTCAGGGGAGGCTCTCCCGCCTGCCCAGGTCCCTGGCAGCAAAGGCTCTTCCAGCTGTGGGAGGCAGGGTGACCAGGACAGCACTGGGAGCACACGTCGGGAGCCCACTGGCCTCCGCCGGGAGCAGGCGCTTCTTAGCGAATCCAGCACTTGGTCAAGTCCGACGCTTACTGCTCAACCACATTTAATGTTTTAAATTCCTAGCTTTTACAGAAGAATAAAGAGACAGTCTTGAGCATAATTTTTTAAAAGTGAACTTGAGACAGAACTTTCTAGGTCCTGGTTCCTTCCTTCCTTCCAAATTCCCCTTCAAATCCCGTGTTTTTCCAGCAGGAAGTGTAGCTTGTTTGCTCCTCAAGGCTGGATGTGCCTTGGGGCCCTGAGTCCATCCAAAGCCAACAGTCCCTCAGCAGGCAGCGTGGGCAGCTCCATGGCCCCAGGCCCTCCAGCACTCTCTTTTTTTAACCCTTTAGGAACCGTAGGCCTCAGATTCCCAAATCAGCCAAGAGGAAGGGGGTGCCCAGGGGTCTGGGAGCTGTGTCCAGTGTTTCCTGTTGGAACAGCCCCTGGGGCTAGAGCCAGGCAGATGGACACAGCCACCACTGTCCTCCGCCGTGGTTGGTTTATTGGTTCTGTGGGAGATTCAGGGCAGCCCTGGGGGCACGTAGTATCTGTAAATCCCAATGACAGGGACATGGCGGCTGGGGGAGGAACGCCCTTGCCCAACCTGGACCCAGAACAGACTCTAACCCATCTGGGGGTTTCGGTAATTTGCAGAAATGCCTCCGCCTGGCTTGAGCCTGGAGCCACGTGAGACCCTGCAGAAGGTGAAGAATGTTCTCGAACAGTGCAAGTCCTGCCAGGGCCACCCCGAGGCGCCAGCGTCCCCGGACTTCCACAGGGTGTCCAGTGGTACGAGCCCGCCGGACACAGAGCAGCCCTTCCACCTGGACGGCGGGGCCGACGGGGCCGACCCGGAGGCGCTGGGCTCGCTGCTGCTGCTCTTGGACGCGCCCGGGTCCGAGGCCGTCTTCCGCAGCCTGTACAGCCTCTCCCTGCCGGCGCTCAGCAGCCTGCTCTGCGGTTCCACCGACGAGGAGGAGCTGGCCCGGCGCCTGGCCCGGGCCCGGGGGGCGGCCAAGAAGGCCGGCCTGCCCATGGCCCTCGCCAGGCTCTGCTTCGTCCTGGGGCGGCTGTGCGTGCGGAGGCTGAAGCTGTCCCAGGCCCGGGTGTACTTCGAGGAGGCCGTGGGGGCGCTGGGGGGCCGCTTCGGCGACCTCTTCCTGGCAGTGGCCGTGTACACCAACCTGGCCTCCGTCCACCTGCGGCAGAAGAACCCGGAGAAGGGTGCACAGGTGCTGCCGAAGGCCTTGGCCCTGCTTCTGGGGACGCCCGGCCACGTCTGCAGCACCGAGGCTGAGTCGGGGCTCCTGAGGCTCGCCCTGCGGAGGGCCGTCGGCGGCCGGAGCCCCCAGGCCGAGGCCCGGGCCTGCTTCCTGCTGGCCAAGCACCACGCCCGCCTCAAGCAGCTGGAGGAGGCCCTGCCTTTCCTGGAGAGGCTGCTGCTTTTGCACAGGGCCTCGGGGTCCCCGGGCGCCGCGTGGCCCATGGACTGCTACCTGCTCCTGGCCGACATCTACAGTCGCAAGTGCCTGCCGCACCTGGCGCAGAGCTGCGTCAAGGTGGCCTCGCGGCGCACGCGGGGCTCACCAGGCAGCGCCCTCCGGAGCGTGGCCCTGGTCCTGCAGAACTGCCCCTGGCTCCACCGCCTCCCCTCCCAGATCGCCCATTACCTCAGGCAGGCGCTGGCCTCCCCGGACACCCGGCCGGCGCTGCGTGGCCTGCTCTGCGCCAGCCTGGCCCAGCTGCACAGCCAGCACGGACAGCATGGAAGGGCCATCGCCTTCATGACTCAGGCCGCGGAAGCCGACGCCCATACTGGCGGCCACTGGGTCGTGGACCACCTGGTGGCTGTGGCCTGGTTGCATGTGCTTCACGGGCAAAGCCTGGTGGCCCTGGACATCCTGGAGTCCGTCCTGGACGCGGCGGTGGCCACCCTGGACCAGGAGGGCGTGATCGCCAACATGGCAGGCATTGCCCTGAAGAGGACGCGCAGGACCCGGCAGGCGGCCGAGGGCTACTACCGCGCCCTGCAGGTGGCCAGGCGCCTGGGCCGGCTGCGGAACCAGGCGGTGGTCCTGGCCAACTTTGGGGCCCTCTGCCTGCAGGCCGGCGCCGACGGGCTGGCCCAGCACTACCTCCGGGAGGCTGTGAAGTTCTTCTCGCGGCTGCCCAGCGGGGAGTGCGGCCGGGACTTCACCCAGGTTCTCCTGCAGCTGGGGCTCCTCTGCACCCGCAGGGCGCTCACCCACCAGGGCAAGTGCTACTACGAGTGGGCCTTTCTGGTCGCCGTGGAGACAGACCACCTGGAGAGTAAGTGTCCGGGCACTCTGGCTCCCTGGAAAGAAAACATGCTGTGCAGAGCACACCTGGGGTTTGCGATTCAGAGGCGAGCGGTTGTTTTTCACCAAGAATGCTGAGTAGTGGAAACCAGCAGATGCTGGCAAGTGCTTTGAGGGTGTCCCATGCTGGGCCAGATATCAGCAGGGCAGCCAGCTTGTCCAAGTTTGCCTGGGACTGCCCTGCTTTGTGCGCTGAGAGCCCGGAGAGTGGGCATCCCAGCAGTGTAGGGCGAAAGGGGCTTGCCCCCGGCCAGGCAGGTGCGGCCGGTCAGAGGAGCTGCGTGAGTCTTGGTCGCTGGATGCTCTAGTTGGTGCTCTCTCCTTGGCATCGCCCAATAGCCCTGCACACCAGATACCTCCCCCTGCACAGGGGGTGCAGGGAAGTTTCTTCGTCCAGCAGCAGCTTGTGTGAGTATGCCAGGCTCTGTGCATGGCTCCACCTGCTAACAAGACCCACGTGAGCCTCGCAAGGGGCTGGTGGCCAAACGTTGGAAACAGGTGCCTGGGATCACAAGAGCCACAAAAGCAGATACTCAGCTGGATGGTGGGTGGCTCCAGTCTGTTTAGTCTGGGACCTAAGAGACAAGGAGAGTTTAGGCAAGCACGGGATGGGGGGCTGGCAGAAGGAGCAGCCTGTACAAAGGCCCTGAGGACTGTGAGCTGGGCCACGCAGGGAGGTGCATAATTTGGAATGGTTGGGGCAGGCGGTGGGCAGTGAGAACCTCAGGCTGGGGGCTAGGCAGGGGTGTAGGAACCCAGGATGTTCCTACCTGAGAGCACTGGGGAGCCACTGAGGGATGTAGGACACTCACTGGGCTGGAAGGGGACCCTCTGGACCTCCAGGAGGAACCAAGTTCTGGGCCCTCCAACCAGCTCTGTGGCCTTGGACAGGTCCTGGCGGTGCTCACCAATGGCACGTAGTCCCTGGAGGACCTCTCAGAAACTCCCCGTGAGCCCCTCTCCCACCAGGGAACTAGAGGATTCAGACTTGGGAAAGCCAAGCTGGGGGGCCCAGGGGGGCGTGTTTTTCCCCTCCTCCATATGAACAGTGAGGAGACTAAGGGCTGGGGCGACGCCCTGGGGTCACCCGGTGCTGGCCCTGGCTCGTTTCTCCGTCCATGTCGGCAGTTTGTGTCCTTCTAGGGTTCGTCCCTTCCATCCAGGTGTCTGATTTGTCGGTGCACAGTTGTTCATAGAATCCCCTTTGTTTCTGTGAGATCAGTGCTAGTGGCCCCTCTTTCACTCCTGATTCTAGCCATTTCCACCTTCTTCCTTTTTCTCCTGGTCAGTCTGCTAACAGTTTGTCAACGTTGTCAACCTTTTCAAGAACCATCATTTGGTTTCACTGATTTTCTCTGTTGTTTTTCTGTTCTCTAGTTTATTCATCATTTCCACTTGAACTTTTATTTTTCCTTCCTTTGGCCAGCTTGGGTCTAGTTAACTTTCCTTTTTCCAGTTTCTTAAGGGAGAAGTTTAGGGTTTTGATTTGATATCTTAATTCTTTTTTTAACGAAGGTGTTTACAGCAACAAAGCCCCTCTAAGCACTGCTCTCTCCGCATCCCCTAGGCTGTGCTAAAATGCTCACTCATTCCCAAATATCTCCTCGTTGCTGGTGTGATTTCTTCTTTGACCCACTGGTTATTAAGAAACATGCTGTTCATTTCTACAAACTTACGAATTCCCCGAACTTCCTTCTGTTACTGCTGTCTGAATTCGTACCACCGTAGCTGGAGAAGGTGCTTTGTATGATTTCAATCTTATTATGTGTAAGGAGAGTTGTTCTGTGGTCCAGCCGCTGGTCTGTCCTGGAGGATGTTCCACGGGCGTGTGGGGCTTTGTGTTTTGCTCTTGTTGGGGGCATGTCCTGGAGTCTCTTAGATCTGGCTGGTTCAAGGCGCTCAAGTCTCTAACCTTGTTCCTCTCTGGGTCATTTTTAATAAAGGAAGCTCCCAGTCATCCCAGCCCTCTGGTTTTAGGAGATGCTAGTGAGACGCTGGTTTTGGAGCCTGGCGTCATGAAGGAGCATTGGCTTTGGAATGCCGGAGCCGGATTTGAATTTTGTCTCCACGGCATGCCGTGTGCTCTAGACTTGGTACTCAGCTTTGAACTCTGCCGGTCTGTCTGCAACATGGGGTCATCAGCTCTGAGTGAGGGCAGCCCCTGTTTGGCTGGGAGGAGCTTTGTGATGCAGAAACAGCGTCCTAATGCGTTGGGAGAGCCCGGCCTAGGGGTTATAAAAGTGGTCACTGCTGTCTCTCACGCACCCAGGACGTGCCCTGCCTGGCCCCAACAAGGAATGCTCGCCAGCTGTGTGACCTTGAGTGGGACACTCAGCCTGTCCCCGTGTGCAATGGCCCCAGCTCCCAGAGGCCTCTGACCCAGCAGACGTTGCTGTGATGTGTGACTGTGGCCTCTTCCTCTGTCTCCCGCCCAGGCCAGCTGCGTGCCGTCCAGAGGCTCTGTCACTTTTACAGCGCCGTCATGCCCAGCGAGGCCCGGTGCGTCGTCTACCACGAGTTCCAGCTCTCGCTGGCCCGCAAGGTGGCTGACAAAGTGCTGGAGGGGCACCTGCTGGAGACCATCGGCCAGCTCTACCTGTCCCTGGGCACCGAGCGGTGAGGGCCAGCCCTCGGGGGCGGGGCAGGGTGGGGCTGGGGGGAGGCTGGACCACCGTCCCAGGACAGCCCCTCCTCAGGGGCCACTTCACTCCTTAGTGTCAGACGGGCTCTGGGCCAGCAGGCCTTGTCTTGTCCCCCAGGGAGGCAGAGTGTGTGTTTCTGGGCCATTCTTCCTGCCATGGTGGCTTCTGTAAGCTGACCCGCTGGCCCAGCTGTGGGCGGGGTAGTCTGGTCCTCATCTGTCCCCTTAAAGGACAGCAGCCACAAGTGCCTGGAGGATTCTCGTCCACAGGAGGACTGCGGCTGTCCCACCTGCTTCCCGGGGCAGAGTTTCAGGGCTGCCTGTCCTGTGTGAAGCCCACCCAGAACATCCTGACTGGGGCTGGCTACAAATGGTGGGGCCACACTGCCTGCAGGGAGGGCCAGCAGAGTCTCTGATGACACCCCGTCCTGTGTGGGGGCTCCCTGGGAGCAGGGAAGGAGCCAGGTTTCCCAGGACTTGGGAGACGGCCTCCAGCATCATCCTCGGACCTCGGATTCATGGCAGGACCAATGGGCCAGTGCCCTAGATCGATGCTTCTCAAAGTGGGGGCCCCAGATCATCAGTGCCCACACCATCTGGCACTAGGTGGAAATGCACCCTCCCAGGCCTCACTCCAGACCTCCGGAGCTGACAACTCCGGAACAGGGCCCTGCAATCTGTGTTTGATTGGCTTCCCCTCTTCCCCTCTGCCGAGGGGTGGCTCTGATGCTCACTCACTCAGCATGAAAACCACCGGCCTGGACAACCTCTAAATTTCTGCCCAGGGGCCACAATCCCTGCTGCGTCTGGAGGCGATGTGGGCCCATGTTTGGGAAGGCAAGACAGAGATGGTGGTGGGCCCTGGGGCTGCCTGTTTCCCTCCCAAGGGTCTCCATCTTTGCTATGAGCCTGCTGTGTCCATCCTGGCTCTCCCATTGGCCTGGGAAGGGCAGGCTCTGTTCCTGCTCCCGACATCCTAGGTCCATCATCACCAGACAGGCCCTGGGGAGAGCCGGGCCCACCCGCTGTGGTGGCTAGCCCGGGAGCACCGTTCTGACGGCCCACGCCTAATTCCAGGGCCTACAAATCCGCGCTGGACTACACCAAGCGCAGTCTGGGGATTTTCATCGACCTGCAGAAGAAGGACAAGGAAGCACATGCCTGGCTGCAGGCAGGGAAGATCTACTACATCCTGCAGCAGAACGAGCTGGTGGACCTGTACATCCAGGTGCGCGGGTGCGGGGCGTGCACCGCACACTCACTCACCCCTCAGTCACGGCCGCGCACCTGCTGCATGCCAGGTGCCCGAGCCATCGCCCCACCCCTGGACGCACACCACGCAGCATCTTCCATACTGATCTGAGCTCTGGGGGCAGAGGCGGGGGCCCCCACGGTGCCCACTAGCGTGTTGGTATACAGCAAGTGCTCGATAAATGTGCCAAGGCTGGCCTACCAGCTGACACACAGAATTTGCTTCAGTTACACCCAGCGTTTCTCCCTAAAAAATGCATTTCTCAGAAAAGCTCTGTTTTTAGACGCTTTCTCGAATGTGACATGATTGGCAGCAAATTGAGAGGCCCAAGACCCCTGTGGGTTTATTCCTTTTTGAGCACCTGCTGTGTAAGCCCCTGGGCCAGGGGCTGAGGCTCCAGATCAGGAGCTTATGGCCGAGACAGGGGCAGATTCCTCAATGAACAATGCCACCTGGGGCCAGGGCTGCAGGGCGTAAAGCAGCCAGGAGGGTGAGCTCGGTCAGCCTAGGTGGTCACGGAGGCTGTTAGAGCTGCAGGGCACGGGGGGGCGCAGTGCCCACCCGGGGAGGGGGCGTTTCCACACCGGGACTCACAGGCACAAAGTCCCAGAGGTGCACGGAGTGTGGCAAGTCCTGGGGCTGGGCATGGCTGGACTGCGGGCCGGGGCGGTCACTCACTGACACATCCTGTGCAGCCCTGGGCGCAGCAGAGGGGCGACAGCCTCTGTCCTCTGGTGGGAGAGACAAGGGGACATGCGGTCAGGTGTTACCAAGGGCCCGGGAGGGAAAGTGGGGGGACCCACGGCCCCTGGATGAGGAGCACCCCGTGAAACTGGTCAGAGAGTGCCGTTGTCCGGGCATGGCCACAGGGTTCAGAGGCCGGCTCTGCGCTCCGTCCCAGGCGGCCGCCAGTCCACACCTGCTGGTTCCTGGGGCCTTAGCTGGACAGGCCTCCTCATGCGACACGGGGCTTAGATTACCATCCTGACCCCAGTGGGTGACAAGGGCCCCGAGTGCATAGGGACTGAGGTGTGCGAGAGAAAAGAGCCCTCATGGCTCTTTGGTGCAATCAGGGCACATGGGGCCATTTGAGGGGTCCCAGAGGGCCCGGCCACCTCACCCTGCTGGGGCACTGTGGGTTCCAGAAGGGTCCCTGCATCCTTACAGGTGGCACAGAACGCAGCGCTGTGCACGGGGGACCCCCACCTGGGGCTGCAGCTCTTTGAGGCGGCTGGAGACATCTTCTTCAACGGGACCTGGGAGCGGGAGAAAGCTGTGACCTTCTATCGGGTGAGCGGCCACCGTGCGTCCAGGAGGGTGGGCCTCAGGTGGGCGTCCCTCAGTGGGCCCAGGCACAGACAGGTGTGGCAGGCAGAGGCCCCCCACCTGGAGGCAGGACCCCCCACGCATGTGTTTAGTTTCCCAGCAGTTTGGCGGGGGATGACCTTGACCCCCACGCCCTACCTGGGAGGAAGAGAGCAAGGAGGGATGGGGGAGTGCCAGAGGCAACTCTTGGCTCATAGCCTGCATCCCGTGAGCCAATCACCCATGGATGTGAGGCCTGTCCCTTCATCTTACAGATGAGGAAACAGGCTCAGAGAGGCACAGGGGCGTGTCCAAGGACACAGCACATGGGGACTGGACCACGGCCCAGGTCTGCGTGTGCCTCCCAGGGAGGGTGGCTTCTCCGCCCTCTGTCTGCCCAGCTCAGGGCTTGTGGCTCAGCCCCAGGGTGCAGATAAATGTGGTGTTTTCAGAGCCCAAGGGGTTGTTGGACTGTTGGGCCCTCCTGGTCGGGCCCTTCTCACCCCGGGGGTCAGGCTGATGTGAGATACGTGGTGTAGCTAGCAGGTAAGTCTCACACCCCAACCTGCTCAGGGCCCAGGGGCCCTGGGGCGTCCGACACCCTGAGCTGACCTTTCTCTTGGGTGGTGGTGGGCAGAGCCGTTTAGTGCCCCAGTGGGATGGTGGGGGCGGGACTGGGGGCTCTGAGCTGGGTACAGGGCCTGGGCTGGCTGCTCCGATAGGAGGCCTGACCCAGCCACCTGTGCTCGCAGGACCGGGCGCTGCCCCTGGCCGTGACCACCGGGAGCCGGAAGGCAGAGCTGCGGCTCTGCAACAAGCTGGCAGCCCTGCTTGGGGAGATGAAGACCCCGCAGGAGGGCCTGGAGTTCGCCCACACGGCCCTGGCGCTCAGCATCACCCTGGGTAAGCCCCCACCCCAGCCCCACCGGCCTCCGCCTCTGAGGGCCGAGGGCAGGCGGAAGGCAAAAGATGGACGGGCTGTGGCTGGGCTCCTCCGGGTGCAGGCCACCTCTCCCACGGGCCAGCTGAGATGGGCAGCAGCAAGCCTGCCCGCCCCGTCCAGGACCTGCCACACTTGCCGCGTGCTGGGCTCCACTGCCTTCCTCTGCCCCCTCCCTTGCTGGCCATGAGGCCGGCCAAGGCGCCCTGCACTCCGGACAGTCCTGAAAGTGCCAGGCAGCTATCTGCATGCTGTCCCCACCCGTTGCCCCTTCCCCACTCTCAGCCCATCCTCTGGCTGGCCGAGCCCCAGCCCCTCCATGCCAGCATCCCTCTCCCTAATGTGCTGTTCCAGGCCGTCCTGTCTTCCTTGAGACAGGGAACCCAAGAGGCCAGGCACATGGCAGGTGCCCAGCAGGTGCCTGCAGGCCCCACAGTGCGCGCCGTGGGAGGGGGCAGATCCCAGGGCCGCTTGGTCTGGGGACACCCTCAGGATGGGGCTGAGGGGGCTGCTGACGATAGAGCAGGAAAGACAAAGTTCATGTCTGCAGGTTGCCGGGGCCCTGGGCCTGAGGTGCACAGACTGCGGGACTTTGGGGTTCTCTGGTCCAAACAGTAACCAAAGGCCCCCTGCCCAAGCAGCTGTGCACAGGCCCGGAGCTGGATGATCAGACCCACAACATCGCCCCTTCCCCGAGGTGGACGGGGAGCAGGCATTGTTAGGTCCCCTTTACAGATGGGAAAGCGAGTCTGGGGATGGGAAGGGACCACTTGGAGCTCTGAGACGGTGTCGGCCTGGGTGCTCCCAGCTGGCCTGTGCCCCGCGGCCCCACACAGCCGTGTCCTCACACGTGGCCCCTCCCCTGCGTCCCCAGGGGACCGACTGAACGAGCAAGTGGCCTACCACCGGCTGGCGGCCCTGCACCACAGGCTGGGCCAGAGTGAGCTGGCCGAGCACTTCTACCTCAAGGCGCTCTCGCTCTGCCGCTCGCCCCTGGAGTTCGATGAGGAGACGCTGTACTACGTGAAAGTGTACCTCGTGCTCGGGGACATCATCTTCTACGACCTCAAGGTGGGTGGCGTGCGGGCAGGGCGAAGGCGCTGGGGCGCGGGGCCGTCACCCCGCCGGGGACTTGGGGCTGCACCGGAACTGGGAGGCCTGGGTCCAGGTCTTCCTCCAGCATCGGCCCCAGTGGTCTCTCCCCGAGCCCTAGGCCCCCTGTGAGGAGCAGGTGGGGCCAGTAGGCACTGTCTGAGCTCCTGCGCGGGTCAGACCTGGCCCTCAGGAGCTGAGGGTCAGTGAGGGTGGCTGACATGTAAATGTGACAGTGGGGACAGCAGCCATCAGGTAAAGGACAAACAAAATGGAGTGTAGTGGGGGTGGGGAGCCTTCTGGAGGAGGTGACTGCAAAATTAAGTCTCGAAAGTCAAGCGGGAGTTAGGCACAAAAATAGTGGGCTGAAGACATTCCCAGGGCAGGGGAAGGGTCATCATTATTCCCAGAGACCCGTGACCCAGCACAAACCCTGGCACCTCCTCCAGGAAGCCTGCCAGTCTGTGTGGAGCTCTTCCCTTCCTAGGATCCTCACATTGCCTGGATGAGGTGGGTACTATTACCAATCCAATTCACAGAGAGGGAGATTGGGGCTTGAGGTGGGGTGCGACCTGCCCCAAGTTTCATAGTAGGGACACCCCACAAGCACCCCGGCTGAGCCTCTGCCCTGTCGGAGCTGGACGGTTAGGAGCTGGGACCTATTTTTCATCCATCTCTGAGCCTCGCAGTGGACGCAGATGAGGGTCTGGAAATGTCTCCGCTATCGCTCCCTCTGCATGGGCAGAAGGCCCCCCATCACCCCCACTCCGGGTCTAGCATTGCACCAGCACGGCGTCCCTGCTTGTGTTGGTTGAGGGGTGAGGGTGCCCCAGCCCAGGTGCTGAGTTCTCCCCCTCCCCGCACCCAACGAATGGCATCTAGGAGCTGGGGAGGCCCTGGAGGACCCCCACTCGGTCGGTAACCCCAACCCCTGCCTGGCTATGCACTGGCGACACCTGGTGGTCAGAAGTAGTCACTGCATCCTTCTATGTCAGAGCCAGGCAGCGCTGGAGGATTCCATGGGCAGCCGTGACCACTGCAGCTGAGCCCCACTGAGGTCCAGACCCTGAGCAGTCCAGGCGCTACGTGGCTCAGGCCCTGTGTGATCCAGGCTCTGTACAGTCCGGGCTCTGTACTGTCCAGGCTTGTACTGTTCAGGCTCTGTGTGTCCAGGATTCGTGTAACTGGTTCTTCAAATACTTTGCTGCAGGAGGAGCTGGTACCCCCATAGGACAGACAGGGGACTGAGGCTCGGCACCGTCAGCTAATTTGGATAGGATTAGGAGAACGTGGGGGGCTTCAGTGCTCAGGACCCTGCAGCCCTGTGGCCCTGTGGGCATGGGACTCTGGGACCCCACACCGTGTGACCCTAGGACCCTGCAACCCTGCTCACTCTCTCCGCAACAGTGCCCACCTTCCTGGGCTTGGAGTCTGGTGGTGGAACAGGACTGTGGCCGATCTCACCTGGGCTCCGACGCCTTGAGCCGTCTCTGCCCCTGGGCGGTCTGAGGATGGGGCCACAGCCAGCATGTACCACCCTCGTTCAGAGCAATTGGGTCAGTATCTCAGCTCTGAGCTGTGTTGAGATTCCTCAGCTCAAAACAAGAAGGGGAAACTGAGGCTGGGGAGATGAGCAGAGTTGCCCAGGATGGGGCTGAGGGAGCCGGGCCAGGGCCAGCTCCAGGTCCCAGGCGTCTGAGCTAAGCCCAGGCAGAACTCTCGCTCCCTCCAGGTGATCTGTCCACAGTCACTCCCAGGAGGAAGGAAAGGGCAGGGCTGCGGCTGAGGTCAAAGAGCAGAGAACCTTCCGCTTCCTTCCAAATGGGCTTCCAAGCCGCACGACCACCACAGCTTTGCCGTGACCGCTCAGTCAGGGCCAGGCTGCCTTGGCCACGCTGAGGCTTCGGAATTCCGTCAGGGCCACCAGCGCCATGCTCCATGTGTCCAGGAGGGAGAGAGGTCACCTTGCGCCCTGCGTGTGACCCAGGGGCTCCACTGCCTGGGACGGGGCAGGAGGAGGAAGAGAGGGCTGCCCTGGGGTCGAGGGGCCTGCGGCATCTTGCTGCTGGTCTCCCTGAAACAGGCTGCCTTTAGCCTGTATGTGGTAAGGTTTGGAATAGGAAAGATTTGGGTGTGAATCCTGGGTCTGCCACCCACTCGCTCCTGCACGCATGTGTACACACACGCATGTGCACAGAGATGCACGTCCCTCTGTACTGTCCAGGCTCGTACTGTCCAGGCTGTTCTGGTCAGTTCCTTCCACTTTGCTGGGACGCCCCTTCCTCCAGGAAGCGCTGCCACCCACCCCAGGCGGAGCCGGCTTACCGGGGCCGCCGCAGGCCGCTGAGCCTCCCTCTGCACCAGCGCAGGCGCTCACGCTCACTCTTGCCCCTAGAAGCAGTTGTGTCTCCGGCTCCACGCGAGGCCCAGGCCCTGGTCGGCGCTGGGACCATGTTCACTGAATTTCTTCACTTACCTGCTTCAGTTTTCTTCTGGTCCTTGCTCTGCATGGGGGGCAGTGAGGAGCCAGGGCTGGTGACTCTGGACTTTGTCCTTGGTCCTGGGAGCCATGGTAAACCCAGGATGGACAGGCTATGTTTGGGAGGACATCCCTGCCTGGGGATGTTGGGTTTGAGGCAAAGATGCATCTGATGTGGGAGCCCATGTCCTGGGGGAAGTCACGCCCCCTCAGGGTCGCAGGGGATGCGGACAGCTGACACCTGTGTGGTGCTTTGCTCTGGCCTGGTCCGGGGAAGGCAGCCGTGTGGGCATCGGTGTGGACATGTGCTGCAGGGTCATGCCATGGGGCGGGCCCTGCCGGGGGCCTCAGAGCAACTGGTCAGACCCACTTCAGCTCCAGGGGAAGCTGTAGATATCCCCCCAGAGGCCCCAGGGGTGAGTGGGGAAGGGGCTTCTGGGAGGAGGTGGCGCTGGGCACCACGGGGGTGCAAGGCCCTGGCGCCAGGGTGGGAAGGACGCACATCCTGGGGTCCGGAGTTCAGGAGGGACCAGGGCCCCCAAGATGCCCGTCCAGGCCCCCACAGACCTCTGGTCTCTCTGGGGCAGCCCCGGAGAGCAGATGGGCGCCTCCTTGGGGGAAGCACGCAGGGCCAGTCCAGGGGCACCGAAGCTGTGGCCCGTCTGGGGTGAACGAATGAGCGAGCATCCTGTCCGCTGGAGCCCAGCCCCGGGGTTGGGAGGCAGGTGGGGCACAGCCTCTGGGGAGACAGCTCGGCGGGCCTGCCGCCCCAGGTCGGTGCTGTCCCACCAGTCACATGCGTCTCCCCTCCAGGACCCGATGGACGCGGCCGGGTACTACCAGCTGGCGCTGGCGGCGGCTGTGGACCTGGGCAACAAGAAAGCGCAGATGAAGATCTATACGCGCCTCGCTGCTGTCTACCACAACTTCCTCCTGGACCGCGAGAAGTCCCTCTTCTTCTACCAGAAGGCGCGGACCTTCGCCACTGAGCTCAACATCCGCCGGGGCCACCTGGCCCCCGTGCGGTGCTGCAGGCGGGCACCCTGGCTGGTCCTCGACCCCCATTCCTGAGCCCCATCCTCGCAGACATGGCCTCGGTCTGTCCCGGTGTCTCGGGTGGCTCATTCTGGGAAACAGAGGCACGACGCTCGGGGCCAAATAGAAATAAATGGTTTTTGCAGAAATGTCCTGGAGTCTGCAGGCTCCCCTCCCTGGGCTGCCTCCTGGGGAGCATCTGGGGACCAGGCTGTAGCCCTGGGGTCCACCCTGCTGCTGCACCCCGACCTCAGCTATGAGCGGGCAGGTTCCCCAGCCGGCCACTCACCATGCAGCCTCGGGCAGGTCCTTTCTTCAAACTTGTTTTCTTGCCTGTTAAAGCAGAGACAGTCGGCCATGTGATTCGCTGGGCGCCCTCTCCCTTCCCTGGACTCACCGCGTCCAGCACTGCGCTCTGCCTTTAGTCCTCACTCTGCCCTGCAAGCTTGGGACTGTTATCTCCACTCACAGTTGAAGAAACGGAGGCACAGAGAGGTCAGATGCGTGCCCATATTCACACAGCAGGAGGCAGGGGCAGAGCTCCAGAGCCCAGCGCAGTGACCACCGCACCACCCCACCAGCCTGACTCAAGTGATGTGTTCTATTAGGACCCAAGGGCGGGTACACGGTCCCAGACCTCTCCACCTTTCGTCTGTGTCCTGAAAGGGATGGAAACAGGAGAAGGGGGCCCAAGTGCTCCCCTATCCCGGTGTCCTCCAGCCCAGTATGGCCAGTGCCACTTCCAGCCCCTGGTCAGCCCTCAGGATGCAAGGTAGCAGAGCCTCCAGCCCTGCGTGGAGTCCCCGATCTGGGCCGCCTACCCCAGCCCTCCCTGCCCTCTCCCTTTCTTCCCAGCAACGAGCCAGGGGCCAGGAATCTAGGCAGGGTTGAAATTGCTCCCCAGTTTACAGACAGGGACCCGAGGCTCCGAGGCTGTGCGCATCCCAGTGGCTCGCACCCCAGGGCGCTATTCCAAGCTTCTCTTGTTAATGAGGTGAAACTCACATAACATAAAATGAGCCATTTAAAGCGAACAGTTTGGTGGCATTCAGTACATTCACAGTGCTGAGCAGCCATCACTCTGTCTAGCTCCGGAACATTTTCACGTCCCCTAAGAAACCTGTACTTCCCATCTCCCGCCCCGAGACCCTCATTCAACAGGCGGGAAGTGGAGGCCTGGAGAGGGCTCCCGGTGGGGCAGAGCCCTGGTCTGCTTCTGTGCCGCGGGGAGGCGGAGAGGCGGAGAGGCGGAGAGGCGGCAGAGCCCGGAAGGCCCGGGTGGGTGGGTTCGGGGTGGCGGGCAGGGGAGCTCGTCATCCCCCCTCTAGTCCTGGAGTTGGGGAGGGCCCCCAACTCCCTTGCCCCTCCTGCAGGCCCCGCCCAGGCCTCCCCCACCAGGGGGCAGCAGAGAGCTTTCCAGAACTGGCGCCTCCCCAGCCTAGCAGAACTGCCAACAAACATCTAACCTTGACCCCAGGCTGCCTTCTCTGTGGGCTGGGTGGGTTTGGAAAGTGGGGAGGAGTCCGCACTGTAACTGAGAACATGGAGACATGACGAAGGCAAGCGCCATCACGATCGCCCTGAGGGCACGTCTCTGAGGACAGCGACCTGCTGGGCAGCGTCCCCGGGCTGGGCCTGCGGCCAGGCCGCGTGGGGTGGGGCCGGCGGCCGGGTCACGCTTGGCCCTCCACCTGCCTTGGAATCCATGCCTTCCTTGACCTTCTACCAGCTGCCCCTCCCGCCCGGGGTCCCAGCCTTGCATCCTGGGACCCCTTGCTCTTGGGCAGCAGAACTGGAGGCCCAGAGGAGGCTCTGGGTTCAAATCCCAGCCCCTCATTTAGAGGCTGCGGGGTTTGGGTTGAGAAAGCTGACTTCTCTGAGCTCGTTTGGTCACAACTCAAACGAGGCTGCTAATCTCAGGATCTGGGGTTGAACTGAGGATTCGAGGAGCAGAGGGCTCAGCTCAGTGCCAGACCCCAGGCTCAGTGTTGCCTGTTTCTTATTAACGGCGCTCATTACTATGGGAAGAGCTCCAGCCGCCACAGGCTGCAGAACACTGAACCAAAGTCTGAGTCACTCCTATCAAGTCGCTTAACCTCTCAGACCCTCAGTCTCTTCTTTGTAACCAAAAACAAACCCTACCTCAAGGTTCTGAGCATGAAGACAGACCGTGTGCCGGCCACAGAGTGGGCATGCAAAACTGGGCAGCCAGCCAGCACCCCGTTTGTAGCCGAGGTAAGGAGCAGGTGGGTGGAGGCCAGCTCCCAGCTAGCTCGGGCCCCAGGCCACCTGGGTTCCAGTCCTGCTCTGCTCGAAGGCCGGGGCTCCGGGCGGCAAGGCCCACTGTCAGCAGAGTGGGTGTGAGATGGGCATGCGCCTGACACGTAGTAGGCACACAGCCCAGAAGCCCCACTGCCCCAGTTTTAGAAAGAGGGCCCCTCCTTTCTCATTCAGGTTCACCGTGTACTCACTGTGCACAAGCTCCAGGCGCAGGCGGAGCATCCCATGTGGGGATGGGGAACAAACGGCCCCTCCTGGAGATAAAATCATGCTCCCTGAAGGCCCTCCACCCACTTTCCCGAACAGAGCAGGACAGCAACCTGCTCAGAGTCACACAGCCCCACCTCTGACTGAGGGGCCCTGGAGCTCCGCCCCAGCATTCTGTCCCCTCCTTGCAGACCATGTCTTTCTCTGCACCGGCTTCATCTGAGGTCCCTAGCTTTGGATGAGGAAACTGAGGCTCAGAGAGGCATGGTGACCATCGCAAGGATGCACAGCATCTGTCACCTTCATCATCACGATGGAGCCACAGCAGTCCATCGCCTCCAAACAGCAGCTAGGTGGGAGATGCAGGGGTTGGGTGCGTCTCTGCTGAGCTCTCCCGGGCCAAGGTCTCCAGAGGTGGGCGAGCTCATCTCAGGGAAGAGGGAGCCCCCCATCAGCAGAAGGTCCAAGCAGGCCGCGGCGGGTCTCCCGAGGGCACGGAGAGGTGCGTCCAGGCCGGCCCGAGGGTCTGCAGGGGGCAGGATGCCCCGGGACGAGGCTCTGCACCGTCTGTGATGCCCTGTAGGGGAGCTTGCTAGCAGTCAGCTCGGGCTTCCCTGGGGGTCCAGTGCCCTGGGAAGTGGGGCTGTCAGTCACAGGCTGTGTAGCAGGTGTGGCCTGTCTGCTGGCAGCCAGGTGGGGGTCCATGTAGGTTCAAGCCTAGGCTTTGCCTCTCTCCAACGTGGTGTGTCCTGGAGCACGCAGCAGTGGGTGCCTTTCACACGCTGATATGCCCTGCCCTCCCTGAGCTCCGGGTTTCCCATCTATAAAGGCGATGAAGATTATGTTCCTTGGCAGATTGTTGTTATTCAAATAATAATTTGGGTGGGCCTGACCCAATCAGGCGAGCCCTTTATAAGAGGGTCCAACCTTCCCTGCAGGGAGAGATTTAAAGCCGCAGAAATTCTCCTACAGGCTCAAAGATGCAAACAGCCGTGGTGTGCTCTACCTATGGAGGGGGCCATGTGACAAGGAGCTGAGCGGTTCCTGGCCAACAGTCCTCAACAATATGGGGACCTTAGTCTTGCAACCACAAGGAACTGAATTTTGCCAACAACCACGTGGTGTGGAAGGGGTCCCTGATTCCCAGGTAAGATCACAGCCCAGCTGACACCTGGATTTCAATCTGCTGAGACCCTGAGCGGGGAACTGTGCCGCTTCGTGACCAAAGAAGGTAAGTGGGTGTGGTTTTAGCCACTACATGTGTGGTAATTTGTTATGAAGTACAGATAACAAACACGGAGGCCACGGCCCAGGCGCCCCTGCAGCCCGGAGCCCCAGCTAGGAGGACCCACATTTGGCAGCCTGCCTGGCTGCCCTCCCCCGCAGACCTCCACCTGCACCTGCCCACCTGCCCGTGCTCTCCAGGCTCCACAAGTCTGCACGTGAGGCCTTGAGTTTCAGCTTCTGCACCAGGAGTTAAGGGGAGCGGGACCCCAGGCTCTCAGCCACCCTCCAGCCCAGCTGCACCCCCAGGCAGCCGGTTTCAGGGCGCCTGTCGCTGAGCAGAGGGCAGTCTTCTAGGGCAGGCCTGGATCCCTGGGGCTGATGGGCTGTGCGGGGCGCTGCTGTCCTCCAGGGGCAGGTGCTTCTGGCTGCAAGCAGAGCCCTTGCTCGCCTGGGCTATGCTCACCAGGCCAGCCCTCACCTCCATCCAGAACCAAAACCAGGATTTCTCCCCGTTTGTGGCTTCAGGCTGGGTTTGCACTGCATCCCGGGAAGAGGAAACGTGGGGTAGGGGTGTCTCCAGGAAGCAGGGGCGTCCCGCCCAGAGCACACAGCAGGCTCCGTGGCGGCTCTAGGCCCGTCTGCGGGGTGGGGTGGCATCTCTGGGGACCTGTCAGTTTGGGGAGGCCGTGAGGCTGGAGGAGGGCAGGGCTAGGATTCCAGGGAAGTCCGAGGGAGGGAGGAGCGGCTCTTACAACACTGACGTCTCAGGCTCCAGACAGGCCTGCCCCTCGGGAGGGGTAGCAGGGCTGGAAGATCCCTCACCAGGACGGGGACAGGCCCAGGAGCAGGACCCCCACCCCAAGGGGCAGAGCCTAAGTGGCTGCCACCCAGGCAGCAGGCCAGCAGGGAGGGCCCCGCAGCGTGCGCGCCGCAGGACGCTCTGTCCCGCACGAGCAGATGTGCCCGTTCCCAGCAGGGCCTGGATCCCGGAGCCGAGTGTGGGGGTGGGTGAGCCCTGACCTCGGCCCAACCAGAGGACATCTGCCTCCCAGGACGCTCCAGGGGCCCCGCCTGGGACGGAGAGGCCTAGGGGGGTGGCCCTGGGGGTTCGGGTTAGGAGGCTGGGGCAGCAGTGAGCTCAGCTGCCCACCTTGTGACCTTCGCAGACCCTCATGCCTCACCCCAGTCCCCAGTCAACAGTCGGGCAGATCTAAGGAAGACCCTAGAGCCACCGCCGTGGGTGCAGGAAAAACATCCCAGGCCCTCTCACCCCACCTTTGATGGGTACTCTTAGTAAACAAGGGCCGGACCCCCTCAGCCTGAGAAGGGTTTCCCGCCACATTGGGTGGAGCCTTAGATGTGTTCCCTGTGAGGTTGAGGACAAGGCCGTGGCCTCCACCGTCACTTCTAGTCAGCGTTGCGTCAAAGGTCCCAGGGAACGCAGCAAACCAAGGAAAAAGAAAAAGGTTCAAAGGTTGTTAAATAAGAAACAATGACCATTATTAATCGATGATACAATTGTTTGCGTAGAAAACCCCAAGTGAGTCTCAGACAACTTTGAGGATTAATAAGAAGCCAGGTTTGCTGGAAAAAGAGTGGGGAGAAAAGTCAGCCTCTCTCCTGCAGACCAGCTGCCATGAGTTAGGGAGCGCTGTTTGAAAAATCGTACAGTCCAGGATATCAAGAACGTGCTGCGCCCAGGAGTGAACCTAAGCGACGCTGACTGTGATCCTGGCAGGAAAACCCAATGTGGCAAAAACGTCAGTTTTCTTCAAATTGGTGGACACCTTTGTGGCAATTCCAAAAACTCCCCCAGGGTTTGTGTAAGATTTCACGAACTGATGCTGAGATGTACATGGAAAGGCAAAATTTCAGGAACAGCTGCGACACCCCTAGAAAAGAGGAAAAAATTGTGGAGGGAGGCCTTGCAGATCAGATCTCATGGTTTATTATAAAGTTATTTCATGAATACAGGGTCATGTTGAGACAGGGATAAATAAATAACTATGGGGAAAAATCGAAAGCCTAGAGTTGAACTACCCGGCATGTGGACGTGATACAAAGTGTGCAGGGCTTCTGGGAGAAGTCGCATGCTTCAGTAGCCACGGAGGGACTCCTTGTTGCCCACCTTTGAAACGGAATCCCTACCTCACAGCCTCCTCAAATACCCATTCCTGATTTAAAACCGAAATATGGGAAGTGGAAGTGATGTGAACCTCTTGAAAAAAAAGAATAGTTTCATGAGCCAGGGTGGCAAGGTATGTCTCTAACAAGACACAAATAGCAGGAGAGGAGAAGGCTGATGTTTGTCTCCATTAGAATTATATACCAGCGGGGAGGGTACAGCTCAGTGGTAGAGCACATGCTTAGCATGCACGAGGTCCTGGGTTCAATCCCCGGTACCTCCACTAAAAATAGTAAATAAATAAATAAACCTAATTACCTCCACCCCCCAAATAAAGATAAATAAAACAAACATTAAGAAAAATTTTTAAAAAGACAGCTCAGACACAGCAGAAAAACAAGCCACAAGCTTGGAGAAGATACTTGCCAGGGGCAGCTGTCCCCTCCACACTGGCAGCCTGGGGCAGGCAGGAGAGTGCCCCACAGGGAGGGAAGGGGGTGGCCTGGAGCCTGGGGACACAGGTCCCGATGGCCCTGCAGGAGACAGGAACACAGGTCGGGGCTGGCGGGCTTCCTCTGGGAAGCTCAGGTCCTCAGACTACTGGGTAAGGATCCGTCTGCCCTCGAGGGCTGCTTTGTTCTGGGTCTGGGGTCTGGGGTCTGAGAGCTGGGTTTCACTTCCTTTGGGGGGTGTGTGTGTGTGTGTGTGTGTGAGGGAGGGAGAGGACTGGGGGAAGACTGCAGCAAGGACGTTCCCACCCAGGTCCGCCTGCCCCACTGCCTTCCCCCAGGGGTTCAGAAAGCAGCATCCCCGAGAAATGCCACTTAAAGGGACAGACAGGCCTCAGAAGGCAGCTGTTCGGGGCTCCTGGCACTTTCGACCATCCCCCTGGCCACGTGAGGGATCAAGGGCCCTGGTGGGACGTGTCCAAGGGCACACAGCCCAGGGGGTCTCAGCTCTGATGCTCAGAGCTGCACGCCTGTGAGCAAGTCACTCCCTCGGAGTTGTGGTTCCTCACCTGTAAAATGTGGATAATGATGTCCATTCCAGGGGTCCCGCAAGGGTCGCGGGAGGGTGTGTGGTAAAGTACAAGCTCTCAGCAAACAGCGCTGTTCTTGTCTTTTCCTGGAAAAAGGCTTGACAGCGATGACTCCAGGCCACACCCGCCCTCCACACCCCCTTTGCACGTGCGTGCTCCCGTCCCTGCCTGGTGGGCCCCTACTGACCCTTCAGGACCCACTGTGAGTGGCCCCTTCTGAAAAGCCTTTCCTGGCATCATGGCCTCCTAGCTGGGACCCTCCCTGGCTCTCTACCCCTTACCATGCGGCGCTCACCACCCTAGACTGTCACCGCCTGTTTGCCTGCCAGGGTCCTGCTCACTGTGAGGCCGGGGTGAGAGGCGGCCTGCGTGGAGGCGGGGCGTGAGAAGGCCTCCGGTGCGGGCTGAGGCCGCCAGGGAGGAGGCTGAGCCCCAGGGGCCGGGGCTGGGGGACGACACAGCAGCAGGTGTGAGCTGTTAGGCTGAGAAAGGGCTTTGAACCCACGTGGAGGGAAACTTGGAGAACTTCCACACAGAACAGCATGTTCTTTTCTCTTCTCAGAAATCCCTTAAGCTCCTTTTTCTGGGGTCATATTTTTCGCCACGAGTTATTTGCATGTATTTTTTCCATAAGCGAGTATGTGTTGGACTTCCTGCCGCAGAGGCTGCCAGGCTGCTGCTGTTACCTGCGTGTGTGACAAATGCACGCTCGGGAGTCCCTGCTCTGACCCCCCGCACGCGCTCCGGGCGCAGGGAGAGAGCCCGGCTTTCTCAGGGTGAAGTGCCTCAGGGGCCCTGGGGCCGCAGCCCTGCCGGGAGCTGAGGCCCGGGGAGGCGGCGCAGGCTGGGACCCAGCGCGTGGCTCCCCACTCCCCGCAGCCGCGCCCCAGTGACCCTGGGGCGGTCGGCGCGTGGTGGGGGCTCCCCCGAGCAGGGACTCACACGCTGTGTGATGTTGTGACGTTGACCTTTGTTCCCTCTGCAGGATGCCCTGGAGGCCACCCAGGCTGTGGCGAGTATCAGTGCACCAGAAACTTCTTCCTTCACGTCGGGAGCGGCGTCCACAGCGCAGACAGGACGGACACACCGCAGGTGGCGTAACCATTCACGTGGGACACCTGGTCGACCCCGCTTTGGGCCAGCACCCGGAGGGCTGCTCTGAAAGACTATGTGCAGGTTTTGTGAGAACACAAGTCTTCGCTTCTCTGGGACGAACGCCCAGGAATGTGATAGCCAGGTCATGTGTGTGTGTTCAGTTTAGTTTTTTTCTTTTTCTTTTTTTTTTTTAAGAAACTTCCAGATTGTCTCCCAGAGCTGCTGCACCATTTCACATGTCCTGACAGGATTCTGACCAAAGCTTGTACCTCGGAGGAAAAATGCAAACGTGTTTGTTATCTTTGGTTGCCGTGGTCAAATATAATTTTTATTCCTTGTGTGTATATTTCTGCATCTTCCAAATTTTATGAAATACACAGATGTTTCATAGTATCCTGTTTGTAATCAGAAGAAAACTAAATTCTGTAAGAATTACTTGATAACATGAGAAAATTTTCATGAAATCATGCTTTTTAAAAAGAAGGTACTCCAAGGTCTGCCGGTAAGATCTTAACTACGTAGCAAACTCGCATACGCTCCCCAAGACTCAAGACCAGAGGGCTGCGCCCTCCCTGTCAACAAAGGCCGCCCTGACTGCTGGGGTGGGGGTCCGTGTTCGTTTCCTGGGCCTGTGATAACAAAGCACCACAAGACGTGGTGATTTAACAGAGACTGATTCTCCACAGCCCTGAAAGCCGTAAGTCCAAGTAAGGGAGCCTGCAGGGCTGCTTCCTCTGGAGGCTCTCGGGGAGGAGCCTTCCTGGCTGCTCCATCATCTGGGGGCTCCAGGTGCTCCTTGGCTTGTGGCCCCCTCCCTCCGGTCTTGGCCTCCACCGTCACACGGACGTCTCCGTCTCCTCCTCCGTGCGCCTCTGACAGGGACGCTGGTCACGGGATTTAGCGCCCTCCCTCCCAGACCATCCGGGGCGATCTCATCTCGAGAGCCTCAGCTTAGTTACATCTGTAAAGACCCTCTTTCCAGATAAGGAAGTTCACGTTCACGGGGTCTGCGGTTAAGACATGGACTTAATCTCTTTTGGGGCCACCATCCAACCTATTGTGAGGGAGTGACCTTAAAAAATGCCTGCATATTTTTTGCTACTTTCTAAATTATACACAATGGTATTTTATTATCAGAAGCAATCAGTAATAGTAATAATACTAATAAGAAATGAGTTACAATAACGTTATTTTTCCCAACTTGAGAAAGAGCCAGAAATTGATAGTTGATATTATATATAAAATAGATAAACAAGTTCATACTGTGTAGCGCAGGGAACTATATTCAATATCTTGTAGTAATTTATAATGAAAAAGAATGTGAAAACAAATGTATGTGTGTACGTGTATGATCGAAGCATTGTGCTGCACACCAGAAACTGACACCACACAGCAAACTGACTACACTTCAATAACAACAAAGAATAACAACCAAAGAGAAATAGACGGTTGGGAAGGATGGGTGCCAGAGGGGCCCAGAGCCTCCCGGTGTGCAGTCGTGCCGTCCCTCACCCACCCTCCCTGCCCGTGGCAGCAGGCTGGACGCTGCCTGAGTGAGTGACTGTGCCAGTGTGTCCAGGTGACATCATCACACAGGCATTTCCCGAGCCTGCAGGGATGGGGCAGGGGGTCCTGTGTGCTGTGGCCTGGGAAGAAAGGGATGTGCTAGGGTGACACGGGATGTGAAGGAGCAGCCAGCGGGAGGCTGTAAGTGCTATTAATTGAGCACCGTCCAGGCAGCCTCGCTGGTCACTCTTGGTCCCCCTGCGTGAGGTCAGCATCTTCCCCCTTCACAGGTGAGGAAATGGAGTCTCAGACAGCTGGGTCGTCGCTCAAGGCTGACGGCTGGTGAGTGGCCAATCTGTGACTTGGACGGACCCCATGGTCTCAAGGACACTTTCCAACACAGACTCTGGCTGATACAGACTGGAAACTTGTCCCTTTGCCTGTTCTGGATGTATGCAGTGGTGCTCAATAAATGCTCCTGGCCTTATCTCCTCGAGGGCAGGATTCATGTCTACTCTGTTCCTATTCAGCCAGCCCAGGACGGACTCCTTTGGGTAGTGGTTAAGGGGTGGGGACAGGGGCTGCGATGCTCTGAGCCATGAGGCTGTGTCCCCACAGTGCTATTCACTCAACCGATGTGGGCACATTTCATGCTCTCCCTGGGCCTCAGTCTCCCCACCAGTATGACAGAGGCGGGTGTTTTCTGAGACCTGCCTGGCTTTGCTTCTCTGGTCTGTGGTGACAAAGGGAAAAGCAAGTTTTCGTCCTGGGAGCCTGGCCCCCCTGCAGCTGCTGAGGTCGGCACTGTGCTCTCAGCATCCCAGCCTCTGCCCCGGCTCAGCTGGAGGCCAGGGGCCTCCCCAGTTCACCCCTCTCCCCACCAGAAAGGTTCCCAGGACTGGAAATCTGAGAAGAACTCTCATCCTGGCCCAGGAACAGACCACGGGCACCAAGACTGTCTGCTGGGTGGGACAGTGGCCACAGTGTAGACATGGACACACACCCAGGCAGAGGGTCACACACACATCTCACACATATGCATGCATGCACTGCACACACACGAACACGCACCCGCACACCCAAAGCAACACACACCCCCATTAACACACGCATGCGTGCACACACCCTGCGCATGCATACACACGTGCACGACGTGCACATGGGCACACACTCACGTCGCTCTGAAACAGCTGCTCAAAGTTCTGCCCTCCGCCCAGTCGAGGAAAGGAAAGGTCGCCCAGAGCCCCCCACCACGGTGTGCGTGCTGGAGAACTTGCCTCCAGGTTCTGAAAGAAAGATGTACAGGCATAATGTTTACAAAAGTGGCATCATAGGGCCCCTCTGGGAGTGACCTCCTTTGTCACCGGAGGCACGGTGTCACTTTCCACGTGGACTGAGTAGGCTCCTGCACCCCACCGCCCGAGCCCTAGTGGCCGCCGCTGCCTCTATCCGCCCACCCGGCGGCATGAAGCCGGGCCCGGCTTTCAGCGTCATCAGCTGCGCTGTGGGAGCATCACAGCTGAACGCCCGTGCGAAGACTTAGTGCCTATCTCCTCGGGGATAAGTTCCTGTCGTGAGTAGCACTCCTCCCGCTAGAGAAACCTGTCCCTGTCCGTCCACCTGCCCGGGGCCCCCCGAGGCACCCAGCACAGGGTCAGGACACAGACTGCGCTCTGATGACACGGGCGCTCCGTTTCGAAGGACAGCAGCGGGGACACAGGCCTGGAGGGGGCACTGGGGGCAGTGTGGAGGCGACGGAACAGGAGGGTGACTCTGCTCGGAGCAGGAGGCCCTCATTGCCGGTAAAGGTTTAAATTTTTTAAATTCTGGTAAAATATATACAACGTAGAATTTATCTTTTGTATCATTTTTAGGTGTACAGGTCTTGGCATTAAGCACATTCATAATCATCACCACCATCCATCTCCAGACAGACATGTCACCCCAGGGAGGCTGGGAAATGGGGACCTGGGGGCTGGGGGAGCCCCTGGAGATGGAGCGCCGAGGGCCTGGGCTGCGCCCTGGGGAGGCTGCGGAGCCCTGCCTGCACACTGGGGCGCCAGCCCCGGCCTGCAGGAAGCGGGAAGGGGAGCGGGCAGGGGGCATGCCTCGGGGGTGAGGTCACCCAGGACGCCTGGGCCAGAGCAGGAGCCAAACTGCTGCATCTGCACAAAGTCAGGGAGGTTGGGTGGGGGTGACCAGTCAGCCGAGGGCGGGCCGGGAACCGCGGGCCTCAGGGCTGAAGCTCCCCATCCACACAGCAGGGAATTTACAGGGGCCCCGCCTCGCGCTGGAAGGGAGCAGCCGTGGGCTCACTCGTTCATCCGTCACCTCCTGCACCTTGCCTGGCTGGGCTGGCGTGGAACACATCACACTGAGACCTTAGGCTGAAGGGGCATCGTGTCTGCAGCTCAAAGTGCCACAAAAGTGCTGAGCCCAATGCTGGGCACCGCGGGGACACAGCCTGGTGGGCACCATCCTCTCCCAGCCCTGCCTCACCCCTCTGCTCACACAGCGGCCACCGCCATCCTTCCAGGACACGTGTCAGCTCACCCTCCAGCTCCCCAGCAGCCCTGTCACACTTGGAATCTTCGGCCTGAGCCTGCCTCTCCATCCCCACCTTTCCCTGCGTGGCCCCTGCCCGCACCCTGACCACAGAGACCCACCTTCAGGCTCTTCTGCGGGTGGGACATTCAGGGTATGCTGAGCACCGGCCGGTGGGGTGGTCCATGACACCTCTGGCTGGACCTGGGAGGCAGGACCTGCATCCAGCTGTAGGCAGCAGGGTCCCGGCCGTGGGCACTCTGTCCTAGGAGGCAGCCAGCCCACCGCTGGCTCCATCTCTCTGCATCTCAGCTCCCCCGCCAGACACATTTACAGCTAACAGCCACCTGGCAGCCCACGGGCAGAGCACCACCCGGAGGGAACGCAGGTGTGCGTGGGGCTGTGGGGCACAGTCCCTACTCGTCCGCAGATAGACGGCAGACAGTGACACGAGCCTGCGGGGGGACGGTGGCCCCAGAGAAGAGGCTGCCTGCACAGCCCTGTCCTGGGTCCCAGTGGTGGATCAGCACCTCTGTCCCACCCCCTTAAGCCGTAAGCTTCGAGGGCAGAGTCCCTAATGAGCCAGTGTCTGCAAGGCACAGAAAGGTTGTGGATTTTTCCTGGTTTCGAACGTCAGCTCTGCCCTTCCTGGGCTGAGCTCCCAGCCTGACCTTAGGATGGTCCCTCAGCACGTCTGCCCTCTCTCCTCACCCCGCCTTAGGTCAGTTCTCCCAGGATTGGACCTGAGTCTGACTCTGGTCCTTGTGCTGTGGGTATGGAGAGGGTCCCGTTCTTAGGACACGACGCCGAGGAACTCAAGGGTGAAGAGGAATCATGTCTGCAATTCAGCCTCAAGTCCAGAAGGAAATGTGTGTGTGGGAGAGAGAGAGACAGAGGCAGAGGGAGACAGAGAGACAGAGAGAGACAGAGACAGGGAGTCAGAGAGACAGAGATAAGACTGGTGCAACAAAATGTCCACACTGGGGAGTCGGGAGCAGGCAGACGGCATTCCTTGGGCTAGTCTGCACCTTTTGTCCAAGTCTATAATTATCTCAAAATAAGAAGTTAGAAAAACACCGGAGCACGTGGCGTCCCTGAGGGATGTGTGCCGGGAGAGAGGGGCCCTGGCAGGGGTGAGGGGAGGGGCGGCAGGGCAGGTGAGCAGCGGGGCGGGGTGTGGGGGGCCCGAGGAGCCAGCGCAGCCCCCTTCAAAGCTGCCAGGAAGTCCGTCTGGAGAGAGAGAGAGAGAGAGAGACCGAGATGCGGAGAGAGAGGAGGAGAGAGGGAGTGGCCAGGGCACCCTGAGGAGCGGACACTAAGGTCTGAGCCGCCCCAGGAAGGCAGAGGAGGGCCCCTGACGACCGGCAGCAGGGAGCGCGGCAGGTCGCCGGTCAGCTCCAGGCGGCCAGGGACTCAGAACCGCAGTCGAGCGGCACGTGAGCGGGGCAGGCGACGGCCAAAGTGTTGTCGGCCGGAGGAGGCGAGGCGAGCGGACGCCAAGACCACTCAGTGGGGAGAGAATAGGCTTTTAGACAGACGCTGTTGGGAGCACTCGTTCCACATGAAAATGAAGGAAGCTGGAGCCCCACTTAGCGCCAGATACAAAATCCAGTGTGGAATGGATCGCAGACCTGAAGGTAAGAGCCGAAGCTGTGAAACTCTTAGAAGAAAACACAGGACTAAACCACTGTGACCTGGGGGAGGCAAAGATTTCCTAGATGTGTCACCAAAAGCACAAGCAACAGACGGACAGATGGACCAGGTGGGCTCCATCAAAATTACCCGTTCGTGCTTCCGAGGACGCCAGGGGAAGGCGGCTCACAGAGCTGGCGGAAATGTTGGCACATCACGTATTTGATAAGGGGGATTTTATCCAGAATGTATAAAGAACTCTCACAACTCAGTAATAAAAAAGGGCGTAGAACCCAATTTTACCACAGGCAAAGGATCTGAACAGACATTTCTCCAAAGCAAATATTCAAATGGCCAATACGCACATGGAAATATGCTCAACCTCAGGGAAATGCAAAAGCAAACCAGAGTGAGACCACCTTGTGTCTAATAGAATAACTATACTAAATTTTTAAAAGACAGAAAATAACAAGTATTTTAACAAATACCAAAATAACAAGGAAGTGGAGAGATCGGAGCCTCACGCCTGCTGCTGGGAATGTGAAACGGCTCGGTCACTTTGGAAAACTGGCTGGCAGTTCCTCAAATGGTTACACATAGAATTCCCACGTGACTCGGCAATTCAACTCCCAGGTATGTACCCAAGTAAATGTGTGTCCACGCAAAACGTGTACATGAATATTCACAGACAGAAGATTCATATTAACCCCAAAATGGAAACAACCCAAATGACCATTAATGGATGACAATGGATTATCAAAAGATAAATAATATGTGGCCCATGTTACTCAGCCATAAAAAGAAATGAAGCATTGATACGTGCCAAAACGTGGATGAAACTTGAAAACGATATGCTATGTGAAGGAAGCCACACAGAAGGGCCACGAGTTGTATGGTTCCATTTGCATGAGATGTCCAGAACAGGCAAATCCACAGAGACAGGAAATAGACTGGTGCTTGCCAGGGGCTGAGCGAAGGAAGAATGGTGAGAACTAATGGGTACAGGGGTTATTTTTAGGGTGATGAAAATGTCCTAAAATGAATTGTAAAGGGTTGTACATATCTGAATATACTTGAAAAAAAAAACCCCACTGAATTGTACTCCAAACAGGGTGAATTGTATGGCATGTGAGTTATATCCCAAAAGAGCGGCTGTATTTTTAAAACCAAGGGGGATTGTTAGAAACTGAGATTTCAAAGGTGGAGCAGTTGCTGGTGATACAGGAACCAGACTGTGGAGTCAGGACCAGGGAGGGATGGAGGAGGAAGTCCCTGCCATGAGGAGTCCTGGGAACAGGACACCGGATGTGCCATCCACGCAGAGTCACGCGGTGGGGTGGGGACTGACATCAGGGCTCGGGAGGAAGGGCGGGGGCGGGATGGGGCCGGGGGGTGGATGAAAGTCAGAGAGATGACAGATAGGTGGGGGGTCATGGGCTTCAGCTAGAGATCATTGTCCACAGGGGTGGGAGGTGTGGGGTGCTTCTAGTTCTAAGGGGCTTGGAGGACGTGGCATTCAGGCTGAGAGGTGGGGGGGGGGAAGGGGTCCTGGTTCTGTACCACCCGGTCAGCTGGTCACCTGGCAGCAGCTGAGAGAGATGTAGTTAACAAGAGAGCAAGAGCCCAGTGTGCCCATTTTAAAGGAGAGTAGACCGAGGGTCAGAGAGGAGACAGGACACCAACACAGGCACACAGCAGGACGTGGCAGAACCTAAGCACTGGGTTTGGAGCCAGCTGCGTCGTGGAGCTGGCCCACGGTTGTACTACATGCTTCCTCCCAGAGCACCAGCATCGGCCACGCCCAGGCCTCCCGCAGGGATGCCAGAGACAACCAGATGCTCCCCGGACATGTGCTGCCCAGGGAGTGCCAGTGGGCTCGCCAGGCTGGCTGGGCAGGGTGGGGTCCACACAGGTGCTGGATGTCCAGTGTGGCCAGGCTCTGGCTCCAGCACACACACAGCACCTGGGGAGGGACTGCCTGGGGGCACAGGCTCTGTAGTCACACAGACCCGAGTTCAAATCCTAGCCTTGGGTGAGTCTTGGTGATCTCTGGGTCTCACCTGCAAAAAGGGAAACCTGTGGTGGCATTAAAAGCGCCCAGCACATGGTAGGCACTCTGTAAATGGTAGGTGCATAACTCCCACCAGTTGGCTGAATTCTCCTTGTGAATCTATGTTTATTGTCAAAGTCTGCCTGGGCACAGCCCCTGTACAACAATCTCAGTGGAAGGTAACCACAGGAAACGCAAAACAAGCTGACTTCAGCGTTATGGAGGATTTACTGGTTCAGTCGACTGACAGCTTAGAAACAACAGCTTCAGGCATGGCATGATCCAGCTTGAGACCAGCTTGCTTTCTCTACTTTTCTCAGTTCCACTTCTCAGGTGGCTGCATTACAAGGCAGCCTCTCCCCTCAAGGTCACCAGATGCTGCCAGTCACACTTTTCCTGGTTCCCTCACTGAGGGAAAGAGTCTGTCTGGGCAGAAGAAAACATTTCTTCCTGACAGTACCAGTGAAGCTTCTTATGTGGATTGGCTCTCATTGGTTAAAGGACCCACCCCTGAACCAATCATGGGGGAGGGGGCAGGATAGGCTGATGAGCTCAGCCAATCAGGGCTCACCCTTGAAAGGCACTGGGTTCAGACCCACCTGAGATTTCTTGATCAAGGACAGGAAACCAGGCTCCAGTTGATTGGAAAAAATGGGAATGTTTCTAGAAAGGCACCAAAAAAGGCTCCAGAACTTATACTGGCACGGGGTGGGGGCAGGAGGTCTGCCCTGGGTCCAGGCCGAGGGGCCAAGGGAGCCACGGGGGAGCCCAGCCCCGCAGGAGGGCGGGGGCTGTGAAGGCCGGCCAGTCCTAGGTGTGCGGGCTGCCCCGGTGGGGGTGTGAGAGGGGCTCCCCTCCCTGAAGGAGTGCCAGCCCATCAGGAGGGTGCTCGGTGGGGCCCCAGCCTCTTGCAGGGCTCCCTCTCCCCGGGAGCATCTCATCTTTGTGACTGTGTGACCTCAGCCTCCGACAGGCCACTCCCCAAACCAGGGCCCAGCGTGTGGCCTGCTGGTCAGCACCAGGGTCTGCCCTGCCCTGGCTGTGTGACCTTGGACAGTCACCACCTCTCTGAGACTGTAACATGGGGTGGAAGGAGATTCCCCCCAGCGAGGGTAAAACCACGCCTGGGCACAGGGCAGGTGGGGGTGGGCTTGACATTAGGACCACTGCGGGGGTGTTCCAGGAGTACTTGCGTCCCATTAGCAGCACTAAAGCAGGGAGGGGCACCCCCAAGGGCCAGCAGGCGGCCTCCTACCTGGCTCATCTTCAGTCTGGCAGGCTGCTGGGACCATGTGGACACAGCTCAGTGGTCCTGATGAGATGCTTGGCCCTGGGAGCGAGGGGAGAGGGTGTCGGGTCCCCACCCATTACTCCCACCAAGCCTACCCATTCCTGACCCCCTGGGTAGCCAGAGTGACTTTCTGGGCATCGACTTGCCCCCAGCTCTGGTGAGGATGGAGAAGGGCCGGGGGTGCTGAAAGGCTGGCAGCTCCTCAGAAGGGCCCGCGGAGCAGCCCCCAGGACAGCAGCACCATCAGCGGGGGGTGAGCGGGCAGCCTGGGGAGGGCTGCCTTGCCGGCTGGGATGGACAGGGCGCGCCCTCCCAGGATGCAGAGGCCGCCCTGGTCCAGACGGAGGTCCACGTCCCACTCCTGTCAGGGCAGGGGTGGGGTGGGGTGGGGTGTTTTCCAAGAAGGGCTTGGGCTGCAGACAGTCACAGTTGAGGACTGTTATCTTAAAAGACAGGAAAAGGACCAAGCCCTCCTGGCCTGGAGGCCCTGATTTCATCATTTCAATCAGCTGAGGCCCCTTTAAGACGTCTGCCCTTCCTATCTTGTGTCTGATTTCCCTCACTAAGCCTCAGTGTCAGCTGGTCCAAACCAGCTTTTGTAGGAGAAGCATGATGCCTGGGTTCCAATCCCCATTCTGGAGCTTCCTGCTCGCTGTGTGACCTTGGGCAAGTTACTGAACCTCTCTGTGCCCTGCTGCCTTCATCTGTGAAATGGGCATGTCAACTGGAGGGCATCCTCCTTCGGAGGATGTGGCGAGTATTAGACACCAGTGGTGTCTGCCGACACACAGTAGAGGCTGAGTCCGCGTGCCCTTTTGTTGTCAGCTGGCCTGGCATCTTAGCAACCCACCTCCCTCCTGGGTCTCAGTTTTTCCTTCTATAAAATGGATGTGGAACAGAAGCATGGTGCTGGGGAAAGAGCATGAGCTTTGGGGTCAGACCCAACTATTTTCTAATCCCGGGTCCATCACCTAATGGCTTCGGGGCCTTGGGAAGGCCACTTACCGTCTCCCAGCTCTGTGTTCTGCTCTCAGGAGATGGGTTAACTGGTGTTTTTCCTGGAACTTAAAGAAACTCTCCAAGAAAGGGCAAAGCTGGGCAGGCAGGCGGGACTGAAGAGTGGCTGTCTCCCAGGGCTGGGACTCGGCCCCAAGGTGCAGTGGGGTGCCTCCTTCTCCAGGCCATTGTCCCCCGACCCCTCCAGCTGCTTCCGCAACTTGCTCCCACTGCCCGCTCTATGTCAGCCACGTGCGTGTTCAGCCCTCCCCTCCTGTATTCATTTTCTGTGCTGCAGAACAAATCCCCACAAACCTAGTGGCTTGAAACAGTGCCCGTTCATCATCTCCTGGTCTCCGTGGGGCAAGAGCCAGCACGTTTTAGCTGGTCCTCGCTCAGGGTCTCACATGGCCGCTGGCCGCATCCCTGACTGGTGGCTCAGTTGGGGAGATGTCTCCAGGTCCTTCAGGTTGTTGGCAGAATTAATTTCCTTGTGGTTGTAGGACTGAGGTCCCCGTTATCTTGTGGGCAATCAGCTGGGGGTTCTCAGCTCCTAGAGGCCACCCCCAGATACTTACCTTGTGGTCCCCTCCACGAGTCCCTCACATTTCCAATATCTGTACACTTTGAGCCTCTGACTTCAGGAAGGGCCCAGTCCCTCTTAAGGGCTTGCCTGATTAGGTCAGGCCCACCGAAATTCACGGGGAAGGGAATTATGAAGCGACTGTACACCAGGGGGCAGGAATCTAGGGAGCCGTCTTACAAATCTCCCTACCGCCCCCTTTGGTGCTTAGGAATCCCAGGAGGACGTTTCCTTCTCATTCTCCAGACAGATAGAAAACCGAGACCCAAGTCACATACAGAAAAAACATGTGAGGGCCAGCCTCTGACATCTGCAGCCTTCTTTTGTAGACAACACAGCCTCCTGGGGTCTAGCAAGTCCAAAGGTGGGAGTTACAGGAGCAGCATTTAGCTCAGCTGAAGGAGGAACAGTCTAACCAAGGGAAGGACTGCCTTCACCAGGATGTGCGGGCAGAGCTGGCTGGCCTCGCCAGTGGGCCTGGGAAGGGAAGGCGCAGCCCTGCTGGTCTCAGCCACGGGGCAGCTTCTTTCAGCTCAGTCTCCGAGACATTCCTTCCTGACACCTGGGACTGTCGTCGGCTGGAAAATGCTGAGCCCAGCAGGAGGTGATCAGAGCTGGACTGCAGGGAGCTCCCGACTCCGCTGCCTTTGTGACTGGGTCAGAGGTGGACGTGAGAACCATCAGAGCCAATAAGATACACTTAGACTTTTGCTGGGCCCCTTAGAGGATGTGGGTCTGGTGCTGCTGACAGCCGTCACGCAATCCCAAGAGCCCAAGAACGAAACCAGCATCATGAGGAGCACGGCCCAGACAGGCCGGAGGACACTGGGGCTTCCTGGATCAGGCAGCGCAGCCTGGACCTACCAGGCGCTGATGAGCCCCCTTTTGCTGAAGCCAGTTGGAGCCGGGCTTTCTGCCCCTTACCTGCCAACGACTTGGGGCCAAGGCGCCGCCTTGCGCCTGCACCCCTGCAGGACCCCCACCGGGTCTCCCACATTCTGCACACCGCCTGCCGGTGCACACCACCAGCCGAGGCCTTCACGCAGCCAGAGCAGAATGTGCTGCAGCCTGACCTCCTCTGGGGTCCCCACCGCCCTGGAGAGAAGGCCTGCCTTCCTCAGCCCAGCTGGCCCCCTTGGCATCCCTGCGCCCTTTCCTTGGGCTCCCCGTCTTCCTGCTGTATCCAGCAAACTCCTCCCCAGCATTCAGAGCCCACTCGGGGAACGCCCTCCTTCCCCTGGCTCCCGCCCAGCCCCCAGGCTTCCCTCTGTCCCAGCCTCCCCTGTGCACGCTGCCCCAGTATAGCTGGCCTGAGACAGTGTGTGGACTGGCCATGGGCACGTGCTCTGGAGCCAGATAGCCTGGGTCCAAATCTTGCTGTTTCAAGCAGGCTGTGTGCCTTTGGGCAAGTTACTCCACCTCTCTGTGCCTTGGCTGCCTTGCCTGCAAAATGGGGACCACAACAGCACCTATTCCACAGGGCCCCCAACCAGCCCTGAGTGCTCCCTGGGCTGTCCTGTACCTCTCCCTCTCCCCCGCGAGGCCAGGGGCCAGGGGTAGGGAGGGAAGTCTCCTCTCAAGGGACTCGCTTCCTCCAAGTGTGGTGAGGGCCGACGGAGGGGAGGAGCTGAAGGCAGTGTGTCCCACCCACCCCGATCCCCTCCCCACCCACCCTGAGCAGGGGCCCACCCTCTGAGTCACCCACTAGTGCGGGCTGATGAGTCTTACTGCAGGCCGAGGTGTGGCCAGGATGGTCTTCGAAGTCCCCGAAGTGACATAAGATATGACCTCATCAAACGAGAAGCCCTAGACAAAGCTGGGTCAAAGGGCAGAGCCCGCCCAGAGCTTGGAAGGCACGACCTGGGGACCAAGGGCCAGCTGTCCATCCGGCTCCGTGCAGAGATGGAGACATGGGATGCGAGTGCCCCGGGGAGGCTGCAGACGTGGTCCAGCTGAGGGCCCGCCTGGACGGACTCTGCTCCATTCCAGTCAGTGTAAGTAACACCGGCTGACGCCCAGCGCGGCCAGCGCGGGGGAAATGAGACACGATCCCTCTTGGGGCTAACATCTGGGTCGCATCTGGCATGACCCAGATGGTGACCACACTCTGATTGCAACCAGGGGCAAGGTCACTTTCTCTAGCAAAACCCCCTACCTGCACATGCAGTCTTGAGCCCCACAGAAAGTATCCCCTTTGCCCAAGAATGTTGGGGTGCTTCCCAGAGGGCGCTTCTCCTGCGCTCACAAACGAGGCGGAGTCTGCAGGGAGCACCACTGCCCTCCACCCACCGCTGCTCTGCCCGGTGGTAGGGAATCAACCCCCCGTGTTCCCGCACCCGCCTGGACGTGCTGGGCGGCCCCACAGGCCCACGGGCCCCGGGCTACTGGGATACCGCCTCGGGCCCCTGGGCTGTTTTATGAGAGGATCCCAAAGCATAGCACCTGGGGCCCTCGTTGACACGGCTCTGATGACCCTCAGTCCTCACACCCCTCTCCCCTCTTCTGGAACCTCCTCACCCTGCTGTGTTGTGTGCCACCAGTCACATGGGCTGACCCAAGTCCAGGCACTGAGCAAAGGCTCACGGAGCTCCTCCCCTGCGGTATAAGGTGTCACATCGGGGGGGACCGGTGTGGGGGAGGCATCCTCACCGGTGAGTGAGGCCAGTTCTCATCAACTCCAGTGTCACACGCCTCTGCTCCTGAATTAGCTTCTAGGATGTTCTGCCCACCTGGGCACCTGTGCAGAGCTCCCCTGCTCCCCAGGGCCCAGTTCGCATCCCACCTGCTGATGAATGGAGCTTCTGGCAGGATCTCTGGGCTGGCTTGGCCCTCGTTCCCACTGAGAGTGATTTCCTGGGGGGCCACAGGACCCGCTGTGTGTGGGGGTTGTCAGGACTTCCCACAGGCAGCATCCTTTCTGAGGCTCCCTGGAGGACACCTCCTTCCTCTTAGAAGTGAGAAGTTAGGCTGCTTTGAAGTCACAGCTTGTTTTTGTCACTTGGGCATCACACTTTCCTCTTTGCCTTGGCTGCCAGGAAGCCTGGAGCCAGATTTACAGGCACTAAAACGTCGCATCTCATGACAAGAATTTGCACACTTGCTCCGCCTCTGGCTTCGCATTCCTTCTCTACCGCTCTTCTCTGCTTTACTTGATTTCTCTTCCTTTCTTTTTATCTTGTTCTTGTTTGTAAAGCACCTTAAGTATTGAGGGGCAATGGGGAGTAAATACAAATGAATGAGTGATTACTTTCTGCGGATAAAACAGGCCTCCCAGCATCTGTTGAATGGACTGTGATGCTACAGGAGAGAGGGCCCGACATGGTGCCTGAACATGCCAGCGGGATCTGGAAACCTGGACGCCACTGACAGACAAGCCTCCCGCCCCCCGTGCTCCCTGACTGTAGGAGGAACCTCCACCTTCCTCGAAGCACCAGCTGGGAGCATCCCAGGCCTTCAGGAATGCTCACCCACAGGAGCAGCAGGGCTCTGGGAGAGACTCAGATTCTGGGGAAGGGGCTCCTGGAGAGGCGGGAAACTCCTGAAGGCTCCGGGTTTGCTGAGCCTGAGGCAGGACCCAGCGGGAGCAGCAGGGGGCGCTGCTCCCACCGTCTCCCCAACAGCTGCCCCGACATCTGGAAATGAATTCCCTTAGCCAACAGAGCACTCTGGGCCTCAGGCCAGCCATGCTCCCTGCAGCCTCTGCGAGCAGGGCCTGCCCATTTCAGGCCAAAACAAAGGCGACCTCAGGGGGCAGCACCCCAGTTTCAGAGAGGAGAATGGATGCTACGGTGGGTCCTTTCACTTTGGGCCTCAGTTTCCCTATCTGCACAAGGGGAATAAATATCCCCTTTGCAAGATGGTTGTAAAGGTCAAATCAGGTGATCGCTGGGGGCAGTGTGGTCCCGAGGGAAGAGCCTGGACTGGGTTCCAGACCCCAGAGCCTCCTTCAAGGATTGTTAATACCCATCTCCCAGGATGGCCGTGAATATTCAATCAGATCACGGACACAGAGCACCTGGGTGGCCGCAGGACCCAAGAAGCAGCAGGTGTTGTCACTTACAAACTGTAGAGGGCAGTGTGAGCTCTGGTCTGCAGCAGTTGCCAGTCCAGGGACCTCTCAAAACTCATTCCCTCCCCGCCCCCCAGACAAAAGACTTAGAATAAATGAGCTTTTGAAGAATCTGGGCAGGAAGAGTGATGCCCGCAGGGCTGGGCATCCATGGTACCCTGTGGACCCCTCCCAAGGAGACTGCTCTGGATTGTGCTGCCCCCAGGATGTCCTGGGTCTGCGGCACTCCCTCTGCCCCTCAGGCCTGAGCCCTCCCTAGAGGAGGGACAAACTACGAGCCCTGGCCAGGGTTTGAGGAGGCCCAGCCCTTGGGACTCCAACCCCTGACATTCTGGGTTATTCCAAGGAAACACCTGAAATTCTCCACGTCTTCAAAGCAAAATGCATTTCCCGTTTTGGGGGCAGAAGGGCATGTCCTCTTCCCCTTGTCAAAGGACCTCTTAGAAGGGAAGCCGCAGCCTCCTAATGCCCGTCCCCTTGTAGACCTTCAACCCTACACTCACAGCCACTGCCTCTCTGGGCCCCCAGATCCCCCTCTGTCCACCACCTGAGCCCCTTCCTCCAAAGCACTAGTCTGCAGGGCCACGCTCAGACCCCCTCGGCAGTGCCCAGTCCTTCAAGGATGCCAGGGACCTTGGGGACCTCAGGAACCTCAGGGACCTCAGGGACCGGACACACTCCCTCCTCACTCCCCTAGCCTCCCACCCCCCTAACCAGCTCCGCCTCCCTCCTCTGAGCCAGAGGTTCCTAAGCTGGGTGTCTGAAAATTTGGCTGAAAAGGAATCTTCATTTTCATCAACCTCTCCCGCTGAAGCCAAGTATGTCTTTCCGTGGTGATGTAGGCCCAAGCCATGTGCACCTGTGACCCTGTCACCAAGAGAAAGCGTGGACATTTCTGCATCACCCCGCAGCAGCTGCTGGTGCCTCCAGACCCCCTTGTGCTCTCTTGGAAATCTGGCCAGGTATCCACTGCCGGCCAGATCTTCTTATTTAAGGGGTTCACAAAGAAGCCACATACATACCATGGATTTATTTGTAGGTTTTTATATTTAATAAGCATATTAATAATAGTGTTATGGAAATGACAGGCCAGCAAGAAACAAGCACCACTCGGAGGGTTGGAGCACTCAGATGTATTACGCCGGCGGGCTCAGAGGGGCTTCTGCTCCGAAGCTCTGAGCACCTCCAAGATGTGTGCATGGGGTTTTATAGGGTTTTATAGGGTTAATTACAAATATGGGGCTATTAGCTCGAACAACAAAAAGCAAGGAATCAGTACACTGGAGCTTATCTATTAGGAACAGATCACGGTACCGACACGTGTTGAGCTTGGATTTACGAGTTAGCTTGTTGGCCCAGTAAACTGACACTAAACTTCAGATTTACGAGTTAGCCCAGCAGAACTCAGATCAGTAAACCGATACTTGTTACACTTAGATTTACGAGTTATCTTGTTAGCCCAGCCCAGCTTCTCCTTCTCAATAGCATTGCTTCCCCTAGTAATGCTGTGCAGTTTGTTTTATGCATTTAAAAAACACCATTCTGAGAAGGGCTCCCCAGACTTAACAAGGTGGCCAAAGGGCCTGACAGAGAGGGCGAGACCCCCGGCTCCAGGCTTCGCACCCGAGGGCTGTCTCCGCAGAATGGGCGTCTCTCTGACTTGCCTTTGCTTCCAGAGCCTCGCCCAGGGTGGGACTGGCTCCGGGCCTGTCCTCTGCCAGCCCCCAGGCCCATTACCATGTAGCCAAACCCTACACACTCTTGAGGCTCACCTCCAAAGGAGGGTTCTGCCCTATCCTCAGACCCCCTCAGTCTTTGTCATACAGGTGACATCATGGTCACCAGGCTCTGGGCCCCTCAGGGCAGGGCCCTGGGTCTGAAATGGCCCTTCAGTGAGTGTGTGAAGAATAACCAGGAGAATGGTGCTCCTGCAGGCTGACTGCGTGCCAAGCATGAAGTACTTGTGAACATTACTCCACCGCCCACCCCCTGGGATTCTCCCGGCAGCCCTGTGAGGCAGCCGAGTGCCTCATTCCCCTTTTGTGGGGAGGAAAACTGAGGCACAGGGCCGTAACGCACCTCCCATGGTCACAGAGCACTGAGAACTGGGGCTGGAACGGGACAGACCTGTCCGGAGCCTGGGGGAGCACATCCTCCAGGCTCTAAAGACTAGGGACAACGGGGGAGGGGCGCTTCCTGCAGGTCTGTCCCCAGTGGGGGGGGGGGAGCCATTTAGGGGTGACACCCACCCCTACCACCGATGTGGACCGGGCCAGGTCTGCCCTGAGGGCTCCCAGGCTGAGGAGGCTTGGAGGTGGGGGCAGGGAGGGAAAGGAGGCAGGCCGGGGAGGAAGAGCTGGGATGGTCTGGACTTGCCCATTTCTACGAGGGGGGAGGAGTAGCCGAGGTCACCGGAACTCGGACATGAACTTGGCTGGCACAGGGACTGGTGGGAGGGCGAGGCCTGCGCCCTCTCCCCCGCTACCCACGCCCAAGAATAACCATCACCCGGGTTTCCTAGACCAGCCAGGCTCAGTCTTTTCGCCGCTGGGTGGGTCCTAGCCGGAAGGCCGGGCGGGGGCGGTTGGGCCGGGGCGGGGCTGGCGGAGGGGTCGGGCCGCCCCCTTCCAGCGAGGGCGGCGGCCAGCGCCTTTAAATGCGGCGGGGCCGCTGCCCGCAGACCGTCGGCCCAGGAGGGAGCCGGAGCCTCTCCGGTCCCCCGCGTCCCCGCGCCCCGGGCATGTCCCTGCGGTCCCGGAGCCCTCCCTCCTGAGCCTCCGGCGCGTGTGGCTGCGCTCCCGCCCCCGCTCCCTCCGTAGGCGCCCGGAGACGCTTTGGTGTCCCCCTGGCTGGTCCCCCGCGCTGCCGCCCGCCCCCGGCCCATCCGCCATGCAGGCGCGGGCGCTGCTCCTGGCCGCGCTGGCCGCGCTGGCGCTGTCCCGGGAGCCCCTGGCCGCGTCGTGCCCCACGCGCTGCGACGTGTCGCGGTGCCCCAGCCCCCGCTGCCCTGGTGGCTACGTGCCCGACCTCTGCAACTGCTGTCTGGTGTGCGCCGCCGTCGAGGGCGAGCCATGCGGCCGCCCCGTCGACTCGCCGTGCGGGGAGAGCCTGGAGTGCGCGCGCGGTGTGTGTCGCTGCCGCTGGGCGCACGCCGTGTGCGGCACCGACGGGCACACCTATGCCAACGTGTGCGCGCTGCAGGCGGCCAGCCGCCGCGCGCTGCAGCTCTCCGGGACGCCTGTGCGCCAGCTGCAGAAGGGCGCCTGCCCATCGGGTAAGCGCTCGGGCTGGGGCTGATGGCAGCGCGGGGGTGGGACTGATGGCAGCGCAGGGGTGGAACAAGCCTTCTCCCGGGGAAACTGAGGCTCAGAGCTAGGGCAGAGCGTCGAGGGCCGCCGTCTCTGGGCACAAGTGATGATTTCTTCTAGAAATCATCTAAGCAGCCTTCTGGTCTTCCAGGTGGGGAAACTGAGACCCAGAGAGGTAAACTGCTGTCCCCAAGGTCACAGAAGTAGTCAAAAATGAAGCGCAGTGCTTTTCTGGCCGCCCCAAGGGGCTGGTCTAGCTGTACATTTCTCCAGCTTCTGGACTCATCAAAACTTACCCGTCTTGGGTCTTATTCTCACAGGTCCCTGTATCCCCTGCTCTGCCCGGGTGCTGGGTGCAAACAAAGAAATCTTTTCTGGACTTAAATATCCAGTCTGGATATCTAAGTGGCACTAATAGAGCAACATGTGGTGTTTTCTTTCTTTTTTCACTGCATTTAAAATGCACGTCTCTGGAGGGCTGTTTAGGAGTGGTGAGCAAACGTGGAGGGGGGTCTCTGGACTGCTTGGGGTCCCATGGGGATGAGTGTTGGGTTAGGAAATTTCTCATTCCCTTCAAACCTCAGAACAGCCTCCTCTAACCTGGAGTTGGCTCTGGGTTGCTCCTTGCCACAAAGATTGACCTTGAGCCGGGAAGAAAAAGCTGGAAGACCTTGCTGTACTCTTGTTAGTTTGGGGCATCTCTTAGGAAGGCAGGCTCCAGCACTGGTCCAACACATACTCGCAGCTCCGCAACCTGCGCTGGGCCCTGAGTTCACTGTGATGGGAGGTGAGTCCCCCAGGCCACTGCAGCACGGGAGATGCTACCCACCAGGACAGGCTCCAGGGGACCTGGGAGCACTGCGGGGAGCAGGGCTGCCTGGGGTGCCGGGAAGCCTTCAGAGACCAGGGGCATCTAAGCTGAATCTTCAAGGATGAGGACCTGTCCCCCCCCAGGGAGAGGGAGGCTTTCTGGGAAGAGGGGACAACGTGCACCACCACGTGGAGGCCTTGCTGTGTGGGGCGAGCTGAGCCGGGAAGAGCAGGTGCCCAGAGCAGCCGCCGTGCAGGGAAAGCGTGTGTGCATGTACCAGGGGAGATACCCAAGGCTGGGTGGCAGGATCGCAGGGATGAGGCCACAGGCGGCCTGTAAACGTCATGCCTTAGCCTTCATCCTGTTGGCGAGGCTTCCCAAATCCTGTCTGGGATTCTGAAAATAAGTGTCCTGTGGCTCAAAACACTCAGGAAAGCAGACACCATCCCTGCGGTGGGGATTCACACTACGCTTGAGTCTGTCAAGCTCCGGAGAAAATCTGCAGCAAGTGAAAAAAAAAACCACAAAATGATAAAACCCAGGCTTTCCCAAGAGAACTTCAATGGAGAACTCTTCCCTGGCAGAACACATGACCTCCCCCGGCACACCGGCATTCCGGGGAGCCCAGTTTGGGAAGCAGTGCGTGGGATTAACCATGACGGTATGGGAGAGCCATTGAAGGGTTTTAAGAGAAGTGAGGGTGATAAGGTCAGACTTGTGTTTTGACTGTGCCAGGAGGCCGAGGGCCGGGAGCAGGGTGCCACTCAGGGTCACGGAGGTGGGCGTCCCCGCTTGCTGAGTGCCCACTGCAGCCTCTGGCTTGGGGCACGGAAACAGCAGGCCCATCTGAGGCTGTGCCGGGAGGTCTGGGAGGCAGAGGGCTCGTGGTGGGCCTGGCACTGCCCACTGCAGCTTGGTTGTGTCTGTGGGCCCTTCCCGAATGCCGACTCCCCCAGGTATCGGAGGCTTAGAGCAGGGCTCCGTGCCCGGTGGCGGGGCTGGCGGGGAGGTTGGAGGTGGTCTAGACGTTCTGAAACCTTCGTTCTTAACGGATGGAGTCTACGTTTGTGAAGCACCTTCTCTGTGTGTCCTGCTGGCCCTGAGCTGGTGACAAGGCCACTGTAATGAGACAGACCCCACCTGTGCCCTGGAGAAACTCAGATGGTGGGGGCACACGGTGGGTGAGAAGAGGACAGTGGCCTGATGCCGACACACCGGCACAGACGGCTCATCAGGGGAAGCGGCTGGAGCGTGAGGTCATGGCTGGGGCTGTCCCCGTGCTTTTTGCTAATGGGGCGGCCGTCTGCAAGTTCCTGCCCCAATTTCCTCTGCTGTAAAGTGGGGCGACAGTAGCAGCTGCGGGGAGAGCCGTGGTGAGGATCCACGACCCTGGTGCACAGGCACGTGCCTCCGACGAGCAGTCGACAGAGTGCTTCTTACTTCTTGCCCTGTTATCACGATGACGGCTCCGCCACCGCCGGTTCCCTTCATCTGGAAAGGCCGGGGAGGCGCCCCAGAGGAGGCTGCGGGAGGTGCCTGAGAGCTCTCTGGGCGAAGGCTGGGGAGGGTGGAGGGGGCAGGAGCGAAGCAGAGGCAGATGGACTGGCCACACAGGCGCAGGGTCCCACTAGCCCTGCTGCTGCCAGAGCCCAAGGGGCAAGGTAGCTGGGCCACCAAGGAGGGGCGGGAGGGGAGGGCTCCCTGCACAAGGGAGGGGGAGACAGGTCCAGGTTCCCGCGAGCTCCATTCACACTGTGGCCCGAGGTCTGTATGTGACCCCACCCTCGCTCCTGTGCATTCACCCAGGCACAGGGACCTCAGACACCCAGGTTTCCGTGGGGCTGCACGTGCAGAGTCCAGTCCTTGTGGATTCGTGCTGATACCGGGCTCTCCCTGGCGCTGTCTCATTTGCTGCTGTGAATCTGTTCCTTACTCATGCATCACGGATGTGCTCACTGAGGCAGGCAAAGGCCAAGTGACTTGGCTGAGGTCTCTCGGCCGGGAAATGACAGTCAGGCCTGGCCTGGAGCTGGCTGGCTGTGAAAGCTTTGCTGTTGCAGGTCCCCGGCTTTCTCCTGCAGACAGGGGCAGCGAGGTCCCCAAGCTCAGGGGCCAGGGTCAGGTCTCCAGCCACAGTGGGCTCATCCTCCATAGAGTGTCACTGACAGTGCTGCCCCCCTCCCCAGGGCCTGGCCGGAAGTCACAAGTGATGTGCATACGTAGCAGCGGGCATGGTGCTGCCCACTCTGGCATTTCCCTGTGGACAGAAGTCCTGCCAGCTCTACCCTCACAGCATCCAGAAACGCCGGGTGCTGCTGACTAGGGATCCTGTCTCCAGCCCCACTCTTCCCTGAGCTGGAGTCTTGTGTGTCTCAGCTGGCCGTGGCCTTCAGCCAACAAGACCACCCCTAGGAAGGTTAGGTCAGAAGCCTTGGTCACTTTTGACCCTTCTCTTTCCCTCACTCCCCACCTCCCATCAGCAGGAGAGTCCTCAGCTCAACCTGGAAACATCCCTGCAGCAGCCACCGCTGCTGGGTCCCCCAGCAATGCTGTCCACACTGACCTCCCCCACCTCCTTCATCCTCCATTGGATCACTTCTTCACCCAGCAGCCAGGATGACCTTGATGAATCCGTCCTGCCCATGGCAGGTGGGATCCCTTTGGCAGCTCCCCAACACCGGACCCTGACCCCCAAGGTCCTCTGTCATCTGGCCCTGCCCACCCCTCCAACACCATCCCATCCTCTGTGCTCCAGCCACACTGGTCTCCTTTCTACCTCAGGGCCTTTGCACACACTGTGCCCGTTGCCTGAAAGTCCCATTTCCTCACCTTCATGGGGCCAATCCTCATCCTGCCTTGGCCTAGATGTCCCACCACTGCTGAGCTGCCCTCCCTGACCACCTGGGTAAGCCCCTTTATTAGCCTCATGAGTGCACCTTGGAGGCTACTCTGGGCCCCTCCCAGCTCCTCGATGACTTGCCTTATCTCCATCCTCACCAGGCTCTGAGGCTCACAAGGTGGAGGTCTTGTCTGTTCGTGCCCTGCTGGGCTTGGTCCAGGGCCTGGGCTCAGTAGGTGCTACGGAATGAAAGATGCACCCACATAGTGTGCGACCATCCTGATGCTCCCGGGGATGGGCCCGCCAGCCATCCAGGGAGCCCTCACGTGCTCGCATCCCCGTGGCAGGCCGAGCTGCTGCCCAGTGTGGGTGAATATCCATCAATGAAGTAGTGAAGCCCAGAGAAAGGTGTTCAGAGGGTCTGTGCAGAGCAGAGGTTTCCCTCTTCGCTCGGCCGGAGCCCGGAGATCCTCATGGCCTCTCTGCCTACAACTGCAGGCAAACAGGCCTTCGAGCGTGCAGTTGATCAGAATTTCGAGCCCTGAGCAGTTCGCAACGTGGCATTTAATTGTCAGTGATTATTGTACAACTCCAGAGCACGTTCCTGCGGAGTCTCTCAGTTCTGTTTATTTAAGAGCTTTGGTTAGTTTTTGATTTTTAATCCTCTTAGCAGCTTCCCGGCCTGGCAAGTCTTGGAATTCTGCATTCAGGAATCAGGCATCCGTATTCCTCTCGCTCCCCCACCCTGATAGCAGCACTGAGTGGCAGCATCTGGTGGCTCCTGAGGACTCAGGAGTTCCCAGCGCCAAGGCTCCTGGGAGCCAGGAGTCCAGCCAAGAGGAGCTTGAGGCCCAGAGTGCGGTGCAGCTGTCCCTTCCCTGCCAGGGCTTGGCCTGGAAAGCACCCTCACCCTCCACGCTCCCTAAGCTGGTCTGGAGGTGCACTGGGATCCCACAGCACCCACTCTGGTCTGTCTTCCAGGGGCTTCTCCCTTCCCATGCACCTCCAAACACTGGTCCAAAGGGGCAGTATGAGACTCGGATCTCCCCTGCTCAAAGCCCAGCCATGAATCCCACTGTCTTCAGGACCAAGCACAACTTCTGACATGGCCTGCAGGCTCAGTACGTTCTGTCCTCTGTTTCCTGCGCACCATCACCACCACCAGCCAAGTCCCTGTGGAATCCCTGATCCTGTGTTGTGAGGGACAGAGGACAATGTGAGGAACTCAGGGGAGGGAGAACCCATCTCCAGGATGGGGAGAAGGGTAGATCAGGAGGGCTTCCCGGAGGAGGTGGCATCTAACAGCCATGGCGAGGTAGACCCAAAGAGAGTCTGTGCAGAGGAGGACAGCAGGAAATGCTGAGCATAGGCTGGTACCAGGTGGAGGAACTGTGAGGGTGACTCATCTTCAGGAGGGCTTATGTGTGTGCAGGTGTGCAGAGTGGGTACATGGGCCCAGCTGGAGGGAGTCCAGTTCCCTGGGCAGGGAGAACTGATGAGGCTGGAGCTAGGGTGACAGTGAGGGGGAGGGGCTCCAGAGGCATTAAGATCTCATGCCTGATGGGTGTGGGGGGGCAGGGTGGATGGATGGCGGGGCCTTGCCTGGAGGCAGGGCACCGGAGGAGCAGGTTTGGAGAGACAAGTTGGTGAGTTCAGATTAGCTTCTGGTGGGAGGCTCTGGTAAGAAGGGTGTCCAGTGGGGGATGGGGTTCCCTGGAAAGAGCCTGGCTGATGAATGGCCCTGTCCATGTGTTGGTGGCAGCGTTGCTATGCTTGTGTCATGAGAAGGGGTGGCCTTGGTTCAGTACGGGGCAGTGGTCTCATCACCTCTGCAGACTGTAGGGGGAACTCCAGGACCTGCGAGGCCAGTGGAGCCCCACCCCTACCCAGCCCAAATCCCAAGTCCTGTCCTTGCCATCATGGCCACATCCAAGGGGTCCCCAGAGGAAACACCCGGACACTTTGGGGATGAACAGAGCTGCTGCAACTCTGTCACACTGCAAGCGCTGCGCTGGGTGAGCTGGAGCTGGGCTGTGCCAGGCTTGACCCCCTGGCTTTGTCCACCTGGCCTGACATGTACCCCTCAGCGGCTGGGAGCTCTGGGGAAACTTGAGGCCAAGCAGAGAGTCACTTGGCTCCCTGGAGGTGTGGGGTTTGTGCAGACCGGATGAGGGAGTGGGCGGGGGCTGGCCGAGTGAGCTGTGTGTCCTGCCAGAGGGTCTGAAGTCCGCCTCCTCCTGGGTCTGCTTTGAGGAAGAGAAGCCACCATGTTTTAGCAAGGTCAAGGGCAAGACCTGTGCTCCAGGCTAAACACACACGGTGTCTGGGTGTTTTTGTCATGGACCTTTAGCAGAAAAGACTCATCAGGGTTCAGTGGGCTGCCCGAAGGTCATCAAGTGGGGACAGACAGCTCTGCCTTGAGCCCGGGTCCCCCTGACTTTCCGTCTAGCATGCTGCATGCTACCCAGGCCTCCAGCACCTTGAGGAAGTGGCCTCCCATCTTGGGTTTCACAAAAGTGTTGAATAAAGAAGTTGAAAATAGAATAAAGTTACAGACCCCATGTCCTCAGTGTAGCAAAGGTGTGGTCAGGACATGAGTGTGTGTGCCCTGAACTGAACACCCGTTCTGGTGCAGAGGTAGCAAGTGGCCTCCAAGTTGTGCAGTGCACAACCTTTCCAATTGTATGCTTTAGCCCCTCTGGTACAGAATGGTCTGAGTGAGGGCTGAGACCCAGTTTGGTTCCCCTCATCCGGCTGCTCAGGGATGAGTCCCAGTTTTAGCACTTACCATGGCAAAACCCTGCAAGTTTCAGCTCTCTGCACGTCAGTCTCCTCATCTGTGAAATGGGGACAGTGGTGGTACCCTCCTCACTGGGTCATTGGACAATCAGTGAGATAATGAATTTAAAGCACTTTGCACAGTGTAAGGGGTAATGGAGGTTAGTGCAAACAAACCTAAATATTGACAAGTGGACATTTCTCACATAAATGGAGTTTGAGGGAGGAAGGCGGGGCAGTTGAGGAAGGGAAGGAGCTGGAAGGCAGTGTTTGCAGGGGGAGGGGCTCCCACATGCCAGACCCTGCCCACAGGAGTTCCACCGGCGTGTCAAGGCTAAAGAGCCTGAGCCCAGAGGAGTCAACTAACGGACCAGTCAGGGCAAGGAGGGCTTCCTGTAAGAGGAGGGCCAGAGGCTGACCCACTTTGGCTTCCATGGCTTGGGTGGCCCTGTGGGAGGCCTGGAGTCCTGCCTGGCCTGTGGGACCCCTCTGATAAAGCACGAACAAGCTGGTGGCAGAGCCCTCTCCTCCACAGGGTTGGCTGCAGCCCCAGTGGAGTTCATGGCCAGAGGAGCCAGGCTGGCTCCAAGCTGAGGACTGGCCGGGTCTGGGCTCTCCTCGGGGCAGGACAGCCAATCATACTGGGTGAGGACCAGCATGGAGTGAGAGTAGTACCCGGGGTGGGAGTTCAGGGGACCTGGCTGCGGGTCCTGGTGGGTCTTCTGGCCTCTCTGAGCCTACTCCCTCTCCTGTAAAATGGGTGAGCTGGCAGAGCTGCTGTGGGAACTCACAGCATAAGTGCCCGGAGCCCCGGCTGGCTTGGCCCCTGGAGAGGGAATCCCGGGCTGCAGCCCTCGGCCCTGTGTTCTGGGGACAGGAGCCTGGGGGTTGCAGACAGTGGCATCACCCCTCCCCCAACCCCAGGAGCCACAGTGGGATCAGAAGCCACTGTCCTTGGCTGGGGGGAGACAGTTCATTCAGGGACAGGCCAGTTTTCAAGAGAAAGAAAAACACAGGCAGGGAGCCATCCTGGGAACTAATTAGCCCGGAAGGCGGCTCCTGGGGCTTCAAAGGCTGCCCCTCAAGGTGGGGGGGGCCTGGGGTGGAGGCGAGTGGCTGTGGAGGGGCCCCTGGGACCGCGTGCCCACCCACACAATTCACTCATTCTCCCGCAGCTCTCTGCTCACCGCAGTGGGTCAGGGGTGCCCAGGCCATAGGGGCAGGCCCAAGGGACAGCTTTGAGAAGGGTCACGAGGTGCCGTGGGCCCCAGACAGAGAGCTCGGTCACTGAGCCTGTCCAGTCGGGGCGGGCTCCCAGGGGGAGGTATGTTGGCCTGAGGGACTGACTGCAGAGGTGGGGGAATGCTTCAGAGCACGTGTGCTTGGGGAACTGGAGCTGAAGATACGGGATGGGGGGTGGCAGCAGCAGTAGTGAGGCTGCAGATGTAAATGGGACCTGGACACCGAGGTCCTTGGATGCCCTGCTGAGAGGTTGCCATCTGGCCTGCAGGCTGTAGTCAGCGTCACAGACAGGTAGGCACAGCCTAGGACCTCGTGGGCATCTGCTCACGCTCCCTCCATCTCTACCTCTTACCTAACCACTGGGTGATGGAGGTGAGTATTCTGATTGCAGGAGACAACAGAAGAAGGGAACACTGACCTTGGAGTTAGAGGGTTAGAACTGGGTCTCAGTCTTGGGTCTGCCCATTGTATGCTGGAGGGGTAACGCAGACAGTTAAGCAGGTTGTGCACTGCACAATCCCAAGGGAGGTAGTCACGCTATGATCTTTGTTAATAATCATTCTAGAATTGTGCAGTATACAGCCTGTGCAACAGTAGAGAGTGGCCCTACAGGGTGTCTGGGCCTCAGTTTCCCCATCTGTTTCATAGCAGTCATGACTGTCCAGAGCCAGCACATAGTAGGTCCTCTTCCAGGGTGTGCCACTGTCCCTCAGCCCTCCTGGAAGGTGCACTGTACAGAAATATTGGAGGTGGGGCCCCGAGCCCCAGTTGGCTTCCTGCTGGCTCTTCTCCTGGTCTCTTTCCGCCCTGGCGGTGCCCCTTCCTCTCCCGGGCGGCGCCACTGGACACCTGGCCCTGATTGCTTTGCTCTGTCAAGTTCCTCCTGACTAAAACTTCCAAGACCTGCGGATTACCGTTTATTTTTGAAAACAAACAAACAAACGGAAAAAATACGAACAGCTGAATCTGGTCAAGACTGACTGTTGACTTCAGAACTTTGGCTCCAGGACAGGGCGAGGGTGAGGGTTGTCAAAACCCCCAAATAAACAGAGTCTGCCTCCCAGCCGTGGGGCCCAAGGTTTTCATGTGGAAAGAGGCGGTGGGAACCGCGTCTTCTCTTCCCACTGATTCATGGGATGATTCATCTGTGTGTGGGGAGGAGGCCCAGGAAACAGGCCCTGTCCCACCCCCACCCCCTCCCCACCACCCACCTCGCCGGCTTAAAGGGGCAGGGCCTGGAAGGGCCTATGTCACCAGCAGCTGTCTGACCCGGGAGCTCCACGGGGGAGCCCCAGGCCCCAGGGTCAGGGGAGGCTCGGGCTCTGAAGTCCACGGGACCTGGGGCTAGTGCCTGGCCTGTCTCCACCCTGAACCATCTTTGCCTGCAGCCTGATTCCTGGGACACAGAAGGGGCCACTGACTGTGCTCTTGTGAGGCTGCTCCTTGCAAGACTTGGTTAACAGGCTGAAGCATGTTCTTTGCGGTGTTGTTTGCAGACCTACTGTGTGCTGGATCAGATGGGGTCAGGCCTCCCCACCACCCTCCCTCCCTCTCGGGGGCTGCTGTGGGGCCTGCCTGTGCTGGTCACTGCTGGTCTGTGGGGGATCTAGACACGTCTGTGTCCCAAAGGAGCTGCTGCCTGGGTGGGAGGTGAGCCCGTCTGGCTTCTCCTCAGACCGCCTGTGGCCCTGCACCCCCAGGGCCCTGCCGCCTGCCTAGCGGGGGGCGATGGGGCACACAGCCACCTAGCGGGGGGCGCTGGGGGACACAGCCAGACCTTCTGCTGTTTCGCAGCCCGGCCCCGGCCCGGCTCACAGCCCCGCCAGGCCTTCCTCCCTCCCTTCGGTTTCTCCTATGCGTCTGTGTAACTTGCCTGTGGGAGAGCATGCGGACAGTCGCAAAAGAAACAGAACCCCTCACAACTCTGCCTCTGCCCACAATGCCCACCGCGAGGTGCTTTCGGGTATTTCCTGCCAGCCTTTGACCTACGAATATTTTCCAGAGGGTTTTGTGTTTAAATCATCACATCTGAAATTGAGTGTCGCCTATTCTAAGTGATCTCCGGAGAGGACACACTGGAAAGAAACGCACCTGGAGGGAGGCCGCCGTGCCATCGCGCTCTCCGCGGCCGGGTCGGCTCCCCAGCAGCCTGCGCAGCCCAGCCGGGGGTGCTCTAGGCCTGCCGTGCCAGGGCCGGGTCCCCCAGGGGGTGCCCGACGTGCTGGAAGGGGTGGAGTCTCTGAGATCTGGGAGCAAGGCACGTGGTAACCAGCAGCCTCTTCTGATGGGACGCTCTGGTTCCTCCTCTGTCTTACTCACCCAGAGCCCGGTGTGGAGTTGGCTGAATCTTCCCGCAGCCGCCCTCATGAGTGAGGCTGTGTCTCTGCATCTCTGATCCCCTCCCAGTGTGCTCTTCCAAGCCTGGATCAGGGCCACCCCTGGAGTCCCCCATCTCACCTGTGTCTTCCCCTGTCCCATCATGGGTCACCCAGTGCTATGCCTTGCTGCTCACTGGCCTGTCCCCAGCATGGGGTGCACACACAGGTGGCACTCAGCAGGCATGGATTTAATACACTCCCTGCAAGGGCAAATGGATGGGCGAGGCACTATGTTGGGAGCCCCAAAGAGGGCTGGGAGAAGCCTGCCAGGGAGACTGCCTGGAGGAAGTGGGACTGGAGCTGCATCTGGGACAGCCTGGAGCATCACGGAAGGGAGAATTGGGGAGCAGTCCCTGTGGGTGGAGGCACAGAGTAGTGGGTGATGGAGTAGAGACTGGGGGTGAGTGGCCCCTACAGGTTACACAGCAGGGAAGGTGACACCTGGCCTCACCCAGCGGGCCACGCCTGCCCCAGCACAGCACGGTAGGCAGAGTAAATCCAGGACTGGTGTGCTTGGGAAAGCTGCTGACCCTGCCAAGTCCTCCCCCCGCCTGGGGTCTTCCGGGTACCTTGGTGTCGTAGGGATTGCCTGGCGGGAGAGCTTTTGCCAGAGAGCAGAACCTGGAAGGGGCAGCAGGGCTGGTGGCTGGCTTTCTTTCCTCTTTTTTGCAGATAGAGCACAAATGCAGTTTCCCCGGGGCCTTGGGGTGCAGCAGGCAAAGCTGGGCTCAGCCCCACGGACCAGCTGACCAGTAGCTTCTCCTCCAGAGTTTCAGGGACTATGAGCAACTCACGTGGAAATAACCATACAGGCACCTGTGTGTGCTGGACTGGCAGAGCCCTGCTTCAGAGTGGGCCCTGCCTGTGACCATGACCTCTGAACCTTAGATGCCACCCTTCCACTGGCTTTGCCTCCGGGAGGAGGGCTCCCGGGCACGGTGGTCCCTGGTGGCCCCTGGTTTGATCAGCGAGGAGCCGCAAGGTGGCCAGCAGTGCGCCAGTCTCTGGCCACCGGGGACAGGTGGCCTTTCATTCATGCTGACCGCAGCCTCCGTGGCTGCTTAAGAGGCAGACATCACAGGGCCAGTGGAAAGGGCCCTCCTCACCTCCGCTGACCACAGAGCCCCAGGCAAACTCTCCTCCAGGCCCCGAGCCCCAGTTCAGGCTTAACGCACAGTTGGGGCCTTGGCGGTGGGGGGTGGGTACGGGGGAGGGGAGGACCCCGCTCCAGAGCCTGGTTCTGGTTGAACTTGCAGTGTCTTCCCCTTACTGAGCCTCAGTTTCCCTGCCTTTAAGGCAGAGCTGATGACCCCTGCCCTGGCTGCCACCCTGGATGGTGGGGAGATGTGTCCAGCTGTGGGTGGGGCTGCATCTGTCCACAGGTGTCCGTGGGGCACCGACTGTGGGCCTGTGCCTGGCTCCTCGCTGCTGCACCCAACATGCTCCATCCTGTCCCTTTGGACGACCTGGAAAACCAGATTTTCACCACATCCTGATGCTCAGTCACTTCCCAGCAACCACCAAGAGAAGCATCAGCTGCAAAGCTGGACTTTACGGGCGAGCTCTCCTTGTTCAGCAACACTGGGGACCAGAGGGTGGTGGGCTCCCCTACCTCCTTGTCCCCAAGGGAGGGAGCATCACAGTTTCCAAATCACACTGCATTCCCGCAGGCCTGGGGGAGGGGGATTGGAGAGGCATCTTCAGTCTCGCGTTTCAGATGAGGTGTCAAGGCCCAGAGAGGGTAAGTGATTTGCCTGAAGCCACACAGCTGGAGCTCAGAGGTGCTCAGCCCCATCCAGGCCCCGGGAGCCAGTTACAAGTGGTGCTGGGCAGTGCGGGTTCCAGATAGCGCCAGCCTCTGGCGGGGACCCGGGAGACCTCGGCACATACCGGAGCAGGGAGACCAAAGTGGAGTGGGCCTCATGCCACCCACTGGCATCAGGCCTGTGGTCCTGGCAGGCTGCAGCCCCGCTGCTGACGGCAGCAGAAATCTGAGCTAGAAGGTTCCAGGGAAGTTCGTGAACCGCCTGGCAAGTCAGACTGGGGCCTGGCCAAGTCAGACACGGTTGGGGGGCTCTGGTGACTCAGACATCGGCAACCCGGCATGAACCAGGAGGGGGCCACACCATGGCCAGGCTGGGGCACCTCAGAGGGGACCACCCAAGGGCTTCTGCTATAACCTCGTCCAGCCACTGGGCTAACCCAGGGCCTGGAGGGACAGGCCAGAGCTGGCCAGGGGTAGGGGATGGTTTCCTCGCAACAGGGCGTTGCTGTATATGAGAGAAAGGGCGGGGGCCCAGGGAGACTAGCCCAGATCCAGCCTGAGCTTCATGTCACTGCTGTGTGGCCCACGCCAAGTGTTCTGACCTCTCTGAGCCTCTTGGCTGGCCTGGTGATGGGAGGTGAGGAAGCTCAGCATTAACCATTCTCAGGGCATGTGAGCCCCCCCTCCCAAGTACCTGGGTGCCTGGAGCATTCCCGAAGGGCGCTGACCCCTGGCAGGGGTTCTGGGCAGTGTCTGGGCTTCACTGACGCACCTGGTTCTTTCTGCCAGTGCAGGTCTCCACCAGCTGACCAGCCCACGGTACAAGTTCAACTTCATTGCTGATGTGGTGGAGAAGATCGCTCCGGCCGTGGTCCACATAGAACTCTTCCTGAGGTGGGTAGAGCCCCCCTCGCCCCTCCAAGGCTTCCCCTCCATCCACCTGGCCCAGACTAGACTGGATTCTAGCATCGGGGTGGGCAGTAGAAGGCAGAGTGGGCTTGGGGTCTGGTGGACCTCTCTCAGACCAGCAGGCAGCCGTTGCCCTTGGGGAGGACGCCCCTCCTGTAGTCCAGAAGGCAGGCTCACATGTTCCCACTTTCTGAATGTGGAAGCAGAGGCCCCTGGGAATCTCCCCAGGCTCGGAGCTGCTGAGTGCTGAGTTGAGGTTTGACCCCGGGTCTCTTGGACCTCATAGCTGAGCCCACGTCTCTGCAATGCTGACCCCTCACTGCCCTTTCTGCGAGCCCCAGACCCAGAGACATGTCATTAAGGAAATTGCAACTGGGAGTGTGAATGGCACGTCCCTGGCCTTGGGGGTGGCTTGGAGGGGCAATGTCTTTCTAGAAGGCCAAGGGCCCACGCAGAGCTGGGTGGGCGCGGAAGTTGGTTGCGGACGTAAGTGGATAGATGCTGTGGTCACCCTGCAGGGGGGCTGAGAGGCCAGCCTGCCTGGTTCAAATTCTGCACTGCCCTTTGCCTGCCTGACCCAGGCAGGCGGTTTGTGTCACTGGGCCCGTTTCCCCACTGGTAAACTGGACGCCTACCTGCCCTGCAGTGCAGCCACGAGCATGAACTGACTTGGTCCATGGATGAGAGGGCGCTCTTGGTGACATGAGCTGTCGCTGGTCCTGCTGGGCGAGGTGGCGCTCCTGCGCTCCCCAGGGAGTCACGCTCCCCCCCACCCGAGTCTCCCGCCGTCTCTGTTCTTCCCATCCGTCCTGGTTAGGGCCCCACATCACACATCATCCCTGGCCACTGACTACCTGCTGCATCCAGGCCCTGGGGTCCCAGAGGTGACCCACCCTGGAGAAGCATCTGGCACCCCACCTCCCCGCTTCTGGGAGCTGAGGTCCTACTCAGAGGGCTCTGGCCAGGGCTGGGTGCTGTCCCCCAGCAGAGAATACCGACTCGGCCCCCGCGCCCACTGCATCACCTATTTCATCCCATTTTGTGGCGGCAGACACTGAGGCCGGGCGTCCCCTGGCCTGTGAGCCCCGCCATGTCTAGCGCTCCGCGTCTAGGAGCCTGGTGTCTCACCAGTGCTGCTCACCAGCCGGGTCTCACCAGTGCTGCTCCCCCTGACATCTGGGGCTTCCAGGCACTCAGCAGAGGGGAGGTGTGCTTACTGCCCTCCCCGGTGTCTGGGACACTGACATTCCCTGGGGACCTGCTGTGTGACAGTCCCATGGGCGCTGTGTGCATATCCCTATGACAGGAGCAGCCCAGCTTGTTGAGTGCATCCTCACTCCATGGAGCTGGTCTTGTTAGCCCATTTCCTAGATGGGGTAACTGAGGCTCAGAAGAGTGAGCCACCTGCCCACAGTCAGGCAGATGTAAGCAGGGACTGGACTTGGGGTTAGAAAGCTGGTTTGTCTGTCTCCTATTGTGTCGCCATGGGTCTGATGTTTCTGGACCTCATGTCTCATCTCCGCATGTTGCAAGTCAGAGATCATTGCCTCCTCTTTGTGGCTGTGAAATGGGTCTACACTTAATGACCTGGCCACAGTCACAGTCAGGAGGTGGCAGAGCAGGGATTCAGCCGTGGGCCTGGTGGACTCCAAACCCATGTGCTGGCTCTGCTCCCCTCCTGCCGGCGCACGGCTGTGTCCACGCCCTGAATGCCCGCCCGCGCTGCCTCCCTGCAGACACCCTCTGTTTGGCCGAAACGTGCCCCTGTCCAGCGGCTCGGGCTTCATCATGTCGGAGGCGGGCCTGATCATCACCAACGCCCACGTGGTGTCCAGCAGCAACACTGTCTCAGGCCGGGAGCAGCTCAAGGTGCAGCTGCAGAACGGTGACACCTATGAGGCCACCATCAAAGACATCGACAAGAAGTCGGACATCGCCACCATCAAGATCCACCCCAAAGTGAGTGGGCAGTGGAGGGGTGGGGGCGCCTCCCCAGACCCCAGGGCCCCAGGGACCAGAGACGCGCCAGCCTGCTCTTCCCATTGGACACCTGGAGGAACCGAGGCCCAGAGGGACTGGCAACATGTCCCCAGTCCTGCATCCAGTCAGACTAGAGCTTGGGTGTCCAGATACCACCCTGGGCTTCCCCAGGCCACCAGGTACAGGGCAGAGCAGGCTGCCATCCAGGAAGTGTGCCACCCACAGTCACTCCCACACGGGGGGCCTCCAAAGGGACACTTCTGTCGTCCCTCCTGGACCCATCCCTGTGGGTGCAGCTGTCCCCAGGGGGGGTGACAGAAGCCGGTGGGGAGCACTTAGGAAACATGCCCCATCCTTCCCTCCACCTCCACTTCGATCCCCCGCTGAGCAGGCAGACCCACCCGGGACCACGGTCACCTTCCGTTATGACCACTGGCTCTTTCTAGGCCAGCCGCCAACGGCACCTGTGTGCACCCTAATTCTCCCCGCGGCCCTTCGCGGGAGAGGTTTCGGTGTCCTGCTATTTCAGATGGGAAACTGAGGCTCAGGGGTTAGAGACTGCCCGTGGTCACTCTAACTGGGGACCCGCTCGGCCGAGTCCTGGCCTCCCTCCAGCGTGTTTCCTGCCATCCAACAGTGTGGTCACAACTCGGGGGGCCGCCGTGGGCTCAGCTGTGGTGACCAGCGGCCTGCGCACACCACGAGGCCGGTGAGGGGCAGGTCCATCTGTGCTGGCGGGCCCAGCTTGACTGACTTTGAGCCCAGCTTCTGCTCTTTCTGAATGAAAGTTGCCAGCTTTCGAGATGATCTGGTTTTCGCAAGGAGGTCTCCTCTTGCTCAATCACGGGAGAGGAGACCTTACGGCCCGCGTAGCCCCTGCCCGCTTCTGCGCCCTTGCACTGCGCTCTCTGAGTCTGGGGCACCGCCTCCGTGTAGACGAGGTCAGGGGGCTGCAGTGAGACGTGTACTTGAGGAGGGAGGTTGGCAGACTTTCTCTGCGAAGCACCAGACAGCAAACGATTTAGGTTTCACGAGCCCTGTAATCTCTGTTGCAAACTCTCAACTTCATACTGTCCTGGGAAAGCAGCCACAGGCGAGACAGATGGCGGACTGTGTTCCAGTAAGAGTTTAATTATGGAACAGGCCACTGAATTGGGCTGGACTTGCTCGAGGGCCACAGTTTGCGATCCCTGCCCAAGGACCCCATGGGGAGAGGCAGAGCCGGACTAGACTGAGGGCTGGCTGCGCTGGGTCTCTCCCCTTCCAGGCACCGTGACGGAAACTCAGGGTGGGCAGAGGGCACACCCCAGCGGCCACCTGTGGCCAAAGATGCCGGCAGAGTCGGCAAGACCCAGGCGCCCCGGCGTCCCGGGCAGCCCAGTGCCTGCAGGGGCTCTCCGGGCAGCCGGGCTGCCTCTCAGCCCCCGTGCCCTGCAGACCGAGCCTTGGGGATGCTGCCAGCCCAGGCGCACTCAGACCACAGGGGAGCCAAACCCTCCCCAGCACCCCTGTGTGTCTGTGTTGGGAGACCAGGCTGAGCTGCGTCAGAAATTCCAAAGCCAGTGCCCAGGGTCCCTTCCTGGGCTCCAGGGCTCACCAGTGTGTGTGCAGTGCATCGTCTGGGTGTTGGTGTCCATGGCTTCTGTCGAATTTTCAGGGGGACCTGTGACCATCGAACCACTGGGCAGCACCCAGCTGGACCGTCTGTGTGTCGCCCCTGTGATGGACCTCCAAGGCCTGCCCTGGGGAGACCTGTGGTTGCTGGTGGGCTGAGCCTCTGCTCCATTGAAGCCAGCCAGTCACAAGGCTCTTGGCCACCACAGGTCATCCGGAGGCCAGCCCGGCCTTGTCTGTGTGGTTGACTTGCCTTGGTTGGCACCCCCTACAGCTCCTGGGACCGCCCTGCCGGGGTCCTGGCAGGGACCTGGATCTGGTCCCTCCAAAGGCTGACAGCTGAGCCTCCCTCACCGTGCCCTCCCCACTGTTCCCCAGAAAAAGCTCCCGGCACTGCAGCTGGGTCACTCGGCAGACCTGCGGCCTGGCGAGTTCGTCGTGGCCATTGGCAGCCCCTTTGCCCTGCAGAACACCGTGACCACGGGCATCGTCAGCACGGCCCAGCGGGACGGCCGGGAGCTGGGCCTCCGGGACTCAGACATGGACTATATCCAGACAGACGCCATCATCAACGTGAGTGCTCCCCGCGGCCCGGGGCGCTCCCTGTCCCCAGAGCCCGCCCCACCATCGACAGTGCCCCTGGCCAGAAAGTTCCTTCTGTACATTAAGTGGAGCCCTGACTCCCTGCGACTGCTGCCCAGGGTGCTGGGCCTGCCCTGGGGTTAGAGGCTGCTGCCCTGACCTGGGGCAGCCCTTCAGAGATGCAGAGGCTTAGCCAGGGCCCCTGAAGTATCTTTGCCCAAATTACACCCCAAATCAACATTATTGTTACTATTTTATTATTATTATTTATTACTATATTGGATGGTACCTTTTGCATTCACAAAGCACTTTGCCCGGATGCACAGCGCCTGCGTCTTTGGCTTTGCTGTGGTTCAGACACTCTTCTGGAAATGTCAGTCTTTGAGAGACTCCTTGAAGCCAGTGGGATGGGAAATAGCACCCAACCCTGCATCCGCCGGGGCTGCCCTGCCCGTGAGTGGTGTTGACGCCAGTGTGAGGCTGGAGGGGGTCTGTGGGGCCTGTGTGCAAGCACTGGGCCAGGCCGGTCCCCAATCCTCACACGGCTGTGCCCTTGGCCTCTGTGGCCTCAGCTTTCTTATCTGTGAAGTGGGGTCAGGGATGAGGCCTATTGGTGCTGTCAGGGGTGAAATTCAAGTACATGTTCCTGTGCCGGTTAGGATGAAGGCTGGCAGAAAGAGCTTCAGGAACCTCGGGGTGGGGGCTTGGGACACACTAACGTCGGTTTCCTCCCCTGCAGTACGGGAACTCCGGGGGACCGCTGGTGAACCTGGTGAGTGTCTCCTGGAGCGGGGGCCTCTAATTTTCTGGGGCTCTGCTCACATGGGAGGCACGGCCTCAAGGCATGGAGGGGACCCCGAACACGGCCTTCAGACCCCCACAGCCAACTGCTGGAGACCCAGGAGGAGGACATAGCTCAAGCGCGTGCAGCCTGTGCCCCTGGGGTGCTGGTGCTGGAGGAGGAAGGAGGGACGCCCCGAGAACTACAGCCGAGGCAGGGCCGTGTGCCCGTCGTGGACACAGGGCAGGGACACCGGTCAGGGACCAGCCACCCCCTCCAGGCCTCCCCACCTTCACATTCATATGAGATGAGATGGGTGTGCCATGCCTTGGCGTCCAGGCTCCCTGGAATTGGTCCCTGCACTCGGCCACGTAAGGATAGACCAGGCCATGGGTGGGGACTCCAAGGTCCAGCCCGCTCCAAAGCAGAAGCCAGATCTCATGGGGACTCCTTAGCCTGGCCATCTGGGCAGTGCCGGGGGTCCCATCCAAGGAGCGGGTAGGACAGGGACACACCGGCACAGTGTGAGGAGCAGTGGGAGCGCTGGGGGGGTGCGGGGAGGCGTCCTGACAGCAGACATGGGATCAGGGAGGGCTTCCTGGAGGCAGAGCATCTGACCTGGGCTGCAGAGTTGGAGGGTTCGGGTGGACGGAGACACAGAGGAGAAGGATATTCCAGGGGCGAGGGCAGAGCACAAGCGCACGGTGCAGGCGCCGCCCCTGGAGCAGCAGGGTGGGACACAGCGCGAGGAGGCCGGTGGGCCACGCGTCCTGACACAGGTGGCGGTCCCCGCGCCCTGACAAGTGCTGCAGTCTTCCAGCGGGGCTCAGGGAGCTCCTGTGGGGGGACTGCAGGCTGGAGGTCAGGAGGTCACTGCCTGCTGTCCAAGAGGTGCGGATGGGCAGGCAGGGCCGATGAGAGAATCTTGATCCGTGAATCTTCTCCTCGGCTGGTCCTCCCACCTTGCAGGCTTCCAGGGAGCAGCCGGGGACAGGAGCTCAGGAGACTGGCAGACCAAGTGTGCCTTTGTCCAGAGTTCTGCCCCAGGCCCCAGAGGGGGCCCCTGGTGAACGGCCCAGGCCCTGGCCTGGGTGTCATGTGCAGGTGTCACCCTTGAGATGGACGGGGGAGCTGGCGTAGGGGTGCGTGTCTGGCTGTGGGAGGAGCTACGTCGCAGGAGTGAGGTCTTTGGTGGCCAGGGCAGATCCGGCCAAGCTGCAGCAGCCTCATGGGGGGGCAGGACGGGGCAGCGTGGGAGCTCAGCTCCAAAGGGACAGAGAGAGTAGGGGTGCTGGGGGGCTGCCCTGTTCCCACTCACCCCCACCCTGCTTCTAGAAGGAGGGGATGGGGGTGTCCCACAGGCCTCATCATGTCCCTCTAGGCTTCGACCCCTCAGAATGCTGCCTGGGGGTGTCCTCGGTCAGGGGCACTGCTTCTCAAGGGCTGACTGCAATCTTCCCCAGCTGCCCAGTGATGGAGGGGGCATTGTCCAGTTTGGAAGCAAAGGTGGGGTCCCTGACCCAGATGTGAACCCCAGAACACCTTTCAGGAATGCTTTGGGGCAGCCCTGGGAGTGAGCATCTCAGGGAGGGCACTGACTGCCAGGGTCACTTCGGGAGCCGAGGCGTGGACACGATGCTCTGAGGTTGAGGGCAGTGGTCCCTTGGCTTCCCCAAGTGACCGCCCCCTGACCTCCCGCCCAGGATGGCGAGGTCATTGGCATCAACACACTCAAGGTTGCGGCCGGCATCTCCTTTGCCATCCCCTCGGACCGCATCACGCGCTTCCTCTCGGAGTTCCAGGACAAGCCGGGCAGAGGTAGGAGCTCCCCGGAGGCATCAGCAGAGGCAGGGCGGCTGTCCCAGGGCTGAGCCCACAGCCTCCAGTGGGGCCGGGCAGACCCTGCGGGGCTGTGTGCCCGCAGTCACTCCTGATCCCGCCCCCAAGTCCTGAGACCTGCCAGGATGCTTCAGACTCTGCCTCCATCAGATCTTCTCCTCAACTCATGGCCATTTTCACCCTTGATCCTCTAGACTGACCCTGTGGCTGGAGATCCCCAACCTCACCTCCCACCTCCCGGGGCTTCCGGGGCCCCACTTGTCTGGGCTGCTCCTTAGTTGTCAGAACCCGGTGCTTCCTTCCTTCCTTCCATCCTCCCACCCACTCTCCCATCTACCCGCCAACCCATCCTTCCATCCACCCACACACCCACTCACAGACCCATCCCCTTCCTTCCTTCCTTCCTTCCTTCCTTCCTTCCTTCCTTCCTTCCTTCCTTCCTTCCTTCCTTCCTTTCCTTCCTCCCCTCCTTCCACCCCTCCTTCCTTCCATCCACCTGCCCATCTCTAAGTCCTCCGTCTTTCAGCCCTCTGGCCATGCAGACTTCCGGGGAGGGTATCCTCGACTCCAGGGGAGTGGAGTCCAAGGCCTTGATCCTTGGACGTCACCTCCTCCAGTCCTTCGTCCCCTCACCCCCAGCCGCACAGGGATGACAGCCTCCCCTGCCCATTCCTAGATGGCCTTGTCCCTCAGAGGACATACCAATCGCCTTCCTAAAGTTGGTGGCAGCAGCTGTTTTCCAGAGGAGGGTCACACTTCTGATCTCAGGACCCTTCCTGGTGGTTTCTGCCTTCCCACCTTTCTTTTCAGCCCCAGTGACTTCTTCCCACATTTTGTCTCCCATGCCCACCTCCTGGCCGGCACCCAGCCCTGACTCAGCCCCACTGCTCACACCTTCAAACTGCCTCCCTGACTCCCCCCAGCCCCCTTGCCAGCAGTTCATCGAGGGCAGGGGGCTTCCTCATGCTTGCCTCATTCTCCAAGACCCAAGAAGCCAAGCACACAGACTCCAGTGCAGCCCAGACAAGTGCCATGGGGACTGGCCACATGAAGAACCGCAGTTGAGGACTCTGGTTCATCGGTGTCCTTGTGCAAGGATAGCCTGGAGCCAAGGCACAGCCAGTGCTCCCTAAAGAAGCTGAAGGCTTCTATTGGACAAGGGTGCCATCTAACCTCTGGAGCCCTTTTCCCCTTGGCTTCTAGGAAGCTCAGAACTTGATCCAGGGCTGAACCTTCATACCGCACTTGGTCTTTTCTCTAATAACCAAGCTTTTCCAGTTTAACGTTCCTCTGCTCCAGGGGTGCCTTTGCCTTTGGCCACCTTCCTGGGAATCGGTGGAGCTGCACTTGGCACGGGTTGAGGTGACTGTCGCTGGGAACGAGGTGGTAGTATCCTCTTCCGTCTTGTCCGTTCTCCTCTGCTGTGCCAGGCAAGACCCCGCCCGGGCTGGTTCACTCCTTTGTTGTACAGGAACTGCCCCTGTCCTCACTGACCTCTCCCCGGACCCCAGGAAGCACTCATCCCATGTCCCCAGAGCTGTCCCCTCCCTGAGGACATGTGGAGTAATGACAGGGCCCGATAAATCTTAGCTGAATGACCAAATCACTTAAAATCCTCCTGAAATTGGTGTTTACTTTTGCTTTTTTTTTAAATGAAAATATGAAATTATGCAAACTCAGTTAATCTGAATTTCTTTGAGACTAACCATCTTTTTATTACATTGAGGGGATGTTGGTTAAGGTGCATATCTTGTTTCCATCTAGGGGTTGGGGTGCAGAGGCCTCTGGGGGACTTTCAAGGTAAGAGTGGCCACCATGCTGGTTGGGGACACCTCGGCCTGGGGCCCCAGGAGGGTCTGGGGGTTCAGCCAGCCTTCAGACTAGAGCGCACCCCCGGGGGTGATTCAGTTGATGAGTTGGGTGGTCCTGGGTGTCCGCCCCTCTGTAAGCTGTGGAGACGGCTCCTCAGTGCTCGCGTCCGGCCTGGGGCATAGGAAACCTCAGTCGTCTCCTGATCGGGGGTCTCTGTGGCCCACCAGCTGAGGGCGAGCTGCGGGGTGCGGGGGAGGGGCGCTGGCAAGAAGGGCCCGAATGCGCATTCCCTGGCCTCGAGGTCGCAGGCAGCCTCCGGGAGCCCATGTGCCAGGGTGCTGAGTCCTCCTCGGACAGGCGAGCAGAGGCGGGAGGAGGCACAGGCACGCATCCCTCAGGGGACTTTCCGGTAAGGACAGGAAGATGAAGGTTGGCAGGATTCTGTTTCTGGAGAGCCTCGGAGGCCACCTGGGCTGCACATCAGCACTGCCCAGGCGCTCCTCACACACAAGCTCAGGAAACTGCAGGTTTTGTCCTCTTTTTAAGCATGACCTCGGGCCATGAGCCAAGCTGACCAGTGGCCAGGACTTGTGTTGGGAGCAGGTTAGAGGGCCGAGGCCTCACTGCCTGGGCCTTTCCCCTCTCCCCTGAGAACCTCATCCAGTCTCGGGGATTTAGATGCCATCTAGAGAGTGAACCCCAGATTTCCACCTTCAGCCCGTCCTTCTCCCTGAGCCCTAGGCTTGGACGTACAGCTGCTTGTTGGACACCTCCACCCCGTCGCTGTCCCCCTTCTCAGTTACGGGCAGCTCCCTCCTCCCGGGTGTCCCACCCCACATCCAGCCACCGGCCCCACTGGCTGGCCCTGCCTTGGGGACGCAGCCATCCTGCACCCGCTCCTCCCATCTCCAGCTCCACCGCCCAAGCCAGCAGGGACACTCCCCTGCGCTACTGCTGCCTCTCTGCTCCCTGCTGCTGCCCTTGCCCCCGGCAGACCCTTCCCATGGCCAGGGGACTTCTTTCAAAATCTCAAGCAGACCACGGCATGTCTCTGCTACAAACCCTCCCCAGGCTCCATCTCAGTGGAAGTAAAAACGAAAGCCTCCCCTGGCCCACCAGATCCATGAGGTGTGGCGTCCCCCCAACTCTGACTTCATCTCCCATGTGGTTCAAACATGCATAATACCGTCCGCCTTCCTCGGTGAGATGCCTGTTTAAGCATTTCGCCCATTTCAGACATTAGGGCTGTTGGTGCTCCACTTAGGTTTTGAGGATTCTTCGTACGTTCTAGCGCGGAGCTCTCTGTCAGAGGAATGAGTTGCAAGTATTTCCCCCGCGTGGCCTGCCTTTGCATTCCTTAAGAGCAGAAGTTTTGTAAATGTTGGGTGAAGTCTAATTTACTGATTTTTATAAGTGGACTGTGCATCTAAGGTTGCATCTGGGAAACCTTGCTAGCCAAGGTCAGAAAGATTTTTCTCCTCGAAGCTTTATTTTCTGAGGTTTTAGATGTAGGATTATGCTGTGCTTTGAATTATTCTTTAAAACAGGGCCCAGTGTGAATCAAGTTCTTTTTTCTTTCTTTGTGTTGAATATTCAGCCGTCCTAGCACCATTCGTTGGAACGACTATCCTTCCTCTGCTGAGTCACTTTGGTACCTTTGTCGAAAACAAACTAAGTATCTTCTGCTCTCCTTGGGTCCTTCTGTCCACCAAGGTCACACCGTCCCGCTTCTCCTGGCTTTGCGATGAGCCTTGAGGTCAGGCAGTGTCAGGCCCCCGCCAGGTCTTCCTTCCCAAAGTCGCTTTGGTTCTTCTAAATCCTTCTAAATCCATACGAATTTTAGAATCAGCTTGTCAATTTCTACCCCCCCCCAAAAAAAACCTGCTGCTATTTTAATTGAGATTGTCCTGAGTCTATAGACTGACTTGGGGGAGAATTGTCATCTTAACAATATTGAATCTTTTGGCCCATGAACACAGATATTGCCCCATTATTTAGGTCTTGTTTGATTTCTTTCAGCAATTTTTTTTCTAGTTTTCAGAGTACAGGTTTTAAGCATCAGATTTATTCCTAAGTATTTTATAATTTTTGTGCTATTCAAAATTATTCTTTTAAATTTTAATTTCTGAATGTTTGTTACTTACTAAAATATACAAATAAAATTGATTTTTGTACTTTGACCGTGAGATCGTGCAGCCTTGGTAACTCACTTATTAGTTCTAGTGGCTTTCTGTAGATTCCATCTGATTTCTACACAGATGATTATGCAGTCTGTGAATAAAGACGGTTTTACTTCTTCCTTTCCAATCCAAATGCTTTTTTTCTTGCCTGGCCAGGTTCTCCCATAAAAATGTTAAATAAAAGTGGTGAGAGTGGACTTCCTTGCCTCATTACCGATCTTAGGGAGAAATCTTCAGTTTCTCTCTATTAAGTATGATGCTAAGTAAAGTATTTTCATAGATGTTCTTTATCAGGTTGAAAAAGATCCTTTTTACTTCTCATTATTATTAGGAATAGATGTTAGATTTTGTAAATGCTTTTTCTGCATCTTTTGAGATGACAGTTTCACATTTTATTCTGTTAATATGGTAAGTTGCACTGATTTTTGTTGTTAAACCATCCTTGCATTCCTGGAATATGTATTCCATGATGTATTATCCTTTTTATATATTGTTGCATTTGATTTGCTGAAAACATTCAAAGATTTTCCCCATCTATCTTCATGAGGGACATTGGTCCAGTTTTCTTTTCTGGCTTTGGTGTTGGGATAACACATTGAGAATTTATTTAGGAAAAGCATTCCTCCTGGGTGTCTCCTCTACTCTCCATCCTCTGCTCCTTCATGTCTGACACATCTGCTCACTAAGTGTGTGGGGTTTCCCCATGCCAAGCTGAATGCTCTACCATTTAACTCAATTCTGACACTGTCTACCTGGAGAGAGCATCAGACCCTGCAAGTGAAGGGCTGGTCTAGCAAGACCACCCCTGACCTCACCTCCAGATGCTGATTGCATACTTCCTGTGACTATAAATCAGAATTTCCCATGAACCTCTTCTTGGCTTGGGTCACTTGCTAGAGCAGGAAAACAGTTTACTTATTAGGTTACCAGTTGCCTTTAAAAGGATGTGACCTGGAAACAGCCTGATGGGAGAGATGCACAGGGCAAGGCATGAGGGAAGGGTGTGGAGCTTCCATGATCTCTGGATGCACCAATCTTCCAGCACCTCTACAGGGTCACCAACCTAGAAGCTCTCCAAATCCATTCTTTTGGGGTTTTACAGAGGCTTTATTACATAGGCAAGACTGACCAAATGATTGGCCATTGGCAATTGATTCAGCTTCTAGCCCCTCTCCCTTCCCCAGAGGCAGGGTAAGGAGGCTGGGGCTGAAACTTCCAACTCTCTAATTACATGGTTGGTTCCCCTGGCAAACAGCTCCCATCCCTAGGGGCTTTCCAAAAGTCACCTCATTAATATAAACTTTGGTGTGACAGAAAGGGGCTTGTTATGGAAGGTAAAAGCCCATTTCACCTTTATAGTTCTGGAGCTATTTCAAGAGCTGGGAGCAAAAGATGTCCCTTATAGCTCTAATCACTTTAAGAAATGAAAAAATTTTAGGAGCATTTGTTAGGAACCATGAGTAAAGACCAGAATATATATGTATTTTTTATTATAAATCACAATATCACAGAAGTACTCACTCATTTTGCAGTTTTCTAGAGGAGTTTGTGTAGAATTGGCATGACTTCTTAAACATTAGGTGTAATTCTCGGGTGAGACCACCTGGGCCTGAACTTTCTTTGTGGGAAGATTTTTAACTACAACTTCAATTTCTTTAATAAATATAGGGCTGCTGAGGTTCTCTGTTTCTTCTTGAGTGAGCTTTAAAGGTCTGGAAATTTCAAGAAATTTGTCCACTTTATCAGATTTGTCAAATTTATTGACATCAAGTTGTTCATAATAGTTTCTCATTATCCTCTTAATAGCTGTGGGATCTGTAGTGATGTCACCCCTCTGATTCCTCATGTTCCTGGTATCTTTTCTCACTTTTTCCCTAATCAGTCTGGCTAAAGGCTTAAAAATTTTATTGATCTCAAAGAATCAGCTTCTGGGTTTCATTTATTTTCTCCGTTGTGTTTTTATTTCCTGTGTCATTGATTCCTATTCTTCATTGTTTCTTTTCTTCTGCCTAGATGAGGTTTCATTTGATCCTCTTTTTCTAGTTTTTAAGGAGAAAGCAGAAGTTATTGATTTGAGAACTTTCTTCTTTTCTGATATTGGCACTTTGGTGCTATTGATTTCCCTCTAAGTTCCTCTTTAGTAACTATATCCCACAAAGTTTGGTATGTTGTATTTTCAGTTTTATTCAGTTTAAAATACTTTCTAATTGCCCTTTTAATTTCTTCATTGAAGATGGCTTATTTAGAAATGCATCATCTAGTTTCTAAGCTTTGGGGAATCTTGTAGATATCTTTCTGTTCTTGATTTCTAGTTTAATTCCATTGTGGTCAGAGACTATAGTTTTATGATATGAAATTTTTAAAATACACTGAGACTTGTTTATGGTTCAGAATACATAAATGTCATTTCTGAGTCTGACACCTGCTAGGTCACAGGCTGGAGCAGCTGGGAGAATAGAGGTCACACCTTAGCATGTTTTGTATATAATTCTCCAGCCAGAGTGCCCGCCACATGGTTAGTGCTCACTGGGCATTACCAATTAGTATTACTATTAATGAAGAAGGCAAGGGAAGGTGATGAGCTCCAATCAGAGTAAGGCAAGTTTGGGGAGCCTGTGGGATGGAGACTGGAGAGGAGAGCCCCACTGTCCGTTGGGGTTTGGCTGTGGGGCTCAGTAAGAGAGCAGATGTCAGAGCTGATACTGGATGGTGCCTGAGGGTGAGGGTGGGCGTGAAGCCACCAGATTAGAGCCAGGATGTCCCTCGGCTCCTCAAGAGCAGCCAAGTGGAGGGAGGCGGCTCTATGTGCCTGATCACTCAGAGGCTGGGCTGGCCCAGGCAGAGTGACCCCTGCTGCCTTCTACTCCCAGTGTGGGGGGCCAAGGGGATTCTGCCCTTGACTGGATGCTCAGGGAGGACAGGGGCTCCATGGTGGTTCTGAGTCCTGACATGCTCTGTTTCAGACTGGAAGAAGCGCTTCATCGGCATACGGATGCGGACCATCACACCAAGGTTGGTGTCTGAAGGGCGCTGCTCCCTGCCGCCCATCCAATCTCATGCCTCTCCTCCACCCACCTCCCAGACCCTGGCCCGGACATGTCTGGCCACGGGCGGATGCTCTAGCAGACCAGACACACTCATCCTTCTGAGCCTCTGCTCAGGCTAGTTCCTCTGCCTGGAAAATCTTGCCCACTTTGTCTGGTAGACTCCTTGGGCTCCCACAGGACTCTATTCAGGTGCCCTTCCTCCAGGAAGCCTCCCAGATTAATTTCCTGTGGCCGCCATAACAAATTACCACAAACTTGGTGGCTTAAAACAGAAATTCATTCTCTCACAGTTCTGGAAGCCAGAAGTCCAAAATCAAGGTGTCAGCAGGGCTGCACTTCTGCTGGATTCTTCCAGGGAAGAACCCTTCCTTGTGTCTCCCAGCTTCTGGGGGTTCCAGGTGTTTCTTGGGTTGTAGTTGCATCACTCCAAACTCTGCCTTTCTCATCACATGGCGTCTGCTTTCTATGTGTCTGTGTCCAATCTCCCTCTTTGTTCTCTTATAAAAACACCAGTCATTGGGTTTAGGGCCCACCCTAAGTCAGGCTGATCTCCTCTACAGATCCTTAACCAACTGTGTCTGCAAAGATCCTACTTCCAAACAAAGTCACAGTCCGAGGCCCTGGGCGGACATGAGTTTTTGCAGAGGACACTACTCTGCCTCACCAGGTTACTCAAGTGGGAGAAGGCGCCTCCTCTTCACTTGCATAGCTGGGCTCCCTTCCCCAGCTTTGCAGTGGTCCCACAGCGTCAGCATTGCCTGCCCCCAACCTTGACCATGGGCTCCTTGGGAGCAAGGACTGTGTCTTGCTCATCCCTCTGCTTCCCCACCTCTCAGTACCAGGTCTACACCAGAGTGTGTGCCTACAAATACTGAATGCGTGACATAGAGAAGGGGTTGGGGAAGAGGAAGAAGAGGGAGGGAGGAAAGGAAGCAGAAGGGAAGAAAATGCAAAGTCAAGTCCAGGGGTTTGAAAAGGGAAGAGGTCGCTGCTCTGGGGGAAGAACTAAGGCTCACCAGACCCTCCCACCCACACAGTCCCTAAAACGACCATACTTCCTGTTCATCTAGGGAATAAGTCTGAAAGTAATTTGGAATGAAGACCAATATACCAGTTTATCCTTTAAAGAGGTTCTTTCTTTCTCTCCTTCCATCCATCCATCACCATCTGTCCAGTCCCCGTCTCTCCACTCCATCACTCACCCATTGTCTGTTCACCCTCCTTCCATCTGTCCATTTATCCATCCATCTATCCATCCACCTGATCGTCCCTCCCTCTACCTTTCCTTCCTTTTCCATCCATCCCCTGACCCAGCCTCACATCTATCCGTCAGCCTCCCCTCTCCATACTTCTGACCATCCCCTCCACGGGAGATTTCTCTTGAGGAGCCCGTGTTGAGTGGGGGCCACAGATAAGAACCAGTGACAACCCCGGATGGGCAGTGGCAGGACAGGGCAGTATGGGAGCCCAGGAGAGACTCCTTGCCTGGCCTGGGCGGTGGGGGGATGGAGGGGGAGTTACTTCAGCGGCTCAGAAGATGTGCTTTCACAGTGGAACTGCCTTTTCAGTTTGGTGGAAGAACTGAAGGCCGGCAACCCAGACTTCCCGGCGGTCAGCAGTGGGATTTACGTGCAGGAGGTTGTTCCAAACTCGCCTTCTCAGAGGTAGGCTCCGCCAGAGGAAGCGGGGAGGCCGGGTGGGCGGGCACAGAGCCTGGGTCTGGCCTGCTTCACTGACCTCGCATGACCTCGAACTTCCTGGCAACATGACGCAAGGTAGAAGTGGCCAGGGGGATTCTGGCTGGTCCTCTATGCTGAGGGCAGGCTGGAGAGACGAAGTACCCAGCAGAGCACTAGCCCCCGAGGCCCCTTCAACCCAACAGGACCCTTCCTTCCTGTTCTGTGTGCTGCTCAGGAGGATGTGTCAGAAGACATGGACTCTGTGTCCTTCTACCATGAGCCCCGCACGCATGCTCAGCCCGCAGCCAGCCTGCAGCAAAAATTGTTGCAATATAGATCCACAAAGCCAGAAAATAACCACCCAAACTCAAGCTCTTTTTTCCGGGTTGCTGTACCCCACTGATTCAGCAGACAGCAGTCATCAAGAACAACCACATGCAGGGCACCCCAAGAGCCAGAGAAGGGGGCTTGGTGGGGACCGAGGATGCCGCATGAGCTGGGCATTCCATACGCATTGTCTCAGTTAATCCTCACTGTGGCCCAGGAGGTGCGGGCTGCTGCTCTCACCCCACTTCATAGATGGGAAGACTGAGGCTCAGTGAAGTCACTCTTCCGAGGGCACACAGCACACACGTGTGGATCTGGGCTCTGTCACCCATGCGCCTAACCACTGCCCTCCTCCTGGGTGAAGGGGAAGGTCGCAGCAAGTCAGGTGCAGAAGGGAGGCTGGCCAGCTCACTCTGCTGCTCATGTGAAGATCTTAGCAGCTGTTGTAACATTAGAATCAACTCCCTGGACCTCGCTGTAATTTACAAAGCATGTTTCCACATAGGATGGTAGATGTGGAAAGTGAGGCTCCAAGGGGCAGGATTGCTGGCCCAAGGCAATCCAGCCCTGCAGCCCCCAGCCCTTCTGATGCATAGAAGTAGCCCCGCAAAGCCCAAGCCTGTTGGAGGACGCGGTTTTCATCTGGTGTAAGAACCTTGCAGTCAGGGCCCTGGTCTTACCTGCTGAGGTGATTTTTCTTAACCTGCTGCAGTTAAAACCCACTGTGCCCAGGGCCTGGGTCTCGCAGGGATGTGCGGTGACCCTGTGTCTTCCCTGTTGGCAGAGGGGGCATCCAAGATGGCGACATCATTGTCAAGGTCAACGGGCGCCCTCTGGCGGACTCGAGCGAGCTGCAGGAGGCTGTCCTGACTGAGTCCCCCCTGCTGCTGGAGGTGAGGCGGGGGAACGATGACCTTCTCTTCAGCATCGCACCCGAGGTGGTCCTGTGAACGTGGGCCACCTCCCTCCATCGCCGAGCTCCAGAGCCTGCGGCCAAGCACAGGTGCCAGCAGACTGGTTCCGTCCCAAGCTGCTGCCTCCCGCAGGATCAGGACAAGGGACTGCGGCTGGTCCACAGCAGAGCCAGTGGCCTCCTCCCAGCCTTCCAGGGTCAGAGCCACAGGCTGGGCTTGGCTGGGGGTCCGCATCTCAGCCTTCAGGGAGCGTTGGCTTCCACGTCACAGGGCCCCTGGGGCAGCCTGATGTCCCCACCCCCAACAAATGCTCCTGAGGGCCCGTCCCAGTTCCCTGGGTCTAGATAACTCTTGTACTTCCCCGAAGTCCCATCCTCTCTCCCACCTTCCTGTCTTTGCGCCTATCCATACCTCTCTCTGAAATGCTCTCTGCTCCTCCCACCCGACTCTCGCCTCTTCAGGTCTCAGCCCCCCAGCCTCCTCCTCTCCTAGGTTCTCCTCCCTGGCCCCCCACGCCCAGTAGCACAGAGCCCACCACGTTGAATGACCAGGGCTGTTTGCCTGGTCAGCCTGGAGTCCCTGGAGGGTGGGCCACGTCTGCCCCCTTGAGGAGTCAGGTGTGGCAGGTCTGGCCCGGAGCCGACCCCGCGGGATGTTCCCTGGCTGCCCAGCTGAGCCCTGGGGCTGGGCGACAAGGTCCGCCTTCCCAGGCGGGAGAGGAGCTGGCAGGGAGCAGAGTGTGTCTGGCCCCCCCGGAAGGCCAGCTCATCCTCTGAGAGGAGACCAGGGGGCGGTAGGCCGAGGAGACGGGGACCCACAGAGGGAGGGTGGCGAGGACTGAGCCGGCCTCGCCTCCCGTGCTGGTCTGTGTGGAGCAAGGACTGGCAGCATCACCCCAGGAGCCGGCGAAAGGTGCTTCCTCTCTGCGGGGAGCCTGTTTCTAGGCGGGTCCGTGAGCTTCGCTGTCCAGTCCGGTCCCATGTTGCTTGTACTGTATGTTTCTCTACTGTACGGAAATTAAAGTTTACAAAGCACAGAGTCCCTCCCCAGCAGGGGCGTTTGGGGCAGCCCACCCAACGCCAACAGCTTCTCCTGCCCCAGAGCCAACACGTCAACAGACAAGAAGACCTCGGACCAACCACCTCGAGCACAGGGCATCACCACGCACCGCCGCCCGGCTCCCCGTTCACCTTGGCCCCCTGGTCCCAGACAAGACGCCTCCCCTCCCCATGCCGTGGCCTCTCCCTCCATGCAGAAGGGCACCGAGACCACCGACCTCCCGGCAGCCGGGCGGAATACTCGGAGAGACACCTGGCCCGCAGCAGCAAGCCCCGCTAAGCCTGCGGAGTGTGCCTGCCAGGCCGCGTGATAAAGCTGTCCTTGCATCTGCCCTGCATCACCGTCCCCGCAGCACCCCCAGCATCGGGAATGAGGCAGAAAAGGATGGGGCAGGCTGCCCAGGCACAGATTGGGGGCGGGGGGCGCTGCCAGCACGGCGCCGAGGGCTGTGAACTCTGAACACCGAGAGCCAAATCAGAAGTGGCCCTGCGGTTGCAAGTCGGGGAATCAAGGTGAGGGTGAGGGGCTCCCACTGGGGCTGAGAGAGAGGGTCCCGGCCCCGAGTGCTGGACCACCAGCCCAGAAGGGTCTCGGTCCCCTGGTCCAACCCTCGCAAAGCAACCGGGCCTGCCCCCAGCTGTGTGACCTCAGGCACCTTCTCCCTCAGGAGTGGGGGGTTAGGGAGTGAACTGCAGACTAAGTTCTGAGAGCCTGAGATTCGACAGGTCCAGACTTAAATGACCTGCCATGAGGCTTATTTTAGGAGACAGCCTCAGACGGCCGTGGCAGTGGCCAGAACTCTGCTCAGGACCCGGCGGGGCTCATAGGAGATCCGTGAAGACGCTGGGTGTGCACTGCTGTGTGCACTGTGCGCCAGCTGGCTGGCGGGGGGGAAGGAGGGAGTGAGACAAAAAAGCTCCCACTCTCAGGAAAGGATCAGAAACTGTCACGGGCGGCTTTTTAATGAGGGCCCTGTGAACTGGTTCACCAGGCCAGTTTCTCAATTCCAGGGCTCAGATTATCAAGTGGACTGAGCACCCCTCCCCACCCCTCGGCCGCACCCAGGCACTACTGGGGAAGGAGGGGCCGGGCACGAAGGCCGCCCTGCGAGTGACATTCCAGCCCCCACCACAACATGGTCCCTGCCACCACTGGCCGGCCTGCCCCCTTCCATTCGCCCTGAGCTGGCCTCACACAGTGTCACCCTCCTGTTACAGCCCTCTTCACTGCCAGCGTCTTCTGGAAATGCCAGAACACAGCCACAGAACCTGGTTCAGCCCACATCACAGGGCTACCCACAGCCAGTCCCCCCATCCCTCCCTTCCCATCCAGAGTGGGCTGGACCATCCCCACAGAGCAGGCCCTGGACCATCCCACCGCCCCCCAATCTGGAACAGTCCCAATGTCCAAAGTCTGTCCGCCCTCTGAGGTCTCTGCTCTCACTCCCACCAGGCAGGGCCCCCGTCCCCACCTTCCACACTCTCAATGGCCCCCAGAGCTTGGCCTTTGTTACTCAGCAGCCAGGTGGTCCCCCCTAAGAGTAAGGAGCCTGGGGGTGTTGGGGCAGTGGCCAGGACAAGGCTGCTGGGGTGTGGGCAGAAGGTGAGCTGGAAACAGGGCACTGAAAGCAGAGCTGTGAACTTGACCAGGGCCCAGTATCTGAGCGGGAACTGATAAGGGCATCCAAGATAAGGGAGTCCTGCGGTTCCTGGTGAGAGCTGCTTCCTGACTTCCGGATTGCAGTGTGAGCACATGGAGGGGGGGAGTCAGTCCCTTCTCATAGGGGCAGCCACCCCACCATGAAGTCCCCATTGTCATCTGACCCTGCTCACCCCCAAAAGCCCCACCTCCACGTACCACCACCATCATATACATCACAGGGGCTAGGGCTTCAGCACAGGAATCTGGGGGACACAATCCAGTCCTCAGCACAGAGTGGGGGCCTGTGGTATTGAGCTGGTGGGCTCGGGCAGCTGAGGGGAACGGGGCTGAGATCCCCTGAGGAACTGTGCAGATGGGCCCAGACACTTCCCGGAGGCAGGGAAGCTGGCGGTGCTGGTCCACAGACCCCGCCCTCTCACATTTGAGGGGGCGGAGCTAGTGCCCACCTTGCTGGAGGGAACCCGCTGGCCGAGGGTCACAGAGACAGGACACTGAGGATAGCACTGACAGTGAGCCCAGAATTGTCCCTGGAAGTGGCAGGTGACCTGAGAGGTGGAGGGGAGCATGAGGGGACACCAACAGCCCCTCCTGCCTAAGATTTTGAGAGACAGACAGTGGAAGTGCCAGGCACCCGCCCCATAGATGCCAGTCTTTGTGTACTTGCAGTGCCCCAGATAGGTCACCAGCCCCCTCGGTATTTCATGGAACCGCCTTCACCCTGAGGTCTGGAGCTGGGGTGGACCAGACTCCCTGAGCATGGCCTCTGTGGGCATTAACACGGCCAACCCATCATCGTCCCCTCTTCTCCACCACCACCCGGAGCCCCTTGGGTTTGGAGGGGAGAGAGGAAGGGGGCAGACACAGGGCCCAGCAGGGGAGGGGCCCCTGCCCAGAGGGGCGGGGCTGAAACCCATCTGTCCCCAACGCAGCTTTGTTGCAATAAGTGCTGAATTAAATGTCACCTGGGAGGTTCCTGACTCATAGTCTGGCCCCAAGAGTGCCCCATAATGTCACTTCACATCCAATCCCTCCCTGCCACCAGCCCCCTGGGTGGCAGGGCTGTACCACCCTCCATGACCTCGGGTTGTCCATGGTGAAATGGGAGGTGGGATGTGGGGGTCCCTGAGCTCGGGAGTCCACCAGGCCTGGGCTGTGGTCTCGGCTTGGCCCCTCTCTGGCTGACCTCTGTCGGGGCCCCTGGCTCTACGTGCCTGCATCCAGGGGAGCCCCTGGTCGCCACCTCACTGGGAGCCGGGCCCCTCGCCCCGTGCTGGGGGCTGTCTGCTTGCCCGCCCGGCTGGCCCCGCCATGGTGGCAGTGGGCTCTGTGGTGGTCAAGGCCTCTGTCCCCCACCAGCCGCTCTGTCCTGACTACACCCAGTGGGGAAGAGCTGGCCTTCCCGCCGCTGCTCCAGCCGCTCATGGTGAAAAACAACTTTTTCAGAGCCTGCCAGCTGCCGCCTGAGCCGTTGTGTAACCCCCAGGCTCCTGACGCAACCCCCGGAGGCTGGGCTCTTGGCCCACCCCCCACTCCATGTCCTGGAAGCTGTAAGCAGGGTGCTGACAAGCCAGAGCCCCATGGGGGAGGGACCCCCCCTTCCAGCCTCGGGTCCCTCCATAAACACCGGGAGTCCTGGAAGGACAGGCCTGGAAGGGACTTCACGCCTTCCTGTGTCCAAGCGACCCATTGCACAGAGGCCAAAACTGAGGCCCAGAGAGAAGGACATGGGGTCACACGTGGGCTAGGGCTGGCCCACAGGGGGCTGGGCTGGGCTCCTGACTGCCCCTCAGGCCGGGCTGGAGCAAACAGCTGTGGCCGCAGCTGCAGCAGGACAAACATCCGCTGTCTGAGTGCGTAGGGCTGAACCCGGAGCACCGGGGGGCCGTTCCTGGGAGCAGAAAACCTGCGAGTCTCGGCAACTTCCTCCCAGAGTTCCTCCCTGCCCCCCCAGGATTAGTGGATCCAGAACACGGTGACCAAAGATGGGAATTCTGGAATGGGTCAGATGCGAGGGAAACAGTGGGGGCTCTGGCACTGTTACCCGGGCCCTGAGCGGCGCCTGGGGGGACTAGGCTGGGACCAGCCTGCCAGCACTGCTCAGTCTGTGTCTGTACGGGTGTCCCGCCTCCAGCCACCCCTCCCTCCACCCCGCAGGTGCCGGACACTCACCTCCCCGCTTGCAGTCCCCCCGCTGCCCTGCCCTCGGTCCACACCCTCCACCCTGCAGGATCCAGCTCTGCTCTAAACTCCCTGCACTCCACGCGCTTCCCCAGCCCCCCCCCCGTCTCTGTGCAGGCTGCTCCCCGTCCCTGGACGCCCCACCCCCACCCCAGGCTGCCCCAGGCCTGCTTCTTTCCCGCCGACCATCCCCTCCTCTGTGATGCGCTGAAGAAGTCCCCAAAGCTGTCCACGTCATGACCCCAGAACCTACGTGGCCAGGGGGGCCTTGCGGCTGTGATCATGTGCAAGGTCTGAGACGGGAGGTCACCCTGGATGGTCTGGGGAGCCCCGTGCCATCACAGGGTCCTTAGTGCAGAGAGTCAGGGGAGTCAGACTAGAAGACGTGACCATGGGAGCAAGAGGTTGGGGGACATGAGGAAGGGACTAAAGACCGAGGGCGCTTCAGGAAAAGGTGAGGAAGTGGGATCTCTCCCGGAGCCGCCCCCGGGAGCAGTCAGCCCCGCCCACACCAGGACTTCAGCCAGTGACTCTGAACCTCAGTAGCACTGTTTTAAGCCATTACCTTTGTGGCGAGTTGTTGCAGCAGCGACAGGAATCCCATCCGTCCACTGCCTCCAGGATGCCCGCGCCCGGCCACGCCAGGTCCCCAGGGAGGCCCCTGTCTCCGGCATCCGGCCCACCGCACTGCTCCGCTGTCTGCCGACCGCATCCCCCTCCGAATGACGGCTCCAGGGGCTCATGCCCTTCTCTGAATCACAGCCTTTCCTCAGAGCCAGCCCAGGGCCCGCAGCATGGCAGGTGCCAGGGAACACACTCCAGCTAGGTGGGGCTTGTGAACCCGAGTTCCTCTGAGTCCTAGAATGCCCACGCCTGCCACATCCGGCAAGCCAGACCGCCAAATTCCATATCAGGGAATGCCAAGATGCCCAGAGGTGTGAAATGTGGAGAGGAGGGGACAAGACGATGGGGTCGGGCAGAGGAGACCCCACTTTCCTCGCTGCCACAAGTTTCTCCACGCCCAAGGACAAAGCCCCCCTGCAGGTGTCCATGCCGACGGAGCTGGCCACATGCTGTCCCTTTACCCACTTGGAATCACCAAGCCTCACCCCGGGACCCTCTCCAAGCTCCAAGGACACCCCAGGCCAAGCGAGCCACCAGGGGAAATGGACCCCCACCCACCTTGGCCTCCATCCCACTTCTGCCCCTCATTTCGAAGGAGGTTCTCCCCACTCTTTTAAAGAAATTTGGAGGGGAGTAATTAGGTTTACTTACTTATTTATGTATTAATGGAGGTGCTGGGGACTGAACCCTGTGCATGCTAAGCACGTGGTTTATCACTGAGCTGTACCCTCCCCCCAAGACCCACACCCCCATTCTTGCTTGTGAGGCTCATCCACACTGCTGCGCAGCTGCGGTGGTCACTGCCCCCCACCGCAGAGCGGCCAGTCCATGAACGCCGGTCTCCTGCTGGACATTCAGGCTGCATCCAGCCCGAGCCGCGGCTCCCCGCGTGGACGGGAGCATCTGTGTCTGCGTCTCTGGCTACTGGGCAGGGGATTGTGCTGGGCACATTTCTGCAAGTGAAACTGCTAGGTCATTGGGTGTATGTAGATCCCATTTTGGTAGAAATGTAAGCTTTTCAAAGTGGTTTTACTAGCTCGTACTCCCCACAGTGTGGTGAGAGTTCCCATTGCTCCACACCCTCACCAACGCTTGTTGGGGTCAGCCTTGAACTTGAGGCTCCTGTGAGCTTGCAGATCCGTGGCTCCGGGCACAGGTAGCGGCTCTGCAAATGCTCGCTGCTCACTCAGGTGCCCTTTCTGGGGCAGGACCTCTCCCACCTTGCCTTTTTCTTACTGCTTGGTAGTTCTTTTATGCACTGTAGAAATGAGCTCTTGAAAGTTTTTTGTGTTGAAACATCTTTTCCCTCTTTTTTAAAATGTTATTACTATTCTATGTTATTAATAGAGGTACTGGGGACTGAACACAGGACCCTCTGCGTGCTAAGCGCGCGCTCTACCCTGAGCTATGTCCACCCGCCGGATGCGTCTGTTTTAATAGCTCTGTTTACCAGTCTTTGCCTGCAAAGCTAGTGTTTCTTATGTCTGATTTAGAAATTATCTTCCTACCTCAGAGTCCCTTACCTTCCTGTTAGCTTCCTGAAGCTTCATTATTTTACATTTTACATTTCAATGGGGGATCCAACTGGAACTGACTTTTGTGTGTGGTGCAAAGGAGAGGTCACGTTCCATTCTTCCCATCTGGACGTACGTGCATATCATTGTCCCAAAACAGGCAATTCTTTCCCCCTTTGTTATAAACCAAGCTCCCATATATGCACAGTCTGTTTCCCGGTGAGGACAGAGTGACAGGCACCTGCAGTGAGACACTGTCCCTGTGCCGCAGGTGGTCATGAGGAGAGGGTGTGAATGCACACACAGCACCTGCAACCTACGGACACATCCCCAGGGCAGACAGACACGAGGTTTGCTTTGTTTATATTTTTTAAATGAAAAATCTTTGATTATGAAATATGTCAAGCCTACAGCAAAGAATAGAAAATATAATTGAACTGTGAACCTATCCCCCGACACTGTCAAATGGTAGCTTTCTGATACATTTGTTTCAGATGTTCATCTTTCAAATACCGAAATCCCCAAACACGCCGCAGACAACCGCTCCAGTCTCCAGCACCAGCCCCACCAGCCCCACCAGCCGCACCAGACCGTTGGCTTTGCGGTGGGTCTGCTGCTGTGGCCACGGACGCATGTACAACCGTCACTCCTTGTGGGGAAGTGGTCTTTTCTCTCTGGAGGCTTTTAAGACCTTTTTGTCATCGGCATGTTAAAGGGGTGGGGGGAGGAATGGGCCACAGAAGACCAACAGGGGCTGCAAACCTTGTGTAAAGTCTGAAGTATTTGCTGTCTGGCCCTTTACAGGGGTTTGTGATCCCGCTCGAGGGGCTGTCACTCTCCTCCCTGAACACCCCCTCCAAACTCACCCGCGTGCCTTTCCACCAAGAGCTTGAACAGATGCAATTTCCATGAAGTTGTTTCATTTCCAGCAGTGTTCCCACACCTCCTATGGCCTGCTGCCTCCAGCTAGCAGCTGCCTAGCTCACCCACCCTGCTGTCCAGCTCCGTGTGACCACCACGTGGACACCCGCGCCCCCGCACACACGTACGTGGGTCTATGTGCACGCAAATCCACACCCAGGACATGCACACGGTTGCCTGCGTGCGCAGCCCACACAGAACCCAGGGCCCGTGCGCTCACCGGGCAGCGGTCACTGAGTTGGCTGACTGACTGGATCACTTGTCACAACTTTTCCATGGACTGTCCCCATAGTTGGTGATAGATTTCCTGACAAAATCACACCCCAGGCAGCCCCAGTGTGCATGGACAGAAGGTTAGATAGACAAAATGCAGTCCTTCCACACAACAGGATATGACTCAACACTAAGAAGGAAGAGAAGGGGGGGTGAAGCTCAGGACAGAGCGTGTGCTGAGCAAGTGCAGGGTCCCGGGTTCGATCCCGGTATCTCTATTAAAGTAAATAAATAAAAAACCCTAATTACCTCCCCTCAAAAAATAAAAAAATAATAAAAAGGGGTCATCTCAGTCCCTTTAAAATAGAATAACATAAAATAAAATGGAACCTTGATCAAAATTCATCAAATTTTACATCTGAAATGTGTGTAGTTTACCGTACAGGAATCATAACACAATAAAGGTGTTAAAAAAAAATAAAAACACATTCATCAAGAGTTCTTTAAACTCTAAACTTTTGCTTAAAAAAATAAATAAAATGAAGATTTGCTATACGAAAAAAAAGGAAGAAGATTCTGACGCCTGCGACGACATGGACGAGCCCTGAGCACGGTGCGCTCAGTGAGGTGAGCCGGGTGCAGAGGGAAAACCCTGTCCGCTGCCCCTCGTGTGAGGCCCCTGGAGCAGTCAGGTTCCCCGGGACGGGAGCGGAGCGGTGGGTGCGGGGCCGGGGCGGGGGGGAGGTGCTGCTTCCCGGGGACAGAGCTGCGGTTTTCACAGGTGGGGGTGACGGCTGCACAACGATGTGCACGTACTTAACGCCCCAGAGCTGGATGCTTCAAAATACAGTCAAGATGGTAAATGTTATGCTTTGTGGATTTTATCACAGTAAAACTATTTTTAATTGTTAACATGGCAAAATTTGTTATATATATATTTCACCCCAGTTTTAAAAAGTGAAAAGGAAGTCACCCCGGGCACATTGGGTACCACCTTTCCGAGGATCAGACCAAGAGGCAAGTCCGTTTTGCCCTCGTTCCAGTGGAACTGTGGTCTGGGTCTCAATACCAATGAGATCAGTTGTGTGTGGAGCCCGGGACGTGCGCCAGACGGGCACTAAGGGTGCGAGATGCTGTCTGCCTGGTTGGATGCCCCCGGGAGCCCTGGGCGGAGCTCTGCTGTCTGAAACCTGGCAGCAGGGGGATGAGAGCCAAGTCACTCTGACCCCGGAATCCAGGCCCTGGGCACCACACTGTCCTGCCCGCTGGCCCTTCCTCCCTTACAGAGTGAAAAATTTCATTCATTCATTGTGTCCCCAGAGCTGTCCTGAGTGAGAACAGAGGCAACTCTACACAGGCTCTGGCCTCAAGGGGCTCTCAGTCTGGCAGGGAAGGAATCTCAGTGTGACCACTGCTCTGAGACAAAAAGCATGCAAGCTGGCCTGACAGGCAGGGTGTGCTTCCTGCAGGAGGTGACATTTGTGCTGTCCTTTGAGGATGAAAGAAGGAGGAAATGCTGAAAGACAGAGAAACCGTATCTTGGAAAAATTAAGCCCATGGCTTTTGGGGTTCAACAGACCGACTTTCAAATACCAAACCTCCCACTTACTGACTGCTAAGGCAAATAACGTACCCTGTCTGAGCCTCCATTTTCTCATCTACGAAATGAGATGGCAAAGTATCCATCTCGTGGGGTGGTGATGTGGATGGAGAGAGGGTGCAGCTCAAGCGTCCGCCTCGCGCCGGCCCACAGTGAGCCTGCAGTAGGTGACGGGGTTGTGCGCTTTGTGTTACCGCGACGGTCCGGAGCTCCTGGCTCCCGCAGCCGGGGGCTGTCTAACTCTGAAAAGCAGTGACAATGATGCACTGTCTCAAGCACTCTCCCTTCAGCAGGCAGGACCACTCGCTCTCCTGAGCCTGCCTGCTCCCACACGCCTGGCACCGGGGGCTGCCCCAGGCGGAAGTTGCCTTTTTACAAGACTAACAGCAACACACTTCTGCACGCATTTTTATACTGTATTTGGGTAGGAAGCATCGATGTGTCCGGGTCATCCGAGGGCTGGGCGGTGACCTGGCCCCCGTCCACTCAAGTCGAAGCCTCGGCCAGCAGCCCATGTCACCCGCAAACAGAGACATTTTCTATTTTGGTGTCGCAGAGAAGGCTTCTCGTGGACGGGATCCAAGTTGGCCATTCTCTTGACAATGTGTTTGTGTTTAGCACTGAACTGGGTCTAAAAATAGGTCTGGGTGAAGTGGCTGGAGAGGCCGGCACTCTGCATGGCCAGAGGCAGGTTTAGGGGGTCAGGATGGAGCCCCAGCTGAGGATGGGAGGAGAGCACACAAAAGACCCTGCCCGCCGGCCTCCCTGAGCCCCCATCTGAGCAGACCTCCCCTTCTCCCCAGGACCAAAGGCTGCCTCTTCCAGGAAGCCTTCCTGACTCCTCATCTGGGGTGGCCTTCTTAACCCTCACCTGCTGCCAGTTTACCTGCCTATCTCGCCCATGAGACTGTGAGCTTCTCAAGGGCAGGGCTAGGTCTGTCTGATTCTTCTGTGCCTTCTTAGCACTTGGCCTAGGTGCTCAGGGAAAGCTTTGAGTCAAGCCCACCTGACTTCTCACTTTGTTGCTGTATCCCCAGCTCTGTGACCTCAGTCAAGCCCCTCTCCCTCTCTGGGCCTCAGTTTCTGCACCTGGAAAGCAGAACAACAATCCTCCTCACAGGGTGGTTGTGAAGCTTAGAGTATCCAGGCTCCCCCATCCTTGTTGCCCTTGAACACTTGTACCCACGTGAAGTGTCCTTTCACCTGGATAACGGGGACAAGGGACTCATGCTGGGGACAATAATGGTGTACACTTAGGTTTCATCAGGAATAAATGGGATAGCGCAGGTAAAGTAAAACTAAAACTCTGCTTGGGACTTAGTAAGTGTCCCAGAATACTAGTAGCCATCATCACCAAAACCATCATCTCATCATCACCATCACCCTCCTCCTCATCAAAATCCCCACTACACTGCCTCATCATAATCACTACCATGATCATCACCTTCATCACCACCATCACCACCGCTGCTATCATCACCATCATCACCACATCACCACCCTCATGACCATCACCCTCATCACACCACCATCATCATCACCACCACCATCACCACATCATCACCACCATCATCACCATCACCACCACTGTTATCGTCACCATCATCACCTTCATCACCACCATTATCATCACCATCATCACCACCATCATCACCGTCATCACCACCACCCTCATCATCATCACCACCATCATCACTAACATGATCATCATCTTCATCACCATCATCACCACCACTGTTATCATCACCATCATCACCCTCACCCTCATCACACCACCATCATATCATCATCACCACCGCTGTTATCACCATCATCACCACTCTCATCATCACCATCACCATCATCATCACCATCATCACTATCACGATCATCGTCATCAGTATTTCTCAAGAAGAATCCTCTCACAAACCGTAAGAGAGAAATATTAACTTTACTGAAGGTTTCTTTGGGAACAAGGTAGGGAAGGCGCATCACAGCCTTACTGGTGGCTCGAAATTGGCCACAGGGGAAGAATTAACACATGGAAAGTGGCAGATACCACAAATCAGAGCCCCCCCCCCCAACAGTACCAGTTGTTAAACATGTCCCAGCACCACCCCTCCCCACCCCCTGGCATCCACCTCCTGTGTTGATACCAGATCCAACTGTCCTTCTTCCCGGCCACCCTGGGAAGCCAGCAGGACAAACCTATGCCCCTCCCTAAGCCTCAGTTTCCCCATCTGTGAAATGAGGCATCTGGGCTTGGACTTTTAGAGTCTAGAAAATGAAGTCTTTCTCAAACTGGGATAATTTTTCTGCCTCAGTTTTTCCTAAGTGTTGTTCTTAAATAGTTCACGTGGAGTCAAGGCCCCAGGTTACCTTCCGCCCTCTTGCCTACAGGGCCCTGGCCCTCAGGGAAGTTGGTTGTCCAGTGACAGGCCTAGGCTGACTTGCCCCTGGCCGTCGGCCACACTGGCTGTGGGTGCCGGCTCCCTGCTCCAGCTCCTGTGGAAGCCTGGCCTTGGAGCCCTGCCTCCCATCATCAGAGCCCCAGGGAGTGTCACTGATGCTTCCCAGAGGGGGGACGTGCTCAGTGCCCAGGCAGGGGTCTGCCCTCAGAGTGGCCTAAAGTCCCCTGTCTGCCTGCCGGGGGACACGGCTGGGCACATCACACAGAGGATGCACAAGTGTCTGCAGGCATGAGGTAAGGGGCCAGTGTCTCTGGGAAAGGGGGATGGAGGGTGACAACCAGAATGGAATGCCATCCTACCGTCACTGGCAGAGCTGCGGGCCCGGTGGGGAGACCGGCTGTGCTCAGACCGTGCACCACGGGCCAGTGAACTTCTTGCAGGACAGTTTGGTCCATCTGTCTACTAGAGGGTTAAATTCACATCCCTCCGACCCAGAAATCCATCCTAGAGAAATACACATTTGTGCAAAACTACAGGCACGCATGGGAGGGGCCGCTCATTCCATAGCTAATGAGACCCTCACAGGGCTGACCCTGGGAAAACTGTTATCACCTCCCTGGATCCTGCCCTAGGCAGGTCCCCTACCCAGATGCTCAGAGAGCATCTCTCGGCCAACAGGTGGTTCTCTCCAAGCCCCTCACCTGGCTGGGGGCCTGCACAGCCCTCTCCTCTCACCCAGCGATGGTGGCGCACAGCTCCTGGCCAGCTCTCCCCAACACATCCTCCCCCCGGTCTCTCAACTACATTCACCAAAAACGGCTCACAGCTAAGGTTGGTATGGCCAGGACCCCTCGATCACACCCTAGTTACCCCTGCAGACAGAGGTCTGGCTCCTTCTCTAGAAGGGGTGGGCATCTAGCCCACTTTGCTGTCAGACACGAAGTCCTGGTCAGGGACGGCCCCATCGCATGACCCGTTAGCACAGCGACACTGTGCTGACCGCTCACCACGGGGAAGGCTCTGCTCTGAGCACTTGATGTCCGGGTGGCACGGAATCCTCTGATGATTCTGTAACCGTTTGTTTCTCACTTTTTCAGACAAGGAGACGTGCTCAGAGAGGTTAAGTGGTGGGTCCAGGCCACGCAGCACGAAGGTGGCAGAGCTGGAATATGAGCCTGGGTCTATCTGATTCCAAAGTCAAGCTGTGAGCTCCCGCACATGCTCCCGGCAGAGCCAGCACCCATCGCACACCTGAGCCTGAGCCTGCCGTCTGGGGACTGAGGGACCCACTTTGACTCAGAGTCTCTGAGCCACTGCCAGCCTCTGGCAGCCTCAGGCTCAGGGCCTCACAGATACCGGGCTGCCGATAAATACCTGTTGAATGTGTGAAAGTTTGTTGCCTTCCTGGGATGGGGCCAGAGCTGGCACAGGCCCTCCTGGCTCTGTTTTCTTCATCAGACCTCCAGAGTACCTGCTCTGGTCCCGAGGAGGGAGGGGCTCAGGGAAGAAGCAGGCGGCCCCCTGGGTCCGCCGCCCAGGCTGTGCACCAAATGCCGCCCCGGGCTAGCCACGGGGGGCACAACCTCGGGGGTCCCGTGGTTGTCCCAGGACATGGAGTAGGTGTGGCGGTGCCCCATCCCCACCCCTAGGCCAGCCCACCTGCTGATGGGCTTGTCACCCCAGCCAAGGGCCGCCTCTGCTGCCTGCCCGCAGTGATCTCAGGCTGCAAGACCGGCCAGCGGGTAACGGCAGCTTCCTCATACCTCAGCGGGGCCCCTTGAGGCGTGCTCCACACAGTCTCTCAGGGACCCCCCATGGGGCAGGTCAAGTACATTAGGATTCTAGGCGAGGGCTCAAGTGCTGTGGCCCAGGAAGTCAGAGGGCTTCCTGGAGGAGGTGGCGCTAGAGAAAGGCCTTGAATGCTGAGCAGAGTTTGAGGAGCAAGCCCTTAACAGTCCTTGGGCCTTTCCGCTATGGCCTCTGGGAACTGGGGACCTAACCATGAGGAACTGCAGTTGGTTTTTTCAACAGTATCTACCCCATCATCTACTTTAAAAGCCTTTTAAAAGAAAGAACCCCAGCTGGAGAAACAATCCCTTCTCGGCCCGTGCACACTGTAGTAAAAGGCTGCCTCCCAGCTGTTCCGTCTCTGCAGATGTAAAACACAGAGAGGCCCAGACCCCAGGCCAGCCTGAGTCGGATTTCTCTGTGGGGCTGTTTCCGCATTAGAGCCCTTGGACGGGGGCTCCCAGACCCCGGGAAGGAGACATTTGACAGCTGGCCCCAGTGACGCCCCTGGGTCTGGTCCAGCTAGCCAACGCCAAAAGGCCCTGCTGCTAAACTCATCTGCCCGGCTCCTCTCTGCTCACTCTTCTTTCTTTCTGCATTTATCCCTTAAAAAATGCATGTATCTTCATTGCTCTGTTCTAGTGAAGCACGTGCTCATCGCAGAAAAATCAGAAAAGCACAAACAAAACAATTAAAATTCCTCATGATGTCAGGATGCAGTGATGATATCTGCTGACGTTGGAGTGTGTGTCTTCCAAGACTTTTACCGACATCCCCAAAATAACGGGCTGAGACTTTGACTGGGTTGCACTGAATCTATAGATGCAGTTATGAAGCTGACATCTTGACAGTCCCGAGGCTTCTCGACCACCAACATGGAGTATCTGTTTATCCCCTGATTTCGTCCTTTTTTCTGTGTCTGAATCTTGTTGCATTGAGCTCACGCTGCAGGTATTTTCAGTCCTGCTTTCCCACTTCATATACAAGGTTAAGCCTTTCTTCAAGCACAGATGGTAATTCCTGCCTAATTTTCAGATAGGTAGAGAGACTCCGTAATGCACTAATCATTCCCTGTCTTTCCAGGCTTGTTTTTAACTGTAATAAAAAGAATGAAGAAATGTTTGTCTTTTGTTCACTAAAGCTTGGAAGCCGCTCAGCAGAAGCTGCTCAGCAGAAGCCTCAGCGAACACCCTGTGTGTGTCCCCCTGGCCATACAAGCTGCACCCACCTCGTGTCATCACGGAGACCTACTGTGTGCCAGGCCCAGGGCGCTCAGAGCCCCGGAATGTCCTAAAAGGGTGGGGTCAGGACAAGAGCCCCACCCACCCCCACCCAGCCAGAGGGCACGGACCCAGCTCCTCCTGGGTGCAGATCGTTGTGTTTCCCAAGCCCCTCAGGTTCATTCCCTGGGGGCTCATGGGGACACTGCACGCTGTGGACACCCTCGAGCTCGCTGGCGATGGAGACCCTGAAACCTGACGTCATGTCCTTCAACCTGTTTTCCCGTGATTCCTTTTTTAATGAACTTTTTCCTGGCTACAATGGACGTGCAGAAAGCAGCTTTGATCATAAGGGGACAGCTGGTGAATTTTCACAAGGTGAACACGCCATGTACCCAGCCCCAGATCCGGAAGAAAATGGTACCAGAGCTGCCCGTTACCACGGTAACCTCTAGTCCAGTGGCTCTCAGCAGGGGCAGTGTAGCCCCAGGGTCACCGGGCAATGAGTGCAGACTTATATGTCGTCACAACCGAGAGCGGACTGCTGGCGTCAGAGGCCAGGGATGTGGCTCAGCATCCCATGCACAGGATGGTCCCCAGACAGAATCACCCGGCCCCAGTGTGCACAGTGCCGAGGCTGGGAAAGCCTGCTCTCGTCTGTGCTGACTTCTAACCACACAGACTGCTTCTGCCTGTCTTTTAACCCAACAGCCAAACCTGGCTCAGTCTGATCTCACCAGAGTCAGGTCACAGCTCCCATCCATTCCTTCCTATCCTCCCCAGTCACTGAGCGGATTCTCACCACACCCTGCTGGCGTGAGGGTCACGCGTCGGCAGCCCAGACTCATAGTGGTGCCTGACTCAGAGGCCGCAAGTGAGCAGATGAAGGTGTGATGCCCGCCACATCGAGATAATGCTCCCTGGGGGCCGGGCCAGGTCACCGGGGTCCAATCTCCGCCCGGGGCCCGGGAGCCATGCAGGCCCCCAAGTCGGGTTCCTAGAGGAGAAGACACAGTGCCCAGCCCCCTGGGAAGAAGAGTGACACCCCATGGGAGAGGGGAGGTGCTGCATCCTGGCAGGGTCTGTCTCATGCTGGGCACCCAGACATGGGCCCAGGGGCCCATGCCCCACGAGGCCCCCAGCGCTGAGCCCGACCAGGAAACAGTCAGGAGGGTTGCGAGACACTGACTGTGGCGGGTGGTTGGGGAGCAGCAGGGGCAAGTGGAGAGGCGGGAGGAGGGTCAGCCTGGGGGGAGGCGGAACTGGGGAGACCTGAAAGGACAGGGAGGCAGATCGCAGGCCTAAATTCTTCGTCCATGACCTCTCAGGAAAGTAAGAGGCTAGCCGATGGCCCCGGGGAAGGAGTACCAGGCCTGGGAGTGCCAGGAACAGGGCCCAGGCAGGCACAAGGGGGCTGGGTGAGGGGAGGGGGCCTGGAGCTGCCCAAGGGCAGGGGGACAGGCCCCCAGTGTTGGGTGACCCTCCATCCACACTCCTGGCAGGTTGGAGACTGCCCGGCAGCCCAGGCCAAATGACTCTGCCCTCTCTGGGCCCCAAAGCACCAGGGCCCACAGCCACCGACCCAGCATCAGGCTGCACCTGCGATGCCCAAGTCACAGCCCTGTGTCTGCGCCCCTGACCCGAGAGCAGGCGCCTCATTAGCCAGTGCCCCGGGCACCCACCTAGTCCAGCCCAGCATGAGCCACTGGGAACAGGGACCCGTTAGCGCCTCCCAAGCTCCGGCCCCAGCAGGACAGTGCCCTGCACAGAGCTGGCACACAAAGGGGCTGTGTGGTCCAGACACCTGCCAGCTGAGGGTGGGGGTGGGAGGAGAGCAGGACCAAGGCCCTGTCTCAGGCAGCCAGGGCCGGCCCGGGGTGGGCAGCGAGCCCGAGGCCGTGGCCCTTCCGGTGAGACGATGTGACTCCTCAGTCAGAAAGAAGGAAATGGCATTTAGCCAAAACTTAAATTAAGCCAAGAGTATTTTCACAGCATGGCCCTCCAGGGAGAGTTACTCCTAGAACCGGGGGGCAGACTCCTCAACGGGAGATCAGACCAACTCTGGAAGGCCGGGCCTGAGTCCTGGACGCCTCGTCCTGCCCTCACGTCCTCAGCAGGCCCGTTGCCCCGGCCACGCCCACCCCAGCCCCCCACCCCTCCACCCCCGACTCCGCAGGGACCAGATAGGGAGATCGAGGCACCGGGAGCGGCGCTGGAGGAGGTGCCTGCTCTCGGGGCTGATGCCAGAGAGGGAGCACAGCCTCCTTAAATGCTGTACCCAGTGCCTCACTCCTCACCCCAACCCTGCGCTGGGCTCGAGCCTCGACCTTGGACTTCTGGACCAGAGAATACAGCGACCTGTCCCCCTCCTCACTGCGTGAAAGGCTCCAGCAGGCTCCACGCGTGATGGCGTTTCAGAAGGTCATTGGGCCTCCTGCCATCAGAAGTGCGTTCTGACTCTTCCACCCACGGCTCTGAGACCCTGAATTAGTCAGTCTACCTCTTGGGCCTCAGTTTTTTCATCTGTCAAGTGGGTATGGGCTCTATCCCTCAGGATCACAGTGAAGAGGCTCTGAGACCACCCTCGGGCTAGAGGTCCAGCACCCCGTGCACTTCCTGCCCCTCCGCCCTCAGGTGCGCACAGCAGGCCATCGTCTAGGCCGAGTCTTGAGACCTGAACGAACCCCACTGCCTGCAGACTCAGGAATTACTGTCCTGTCTCCTAGACTGGCCAGCTGGCCGTGGCCGTGGTCCCGCAGCTGGCAGCCCCGGGCGTGTGAGGTAGTGTCTGTGCTGGGCCCGGCTCTGGTGCCCGCGAGGTGAGGGCCCAGGAGGGGGAGCTGGCAGTGCAGAATGCAGGCCTTTGGGGAGACTGGAGGTGCAGTGAGCCGGCTTCCCAGGTAGGGATCTGGGGTGAGGGCACCAGTCGGCCCTGCCCAGCCCCTTCCCGACTTGGGGCCACAGCCTCAACCTGTGCAGCAGGAGAGAAAACTGAGCTGGCCTCCTGCCAGGGGACTGAGGGAAGCGGGCAGAAAGATGAGGTCACGGGGACAGAGGGCGTCACTGTTTGCAATAAAAATCCTGCAGCTGAGACATTGCATGGAGAGTCGCACACCGGCCTGTGGACGGACAGCCCTGGGCAGAGAGGGCCAGGCAGGTGGGGCCTGGGGAGGCCTCAGCCATCAGCCAGCTGGCACATCTGCAAAAGGTCTGCACACCAAGGATTGGACACATGTCACTTGTGAGCAGCGGGCTGTCAGGGCTTCAGCCGCGTGGCCCCACAAGCCCTGTGAGGAAGCCTCCTTGCTGGGCTCCACGTGAGAGGCCCGGCGCACGGCCAGGCGACCTGCACGGGGAAGGGGCGCAGGCAGGGCGGCCCCAGGCTGCCTGGGACCCACAGACACGGAGAGCCCAGTGGCCTCAGAGGGACCCCAGGCCTCAGTTTCCCCAGGGCTCCCGGGGGACCAGATCACAGCGGCATCAACCCCGCCTGTTTTAAAGCAGGAGCCGCTAAAGCACATCAGGCAGGAGTGAGGGGTGACCTGGAATGGGTCTGGTGGCCTGGGCCCCCCTGCAGCCCTGGGAGAGGGGTGGGGGACAAGTCTAGGAGCAGAAGGGGAGGGCAGTCTGGAGGTCACCAGCAAGTGCAACCACACAGCAAAGATGACGCAGAGGAAAACCACCCTCCTCACAAAATGCACTCGTGGAGCGGGGGTGTGGGGGTGTGGAGGACCGCAGGGGGACCCTGGGAAGAGAGAAACCCAGAGACGGAGACCCGGGAGGTGTGATCTCGGAAAGGGTGCTCAGAGCACCCCAGGCAGGCCTCGGGGACACAGAGGGAGCCCTCCCCCAGCACCTGGCCAGGTACCCAGAGACCTCCTAGACATCTCCACTTGGCAGCCCCGCCTGCTCATCCATCCCAGTTACAGAAACCATTCTGGACACCGCCCGCCACCTCAACCCCGCATCCAGGACATGCGCACTGTCTGGTGGCCCCTGGGACCCTCAGGGTAAGGACTGACTTCTTTTCCCAGGGTTCCAGCCTCTGCCGGTCTCCTCCACAGGGTCCGCCTCTCTAGCCACACTCACCTGCCTGCGAGAGAGGCTTCCTACGCAAACCTCACCCACACCCGGAGGGCCCACGGCCAGCATGGCCCAGCCCAGGCTTGCTCTCGGCCCCCAAGTCCATGTGAGGCCCTTCCGTCTCCTTCCTGGAAGGTGTGGGTCCCTTGGTTTGACCCTGATGAGCTGATGGAACTCGTTGAGCCATGATGGTCCCAAGAGGACTGTGAGGAGTGACACTGCCCAACCGGGAGGGGCGGGGGATGCGGCAGGTCCTAATGAGAACCAGAAGGAGCTGGCAAAAAAGCCCTTCTTGGCAGGAGACCCTGTGTCCCAGAAGGCCGCGTTTCTGGGGCCGGGGCCGAGGGGGCTGCGGTCTGCACCAGGCTCAGGTTCCCTGGAGACAAGCCTGGGGCCTTTCGAGGCAGAGCCTCAAGGTGGGGGTCTGTGTGTCACAAGCATCTGGGCCAGCCAGGGGCCCTGGCTCCTTGGCAGCCAGTCCGACAGTGAGCATGAGGACCCACTGTGTGTCACTAAGTGCTCATCAAACCACATCTAGTTATTGATTTAATTTTCAGAATAGCTCTCTTCTCCCCATTTTACAGCTGTGGAAACTGAGGCCCAAGGGATCAAGCTGGACTATGAGAGGAGCCCTATAATTTTAACCTTCTAGCCTGTGCTCACAGCCAGGGCAATCCCACTCAGACCCAAGGTAGACAGGAGGAGGGCACAGTCGGCCTCCCTCGGAGGGTCACCTGCAACATCAGGGGCCCTGTGTGCCCCCGACTCCACCCCGAGCTGGGAGAGATGCATAGTCAGCTCTCACTCGCTGAAGGGCCCTGGAGACCGAAGAGGGGGCTGATGCGGAGGCAGTCCGGGGCCAGGTGTATGCTGTGGCTGGCAGATGGGAGGATGCCGGTGCCCCACTGGGACAGGGGCTGACAGCACTACCTGCTCAGGACCCATGGGGCGCCAGGCACTCTACGCAGCTCGTTCCACATGCACAGGCCAGCATGAGTGAGAGTCATGGCCATAAAATTCACAATAGCTGTGGCTCCACACTAGATGGAAGACACAGCCATGATTTACTCCTGAGATCACTCTAGGGTGTGAAGTCAGCTTCCACCACCATCAATAAAACTAAGACTTGCTTTTGCTCATTTGAAAGATGCAGGAGTGAGGGTCAAATGAGTCTATTCAAAAACTACTTTATTTTTAAAACTTATTTTTCTTTTTGAGTAAGTAATCCAAGCGGGAAAGATCACACATAAAGCATCAGGAATCAGGATGGCTTTGGACTTGACAATGGCTCTGTTGGCAACTGGAAGATGAGTACTTCCTGCAAAACTGGCCTCCGCCCACCTTTTTCTGTGTCTGAGGGTTGGAGGTTTAAACAAGAGGCAGAGGGTTTGGTGTTATAGTAACAATAAGCACATTAAAGGAAAAAACAGATAAAATAACACAGCGACTAATAACTGTAGGGGGAAAAATGTAAGGCAGACAGGAAAAGTAATTACAGTATATTACCTGGCTCTGCTGTGAGCTCCATTACATACTCATAGCGGATCTTACTCAAACCACACTCTTTGCGGTGCAGGGGCTGTGATGGGGAAGGAGGTGTGTGTGTTTGGGGGTGGGGGTGGGCGGAGGGCAGGGGACAGAGAAACTTACATCTCTCCTCCATAAAGGAAGTCGGTAGATATTGACTAAGCTGAAAAAACAAGAAGGATGAATACAAGAATGTTCTTTAGGAATACAGACATAAATACCAAAAGAATTAGTTTTTTGAAAGAGGAAGTGGTTGCCTCTGGGGAAGAACAACTGCGTGTGGGGGAGGGGATTGTTGTTTTTTATAACAAGCCCTGGGAACTCCTTCACTCCTTAGATTACATGCACGCACAACTTCGATTTAAAAAAGAAAAAAAAAAAGACTTAAAGAAAAAGTTTTTCTGTAAGCCATGGATAAGGAAGCAGCTTGCAGGAAGTCGCCCCGGGATGGGCACGGAGACCCTGCCTCACCTGAGAAGCAGGAGGAAGGGAGGAGGAATGAGGTTTGAGGGCCCTGGATTCCCTGGTGGAGGTGGAGGTCTTAGGGCCCAACAGGCAGTGTGGGGGTACCCGCTCTGTGGGCGTGTCCACCCCCATCACAGCTCTGGAGGAAGACCCTTGCCCGTGGGCCCCGAGGTGCATGGGGAAGAGACGTCGGCAAGGCCAGGCTGGCGTGGGCCCCCGGGCAGGACATCACTCGCACCTGGTCTTGATCTGAACTGGAGACCCTCGGGTCAGGGCCCGTGGACACGAGCCTGGGCGACCCCTGATGCTCCGAGCTGTGAGCTGGCATGGCCCCCTCACACCATGCCGGGGACTCTGTCTTCCCGCTTCCACCAGATGCAAAGCCAGTTTTTCCCATCTGAAGGACGCTCGAGCAAAGGCCAAGACTCATTTGTATTCTGGGAGAAACACGCCTGCCCCTCCGCCCCCAAGTGGGAACAAACAACCCCTTCCCCGACAGGGAGTCGGTGGGGGCAGGGGTGCAGAAGCATGTTCACTGGCCCCAGCTGTCCTCTGGGCTTTTGCTAGTTTCCTCCAAAATACTGGCAAAACCTGTGATTCCAACAACAGCTGTGAACACTTTGCTTCGTCTCTGTGAGCCCTCGGCCGCACAAAGCATTCTGTCTGACCATCCCTAACGTGCCCGCAGCCCTGGGCGTGAGCCGGTTGGTCAGGTGTGGGGTGAGGGTCCAGCTCGGGGGGCTTGCTGTGCTGAGTCCTATCACGGGCCACGTCCCTGCTGCTCAGAGTGTGACTGCATTCAGGCAGTCTGGTGTCACTGGAGAGCTTACTGACAAGGGAATCACCAGCTGCACCCCCTGATCTACCTACTTGGGACCCACATTCAAGCAGACGCCTGGGGAGGTTAAAGTTCAGGGTTCCTTGGTTTATAGGGCTTCGTTCTCACCCCAGTCATGCCAGGTGGGGTGTCACTTTCGGTTAAGAACAGTGAGGCTCAGTGAAGCTGAGAGACTGACCTCCCTCACCCAGCCGTGGCCTTGAGCTGGTCTGGACATGGCCTCTAGGGACATATAAGGGACACCAACTGTCTGGGGCTCAGTTTTCTCACCTGGGAAGTGGGGAGAATCGTATCTAGTCGTGTCCTGTGTTATGAGGCCCCACCCTGCTGTGGGCCAGGCAGACACGGCCCTGCCAGGGGAGCCATGGTGAAGACAGGCAGTGGGCAGGCAAGGACAGAGGCTGCCCCCAGATGCAAGCACCGGGTGCTGGTCTAAATCCCAACTCTGCTTCCTGCCGGCTGTGTGATGCTGAGCAGGTGTCCTGCCCTCTCTGTGCTTCAGGTGTGCTCCTCTGTGAATGGGAGACTAACTGGAGATGAAGTACGTTACTATCTGTAAGGTGTTATAGTGGAGCCTGGCATGACAAGCATTCTAGACTTGTTTTCTAAACAGATATTAAAGAAAAAGAAGGCTAGGCGAAGTTCAGCTGGGAGGCGGCGGGCAGGAGCAGGGGGTCACCTGACAGCCAGAAGGGAGGGCGTATCAGGGGAGGCTTCCCGGAGAAGGAGACCCTAGGCTGAGACCACGTGGGAAAGAAGGAGCAGGGGTGAGGGTCCGGCAGGGAGAGATGGGACCAGGGGACCCTTGGGGATGGGGTGCACCAGGGAGCATGTCTGGTCCCAGTGGGGCAGGGACAGGCTCCAGGGGCAGGTGGGGGGAGATGAGGGAAGGCAGGAGCTGCTGGACCAGCTCCTCTGAGTCTGAAATGGTGCCCAAACTTTGAGATGTCTCCAACGAGCTTCCTTTGTCTTCTAGAAAGGGCCGAATGAAGATGTTGACAGGAGTGAACACCGGGCTTGGGTTTTGGCTGCTGAGGGCTGCATCCCAGGGCTCAGGTCGCGTGAAAGATCCCAGGCCCCTGCGGACACAGGACGTTCCCCCAGCCCAGCCTCCATTTACAGAGAACCCCTCCTCAGACACCCCCAGGTGTGGCAGGTGTGGACCTGCAGACGCCCAGGTGAAGTGTCCCCAGGTCGAGGGATGCAGGATCCAGGAGGTTGTACAGAAACAAGCAGGGCAGTGGTGGCAGAGCTGGGGGACCAGAAAGACCCCTGGGAGCTCCAGGAAGGCATGCCCAGGGACAGATCAGAGGACCAGACTTCAGGGGAACTGCACCAAGACTGGATTCGTACGTGGAAGGCTTCCCACACAGCGGCCGTGCCCAGACCTGCCCAGCAGCATGTGTGTCCCCTGCACCGTCAGGATGCAGACTTGGGACTTGTCACTTGTCCCATGTCGAGAGGTTGTAGATGGCTGGGCTCAGGCCCATCTGAATCTGCCTTCCAGCCTCCTTCAGTCACCCCCGTGGGGTCTGCATCCTGGAGACTGTCACCCCTCCTTCTCCCACCATCTCAAGCATCCGAAGGCACCACCTCCAGCTGATCTACAACCTTCTTGCCACCTCTGTTGCTTGGAGCCACCATCAGCTGGTGGGGCCACAGGGAACCTCCAGCTGTCGCCCTGCCTCTGCCCTCGCCACCTGCAGCCTCGCCCCACCCCGTCTGCACTCAGCCCAGAGCGCGTGGTCGGGCATTGTGTATTTACGTGTTTATGATTTAATCTAACTCTGCCCGCACACAGGGATGTCAGCCACGCAGGAGGCGTGCTCTCTGCTCTCCCGGTGCACCCCCATCCCGAGTGGCCATTAGAGAGAGGACAGGCAGAGTGGCCAGCCCATGGCGGGTTCTGATGGAGGAAAACACGGAGCAGGGTGCTGACCTAGGGGCTCAGGAGGGCTCCCTGGAGGAGGTGTGGCTCCGTCCAGTCGGTTTGGCTGCGCAAACTCAGTGACCCACATTAGCAGGGGCTCAGTAAAGGTGCCTCGCTTCCTTGAGAAGGAGGATGCAGCTTTGAAGCAGCATCTGCAGGGGGCCCGGCCCTGGCCACTCGGCGTTGTGCCTCAGGAAACACAGGCATCCGATACATCAAGGCCTCCAGCCAGCAAAGCAAACATTAACCGGACACCTGCCACCTACGTGCGAGGCTCTAGGGACCGGGAGGGGAAGCCCAGAGCCCCCTTTCACGAGAGGAGCACGGGCAGGCCGTCGGGGGCTCAGGCACGGGGCAGCAGAGCGAAGGCCGGTCTGCGAAGACCTGCTGGGAGGCCGGTGAGGGCGGCAGCGCTGGAAGCAGAGGGAGCAGCCCGTGCAGGGGCCCCGGGCAGGGGGTCCCGGCGGCCCCTCCGTCCTCCGGGGGGCCGGCGGGGTTGTGGGAGGACAGACCTTGGCCGTCCACACAGCAGCTCCAGCCGAGAGGGCCAGGGCTGCTTCAAGCTACCGTTTTCCAGCACGGCTGTTGGTGTCGCTCACGCACCCACCAGCCGCCCAGCGAGCGCACTGCTGAAATCCACGTTGTTGTTTGAGTTTGGATTTGTGTTTTTCTTTTTAAGGAAAAACAGCTGCAAGGCCAGGAGAGAATGGAGGTTTTGGAGAAACTTCTGACACCACAGGCTCAGCTTATAAACTCAGGGCCAGGCCCAGGGCCACCCCCTCCTGCAGGCCTGGCCGCTGCGCTCCCACGCACGGGCTGGGCCACCCCGACCAGCAGGATGACGGCCCGCCCCTCCGGCCTCGGACCCAGGCCAGCTGGACATCCGCCTTCCTTCATCTGCTAAGACAGGCAGAGGGTCTCAGGGCAGCTGCTCAGTGTGTCCGCCTCGGGCTCTCGGGAGCTCTGCTCCGGCAGGGCTGAGCTGGGCCCGTGTGGCAGAGTCACAGCTGCCCCCCCCGGGGGCTGCCGCCCTGGCGCGTGCAGGGCATGGGGCTGTCCTCCGCGCCCCCAGGGCCCAGAAGGCAGCGTCCTCCCCGCTGTGACGTGCAGCCGCGGCGGGTCAGCACTGCCTGAACGTCTCCCGTGAGTCGGGCCCGTCACCCTCGAGTCCTCGCTCCAGCCCTGCCTGCCGGGCAGTGGGCGTTGCCCTATTTCACAGGTGAAGCAACGGAGGCCCCACGAGGACTGGGGGCCAAGGACACCAACACACAAGTTCTCTCCCCTCTGGGTCTCTGGGTCCAGCCTAGAAAAGGGACAGGGAAAGGCCCTGGGCCCGGAAGCCCGAGGCTGGGACTGCAGGCTCGACTCCGATGTCAGCGCAGCCAGGAGAGGCGAGGGTTGGATCTGGCAGCCCCCACCTCCCTCACCCTGCCCCTGCCGTCCCATGCCCAGCGCAGGAAAAGAGGGTTCCCAAGGGCCTCCGCGGCGAAGCAGAGCGAGGGGGTGTTACACCAGGGCCCTGGGGCGGAGGGTTGGGAAGGTCCCAGAGAGGGTCCAAGCTGAGGCTGGTGGAGGGTGAAGTCAGTGGTCTGGGGTGGCTGGGCTGCAGGGCCAGGAGGGGAACAAGGTGGGGAGCCCCGTGAAGGGCCCTGAATGACAGTCCAGGGAGCTCCCACCTGCTCCTGAGGGGTGGGGTGGCTCCCCCAGTGCTGGCTCAGAGGGAGGGGCATGACTGGGGGGTGGAGAGGAGGAGCTCCCACGGGAGGGAGCACCCAGTGCCTCGTCAGGACCAGGTACCTGGGAGCCGAGGGTGACCCACCGCTGCTCCCGTCCCTGGCTCGGGACACAGGGAGCAGAGGGCGGGCGAGATTGGGACCCAGCGCTCTCCTTGTCTGCCAGCCTCTAGATCAGACAGCCCTTCCCTCTAGTCCTGCGGGGGGACTGGACGGGACGAAGGCCAGTCCCTAGAGAGAGCGGAGAGCAAAACCTCTTTTCAGCCAGGCTCCTCTGAGCTGCCGGGGACACAGACACACATTGAAGTCACAGGGCTTCTCTCCACCTATTAAACTTACATGTTCTGAAGCAGCAGTGCCTGTGCCGGGGCGGGGGCAGGGCAGGGCAAGCTGGTGACCGCATTCCCGCGCTTTGCTGTTGACTTCATAAATCAGGAACTCACATGCACCGTTAAATGACAAACACGTGCGTGGACCTCAGCTCGGAAGTTCCCACCTGGGAGTGCATCCTGAAGATGGTTCAAGGCGCATGGAATTGGGGCGGGGGCGGTGGAAAGTTTGCACAAAGGTAGCAAGTTGTGAAACTGATAGAGCACCTGCCACGTGCCCGGCCTGGGGCGGCGCGGGGAGCACGGAGGAGGAAGGTCCCGGTGGGTTCGGGACAAGCGGGAGCTGTTCGAGCGCAGCGGGAAGGGTGTTCCAGGCAGAGGGAACAGCCCACACAGAGGCCGAACGGCCTGCAGAGGGCGGTGGGCGGCAGCGGAGGGGCCAGGGCATTGGGCTTCTGCGTGAGGGCCGGGGGCCTGGGGAGATGGGCTCAGGTCTGCGCTGGTCTAGAGACCTCGACGGTCACGGAGGGGGGGATGAGGTCTGAATGCAGGGCTGTGGCGTGTGGAGGTGCGAAGCTGGGGCAGAGGGACACTGGGTAAGAACCACGAGCAGCTGGAGTGAGAACAGAGCAAGCAGGATATGCCTGGACATCTGGTGTGAGTGGACGTACAGTCAGTTTCGCTTAGTTAAGTTTTTAAAAATTGCTTTACGAGGCCCCAACGTGCCAGCCGAGCAGGGAAACGGTGCTCCTGGCGCCCCTAGTCCTTGTTCTGCCGTGTGTGGCCCTCTGTCTGCCTCTGCCTGCGGGCTCCAGAGGGGCTGCACCTGCCAGCTCACCACCATCCTCCCTGTGCTGGGAGGAGGGGAGACCCCAGTCGCCCTGCCCTGTTCCTGGCTCGGGGCTGAGCACTTGGCGGAGAAGGGGACCCGAGACAGTGGGTCTGATGGGCCCCACAGCCGTGTCACGGGGTGAGTCTCGTGACCTCACTGAGCATACCTCACTGAAATTTGGGGGAGTAGGGTTCAACAGGTCACTCAGAGGAGGGGCTGGGCGCAGCCTCATTGTACGCGCAGAGACCGCATCACCAAGGGGCAGCCCCACCCCCACAGCTCAGCTCAGGCAACAGCTCAGTGGCACCTGAGTGGTTAACGTGCTGCCTGGAGGGAGGCAGGGAATTTGCCAAGAGTATTGTCAGAGTTTGCCAGGAGGCCTCTCTTCCAAGATGCTCGCCCGGGGGTCTGGGCTGTCTCACAAGCCCACCCTGCAGGCTCTCTGGCAGGCCTCCCAGGGTTGGGCCTGACTCACGGTCAGGCCAATAAACAGGACAGCCGTGACCTCACAGGGCAGCTCCTCGCAATGGCCAGGGCTTGGCGGTAAGGGACGGATGGAGCCCCGCATCTGGGTCAGATCAGTCGCCGTGGACAGGTCGCAGGCCTGAGAGCCAGCCTTGCCTGTGGGGATGTAACTGTGACATCCCAGAGCCCCAGGGCTGCCACAGGAGAGTTTAGCAGATGATCCTTCAGAGCTTTGGTGAGAAAAGTGCCTTCCCCGCCCCTCAGGGTGGCGTGTTCCAGGGAGGTCAGAGGCCCAAAGGGGCTGGGGAGGCCCTGGGGCAGCGGGTAGACCTGGCCCCTCACCTGAGGTGCCCGAAGTCCGGTCGAGCCCAGACCGCCTGGGCCAGGGGTCAGGCTGCCGGGGCAGCAGTGCAGGGGGGCACCGCCCATCCGAGGGGAGCCGTGCACGGAGTAGCAGCCTCCCCTGGCCGTCCAGGGCCAAGGGCTGCATCTCTGCTGGATTTGGAGACGCTGGGCCCCAGGGGTGGCAGCCGGTGGCAGTGGCAGATGTGTTCACACCCCTCCATAGCCACTGTTTGGACTTTGTCCCCACAGTCCCTGAGAGCCAGTAGGCGGAGGTGAGGACCTGCAGCAAAGAACACGTACAGCGGGGCAGTTCCAAACAGTGTTAGGCACCCCTATTTACTCACTCGCTCAGAGACCAGCATGAAGCAAATGCTTATTGGGTATTTGCTAGATGGTTGATAGTGCAAGGGTGGGGCTGGGCGGGCGGGGTAGGGGTGGGATGGGGTGGGGCTGGGTGGAGGTGAAGGGTGGGGGTGGGGCTGGGTTGGGGTGGAGGCTCGGGGCTGCTGGGGGATGCTGTGCTGGTGGACGTTGGCTGCCACAGCCCCTCTCCTGCCTCTCGGAGCACATCATCCCAGAGTTTTCAAGGTTGCTTCGGGGAAGCGTGGCACCCTTGTCCAGGGCTGAGATTTGAAACCACTGTGGTCCTGGAGCGCACAGGGAAAGGAAATCTCTCCCTGGTCGCCGGACCACGGAGGGCGCTTCTCCAGCCTGGTTGTGGGGAGACGGCAAGTAAACACAGACCAGACACCGTCTGATGCCAACAGCTGGACAGGATGCCTGCGCCTGCTTCCCTCCGTCCCCACAAAGGGCTCTTGTGTCCCCCGCCTGGGCCCCCGTCACAGCTGTCCGAGCGAAGTGTCCTCTCTGCTGCCGGTGCTCCCTGTGGGCCAGCCGGCAGGGGTGGTTCCCTAGGGATGGGGAAGCACCATCCGCAGAGCTGTCACCGCCATAGAGATGGCAGATGGGGACACTGAGGAGGCGGAGAGGTGAGGGTCCTGCAGAGGTGTGACCAGGCCTGCGGGCCTCCGGCCTCCCCGAGGGCATGCCTGGGAGCAGGGCATCCTTCCTGGAACTGCCTCTCTGGGAGGACGTTGTCCTTCCCGAGCGGCTCTCCGGAAACGTGCCCTTGGGGCGGCCGGATGCTCGCGGTTCCTGGTGGGGACTGACCGTCCCAAGCCCCTCGTGCTTTCTGCTTCTAACATGGTCACGAGTGTGACTCTGGACACCTGCCCACCCAGCATCCAGACAGAACCACCACACTGGTTCTTAGGCCTCTGCTATCTCTGCAGACCTCAGTCTCAGGAAGGTGGCTGGGAGGGACTGGAGGGGGCGGGGGAAGGAAACTTCTGGAAGGACGACTTCACACCAGACCACCCAGACAGAACACAGGCAGCCGGTTCCTCTTCCACGCCCTTTGGCGCTCAGCAGTCCCAGGGCCTCCTTTAGACTCACAGAAGGTTAGCTCCGGAGGAGCTGCAGCCCCAGCCCGGGAGCCCCTCCCCGAGGGGCTGTGGATGCACGCGGGGCTGAAGGCTGGTCACTGGAGCCCTGGAGTACCAGGGTCCCCACCGGAAACTGGGGCGACTCCCACATCTGGAATCAGATGAACGGCGTATGTTGTATGCGGCCTGTACTTCGTCCCTGGCAGGGGCCCCGTGCGCCCTGGAGCTGGGGTGGGGGGATGGGAGGGGACCCTGAGTCTGCAGCCCTGACAGTGGGTGGCCTGACCCTCAGGCCCACCGCCTGGCTCCAGCCCCCACCCCCACGCTGGGGGAAGGGAAAGGCAGAGAGCGGCCCGCCAGCTCCCAGGCCAGCCTCACACAGGTCTCCTCCTGGCTTCCCTTCCGTCGCAAGTCATCCGCATCCACACACCTGGGGTTTCCCCGGACACATACACTGTCCCTACTCCTGTGGCCTTTTCCCTCTAGGCGGTGGGAACACACTGAAATCTCATGCTGGGCGCAGCGTGCCCACCCTCCGAGGGACCCTGGGCCAGCAGCCAAAACGCTCTCTGAAATGGGTGAGCTCATCTGGGGCACATGGCAGCCTGCGCGTTAGCTTCCGTGTCCACAGCCTGGTCAGCTCAGACACAAAGGTCTCCCCCCGCATCCTGAGCCGGGCGTCTGGGCCGCGGTGCGGGCAGGGCTGCTTCCTCCCGAGGCCTCTCTCCTGGGCTTGCAGACAGCCGTCCTCTCCCTGTGTCCTCGTGTGGTCGTCCCTCTGTGTGTGTGCGGGTTCCAATCCCCATTCTTGCAGGGACACCAGTCCTATTGGATCAGGACCCACGAGTGTGACCTCATTTTACCCTAATCACCTCTTTAAACACTCATCTCCAGGAACCATCACCTTCCGAGGTGCTGGGGGTGGGCTTCTGGTGTATGGATTTGGGGGGACAGGATCCAGCCGTAACACCTCAGAAATGCACTTCCTCCCCCACACCCCGCAGTTACCGTGAGCGGAGGCGAGCAGCTCCGGAAGCACGTCTGCCCGTCAACGGGGCTGGGGAGGGGCAGGAGCAGTGGCTCTCGTTGTTGTTGCCCTGCAATGGTTTCTGAAGAATTTCAACTGCAACGGTTTTGCAAGATGAAAAGTGGACCTGTCACCGGCTGGTGAGCCCCGTCTCATCGTACTGTGCTCCAGCATTACTTTCACGGCGGGCCACACGTCCTGTCCTGCCTGCTCCACACGGGGCGCCACAGGTCCTCAGTGTGAAGGACGCAGGACCGATGGCACCCTGGCTCGTACACCAGGTGGACAAGCCAGTCTGCTGCCAGCACTCCATACACGTCCACACAGAGGCTGCGGGTCGGTCAGGGGAGTGGGGATGCCCCAGAGAAGGGTTGAGGGAGCCGGGCTCAGGTGCAGGACCCCAGCAGCTCTCCTGGGGTTGGGAAGCCACACAGGAAGCCAGAAGTGGACAGCACCAGGGACAGAGTAAACTGTCCGTGCAGCCTCAGGCCCTTGACGCCAAGTGTTGAGGGGCGCTCACAGAGACAAAGACCGCGTGACCAGGGCTCTCCCAGAGCGCAGCTCTTCTGTGCAGCCTGGGATTCGCAGAGAAGGGCCAGCCTGGGCCACATGAAGCTCCTCCTGTGGCCACACTGGTCCCTGGTCCCTGGGCAACACCCTCCGCCTAGGCGAGAGGGCTGGAGACTGGGGCAGAGCCAGTCCTGGGCACATGCAGGCAGGTGGCGGGATGGCAGCTGGTTTTCTCCTCCATCTTGGTACAGGATAACCTCTCCCCTGCCCCACTGACCGCCTACCCCCCCGCCACACTCTCCCCAGAACTCAGGCCCATAGCAGAGGCCGTGGTCCTCAGACTCAACATATCAGAACTGCCCAAGGTCCCGGAAGAGGGCAGATTCCCGGGCCCAGCCCGGAGCGTCCAGGTCCGTGGGCCCAGGACTGCATGATACACCCTCTCACTCAGCCCCTACAGCCCTGGAAGATGGCTGTTAGGACTTCCATCAAGGAGGAAAACGACCTCGGGAAGGTTAGGAGATGCGCCCCGGGCCTCACAGCAGGCACCGAGTGGGGCCTGAACCCAGGGCCACTCCAAGGCCTGTCCCCAGCTGCCAGAGAGACACTGGCCAGGGTCTTCGAGGGTGATGGCAATAGGGAGAGTCTCCTGGAAGCTTTGTTTTGCATCGCTCGGAGCGAAGGTAGCGTCAGGAATGTCTGCAAAGCTGAGTTCCTGCATCTAGGAGACACCCCAGGAGCTGCTGGGGTTTTGATTTCCTTCGGCCTTTGTAAGAGGATACAAGCATTTTCTCCCCAAGGCAGACAGTCCTCCTTGCGTGAGGGACTTCCGAAGGGACCCTGTTCAGAGCTCAGGGTCCTCCGGAGGGAGCAAGGCTTCCGGCCCTGTGACAAGTGTGTCAAGGAAACAACTGTGCTCACGTCAGTCTTCCTTCACCCCCCCAGGACCCCTATTCGCCATGGGACCAAGAACCTCCCTCCTCTGGGTGTCACAGAGCAAGATGGGCCACCGCCTGCACGGCCTGGCAGGTGGGGCACCAGCTGAGGTTGGTCGGGGGTCATCCCTGGGAGCCGCGGGAACCCTGGATCCTCACGGAGCCTCACTGAGCGGAATGAGAAAGCAAAAAGCAAATCAGAGGCTGCCGCAGGTCAGCAGGCAGCACCAAGCAGCCAGGAGTCCCCAAACCAGAGACAGACGCTCCCTGTCCCCCTGGAGGGTGGACCTCCCGCACATCCACCCAGGAGCCAGGCGCTGGGCTCTGTGGGTGGGGTCTGCTGGCCCAGCTCACCTGCGGCTCACACGCCTGGAGGCCAGGGCCTCTGCCACCCCCATGGGCTGGCTCTGGCCTCGGGCTCACGTGGCAGCAAAGGTCATCAGCAGGCAGCACGCTGCCCAGAGAAAGCGAGAGACCCCTCCGTCCCAGCACCCAAGTCAGTCCCAGGCTCAGCCCGACAGGCCCCTTGGGCTGAGCCAGCGACTGGGGCAAAGGGTGAGGGGGGGCCAAGGAGCCTGGGCCAGAACTAGCCCAGTCCTGGAGCTGACATGGGACAGAGCTGGGGTTCCATTGGGAGGAGGATGGGGCTCCTGGGGACAGGAAACCCACAGGTCCACCCCATGAAGGGGGACAGGGACCACCAGGGTCAGACCTGAAAACCTGGTCCAGCTCTGCCACTTCCTGGCCGTCTGGCCCCTGGCAGTGGTTTTAGCCCATCAGGGTCAGTTTTCTCCTCTGTAAAATGGGCACGACACATCTCACATCACATAGTCTAACGGTCCCGCGACAGCCAGCAGAAAGGTCCATCAAACACTATGTGCTCCTGAACCGCAGCCCCTGCTGCCCATCCAGATGCGCTGCGGTGGGGGAGGGTGTGCACCCCTTTTCCAGGCGTTAAAACTGAGGCTTGGGAAGCCAAGGAACCACCCACAGAATTAAATTCAGTCTTTAAAAACTGATTCCTGCCCAGGCCCTTCATGTGCTCAGAGGTTCTCTGGGCTATTTTGGAAAACAAGCAGCGGTGCTCCGTGGGGGCCAAGACAGGGTGGGGAGGGCCCCGGGGGCTGCGAGGGCAGAGGCCCCAACCCTCCTGGACCAGTCAGAGGCTGCGGGGAATGGAGAGGGGCCAAGAGTGAGAAGCCCCCACCATCCTGGCCGGGGGCACACAAGTGATGCGCGGAGACACCCACACCCCCTCCACCCCCCAGCTGCCCCCAGGAGCAGCCTGGGCCTACGTCCGGGAGAGTGTGGAGGAGACGCCCCGGGGCACGGGCGGCACTGGGGGATCCACCTCTGGCGAGAGCAACCTGACTCCCAGCGCAGCGCGCACATGGCCGGCAGGCCCGGCCTGAGGGCTGACTGGACACCCAGACCATTACGGCCCTTCCCCCCTTGGAAGCATCTCCTTGATGGAAGCTTCCAGATCCACGCAAGAAAGCAATACAGCTGATTTCCTTTTCCTTAAAAATCTTCAATTATGTCATTTGGATGGTCTGTGGTGCAAACTAGCGAGGTTACAGGTTCCGACACCATTGAATTACACGAGAAAGTCAAACCAGAGTGAACAAAGAATCAGTGTGGCACCCTTTAGGGCCCAGTGAAGCAGAGCCTTGTGAAAAAATCTCAGAGGAACGCAAAACACCACCTGGCCAGCAACTCCCGTTACCTGCCACCGCCTTTACATTCAGCGTGTGAAAACAGAACGCGCAAAGCTCTCATCATCAGAAAGTGCAGAGTCCATCAGAAAGACATGACTGAGCAGCAGATTAGGACGGATCCCCCCAGTCAGTCCTGGTGTGACTCTGGGGGTGCCCAGCTTCGGACTGGCCGTCCCGCCGTGGGCTCAACAGGGGTGAGCGCCACGGTGCGGGTTCAGAGGGGACAGCCGCCTCCGGGACCTTCAGAACTCGAACATGAGGTCCGTGGCCTTATTAGCTTCGTCGGAACCTGGCCAGTGTGACTACAGCTTTGATTTCAAACTTCCTACGACGGGCTTGTTGGCAGAGAATTCCGGCCACCACGACGCTCTCTCCAGCACCCTGCTTCCCTGAAGGACTGCGGTCCAGAGGTTTTTATAGAGCTGCAAAACACACACAACACAGTCACACGGAATGAGATTCCTCCCACGGTCGAGGATGCCAACACAGCCGCCCTCGGAAGTTGCTTTAAAAACACAGGAAGTCCTCCCATCACTTCTCAGAAACCTTTTCAGATGATGTAACTTTAGTTCACACACTTCTTCGTCAGCAGGAAACAGCCGTGAAATGCAGTTATAAGGCACCGTGAAGCACATTTACGACGAAATATCCTGCGTGGCCTTTTCTCTGGAAATTCTCATGGGAAGTGGGTCCTGCAAGTCTGTGTTTGCCGTTGGCTCTGAAATCTGCCCTCCCACCCCTACGTGGCTGCTGGCCGGCAGGTGGCGGTGCAGCCAAGCAGCAGGATGGCCGTCCTGTCTCCGGGCCACCGGGCCTGAGCATACACCGGCCCTCTCTGCCCGCCCTGAAAGACCCCACTGGGCCGGCCGCCTCCCTGGGGCCTCCGGACTGAGCTGCTTTCTGCCTGTTGCTCGACCTGGCATCTTAAAGGAAGGGCATGGGTGTGGCGGGCAGCCGGCGGTGGCTTGCTCCCGGCTCCCAGCACAGCCAGCGTCAAGGCTGAGGTCCTTGGAGACAGGGTGGGTCCTATTTTGTGTCTGGCTGATGTGGACAGACGTTACTGTTAAGAAGCTGTCCGCCCTGCGCCTGCTGAAGGCACTTAGCAACTCCTCCTGCCTTCTGCTCTTCCTGGCTCCCAGAGCCACAGGGCCAGGCTGTCTCCCCACAGGTCACAAGTCAGGGGTTACATTTCACACTGTGGAACACCATGCATCGTGTAATGATGGTGGTACAATAGTGGCACCTGGTTCAAACCTCAGCCCTCGACACTGGGAGAAACGTGCACTCTGTAGACCACCCTGTCCAGCGAGGCCTCGGGCTGGCTCTGGCCTCAGTGTGGGATCTGGGGCCCCCAACTTGGGACAGTACAGGATGACCCTACTTCTCAGTCCCTCGCCCCCACCGTGCGTCAGAGGTGCCTTCTGCAGATCCATTCCAGCTCCTCCTGGATGGAGCTCCCATGTGCTCAGGGGTCCTCAGACAGTGCCACATCCAGGCAGGCCCCCGTGATGGCATTGCTGGCTGCCTGGTGAGCCCTCATCCCAGGGGCTGGCCCCTCTCCCGGGGACTCATGGCACATTTTCCTCATGCTCCCACCAGGGCCCTGGCCACCCCAACGGACTGACTTTCGCTCTCCTGTCTTCCCTCCAAACAGTCCATCTCTACCCAAATCCTGGCCCTGCTGCCTCCTGGCTGGGCAACCAAGGGTAACCCGCCCAGCATCTCGGGATGCTGCTCAACACCCAGCTCTGCAGCCAGAGGACAGCACGCCCCCCTCAGGTGTACTGTTCCTGCCCTCCTGATCCTATGGGCGGCTCTTCTATCCTGCCCACCCCAGTGCCTGCTCCACCTGTCCCAACCCCAGTGTGGCTTGGGCCGGGCAGAAGTCTAGGCTCCTGTTCCCCTGCGCTGACTGCAGTGTCCCCTGTGGACAGATGGGGGAGTCAGCTCCATTTATGCAGAGCCTGGGTCAGCCTGGGTGTCTCAGCAGAAAGAAATGACAGCCGTGAGACCTCAGACACGTGACTTCACTGAAACGTCACATTCCATGGAAACACAGGGACAACCCACAGGTAGTGCGGTGCTGAGAGGCACCGCGCAGACCTGTGGGCATCGTCCAGCATGAGCATCTCCATGTGGCAGAGGACGCACGTGGGCTTGATGACACAGCAGAACAAAGTGGGGGTGGCACTTCAGCTGGAGCCAGGGAAGAGCCCTCTGAAGAAGCAGCATTCTGCTTACAACGAACAAGAGTCCTCCCTGCAGCAAGAACAGCAGGTGCAAAGGCCCTGGGGTGAGGATGAGCCCAATACAAGAAACAGGACAGGGAAGCTGGAGTCCAGAGGGCAGGAGGAACGTGGTGTGAAGTGACCTTGGAGAAGCAGGCAGAGGTCAGGCCGTTAGGGTATGGGGCACAGGAAGGAATCTGGATGTAAGTTCCAGGTATGCGGGACGCAGAGAGGGGGCTCAGAGGAGCTGCTTGACGAGATTGGCTTTTAAAAAAATCACTCTGGAGCACGGGCGACAGGGTGGGTAGGGGAGGAGATCGGGGAGCTGCGTCGGGGGGTGCCAGGGGAGCTCAAGTCGGGGGCTGAGTGGCCCCACTGACGGAGGGGTCAGGACCCTGCACTGTGACATGGTCAGGAGACCTGGGACTGGAATGGCCCCCAGGGGAGGTGAAAAGAGGGAGACACTGCAGGGCCCCCAGCTCCACGCAGGCCCGTGCTAACCTTGGCATCATGGCCCAAGTGGGCAGTAACAACTCCCCATCTCTGGGAGGAAGGCAGGCTGGGTGCTGGCTAACCCGCCCACAATCACCCACCCCAACTTCTCCCAGCCACTCCCTCCCCTGCTGCCCACATGTGAGGAGCGGCACCCCCGCAGCCCCAGAGCAGCCCCTGGCTCATGCTCCGGCACATGGCGTCCCCCTGTAGCCCCGGGAGGGAGGCTGCTTTCACCTCGCCGTCGGCTCTGCCAATCGGGGAGTCCAGGATGAAGTCCGGAGGGGCGATCACGTCCACCAGGGCAACAGCATCATCTTTCAGCTGTTAAGAAACAAAGTCCGTACACTTGGCAACTCCCAGCATCTCCATGGCGACCACCTCGTAACAGAGCCTCCACCCCGCCAGCAGCGGTCGCCCTGGCAGGCCCTCGGCTGGTTGCTAAAGTATCATCCTCTCACTGGCCTGGGGCACAGAGTCCCCCTGCGCGGGTCTGAATGTTTTCACCATGTCGCTATTCACTCAAGACCTCCAATGTGTCATTTTTTTTCAACCAGGTAGGGACTGCTCATGAAAGTGACGTCTCTGCGGCTCATTAATTGGCAACTGTCTTCAGAGATTTGTCTCTAAACCCTGACTTCTCTGGGCAGCTAGTGTTCCAATACAGGAAAGTACGTCCAGAAAAAGAATGTAGTAAGAGAGAAGGCATTTATGAGCACCTGAAAGTCCATCATTCAGATGCGCGTTGGTTCTCAGTAGTTCAATTGCTCTGCTATCCCACCACCCGGATTCTTCTTCAACGTGACAAGTGGAATCTGTATGACAAGACTCCCAAGAATCTTCTTGAAATGCAAGAAAAAATTCTTTTTCTTAAAGTAACTGTGAAATGCCACGGCTGTGCTGAACACAGCTGGAATGGGGACGACTGTAATGGTGTGGATTAAATCAACTGAGCGCAGGGTCACAAAACCACTAAAACAGTGGAAACGCACCCAGCTGCGTGGCTCAGAGCCCCGCACGCATTGGCACCATGGTCAGGGCCGGTGGGCTGAGGGGCACAAGCCTGCCCCACTTCAGGGGGACCCCATCAGCAGAGTAAGGTCCTGGTCTGGACCAGGGGTCTGCCACGGTTTCATGTAAGGGGCCCACAGGACACAGCCAGGCTTTGCAGGCCACGGGGTCTCCGTCTCATGCTGACCTCCGCCGAGACAGCGCGAACACCCCCACAGACGACGCACGAGGGGCCGGCTGGACTGGGCCGGGCGTGCCGCCCTCCACCTGGCCGACCCCGGGCCCCGCACCAGAAGAAGGACCAGGATCTGCCAGGCGGTGTGGGCTGCATTACTGTACAGGGTCCCTGCCACCTTGGCCACAGCCACCAGCTGTGCTGTGAGCCCTGCGTTTGAGAACAAGGGGAAAAGCTGCTGCACGGTTTAGAAAGGCAGCTGAGCACCACGCGGAGCGCGGGGAGGGAACCCCTCCCGCCACTGGCTGTGAAAGTAAGCGTGGCTGGCTGTACACGGTCGCAGATCCACCCCGACCCGGAGCCCGGGTGGAGAGAGATGGGCACGTAGGGAATGAGCCCGGAGGCAGGCTGAGCGCCAGCACAGAGCATCACCTGGAACCACACCAACTTCACGAGCCCTGAGCAGGGAGAAATGAAGTGGCCTGTCACCTGTCACTTGAGACATTTGATAAAATGCTAGGAAGCTTTGGTTCATATCGCAATGCCTCCGTCACCTGCACCGCCCAACACAGTGGCCGCTGCACACGTGGCTGTTTGATGACAATGAAAGAAAACTAAAAATCCTCAGTCACACTCGCTACTCTTCTACCCAGGGGGCTGGTGGTGACCGAACGGGGCAGTGCGGCCCCAGAGCACGTCCACTCCTGCAGGAAGTTCCCGTGGACAGGGCACCACTAAAACATAACATGCGACCAGAGCCAGCTGACACTCCTGGGTGACGGAGGTAAAAGAATGCAATAAAGAAATAAAATACCATGAAATGAAATTGGAGACTAATGTGAAATGCTCGCGAATCACTGATGTCACTGTAAAGATACGAGAGTGAACTGAACGTGTGCAGAGTCTAAGATGGTCCCGAAAAGCTACTCTCCTTGCAATTTCTGACACGAGCACATCCTTCTGTAATTTTCCCGTCGCTGCTCACCATTTTGTGCACACGAGGCCAAGGTCAGTGAATGTTACTATTCAGGTGACCGTGTAATACGTAATCATGCAATAGTGGCAGGTGACGGCAGCTTACCTGGGCGCACAGGGCCAGGATGGTGTTCTCTATCACTTTACCTGCTTGCTCACCAGAAAAGTAGCCACCTGTAAGCAGAGGGTCGGTTACCCTGGGGTCTGGACCCAGATCACCCACAAATAGCAAGCTTCCTTTCCCAAATAGCCCATTTTGTAGGAAAACCTCTCGCTACCACTGCCCGAACCCCGTTGTGACCTCTCTGCAGGATGGCATTGGCTGGGGCCAGGTTCCCGTGTCCCCCTTCCCACTGGTTCACTGAGCACATGCTGGGAGGTCATGGCTGGGAGCTGGGGACACAGAAGCCCAGGGCCTGGGCGAGAGGCTCAGGGAGGCCGGCAGGGCAGGGCCGGTGGGCTGGGCAGGCAGAGCACAGCACTGGTGGTGACTGGGACGCCCGGACGGAGCCTGGGCTGGGGGCCGGCAGGGGCTGCAGGCACAGAGCTGTGCCTGGGGGCACGCGGGCCATCTGGAGCCACCAGGGGATGGGCACGAGCCGCCCCTGCTCTGTCTCGCCTCCCACACTGCGGCGGGCTGTGCTGTGCCGGCCAGCAGGCCCAAGGAAGCGGCCCCACGCGCTGGAGAATGCATGTGCTGCAGGACTGGCTGCTGTCGGATTTTTCCGTGGTGAACTCCACCCACTCACCCAGAGCTGTCATTCCTCAGGGTGCGTGGGCTCTGGTCCCTGCACCCCACTGCTCCCTCTGCCTGGGAGGCCCTGTGCACTGCCTCCAAGGGGCAACTCCCACCTCAAGGGGGAAAACGTGGGTTCTTGGCAAGGGGGAGGGGAAAAAACGTACTCCTGGTGCAGGCCAGACACACACACAGGACACGAACAGCTACACAGAACACATCATGGGGGCGATTAGGAAAAAATATCTGAAGAGGTTTCTTAGGGGGAGAATAATGAAAAAAAAGACTGAGAAACTCAGGTTTACTCTCTTTCCACCCATCTTCCAGGAATCAGCCCATTCATCACCTCCTCCAGGAAGCCCTCCAGGTCCCCAGAGTGGGCACTCCCGGGACTGCCGCCCCAGCAGCTCGGCTCGGCTCTCAAGGCCGTCCTGATGCTGCTCTGCCCCTCGTGCTTTTCTCCCCACGGGCTCCGGGCTCCTTATCTGCCGAAGGCTCACTCAGCATGGGATGAGTGTTCAGTAACCCACAGGGGAGCTAAGTCTCCCAGGCACAGCGGAGGGTGAGGTGGGGGCAGCAGGTGCCCGCGCAGGGGGCTCACCTCGGTAGAGCAGGGCTGTGTGCTGGCTCAGGGACCACAGGGTGTAGAGGGCGCTCATCCGCCAGAGCACGGCCCGCAGCGGAGGCGGCACGTGGGGCTGGTGCGTGTGCTCGTGGAACCTCCGCGCCACCGTGAACTCCAGGAAGGCCAGGGCCAAGGAGCGGCAGTGGTACACCTGCAACGAAGCCCGGCACGGGCGCCAGCCGCCGGTGAGCAGGCGGCCAGCCAGGCACCGTGGGAGGTCTGCGAGCCAGTAGCACCAGGCGCTCCGGGGACAGACGGGGCGGGCGCAGGCGGCCCCCTCGGGAAAGCCCCACGCAGAGGCCTGCATTGTCCCCAGGAGGTGGGCTCCCCGAGGGCACGAGGTCAATTCTCTTTCCCACCTGGGGCCACAGAGAAGGTGCTTGGCACCTGAAAGTGATGTCAGCTTCCCCCTGGCCTTGCCACGCTGCTGGCCTCCCAGACTTGGAAAGAAACAGTCCCTCTCCCACTCTGCCCTCAAGTCAGGTCCAGAAACAAGGGGGACGGCTGAGCGGGGCCAAGTGTTCCTTGCATGTGAGTTCTGACTCTGGCTTTGTTTGTGGAAGCAGGAAGTCACTGCAGATCTTTCGGTCCCAACTTCTTTTTTTAACCGACATCCAAAACATCTGCTGCTAATCATTAGCTTTGCTTGTTAGCTTTTCTTCTCCAGTCTCCAATTTATTCTTTTAACCAGTTTTTACAATCAGGACAATCATACGTGCATTCCTGATTTGTTATGATAAGCACGTGCTGCTTTGGAAATTAAAAAAATAACCTAGCACGGCAGTGCCCGGAGCGGGGCGGGGAGAAGACACCTACTCAGGCTTGCATGACTGACCCAGGCCGTCAGCCAGCATCCCTGGGGAAGGGGTGGGGGAGAGTGGGCTCCGGGAAGCGGGAGGCAGGAGCACCGAGGGGGGTGGGCTCTGACGTAAAGCCTGCTGTAAACTTTCAGAGCAAACACTGGGTTGTCAATTCCAAGGCCAAGCTTCCCCCGGGGCCTGCTGGAGACAGTGAGCTGTCAGGAGAAAATTCCGGGGCAGGGTGCTTCCCCACCTCCTGCCCATCTGGCTGGTCCTGTCCCAAGACCCCACTGGGCCTCTGCATCCCCAGAGGGTACACGTCCTGCTACCCCATTGTCCCTTCTGGAGGGCCAGCCTGGGGCCTCAGAGTGGCTTTAACCCCTTCCCTCTTGCACACACTGTGGTGTGTGTGCTCTTGGCTTTGGAAGGTGAGGGCCGGGGAGGTGGGGTCTCTGCTGGATGCAGGGTGGGGGGCCTCACAGGAGGGGAGATGACAATGACAATGAAGGTGGGCAGGACCGCTCCCCAGGCCAGGCCCTAAGCTGAGCCCCCCCACCCCCCACCCCGCACCAAGGTCACACAGTTGGCAAGGGGCGGAGACACACTTGAACCTAGGCAGGCTGACCCCAGTAACCACCCCTTAACTACTTCACCAGGGCATGTTAGTACATTAAACCCCCCAAACGTGCTCACAGGCTGTGGGTGCCTCTCCGCGTGGGTGCCCCTTTGTGAATCCCAGAGGCCAGGCTCGAACTGAGTCCAAACTCACATGGATTTTCTAGTCTTAGGTCACGTTCTTCTCATCTTATTTTTCTGTAAAGCGGCACACTTTAGTTTCAGCTACGGCATTGGCTGGTGCTGGCCTGGAAAGGTGGCCCCACCTCTGACCATGACACCGTGCGGATGCATCTGAGTCCGGCCGGGCTCTGACTCACCGACACAGTAGCTAAGGGCCTGGGCCTCAGCGTCCAAACCCGCTTGGCTTTTACGAGTGTGCAGTGCGGGCAAGCGGCTTCCGCCCCAAGCCCGAGCTTCTTGGTCTGCGCAGTGGGCATGTGACAGCGCCAGGCTCCGAGCGCTGCCACCAGGAGGGTCAGCCAGAGCCCACGTGCCCCGGAAAGGAATTCGGGGTCAGATATTGCTCTTGGGTACACCCTAAGCTCTGAGCATATCTGCACTTTAACAAGTAACGGAAGCTTTTGGCAAAAAAACAAAATCTGAACTGTTTGAGCTACATTTGGACATCAGCTGTGCAGCCCAGGGGAAGAGTCGGGCTCTGGGGTCAGCAGGCTTGGGGTCAGTGCCGGCTCTCCAGAGTCAAGCCAGTGCCCTGGGCCGTTTCTCTTGGCCTCGACATCCTTACCCATCAGAGACGATGGAGTGGAACGACACACGGAGGGAGAAACAGCACCTCATCCTGCTTCCTGTAAAGACATCGCTGCAGGGAGTCCGGGGGGGGGGCTTCCCCCCCACCTTCTTATATCTTCTCACTTGGAACGTGTGAAGGTGCTGCCCAGCCAAAAAATACAACAAACACGCCTTTGTTTTCTTCTTTTAAGACCCTGCTGTGTGCGCCCAGCCAGCTGTAGGTGAACAGTTGACAGCAGTTTGTTGCCGGCAGGAGTAGAGAAAAGCTAATCAGCTCCGGCGCTGAGTCAAAAGGAGAGCGCATCTTATCTTTCCACAAAACTGCAAGTAACCTCCCCGAAAAGGACAGGGTGTGGAGTGGCCGCTGTCCACCGGACACGGTCCTTCCACCTGCGCGTCCTGGGCCCTGGTCCGCGGGCAGCTGCTGCTGCGGTGGCCACCTCGGGCGGGGGGCAGGTCCCGGGCAAGGCTGACCCTCCGTCTGCAGGAACTCTTTCCTGCAGCCGGTGGTGTTCTGTGCTTCCCCAGCCTGGGATCTGTCTTCTGACGTTGCTTACATCATCTTCTACTATTCAGAATAGTCAGAAAGGGTGAATGTGAATGCAGTCAGAGCCGACAGTGTCTTTCACAGCTTCCGAGTTTTCGTCCTACCAAGGCTGCGCAAACACCGCCTGGACTTTTCTTCTCATGCTTCCTCCTGCCGCTGCCATCACGCTATGGGAAGGGACCGCATCGCCACAGGACCCTGGACATCCAGCCCAGGGCTCTGAGAACGCTCTCTGCTGTAAGGATGACCCCATGCTCCCTCTTAACATGCTCCGTGATGCAGACCAGGTCTGGAAGATGCAGACTCCCTCTGGGGTCACCTCTCCCTCCAGGCCTCGGTGAATTCTTTCTCAACCGACAGCGCCACACCCCGGGCCATCGTGAGACCGGGAGTGCAGGTGTGAGCGGACGGCTCAGACGGCTGCGGTGGCCCTCTGGATGCTCTGTGGGGTTTGGACATGGCGGGAATGGGCGTCCTCTGTGTCCTCCATCGCTCCAGGGTCTTGGGGGGCATCTCCACTTCCATCTCCAGGTCGACACCCCGACATGCAGAGAACGGAGCGACGCGGGACAAGCTGACCCACAGCCGCCCGTGTCCGAGTGACTGAGCCTGTGTGGCCCAGCCCACCTGGAAGGGCGGTGCTCACACCCCCTACTCTGGGTCCCTAGACTGAACTGGAGGCTCACTGCCCTTGCTGTCTGCTAGTTCACTCCTTTGACGACACAGGTGTGGTCTTGGTTTAGGTGCCCTCCGAAGGGGCCTTTCTAATCCAGACCCCTCCTTGTCTGCTCCTCCCTCCCCGGGGCAGGCGCGCCCAGCAAGTCCCTGGGTGCCTGCTCTGCATCTTCTGCTGAGGGGCCCAGGAGCCGGGGCCTTCAGAGGCCACGGGCGGATGTGGCCCCAGGCTCTCCGGGACAGCTCCATCACAGTGTGACCCGGAGCAGATACCAACAAGAGAGGGTACCGCATTTAGAAGCTTCCCGGGCTACGTTCACCTCCGGCCTCCCAGAAAACACCTGTCACTGCAGATGCACCGGGCTATAGACCACAGCAGAACCAGGTGCCACCTAACGAGGGCCGGGACCCCGGACACGAGAGGCAGCCCTGTCCCAGTGTGAGAACCAGCGCGGCCCTTGGACCGATTCCACTCAGGCATCTGGGGGAGGGGGATGACGACTTTGAGAAACCAAATGCGGAGCACTGGCGTGCCCTCACGTGAGTCGACGAGCCACCGCCCTGCTGGTGGGAGGGATCTTGGCTCCCGTCCCAGCTCCACCGTGTGCCTCAGGCCTCCACAGCCCATGGACACTGTCGGGCACCTTAGTATGATGCCCACAGTCTCTTCCATGTCTGGCAAGGGAGGTGCAAAGAGGTCAGGCCAGGTGCCCGAGGTGCATCTCACTGAGGACACAACAGTACAAGAATTAGGAACAAATCACAGAAAGAGCAACTTGTAACACAAACGAATACCTGACAGTTGTTTCTTGCTTCAAAGTCGCTGCTCCCAGACTGCTTCTCTCGATTTAACTTCTGGTAACTCTCCTGGAGCAGATAGCAAACCAGCCACTCGTACGCTGCCAGGGCGGCTTCAAACGAGAAACAGGGAAGAGTGACCGCGGGGCCCCGACCTTTCCAAGTACTTAGTCCTCGTGGAAGCGAGCAGGGTGGGGCCCATTTACAGACGGGGAGGCTGAGGCCCAGGGAGGGCAGCTGCGCTCGGCCGCAGCGGGCGGTGGCCGGGCCGGGACCAGCACGGCTGAGGGTGTTTCCTGGCTCTGCCATGAGGCCGGCCCGAGTTCTACACGGTTCTAGCAACCATGGAGTCCGAGGCGTGATGACCGCCTCATTTATATAAGATGGCTATGCGGTCTGGATGAAACGCGGAGTCGCACGGATGGCAGGACAACTTCCCAGCAGATGGTGGGCAGGTGGTGAGAGGAAGGCGCACTCCAGCCACCTGACCGGGGACCTCACCGCTGCGGTGGGCGGCTCTCCCAAGACCTTGCCACTCGCCCGTCCCTCCCGGGGCTCTGCTGAGCAGAGGAGGGAGGCTGCGGAGCAGGGTGCGCCGTGACAGGGATGCAGGGGGGACGGGCTGGAAAGGGCTGGATGGAGACCCCCGTCCTCCTCTCCTGGCCACGGTGCTGTGCCTGCATCTGTGGGGCCCTGCTCCTTGTCCCGTCACCGCCGGAGACCCTGCCCAGCAGTGTGGTCACCACCCCTTCCGTTGAGCACATGGGGCACAGGGAGGCGCCCGGGCCCATGGTGAGCCAGCAAGGGTCTGACCTGCCTGTGTGGCCCGAGGTCCACACTTTCACTGCTGACCCAGGCAGAGGGCGCAGTGCTGGGGCGTCCAGGCCCCAGGGGACCTGGGAGTTCCTTCAAGTCACTCAGCCCGTTCCCTGGGAAGAAGGTGCATGGTATTTGCTGGGTCCTGCTGCAGACCCCTGCCCGTTTCACACTTTGTATTTGCAAATCCTCACAGCGCAGCTGAGAATCCCATTAAAGAGCACATGAACCACCTCTCAGGGCTGAGGAAACGCAGGCTCAGAGGCAGCAAACAGCCTGCCCAGGCTCACACAGCTGTTCTGAGGGAGCCCCATGCGGCAGGTGGGGAGGCGAGCTGGGATGCGGTCCCCCTCTCAGAGGTCTGCCAGGTGTGCTGGCTTGAATGTGGCCCCCCCCGAAAGACACATCCACGTGTCTCCCCGCACCTGCAAACGTGCCTTTACGTAGGAAAAGGGTCTTCGCAGATGGAATGACATTACAACGTGAGGTCACCCTGGACCATGGTGGCCCTAAATCCAGTGAGTGTCCTTGTACGAGACAGAAGAGAAGATGGAGACACAGAAGGGAGGCCATGCGAAGGCGGAGGCAGAGACCGGGTGATGTGGCCACGAGACCAGGAACGCCCGCGGCCACCAGGGGCTCCACAGACGAGGAAGGACCCTCCCTGGAGCCCCTGGAGGGAGTGCAGCCGGGGGCTCACTTCGCCTGCGGGCTTCTGTCCACAACGTGACTCAGTTCCTGCTGTTCTCGGCACCCAGTTTGTGCACAGGGCGCAGACGCCGCGGCAGCCCCGGGGCACTCCAGAGCCGCCCTTCAGGACGTCCCTGCAAACGCAGGCAGACACTGGGGCCAGCACTGGTGCTGGGGGGCCCATTTTGACACCTGCGTACCCGGGGCAGAGGCCCGACCACCCTACGACGCACCAACCATGCTGTCCGGGCCACACCCAAACGCTGCCCTGGCAGGTGACGGCCTGTAGCGTCACCCACTGTGCCTGGCGTCGGTGACCAGCTCACAGTCTGTGCTCCAAGAGAGAAGCCAGCTTCACGCCTTGGTTGTTTGAACATTTTTCTTTGGAAACTCCACTTTCAGCTCTCAAGTTTTTACTAAGTGCGTCACTCTGCTCCGACGTGTTCACACGGCAGGGCTGAGCCCCTAGCGAACACACGAAGGTACCAGCGGGGCTGGTGTGTGGACCACTTGGAGAAGTCACCTGGACGTGAGGGGTCCGCGGGGACAGAACCGAGTGGGGGAGGCCAGGGGAGCCGGCACAGCCGGGCAGGAACGCTCTCGCTTGGGGGGTGGCGAACGGCCCAGGACAAACACTGCTTCAACTTCAGTCCTCAAGTCCCTCCCAGCTCCTGGGTCAGAAGTGGCCTCTGAGGTGCTGCACCACGGGGTCCCTTGGGGCTCCCCCGGTGCCCCTCTGCACCCCTTAATGGCCGATCAGCATCTGGCCCAGGGCCCACAGCTGACCCACAGCCTGGGCGTGCCACCCACACCACGGGCCCCTCTGAACACAGGGTGCTACGCAACCCCACTGCCCTGCATCTTTCCTTTGGCCAGAGAAGCAAAAGCTCCAATTGTTTAGTATTTTCGAGAGTGAGCTAACTCAAGGAAAGAGAAAGGCCTTATGATATTAAGTGACACGCAGGTCCCCGGTGTTCGGGGCCACTTGTTAAACCCATCCTCAGTGCACACACATCCTCAGTGCGAGGATCAGAGGAGCCGAGGACCCGTGCCTGCCCCTCCCTCCCCAGATACACATCTGAATCCCCAGAGGAAAACCTCCTGACGTCCAAACAGGCCGCGTCCAGTGCTGGGAAGGGCCTGAGTCTCCCATCCTCCAGAGCCCGAGTGTCGTACGTCATCTAGGTCATTTTTGCCCCAGACCCAGCTGAGACAGGCCAGCCCGAGGTCTGGGATTTGATGATCACGTGCCTGGGGCCGAGGGGCTGGCCACGTGCCGCGGGCTCCCTCCTCCGCGTGGGGAGTAACAGCCGTGTTTGATGCCAGGCCCCTGGTGCCAAATGAGTTTTACTTGCGTCCTCTCCTCCAGAAAATGTTTTCGCTTTGTTGGCTCTTGCAAAATTAGAGCGCTCACAGGAAAAACAGATGACGCTGTCCTGGCGTTCTTCCTGACGCCGGCCCACAGTGCAGCTGCGGCTCTAATCGTGTCGGGGAGAGGGCGGGGGCCAGGCAGGGGCCAGGCGGGGGCCAGGCAGGGGCCGGGCGGGCACGGCGGCCTTGTCACAGCGCTGGCAGACCACTTGTTTACTGTCTCATTTTACAACGGGTGATGGTTTTAGGGGAGAAAATCCCGGTTGGGTTGACGTTAGGATGGTTGCGTCACTCCCTGGTGCTTCCTGCACGACACTTAGGGGGCTGTGTGACCAGCAGGAAGGGACCTCCAAGCGGTCCCTGCTTCCTCTTAGCACTTTAAGAAGTGAGATAAAAAAGGCTGCTGATTGTCAGAATTGTCACACAGTGCGGGGAGGGAAATGGAGCTGTTACTAGCAGGTATGCTGCTGGCTGGGGCTGCAGATGGAGGACGGCGGGGAGGCCGGCCCAGCCTGGGTTCTGTGCTCACTCCGGCCGCTGACATGGATTCAGGGGGATGGAGGGGGACTGGACCACGGCCTCCCTTCTGGAAGCTGTGAGCAGCAGTGCAGCCCTGCAGGGCCACCGGGAGATATGTGCCCAGCGCCCGCAGCTTCTCGGATGTGTCATGTGCTCTCTGTCCTCCGAGTAAGGGAGGGGGCGGCTCCTTCACCCACAGGATCTAGGCCCCCCAGGCCCCCAGGGGACACGCACACTTGGGTCTCCTGACAGCAAAGCCAGGTGGTCTCTGATAACGGCGTTCAGGGGGATGTACAGCTATTGACAGTAATTTCTGTGATGAAAACTGTAACTTGGGCCATGTTGTAAATGTCAAGGGCCGTTCCTGAGCCCTCGCATGGTGCCAAGTGCCAACCTGAGTGCACTGCGTCCCTCGCTGGTCCCCACAGACACTGCAGAGGTACAGCTGTCATCACCCCGCAGTGCAGACGGGAGCCCGGCGCAGTAGGGTGGGGGCCCTGCCCTATGTCCCAGGTGCACTCGGTCTCCTGGCAGGGGGGCTGCCTTTCCAGCTCCTTGGGTGACCTGCCAGAGGGTCCGCCTCTGCCCGCCTGCTGGGGGCACACGCCTAGGGGTCAGCCCCGGACCACAGAGGAGCCCTGGGTGGCAGAGGGAGGTGTGCTCATGAAACACGCCCACCGGAGTGACGACCTGGCCACAGTCTGCTGCTATTTCTGATAAGGGATCTGACCGGAAAGCGAGTGGGATCTTGTAGGAGGAAAGCTCATCCTTCAGAAGCCTGGGGGGGGGGGGGTCACCAACCCTGTTCTTCCTGTGACGTCTCCCTCGACCACCCATTACCAAGCGTCTGGGGGCCGTAACAGGAGATCCTGAGCTTTGGATGCAGCAGGCTCAGGTCCAGATCTGAGGTGTGCAGAGAACTGAGGAGGAAGCTGGTCAGGGGGGCAGACAGAAGGGAGGCCAGGACCAGAATGAAAAGCCTGGCATGTGCAAAGGCCCAGAGACAGTGTATGGCATGGACCACGAGCGGGACACCCAACCTCCTGTGATGAGAACCCAGGCACAGGAGTGGCGGGTGGGACCAAGGCTGCCTGGCAAGGCGGATCTGGGACCCGGAGGCCTCTTGCTATACCCTGGAGGGGGGTGGACTCCCTTCACTCCAACCCTGGAGTCAGCACTGACTCAGCGCTGGGCACAGGAGCTGCTCCATGGATGAATTATTGAACAAACAAGGGAATAAATCAGTAGATTGCTTCCAGGGCCCTAGTCGGGCACCATGCACCCGGAGGGGCGGAGTGGGGGCAGAGAGACAGGCAGGCGTGTACTTACCTGAGGAGTCCCAGCAGTCCTCAGGGCTGGGGCCTGTGAACCTCCGGCCAAGGATGTCGGGATAGGATTCCAGAAAGTCCACAGTCTTCAGAGGGCTCTCAACGCGAGGGCCACCTAGGAGCACAGCCAGTGACTCTGGGGAGAGCCAGGACCCCTCCCCCAGCCATCACGCGGGGGCTGGCCCCTCCCCATCTGACCACACGTCTCCTTCCTGTAAACACAGGGGCCATCCTGACTGCAGGGCTGACGGGGCGGCCGGGGCCGTGGGGCGGGCTGTGTGTGGCTGGGGCCGCCCGCCCGCTGCGCCGCCCCCCAGCAGCCGGCCTCACCTGGGCCGCGGCGCTCTAGCAGGCTGAGCAGGTAGTTGCTGGTCTGCTGCAGCAGCACGTTGTTGTCTCCCTCGTATGTGCAGTTGGGGTCGTTGTCGTTCCTGAGCTCGCCCAGACGGTTCACTGCAAGGAGCCGCCGCGCCCTTGTCACTGCCAGGGCACGTGGCCCCGCCCCGCCCCCCACCGGCGGGGCGCCCGCTCATCGTCTCAGCCCAGGTGCTCCCCCTGTAGGGCGTACCCGTGACCACGTGGCACGGTCGCCGCTGGGAAGGGAAGGGGGCGGCTCCCAGGGCCGCGCTCAGCGACACCACCGTCCTCACTGCTGCCACGGCCTCACAGGCTGCCCGGCAGAGCTCCCCGAGTGGGGCCCTGCCAGACCCGGACCGTTTCAGAGGTGCTGACTCCCTGCGAGGGGGACGGCCTTCTTTCTCCCACGATTAAAGGAAACCTTTTTACACAAGAGATTTCAAATACCTGAAGACAAGTCTCATTGTTCTTTTGTTTTCTCTCCTGCCCCTTGAATAACCCAGTTCCTCTTCAGACTTTATAAGCCATGCTACCCAGACCCCCACGTCCTGGGTCTTCACCCTCTAATGGAGAATGTTCTCCAAAAGTGGTGGGGAAGCCAGCAGGGAATCGGATGGGACCCTCACTTCCCACACTCACATACTGCTGTGAGCAGAGCCCGAGGGGGTGTAAGACATTCTGCAGAGACACAAGGCTGTGGTCACCTGTGACACCCTGATCGCTTTCCCCTGACTCGCTGCCGCATCCCCATTCAGTAGGCCACTGAGAGCAACCTCTGGGAAATAACTTTCGATTGATGTTTAAACCTAGATAAAGGGCTTTACATTCATCCCTGCTGAGCTCGGCCTCAATGGCTAAGCCGAGCGTCTGTAAGTGTGATGACACTTGCTTTAGTCATTCGTGTTGTCTGCCGGGCTGCATGATTCAAGTGCCTCATTCTGAACTATTTATAGCATCTCTGTGAGCCCTAACAACAAACAAAACCTACTAAGAGCACTGCGCAGAGGACGAAACACATAAATGAATAAGTGACTTCTGCCGCGCTGCGGTTACCCGCCCGTGAGTAACAGAGAGAGGCGGGGCGTGGAGGAGCCGAGAGGCCACCCTGTCCGCCGCCCCCACGCGAGGGGTGACTGGGACACATCCTCGCCAGAAGCGCAAGATTATCTACAGAGCTGCATCGGAACGCTCAAACGCAGCAAGCGCCTAAAAGGCTTCTGTGGAAACTGTCAATAAGGTTCCTGCCAATTCTGTGACTTGGAAGGTGTGCGTGGCCTTCTTTGAGTAACCAGACTTTACCAACCAGTTATTTAAGATGAGCACGCAGGAAGTCTGGCGGGAAGGCTGCAAATAATGATGACATTAATAATAACACTAACAGTAATAATAAAAGTAACGGGGCACATGCTACGTGCTCGACACTGCTAACACCTGGTGTGCATTAATTCACTCACTCACTGCAGGCACCTGTGCTGTGCACACCCCCCCGTCACAGATAGGGCTGAGGCACAGAGAGGCTGGCAGCTGCCCCGGGGTCACACAGCTAGTGAGCAGCAGGGCCAGGATCTGGTCCCGGGGGGGCGGCTGCCCAATCTCTTAACCACCTACCAGCTGCCCACACGCTGCCAAGGCCAATAAAAGCTCTCTTTTTCTAAGTTTAAGAATTTTTCATCAGAACAAAACTCGATGCCAGGTTACTGCCAAGTCGTTAAACTAAAAGTTTCAGTTCAAATGAACAGATGGGCTCCTTTCTGTTCCGGTTTTCAGCGGCCCCTTTGCACAGCTTCTCCAAGCCCAGTCACGGTCTGCGGATTCTGACCGAGGAGCATCAGGCATCAGAGTGGAGAGACCTGATGAAGGCAGGGGTCGGCTCACTTGTTCGGAAAGGGCCAGACAGTAAACGTGGGAGGCTCTGTCTCAACCACTCAACTCTGTGTCGGAGTGGGAACACCGCCAGGGGAAATGTGTACGCACTGGGCATGGCCAAGGTGCCAATAAAACCTTATGCACAAAACGGGCTCTGGCCCACAGCCTGTAGTCTGCTGACCCCGGGTCATGAGTCCCATGGCAAGGGTAAGGAGAGAAAGCTGCCCCACGTGTCTCCAAAACCTACCGGCCAGATAGCCGTGTCCGCCACACGCCTCCCGGCATTCCTGAATTCCCCGCTGGGCAGTCCACGAGGCCAGGGACTTGCCAGCCGATGCCAAGGCATGGATCTCACGTCCGAGCTCTGCCTTGGGGGAGGGAAGCCAACAGAACAGTGAAAAGAGGCCCCGACACCAGAGGTCGGGGTCAGGTCCACCCAAGCATCAGAGGCCTTCGTCCCCTCCAGGCTAATCCGAGACACTCGGCAACGACAAAAGAAAGAAACCCAATTTTAGCTTAAAAGAAATAGGATTCATCTAAGAATGGACACACGTAATTTCACAGCAATGAAATTAAAGGACCAAGCTCGGCCCGGCAGGCGTGCCCCGGGGGGTAAGGCTGGTCATAGAAGAACCTGTTCTGACTCAGCTCACAGTGTGACCCCAAGTGCCGGGCGTCTTTGCTGAGACCAGGAAGGAACGCGGCGGTTGGGGGGCGGTGCCGGGACGCTGGCCCCCGAGGACCGCAGTCCAGGTCACCCACTGCCCTATCTGCAGGGGGCCTGCCCAGACTCCCCTCCTGACACGTCTGGTAAATATTCTTTTGCTTTGACTCGATGTTTAATAAAAAGGGTTACGAGAGAAACGCACACGTGCCTGCTAACACGATCCACCTCAGCAGTGTTTACAGCTTCCAACGAGGGCTCCTTTAACCTGTGCCTGGGTTAAACCTCTGAGCTTCAGAAAGAACAGGGCACGGTTAACTACACTTCACAACATTACTAACAGAAGGATTCCAATGTCAGCTGGCCAAAGCTTCAATGACTCGCGCTCGGGGAACACGCATAGCCGTGTTCCTGATGGAAAGGTCCTCGCGGACCAGCAAGCCGGCCTGACTTGCTCCGCAGCGCACCCTGCTGGCCTCCCAGCGCCCCCCCCCCCCCACCTCCCGACGCCTGCATGTTTATGCTGAGTTTTCCAAGATGCGCTGATCTGACACAGGCTTTTCAGGGTGCGGCACACCCTCATCTGCAGCATTTCTCATCAGTTTTCAAACGCGTTTATTGTGATTCACACTTCACTTCTGCCCAGGAGGCAGCACGAGGCGGCCGCGGAAAATCAAAACGTGAACCGTCCACACAGAAATGAGCCAAGGACTCCTTTTCACGTCGGGGCTGATCCCAGGGGATTTGCACGCTCATCTCTGGCACAAAGCCTCGCCTGTCAACTCAAATCTAGTCAGCTGGAGCCCAACCTTTGTAGGGTTGTTTACAAAAGGATCAGAACCATGAAATCTACTGAGGGGCCAGCAATGTGGATTGTGCAAAACCATCAAGTTCTCAAGAGGGGAGCAGCAGCTGAACTCACAGACAGGAACTGGGAGTCGCGTCAGCACATCCTTGAGGAACGGGGATGCGGACACGTGCCCAGCGCGTCCAGATGACGGCCAGGACTCTGAGGGTCTGCGTGGGTGCACACAACGGAAGGAATGCGTCCCTGCGAAGCCACACTGTGGACCCCGGCGACATTTAAACGACGATCAGCACTGTGGAGAAGAGCGGGCGCGGCTCTCACCTGCGTGGCACTCTGGTCGTTCCCCAGGAGGCCGTGCTGAAGCTTCTCCATGTCCAGGAAGAGCGACTTGGAAAAGTGGTCCAAGGCGTAGGTGGCCGCCAGGTACGGGAGTAAGCGCCATTGCTGAAATGAACAAAACCGCTGTCGGCACACCGGCAAAGCCTCCTGAGAACCCGTGCCTCCCGGGGTGGCCGTGCAGGACGGGCGCGCCAGGAGCCCCCGTCCACTGTCCCAGGCAAATGCAGAAGGTCCTGCACATCTCTGGCACCCACCGCCATGAAGCCTGGACCCCAAGGCTCTTCCAACCCAGCCAGTGCTCCCCCCTCACCCCAACGACCCCACTCAAGGCACACCTGTGCCACGTTCAACGCCCTGCTCACCCCCCCACCGCTATGTCACCAATGTGGCCACTGGGCCGGACTAAATGCAGCCTACACGGGACCAAGGAAGCCAGGCTGCTGCACCAAGTGTGAGGCCCACCAGGCAATCCCTGTGCTTCCTGAGCGCCCGAGGACTGAAGCAATCGCCCCAGGCCCGACGGGGGAGCTGAGGCTCATGGAGAGCCGGAGGGAGCACGTCTCTTTCACCAGCGCACACCCACTGCTGTGCGGATGGAGGCTAGGGAGCCGGGAAGGACCCGGGCAACCACCACCGCTGCCGGCACCACCATCCTCTACCGTCTGCTGGACGCGGACATGGCGTCAGCTGCTCCTCACGCACTAACGTATCCAACCCTCACAACCACCCATGAAGAGGTACTACAGCCAGTCCCAATTCACAAATGAGGAAAGTGCAGCACAGAGAGGTTCAGTGCCTTGCCTGAGGGCACACAGCAGGGAGAGGGTGGACCTGGGGCTGGGAGCCCAAGCACGTGGCTCTCAGGGGCTCTCGTAACCCCGGGCCTATGCCTGGTGCCCAGCAGTCAGGTGCGCTGTGACCTCACAAAGGCCACGGGTCAGTGGGATGGTGGGTCCTGGGTGTCGCCCAGGTATGAACCAGGGCTTTTCCTTACTTACTTGTATTAAAAGAAGTGTGAAAAGGACCAAATGCGATTCAGTTAAAGTTCCTGAAGTTTCACTTGAATACACCTTGGCCCAAGACCTGGGCCTGATTTAGCTGCTAATTCTTGACAGGGGTCATCAGGGTGGTCACTCCAAACAGCCTGCTGTGAGGACCAGGTGTGCGGGCGGTGTGTGTGGAAGGGCTGGGGACGCAGAGGCATCACTGTGATAAAATGCATCCCCAACCCCATCCAGGCACCTGGGTGATGCTCAGCCGGGGCTGCAGCTCTGCCATCAAAGGACTAGTGTCCCCTCTGCTAAGGATGTCACCATGAACTGGGCGGGACCCTTGGCGGCTGTGACCTGGGGCTGCGTCTCAGGGATGGGGTGAGGGCATGGGAGCGTGGCCTGGATGTGCAGGGTCTTCCCTGTAAGCGGGGAGAGCGTGCACGCCCATCTCCCGCAGTCTTGCCGGGCGCCAACCCAGGTCCCTGACCGAGGCTGCCTGCACACACCCCTTGTTAACTGAAGACCGTGAATGAAGACCACTGGCACCCCAGATGCTCCACTCCTTCCCCGCAGCTGCCTGCGCTCACCCTGCTAACGGCCTGAGTCAGCTCAGCTCCCGGTAACCGAGCTGCAGCTCCCACAGGAGCAGGTCTCTGCTTGCAGGACAGAAGGAAAGGGAAGCCACACTTGTGAAACCCACACCTGCATCTGATACTCCAGCACCGGTACCTCCTCCTCGCCTGTCGGTCCAAACTGGCGCCTGGTGGCTGAGAACCGCAGTGCTATGGACATGGCCAGCTTTAAGTTGGTGACGGCCATACCCACAATGGAGACCCGGCCTGCGGACAGGCTGCCCAGAGATGCTCCGAAGCGCTGCCTGACGTCCTGCGGGGGAATGCAGATTAATGTTGGATCATCAACGGTCACCTGGGGGACAGGCACGGGGACGGGGGGAGCACTCCTTTACTGGTTCAATACTGCCGGCCCCGCACTGGGCACCCAGACACAGACCCCCGGGCCCAGGCGGGCCGAGCCGCAAGGAGGGCTGGTGTCCTGTGAACTGTTCTGGGATGGTGTGGGTGGCACGGGGGACACACAGTGGCATGGGGACCTGCAGGCTGCCACCTGGGGGTCCTGAAGCCCTGCTCTTTGACCCCACCGAGAACCAGACACAGCTCAGGCTGCAGGCAAGGCGGGGACCAGGGACAGAGTGCCCAGCTGCACCCACGTTTGTTTATGAAATGGGCTCCGTTCCCCACCCCCCTGGAACTCCTCTCTCCCCTCAAACAACCACTCTAAGGGGTGTGATAACCATCTGCTGTTCTCTGTGGTCTTTTAAAATGGGTAATTGCCCAGGTGCACCTATTTTTAATGTGTTATAAATCTCAACATGCTTACTGCACGCCGGGGTGCGGTCAGCCCCAGACACCAGAGACTGCTGTTTGTCACTGTGGCTGTGCACGGCCCAGCAGGCGACCCTTCACCTCAAAGCCCCCGGTGGGAAACAGCACTGGTGGGGGCAGCCTCCCTAACCGTGACCCTGGGGGGCTGGCGGAGGCGTGTGAGGGATTGTCACTGTGCCTGGGGCCCTGGGGGCGGCCGACCCCGATCTGCACCTGCATCTGGACAGGCTCGCAAGGGCCGCCAGCGGCTCCCGTGGCCCGTCCCCTTCTCTGAGCACAGGGGGCCGGGGTCTGGTGGGCGTGGTGGGGACGGCTTCGTCACCCACAAACTGCCCTGCCTGGAAGCACCGCTACCTTAAAGGAGGAGACGTAGGCACCCTCAGGGGTGACGTCGCCCGTGCGGTTCAGCAGGTCCTGGCGAGGAATTCTCACCTTGTGGAACAGGGCAAACCTGTGAGGAGAGACAGCGCTTCCGGTTAAACTGGCCCCTGGGTCGATCTCTCGCTCCTGAAAGCCAGTCAGATAAAAGCCCAGGACGGCTCAGAAGGTAGCAGAACCCACAGAAGCCAAAACCAAACCCAACTGGGACAGAAGACACCGGAAATCAGGACATTGCAAGACACCATTCTACCCAAGAGCGCGCGTTTAACAAGAGAGTGTGTGTGAGTGTGTGTGTGTGTGTGTGTGTGAGTGTGAGTGTGTGTGTGTGTATAACACGGTGTGGCAAAATCAGGTCAAACTGAGGTTTTAAATATCTCCCTCACAAAAGCCTAGGGGACAAGGTTATGCCAGGTAACCGGAGGGGCATAGCTTGTGCCAAAAACCCAAACCACCTCAAAACATCAACAGCCCCCGCAGCACCTTATCTGACCACTAAGCATTGTCAGTGTCACACAGAACATTCTTTCACGACCCACAGGAATAGCTTTGGGAAAATGGCAGCGCCCTGCAGAGAAGGGGGGCAGCTCTCCAGCCCCCTCCCTCCCACGCTGCTCCCACTCTGCTCCAAGCCTGTGCCCGGCACCCGAGTCACCATCCAGAGTCACCGCCTGTCCTGCACGGGGGAGCAGAGGCGTCTCTAAACTTCAGCTTGGAATGTCACGTCCAGCATGAGATCGTTGGACCCCTAGGACCTGTAGGATCTAAACCCAGAGTGATGCGGAGAGCCCTCTGACGGGACCCCTGCCTGCTGCCCCATCAACACCTCACTCCTCGCAGCCCGCGGCTGGGTCAATCTGCTCGTGACCTTCAAGCCGGCCAGGCCCTCTCCTGACCTCCAGGCAGGCAGCCCTCAGAGTGCGGCTACCGCCTCCAGGAAGCCCGCCGTGATTCTCCTCCGCGCCCTGCAGTGAGTACCAGGTGGTCTCACTCTGCAGCGACTGCCCGTCGTCCACGCTGCTCGCTGAGCCACCTGCTTGTTGGTGACAGTTCCCAGGGGTCTTCTCACCCTGTCATAATGGGGCCACATGCCTGGAACCTACTGGACACTTCAGAAGGGTCATGGAATGAAGCAACTGCGGGTGAGACATCATCCTTGGGGCACTGGGGTCACCTCCACCAAACCCCGAGTCCTGGGACAGCCTTGGAGGGTGACAGAGCAGCACCTTCCAGCGCAAGAGTGGAAGGGCAGAGCCCTGGGCTGGACGCAGCCGGTCGGGGGGCCCCTCCCACGTTCCTTCACAAGCGACTAGGATTTCTGCACGAGGCCACTAGGCCCCAGCCGGTGTCCAGGTGAGGAGCCAACGTCTGTGGGTTTCCCTCCTACGTGTGAAATGCAGGCCAGCCACACTCCAGCTCCCAGCAGGCCCCGTCGAGACCCTGAAGGCACTGCCTGGGGTGAGCCGCTGCATCACAGCCTTTCTGGGGCCACTCTGACCGGCCCGGAAGGCCCGTGTTCTGAGGCCCACTTTCCAAGGACGCCTGGCCCCGGCGCCGATGCCCCTGGCGGGGTCCAGCTTGCTACTTGCAAGCCAAGGGACGCTCTTCCAAGTGTGAGCCTGAGAACTCAGAGTGCTCTCTTCGCCCTCCTCTGCCCCCCAGAGGTGACACAAGTCAGTGTGTTTATACTTCAGAGAGGATTTGCTTCAGTTTAACTGAAATCAAGACTTCACATGTTCTGTTTTGAGCACTTCTATGTGGCAGGAGCTGCTCCAGAGACAGTCAAATGGTGGCCAGACTGTGGGCCAGCCTGCAAGCCAGACTCCCAGTGTCCCCAGAAAACATGGGGGTGTGTGCATGTGACGTGGAGAGTGAGCGACACGGTGGGGCTGGTGGGGCTCCCAGACCTCATGCCTGGGCCCCCACCCCACGTCCTCCTTGCTCCTCGAGACCCCGCTGTGGTCGCACCCCACCTGGGGCCCAGGGGGCACTGGACATGCTCCCGCCTCCTGGAAGCTGTGGCTCACTGGCTCTCCTGAGGGGTCCCCACCGTTCTGAAGCTAGAGTTATTTGGTAAAAGTCACCCAAGCAATTTGTCTGCCTCTGATTTCCCACCTCCTTGGGAATTTTCGTCAAGTGACTAAAGCTAACCAACAGATCGTTACCACTTTTTTCAAAATAAACGATCTCGGACAACAGTCACTAAATCACAACACTGCCCCTCGAGCAGCAGGCAGAGTGAGCCCCAGGGTCTCCTGTGTCCCTGAAGCCCCCTGCTGGACATGCACACCAAGGCCGGCGGGGACGAGGGGCCAGGCGGGCAACTCGGGCAACATGGGACCTTCAGAGGCTCAGGGATGGAGCATGGCTGCTTCGACACCCTGTCTGCCCCGTAGGTTGGGTGACCTTGGGTTTGGGGAGCCTTTCTTAGATGGCCTGGGCAGGGGGAGGTGGTCCCCATGCCGCCCCCTGGTGGCACCAAGCTGGCACTTCAGAGTTTCCGAGCCCTGTTCACCACGACGTGCAATGCATGTGTTTAGGGGAGTCTTGGCTACGCTGGTGTGACTGTGGGTGGCTCTGCTCAGCGCTCCTCGGGACCATTGGGTAAGACACAAGCATTCAGTCTCGAGGGACAGAAGCTGAGCTGAGGGAACTAAGTGGGGAGCTTTTCACTGATGTCCCAGGACCGTGTTCAAGAATCTAACTTGTCAAACCAAATACGCAGGGACTGGAGATCTGTGACTGCACCCGACGCCGTCCACTGGACAGCAGTGACCTGTCCACCGATGGAATCACCGTACACGTATTTCTGACCCTGGGACGCAGCTCTAACAGACACCAGTTGTCAGAGTCCAGTGTGAGGCAGGGCGTCCCCCAACCTGCACACGGCCGGGACGCCTCCTCAAAACACCGAGTTGGGCGGCTGCCTTGCTCGGAGGGCTCCGGAGCGTCTCCTGCCCTGAGGACCAAAGGCCACCTGGCCCGCCCCCACAGTGATGGAAGGGAATTGACGGCGGGCTCCAGCCTTCACTCACAGGCTCTTCTCACAAGTCAGCGAGAGAGGCGCTCAGAATCCTAAGACGGGCACCTGTGGGCAGGCTCTGCGTGTGTGTGTTTGGTTTTGCTTTTTAACAACACCCTTCCGCTCTCTCCTCCAGCTACACAGAGTGAAAACTGATGGTTCCCAGCCCTCTCTGGCACAGGCTAGGGCGCGCCTGTTCTAAGGGTCCAAGCAGAGATTTGAGACACTCTCTGGGCCCCCAGCGCCCGGACTCCTTGCAGGGGTGGGGGTAGCAGCTGAGAGGTTTCTCCGCGCTCAGGGTGGCGGAGGACCCCCGGCCCAGCTTCAGCTTCAGAGATCACCTGCCCCCGATTCACCCTCTGAAGACCAGATGAGCAGAGGCTCACTACGTGAGGCAGGACCCTCTGGTCGCTGCTGTGCATGAAGAAGTAGGTACGTAAAAAATCCTGGGACAGTGTGAGCTACATGACTAAGGAACCCCCGGCTTTGCTTTCCCCCTGTTAGTAAGCATCTCGGGGGAGCAGGGAGCCCTCTTGGCCAGGCTTCCCAGGAGACGGAGTGTGAGTCCCACTGCACGGGTGAGGAAGCACCGACAGGCAGCAAACGGCCGGGAAGACCACGTCCTTGGTCCCCAGCCGGGAACCACACAAGGGCCCGGCACAGGGCCTACGGTTCTCCTCACAGACAAGGGGACAGGCCGGGTGAACACAAAGAGTCAGAGGTGGACCAAGGATTTGAATCCAAATCTGGCTGATTCCAAAACTCATGCCATTAATAATCCCAGGAATCTGCAGTGAGACCACAGGTTCTCCATGACGCGGTCCCTGCCCTCCTCCCAACACGCTGCAGGGCCTCACAGCGCCCCCATCCCAGAGTCTCATCTCAGACCACACTGCCACCTCTGCCCAGAACACTGCTCTGCCCTCAAAATCACCATGGAACTGCGCTGGATGCCCAAGCTCCGGGGGAGGGAGGCAAAGCCCCAGGCCATGGGCTGAAGCCCCAGGGCCACTAGTGTCTGGCCTGGGCCTGGGTTGAGGGCTGGAGAGGCCGCCTGCCGGGGAGAAAACTGCTTGTCTCGCGCTCGGGGCCATTCACACCTCCTGCAGTTGCGGTTCAAGTGGCCATGGCCCTCCATGGCACGGAGGTGAGGCATGTCCCCACCGTGTTCTGCTTGCCTCCGCGGGGGTCCAGGAAGGCAAGAGGCAGCATGGAGGGACCGGTGAGGTGACAGGTAGAAATACACCGAACACACATCCTCAAGGAACGCCCCCCGAGGACGGACCACCAAGTCCAAGGTGCACACTCACCCGTTGTCCAGACCGTTCTGCCCGAGCTTCTTCCCAATGTTGCCAACCATCACCCCTGGCATGGGAAGAAGGGTCTTTGGGTCTCGAATCTGTACAAACCACAGAAACAGCGACTGTCACGACCACACAAAAATCAGAATGAACACGCTCAAAAACCCCAGTGACTGAGACACAGGCTCCCTCTGCGTAGCTGCAGTGGGTTCAAGTGTCCTCCGGAAACGCGACCTTATTAGGAGGAGGCTCCACCGCAGAGGGAATGAAGGATCTGGAGACGAGCTCGCCCTGGACCACCCAGGTGGGCCCCAGACCCATGGACCAGTGTCCTCTAAAAGGAGGCGATGACATGAAGAGAGGGAGGCCACCTGAAGACGGGGACAGAGATGGGAGAGAGGCAGCCACAGCCCAGGAACAGCTGGTGCCCCCCCTGAAGCCGGAGGAGGCTGGGAGGACCGTCCCCTGGAGCCTCCAGGGAGAGCGTGGCCTTTCTCACGTCTTGATCTAGCCTCTCGGCTCCAGTCTGTGAGACGCTCAGTCTCTGTTGTTCTGGGCCCCTAGTTCGCAGTGCTATTTGGTCATGGTGGCCCCAGGACACTGATGTAGAGGCTGAGCAGTACATGCTGCCTGGAGGACGCTAGGCGTTTCATATTTATGTTCTAGATACGGGACTCTCTGCTGGATTTTAATGAAAAGACAAGATGGCTGTGCACATACGTGCTGTGGGGGAAACAGTGTAAGATTATTTTTGTAAATCTCTGCTCCCCAAAATGAGTTTCCAACAAATATACACACCTAAAAGACACAGAGAGGGGAAGGGCACAGCTCAGCGGTAGAGCGCGTGCTTAGCATGCGCGAGGTCCTGGGTTCAGTCCCCAGTGCCTCCATTTGAAAAAGAAAAAAGAAAATGCAAATCAAAACCACAACCAGATAACTTCTTCACACACACTAGGGCGGTTATGGAAAAAAGGAAAAAAGAAAAATAACACGGGTCGGTGGGGATGTGACGGAACTGGAGCCCTCAGCATCGCTGGTGGGGAGGTAACACGGTGGGAACTATATAGGGCTCTAAACAAGCCCAACACAGAGTCGCCATCATGACCCTGCAACCTCGGTCCTGGGTTCGTGCCCCAGAGAACTGAAAACAGGTGTCCAAGCAGACCCCGCTCTTGAACGTTCACAGCGACGACATTCCCAGGAGCCAAAAGATGAGAAACCACCCAGCGTCCATCAAAGGACAAACGGGTACACACACCGCGGTCCCTCCACGCAGCAGATCGACCGTTCAGCCTTAGAAAGGAAGGGGGTCCTGGCACAGGCTGCAACGGGGATGAACCTCAAAGACGTGTGAAGGGTAAAGCAGCTATGGTATATTTACACAATGGAACACTACTCAGCCAGAAAAGAATGAAATAATGCCACCTGCAACAACACGGATGGACCAGGAGATCATCACACTAAGTGAAGTCAGTCAGAAAGAGAAAGAAAAATACCATACGATGTCACATACGTGGAATCTTAAAAAAGGACACAAACGAACTTATTTACAAAACAGAAACAGACTCACAGACACAGAAAACAAACTTGTGGTTACCAGAGCAGGAAGGAGGGGAGAGGGATAAACTGGGAGTTCAGGATTTGCAGATACTAACTCTATGTACAACACAGATACACAGCAAGGTCCTACTGTACAGCACGGGGGACTCTATTCAAAAGCTTGTAATAACCTATAATGAAAAAGAACATAAAAAGGAACGTACATACAAGTACAACTGAATCACTGTGCTGTACATCAGAAGTAAACACAGCACTGCAAACCAACTATACTTCAATAAAAACAAAACAAAACAAAAAAAGCAGGTGGAGGGAAAGAAGCCGGACACCAAAGCTCACAGAACACGTGATCCTTTTTAGACAAAGCGTCCCAGAGAGGCAGATCCACAGAGGAGACCAGGGGCTGCCAGGGCTGGGGTGGGGGGCGGGGGAGGGGAGTTGGTGCTGAGTCGGGGGGGCGAGCGTCTTCTAGAGATGAAACACTTTGAAGGGGCTGGCTGCACAACACCATGAATGCACTGAAAGCCACTCCATTGTTCCTTTAAAATGGTTAACTGTACGTTACATGAATTTCACCTCAATTTAAAAAAAATGATGGATTTTCTTCTCTCCTGAGAGCTCCCTCTCCCATCCAAAAAGTCCTGGAGACTAAGGATGTTGGAATGAGTCTGGGGGTGGGGGAAGTGGTTCCCTTCAGCACCCAGCCCGCCCAGAGAAAGGGTCCTGGATGAGCTTCTGCAGCTCCGGGCCCGGAGAGGCCGCAACAGCCTCAGGCAGGCAGGAGATGGGCTGGCCGCCCGCCCCAGGCCCCTCTGCTGGCCAAAACTCCACTTGTGACCTAGGAAGAGCCCCAAGTCAACTTCACATCAGAACTCCTGGAGCCCCTCGGGCCTGCTGCCAGAGCCCGGGGTGAGCAGGGGTGGGTGGTGGGCTGGGAGCTGGGGTCTGTGCCGGGTGTCCGTGCGATGCCAGCGTGACCTCTAGGAGGACGGAGAGTCTCTCCCAGATGATCCTCGGCCAGCGCTTCAGAGGTTCTCAACGGTGGCAGCCCTGACATTTGGGGCTGATAATTTTTCCAGGGTGTGTGGGGGGCCGTCCTGGGCACTATGGGGCGTTTAACCGTATCCCTGGTCTGTATCCCTAGAAGCCAGAAGCAGCACTGCCCCGAGCTGCGATGAAAATGTCTCCAGACTTGGGGTACACCCAGCCCCTACCTGCACGACAAAGGGGTGCAGCCCGTGGCACTGGCCCCCCGGTGTGTACAGCTGAGCGAAGAGCACAGTGTGCGTAGCGGTCTTGCCCATGTTGCCGACCCAGAACTTGGCAGCTTCGAAATCAGGGGAGTGTAGGATGAACTCCTGCACAAGGGAAAGAAGTTACAGTTACAGTTAGAGACTGGAGCACACACGGAACGTCTCTACCTCTTTGATACACTCGATTTTCTCTGCTCAAAACCTCTGAGGCAAGAGTAAGGACGGACTGAATATTGTGTCCTGGGTGGCCCAGGCCGTGGCGGGCAGGGAAAAGAAGGCGGGCAGCTGGCCCAGAGAGCCTGGCCGCAGGCAGGGGACGCAGACAGGCAGCTAGAAAGGGAACCTTCTCTAGTCTGTTCATTTTATAAAGCATGAGCAACTGGAACTGTTTACAAACCCAAGGCCAACAGGCTGCCTGGTAAACCAAGAAACAAATGTTACAAAATGATACATAGTGTCTTCACACAAATCCAAACCAGGAGAGATTTCCAGGTGGGAGTGGCTTCTGCCCTTTCTCTGCTGAGCTCCGGGTGACACATCCCTGTGTGCACCTCACAGGGATACACGCGAATAGACGAGCTCTTCACTCCTGACAATGCTGTGTTTCATACGCTTGAGGCCTTGAGGCCCCAAGACCGGATGGATGGGAGGGGACCACCTACCTCAGTAGTAGGGTCGTAGTGAGCAGTCGTCCGGATGGCCTTGGTGTTACTCCCGTGACTCAATTCGGTCAGAGCAAAACAGCCGAAAATCTAACGTGGAAGCACAAAATGCCATGAGGCGAGAAAGGCTCCTTCTGCACCTTCCTGGGGGGATCTGCCACCATCCTTCCTCTGCCGCCGACACCGCAGCTCAAAGGCCCCGATCTCACTGAGCCACTCTGCCGCACTGGGCGCCGCGCCTCCCAGCTGTGAGAGCGGCAGGCTGGACACGCGGACAGCGGCCCCGCCGAGTCAGCACCGCGGCAAGGACAGCTCCCAGGCAGCAGAAGGAAACCGCAGATCTAAGTTTTGATAAGAAAAAGCGAAGGGCAGCAAGGGAGCCATATTCAATATCTTGTAGTAACATGGTGAAAAAGAATATGAAAACGAACACGTGAATGTTCACGTACGACTGAAGTATCGTGCTGTACGCCAGAAACTGACGCAATGTTGTAAACTGATCATACTTCAATAAAAATATGTATTTTAAAAAAAAGACAAAAAAAAAAAAGGAAAAAGTGAGGGGCGCAGCGGGATGGGGGAGGGCACAACTCAGTGGTAGAGCGCGTGCTCAGTATGCACAAGGTCTTGGGTTCAGTCCCCAGCACCTCCATTAAAAAAAAGAAAAACAGAAAAAAAAATAAATGCCCATTTGAAAAAAAAATTAAGAAAAAGATAAATTTCTACCCCACTGGGAATTTGGCATACCCTGGTTGAGTAAAGGACAGCTCTGGCTATCTGGCGAGAACCCTCAGAACACAAAATACCCAGAGCATCTCTCTTGGGGCCCCTCTTCTGCAAACTGCCCTTTCCACGCATCTCTAAGGAGGTGACCGAACAGGAAGCCATGACTCACCAGCTTACCTCCAAACTGAAGATCTTTGGGATATATTTGAAATGCCTTTCAGAACCAGAGCTGTAAATCGTGGATCCAAAAGTCTGGAAATAAAATGCCACCACGAAAACAGGCGGAAGTCAGTAAGTGCTGTCCTGTGACTCCCCGCAGCTGTGCGCTCCACGCCCGCCCCGCGGTGGCTCCTCAGCGTCGTTGCCCCACACGGGCGAGGAACTCGGATTCCGAGGGGCTACCTAAGAGCGCTGGTGCCCAAGGCCCGGCGTCTCCTGAGACACGGCCGCCTGGCCTGGAGCTTACGGAGTGGCAAGACCTGGGTCCTCGTCCCAAGCAGTTTATGTGAGTTAAACAGAACCGAGTGGATCCGTGAACAGCAAGGAGATGGGGGTGGGGTTGGGGGTGAGGTGCAGGAAGGGCAGAGAGCCCACCTCTCCCTCAGACGGCACCAGGACAAGGCTGTCCCCCTGTGTGTCAGAGGGCGGGAACACAGGCCTCACCTTGGCCCTAATTTCCTTTTCTTTTTTTTTTTTTGTCTTTATTTTTTTACTTTTATTTTTTAAAATTTTGTAGGGGGGAGGTAATTAAGTTTATTCATTGATTTATTTTTAGAGGAGGTCCTGGGGATTGAACCCAGGACCTTGTGCATGCTCAGCAAGTGCTCTGCCACTTAAGCTATACCCAGCCCCCACCTCGCTTTCTTTTCTGGGGCATAAGGACTTACGTGTGCGAATGTGCATCCAGAGCTGGGAAGACCTGGACTTCCACTAAGAGTCACAAGGTCTGCCCACTCGGCCTTACCTCTGCTTTTGTTTCCTATAGTTTTTTAGAAATCTCTTTAAACAAACATCACCCAAATGTGTAAATCTCCCAAAACTTTAGAAGCATGGAAATGCTGACAACATCCCAACCACAGAGGAAACCGTCTGCATCTCACAGGCTGAGTGTGTTTGGTATCCTGGTTGTTCTGGTCCCTGGACAGACACTGTCTCGGCCTCGTGGCTCGGGGACAGTGAGGGCCCACACTTCTCTCCCAGGCGCTGACTCACCAGGAGGTGCAGGAAGAATTTGGTGGCCAGGGACCAGTCGTACATGCCGAGGCACTCAACCAGCACCCGGATCCTCCAGGGGCTTCCCAGCACGTCCTCCATGGGGAGGAAGTCATATTCGAAGATCCGCTTGCAGCGCAGGAAGTTCAGCTCCTGGTACTTCTCCACTGAGAGATCACTTCCACGGGGATGCGCGAAGAGGGGGTCGCTCTCCAGAGCCGAGAAGACAGCGTTCTGGGAATGCAGGAGGCGGGGAAGGGCTAATTTGGAGGCAAAGGATGGGCTCTCACTACGCTCTTGCTTACACAGTTTTCTCAAGGCCACCGGCTACCTTGGACACACAGTCTAATGCAGAGATACAGGGACAGAGATGAAAGTCCATCCCAGAGAGGGAGGCAGGGAACCAGGGAATTGAAACCTGGACCTACTATTCAGAGACTCCTGTAAAGTTTAAAAGTAACTTCTAACTGACCTCAGAGAGCAAATGAATAATGGGAGCAGCCCCACTGGAGGAGCAGAAAGCCCTGACCTGACCTAGTCTCTGTGACCACATTGTTCCAGGGTCTTGCCGGCTCACCTAACCTGGGTCCTCATTACCTGATCTTGTTTTTGCGGAGTGTTTGTTCCACAGAGCAGAACAAACTGGAAAGCAAGTAGGAAAAGAGGAGCCGATGGAGGGAGACAAACAGCCAGAGAAGACGGATAAATGGACCCAGCGGGACCCTGAGAGCGGGAGTGCTTATACCCAGCTGCCTGGGCTGACAGCTCCCCGACTTAAGTGTCTTTTCCTCTTCTGAGCAATAAAGCAGCCTTCCACTTTGCTCCTTGGCCTCTGCTGAGAATTCTTTCTCAACCAGCAGGGAAGGGCCCACACTCTCTGTGGGGTTTCTAATCTGGGCTTCTCTCTATCCGCTAACACAGTAGAGAGCAGAGGGCCCTGAGGCGTGGGAGGTCTAATCCATCCGTGTTCATCCATCCAGAGCTCCCAACAATTCCCCGGCACCGTCCAGAGGCTGAAAAGGAGAAAGGCCTGGGCAGGCCTAGGACTCACCCCACCTTTTTGTAGATCCACAAGACGCCCCCCCAGACCCCACCCGCAGAGGTCCCCATGGGCAGCACTGCCCAGTCCCGGCCTCACCTTAAAGCGCAGCACATCCTCGCCCTCCAAGAACAGCGCCAGCTCCTTCCAGCAGAAGGAGGCGCGGGCACGGGCCGCGTGCAGGGGTCCCCGGGGCGGGTCTGGCAGCACCAGGACATCGCTCCCTTCCTCGGGGGGCGCCATCGCTCCACGTCCACCTGCAGAGACACGCTCTGAGTCTGTGTGTGCCGCCCAGTCACACCCTCTGGGGCCACGGCAGAAGCGCAGCGTGGTGCAAAGAAGAGACCAAGAAACCGATAGGCTCTGACTGCGAAGGGACAGTCGGAGGGAATTACCACCCAAGAGCTACCGTCCCCCTTCCCAGGATGGGACGGTGGGGCGAGCGTGCATGTTTTCACTCCTGAACAGAGGTGCCCAGGGCCTGGGCGAGAGCACAGGGCAGTCACGCAGCCGGTGCTGGGAAGCTCCAAGGAACACAGGCCGCAGTGAGCCCGGGCCACTGGGGAAGAGTCCAGGGCTCTGTGTGCTCCAGCCTGGCCTGAGGACACGCTCCTCTTCACTTGGGGCCAGCCAGGCCCACTGCCCAGGGAGCCTCACCCAAGAGTCTGCTCACCGGTCTGCTCTGGCCCCCCCAGAGTCCCCTTGAGCAGGTCTGGATGGGGGATGTCGGCCACAGACCCCATGTGTGACTCCACTTGGTGTAGGGGCATCTGGCTTCCCACTAAAGAGCAACCCAGCTCTCTTGCCCAAAGGATCATTCTGGGATTTTCTGAGCAGACTGGCTCTTTTGTACAGTGCCTGGGCCAGTGGAGGCGTGGACGGGAGAGGCTCGAGAATGCAGACCTGGAGGGACACCAGGAGAGCAGAGTCCTGGGCATGGCCCCAGCTGAACCCTTTAAGGCCCACAGAACCTTTAAATCCTTCTAGTTGATTGTTAGAACAGGATGCCAGGCTCTGAGTACAATGGGTCAGGGCTGCTGACACACCATGGAGAAGTGGTCTCTTTCATGGTGAAGCATTTTTGTGTTCTGTGTGAGAGGGCACGACCGGGCGTCAGCTTATGTGTCAGGGGCCATGCCCTCGACAGACTGCAGTTTATTTCAGCCCCCGAATCGTGAGCCAAGTACTGCCATCCCTCCTGAAAGATGCGAGAGCCCAAGCTCAGAGAGGCTCGCTGTCTTCCTAGAGCGCCCACCACCGAGGAGTGGCAGAGAAGAGACCTGAACCCAGCAGTGTCTGACCTCAGGGCAAGCTCCTCAAAGCACCACTTCAAAGACACTAAGAAAGAAGCACGGACTAAACCAAGAGCCAAGCAGAAGGAAGAAGCTAAAAGGTCAGAGCAAAAAGCATGGAGCAGAAAAGAGACAATCAACAAAAACCAAAGTTGGCTCTTTGAAAAAGACTGACAAAATTGGGAACTTTTAGCTAGATTGACCCAGTTATAAAAAAAAAAAAGAGGGAAAAGGCAAATTACTAACATCAAGAACCAAAAAGGGACTATTACTACCGACCTTAAAGAAATAACAAGGATTCTAAGGGAATATTATCAACCACGGCACACCAGCAAATCAGGAAATCTCCATGAAACGGACAAATGCCTGGAAAGAAACAAGCTACCAAAACTGACTCATGAAGAAACAGAAGATGTGAAGAGATCTACAGTGAGTAATGACATTGAGATCAGTCAGCTACCCACAAAGGAAAGCAGGCGGCTTCAGCTGTGAATTCTACCAAATATTTAAAGACATCAGTAATCTACAAACTCTTCCAAGAAAAACAAGAGGAAGGAACACATCCATAAAGGTTTCCATTAAGCCAGTTTTACCTTGAAATCAAAACCAAAGACATCACAAGAAAACTACAGACCAACATCTCTTGTGAACACATACAGAAAATTCTCAGCAAATCTTGCTGAGTGAATCCAGCAACGTACAAGAAAGATTCTATGCCAGGACCAACTGAGATTTATCCTAGGAATGTAAGGTTGATTCAACATTTGAAAATCAATTCACAGAATAAAGGACAAAAAAGCACATGATCATACCAACAGATGCAGAAAAGCATTTGTCAAAATCAAACACCCTTTCATGATAAAAACTCAACAAACGAGAAATAGTTTAATAAAACTGACCCAATAAAAGGCATCTACAAAAACTCCATAGTTATCATTGTACTTAAGTACGAAAGACTGAATGCCGTGCCCCTGAGATCAGGAACAAGACAAGGATGTCTGTCTCTTCTCTTCAACACTGCTGGAGGTCCCAGCCAGTCAGCTGGGAAAGAAATTAAATAAAAGTTATTCTGATCGGCATCCTATCTCTATTCACAGATACTATGATTTTGCATATAGAAATTCTGAGTAAGTCCACTAAAAAACTGGTAGAATTAATAAATCAGTTCAGCCAGTTTGTGGGGTACAAGATCAGTATGCAAAACTCAACTGACTGCTCTACATCACCCATGAACAACTCAAAAGTGAAATTAAGAAAACAATTCCATTGGCAACAGCATCAAAAATAATAAATTACTTAGAAATAAATTCGACAAAAGAAGTGGAAAACTTATACTCTGACAACTATACAACATTTTTGAAAGAAAGCTAAGACCTAAATAAATGGAAAGACAATCCTTTGTTCATGGCTTGGGAGACGCAGTATTGTTAAAATGCCAGTATTTCCCAACACATCTACAGACCCCATGTTATCCCAGTCAAGGTTCCAGCTGGATTTTTTTTTTTTTGAGGGAATTAAAAAGCTGACCCTAAAAGTCATACAGAAATTCAAGAAACTCAGAATAGACAAAACCACTTAGAAAAAGAACAAAGTTGGAGGATTCAGACTTCTCTATTTCAAAACTTGCTACAAAATGACAGCAATGAAGACACAGTGGTATTGGCATAAAGACAGACATACTTAGATCAGTGGAATAGGATTGAGAGTCCAGCAACCAGCCATCACGTGTAGGGTCAAAGCTTTCTGAGAGGGGTGCCAAGATAATCCGTGGGAGAAAAACAGTCCTTTCTGTTGGTGCCGGCGCAACTGAATACCCATGTGCAGAGGAATGCAGGTGAACTCTTTCCACACACATTCACAAAAATTAACTCAGAATGAATTGCAGATCTAAACGTAAGAGCTACAACTATAAAACTCCTAGAAGAAAATAAGGGAAAAATCTTTAAAATCTTACGCTAGGCAAAGCCTTCTTAGAGATGATCTCAAAAGCAAAAGCAACAGAAGAAAAATAATCAGTACACTGGACTTCATCAAAATTAAAAAAATTTTCAGCAAAGAACACCATCAAGACAGTGAAAAAACCCAGAGGGTGAGGGAAGATATCTGCAAATCATATATTGATAAGGGCCTTGTGCCCAAACTGCATGAAGAATCTTAACACCCAACAATAAAGCCAAATAACCTGATTTAAAAGGTTCAAATAGACATTTCTCCAAAGATATACAAGGGCCAATAAGCACCCAAAAAGATTCTCAACATCATTAGCCATCAGGGAAATGCAAATCAAAACCAGAGTAAGATACGACTTCCCATCCACTAGGATGGCCATGATTGTGAAGATAATTAATAACAAGCTTTGATAAGGATGTGGGGCAACTGGAACCCTTATACGTTACTGGTGGGAATGTAAAATGGTGCAGTGACTTTGGAAAAGTCTGGTAATTCTTCAAAAGCGTAAATACAGTTACCACATGACCCAGCAATTCTGCTCCTAGGTATAAATCCAAGAGAAATGAAAAAAAATATCTGCACAAAAGTTTGTATAAGGATGTTCACAGTAGCATTATTTACAACCCGAAGTAGAAACCGCCCGTACGTCCATCAGCAAAATGTAGTCTCTCCACACAGGGAAATATGATTGGCCACAGAAAGGAATAAACTACTGGCTTGTGCTACACTGTAGAGGAACCTTGCAAACACCATGCCGAGTGAAAGAAGTCAGACTTTTTGGTCACATGGTACATGATCCCGTTTAAGTGAAATGATCAGAAAGGGTAAATAGAGATAGAAAGTAGATTAGCAGCTGCCAGGAGCTGGGTTTGCGGGGTGATGAGAAGTGACTCCTAATGGGTCTAAGCTTCCTCCTGGACTGATGAAAATGCCCTGGGGTTAAGCAGCGGTATTACTGCACAACTCTGTGAGTATCTGAAAACCACTGAACCATACACTTCAGATGGGTAAACTGTGTGATGAGTTATATTTCAATAAAGCAGTTAAATTTTTAAAAAACTTTTAAGTAAGGCACAGCTCTGAGCAGAGACCAAGTGCCCCCAAATGCAAGCTATGAAGTCCAAGGGAAACTGTCTCTTTCTGGACTTCCTGCACGTGGCCCCATCCCTGTTCCTCTCCTGCCCCCTCCCTCTGCTGCTCCTCCTGCGTCCCCCTCAGCCACTCTCGCTCTGCATCATCACGTCCCTTTAAATTGTCTCAGTGCACAGAGGGCTCCCAAATCCATGCTTCCAGACCCATGTGTTCATTGGCAGTTTCCTGAACACCCCTCCCCTCTCACATTCTGGAGGTCCTCAGACTCTGAAAGTTCAGCACTGCTCCCCCTGCCCATACTGTCATCCTGCAGGTCTAGTTCAATGCCACCAGTGACCCAAGGTTAGTCACGCTATAAACCCAAGTGTCACCCTGGAACTCTCTCCTCCCTGGTGCCCCACAACCCAGTTAGTTACCAACACCCCTCACCACTGCACCTCTTTAATGTCGACTGAATCCCTTCATTTCTCGTTGCGCCTATTAAATCTATCCTAATAATCTCCAATCGTTGACCAAACAGTCATTGCGTGTGGTGAATATGTTAATCTCACACATGGCTAATCGAGATCAAGCAACTGACTCATCAGCATGGCAGCCTCAAGCAGCCTCATCTTCCAGGCGAGGAAATGGAGCTTGCCAGTCAAGTAAACTGCCGCCCAAGGTCAAACGGCGGTTATCAGGCACGCCCCGCCCCAAATCCCAGTCCCCAAGCAGTCAAACGCCACCGGAGGTCACCAGCATCCCTGCATGACAGTCCAGCTGTTAAAACAAGGGCTTGAAGGCAGGCACCTGGTGTTGGATCCCAGTTTTAGAGCTAACCTGTTGGGCAAGCGCAGCAAAGTCACTTCACCAATCGGTGCCTCAGGGGAGATGACAACACGGTAATGCTGGTCAGGTATCTAGTTACCAGGCTGTGGCCATTAATTAACAGGGCCGTGCGGAGCAGGTCCCAGCATGGAACGTCCATATCATTACTGTGGTAATTGCCGCTTTCAGACAATTGTAGACGCGGTCCTAACACGCAGAGCCAACGGTTCTCCCTTTAGGTGACAGCTGTCTGGTGATCTCAGGGTGAGACAGGAAGGGGGCAGGGCATAGCCATTCAAGGACTGCCACAGCAATTAACATCAAAATGGTGAAGGATTCAACCCCCAGGAGGCCTTGAGGCTCAGGATGAAGAGATTTAACTTCTAGCAGATCTTGAGCTTCATTATACGCCCCCTGTAATGTAAGCATGGTGAATAGCATGCCCACAGGCGCCAAGGCAGTCCCAGGGCTAGCCATGTGAAGGAAAAACCGGGCTGGTCTGACAAGATAACTCATAAGTCTAGGAATGTGAAGGAGAGGCTGGGCTAGGCTAACAAGTCTAAGTATTGGAGTACTGATCTGAGTTCTGCTGGACTAACTTGTAAATCTAGGTTAATTAGTGTTGGTTTGCTGTTCATGTTTTTTTGCTAGCCAGCTGGATTTTCAAAGATACATATCTGGCTTTGGAATGTTGGTTTGCTGCCTCCCCGCCTCCACTTTTGTGATGCTGCTGCTGCTAAAGCTGTTCCATGCCTATTGGCTGAATACCCCAAGCTTGTACTTTACCCTATAAAACCTCATGTGCACGTCTTGGAGGCGCTCAGAGCTTTGGAGCAGAAGCCCCTCTGAGCCCGCCGGCATAATACATCTGAGTACTCCAACCCTCCGAGTGGTGCTTGTTTCTTGACTGGCCTGTCGTTTCCGTAACAGCCACAGAGGGTCAGAGTGGGAAATGGACAACTTCTTGGGAATCCCAGCCCCTTCCCCAGGCTACTTACACTGGTCCTTCCACTTACTGGCATATGAAGCCACCGAGCCCATAAAAACCGGCAATATGGTGCCTCGAGGGCCACTGCCCCCTCTTTCTCCCTCTTCGGAGACGGCCCACACTGTCTATGGAGTGTGTACTTACTTTTAATCTGAGCACCCAACCCCCACACCTCGTGGCTTTTGTCTTGCCTTTCAATGTATCCCTCTGAATAAACCCACCTTTACTCAACTGTGGCTCGCTCTTGAATTCTTTCCGGCACGAAGCCAAGGACCCACACTTGGCGGAGCACGTCCCAGGGGCTCAACCAAAGCCTGGGACACGGCCCTCCTCATGCCCCACATCCGTTTTTCCTGCATCAAGGGGACAATGTCCAAAGTCCTCAAAAAGTCTCACACATTTACCTGCCCGGCAGCCGGCCCTCCCAGCCTCTGCGCCAGACACGAGTGTGCCCCGGGACCTTTGCACGAGCCGCCCCTGCGCCCCGAGGCAAACGCAGCTGGACCTTCGGACCTCGCAGTGTCGCCCCAGTGCCCAGCACACACAGCAAGTGCTCTACGGAGCTGGTCGGAGCAGCCAAGGCCCCGGGAAGAGGAACGCGCAGGCGCGGACAGGCCGGGTTATCTGCCCCGTCCCACCTCACCGCTGACGTCATCGAGGCGCGCCGCCCGCCACCCCCCCCCCACTCCCCCACACCCCGTCGCCTGGGAAACGCAGGAAGCCTCTGCGCTCAAAGGCCACAGGAGCCTGCGAGCGGGTGGCGGGCAGTGGAGACACGGAACATTCCCACCCTCACGGGAAGTTCTACAGGATAGCACTATCCTGAGACCACTCCCAACCCCAAGCCACGGTTTGGGACCTCAACCTAAGCCTGGATCTTGCCAGCTTTCGCCCAGCAGCGTCTGCTCAGGGCCCTGCTTCTCCCGGGGACAGTCCTGACAGCCCTGCTATCCGCACAGCTCTCTGACACGCTGCCTTCGCCTGGAGACCTGTCCACTCAGAAATTATCATTGGGTGTCTCCTATGTGCCAAATACTAAGCTAGGGCTATGGACATAAACAAGCCAGACAGGGGTCCCGAACTTAGGACATTTATGTTCTAGAGGAAGGAGATAACACACAATGAAGTTTGGATAATTAGAAGAAAGCAAAACAGGGTAATAAGAGATGAAATGTCTGGGGGCTACTTGATTGGGGGGTCGGGAAGTCCTGTCTGAGGAGAGGACATTTAATCTGATTTCTTATTGGAAGAAGATAGGGAATGAGCATTCCAGGCAGAGGAACAGGGCGGGAATGAGAGGAGTGACCTTCCCAGTTCCAAAAACAAGAAGCGCCCTATGGCAGGGGCTTAGTGGGTAAGGGGAAGGAGAATGACCTTGGAAAGGAAGGCATAAACTAGGTTGCGTGGGACACTGGAGGCAGGAGTCAAGAGATTAACTGTGTTCTTAATTTGGTGTGTGAGTTTCTGGCAAGAACTGGCATGATCTTATGCAAGGATACCAGCCCACATTGAACTGGAATTTCCACCTCCCCCCTTAACACTGGCTTCTGAATTTATGATCTCTTACTCCAAAGACCTTGGCCTCTAGAGTTCTGCCCAGTGATCACTCTCCGCTCTGTCCATGTGACATGCAGCAGAGCTGCAGGGACCAAATCAGTCAGGACCAGGACAGGGGAAAATGTCATGGCCCAGAAACAAAAAGGCCCAGAAGTATAAGGGCACAAAGTCTGAGAAGCTAGAGGCTTTTGAGGAATTGAGCTCATAATTAAATAAAACAGCACTCTTTCTATACATGAGAAACCGAGTGGATGGGTAACTTGCCTTGTTGCTGTTTTGATTACAGACATTACAGAACAAGCTGAATGAAAAAACAAAAGTACTTTGCACCCTGAGTTCAATGAAAATAAGCAAGAATGCCCAGTCTAACACCAGCCCACTAAGTCAGTGCCCAGTCCAATACCAACCCCCTAACGCTTTCCTATATTTTGCAATATAGGAATTTTGCTTTCCTATAAATTGCAAACTCCCTAATGAAAAACATTGCTCTTGGCTTTGGTAATACCAAAGATTGTAGCTATGTGATGACCTTTGTAGAGATGAGAATCATGGTGGGGGGGGGGGATTTTCTTCCCCTACAGTGAACAAACTATACCCTTTGAACTATACTATTAGTCCTTTTTTTTTTTTTTTTTTTTTCAATGGAGGTGCTGGGGATTGATCCCAGGACCTCAGTGCATCCTAAGCATGTGCTCCACCACTGAGATATACCCACCACCTGGAACTTTTCTGTTTTGTTCTGTGCTCTTTATTTGGACAGCCAGTTCTTCTGTAGTCAGGACTTCCTTGCAGAATTGTTTTTAGTACGTTGGTTCTTTTAAACTCGGTTGTCACTGTGTCCTTTCCTTCAACACCTTTCCTTCAAGATAGGAGCCATGGAGGGGAAAACTTCCAACCTTCTGCAACCTCTGCACCCCGTATATCTTGACGCTTGTACTTTTCATACTCCATGGTCATTGTCTTACCTGTCTGGCTCTGCCATTGGCCTCAAGGTTTCTCAAGGGCAGGATCTTATTTAGCCCTGCATCCTCAGTGCTTAGCCCAGGTCCTTCCACACATTAGCAACTAGTAACGTTTGAAATTATTCATCTTTTGGCTGCCCCAACCAAGCTAAATATCTTTGGACCATGCTGGGAGTTGAATTAGGCCCCCGACACAAGACATGTCAAAGTCCTAACCCACTGTACCTGTGATCTTATCTGAAAATAGGATCTTTGTGGGAGTAGAGACAAAGAGAAACAAGAATGCCATGTGACCATGGAGGCAGAGGTTAGAGTTATGTGGCCACAAGCCCAGAACACTAAAACTGCTGGCGCCCACCAGAGGCTGAGAGCAAGGCACAAAACAGATTCTCTTAGAGCCTGAAGATCTGTGAGAGAATTAGTTTCTGTTGTTTTACGCTACCTAGTTTATAATAATTTGTTCTGGCGGCCACAGGAAACTAATACAGCGGCATGAAAATCAACTGCATGATCAAAGACTATGAGGTTTATCACTCATCTTTTATTTAATTCCACAGACATTTGGTCTTTGCTCTTCTCGCCGATAAATCACAAGGTTTGAGTTAGTTTCCACTCGTTGATTCTGATTAGGGAATGGCAAAATCCCAACTGAGGGACCAATGTACAAAAAGAATAAAGAATCTTCGAGGTACTTGGAATTCTGGAACTAGATTCCGCAGACTGTGCTGGTGATAATTGGCCTAAACTGGCAGTACCCAGCCTTCCCTGTTCCTCGTGGGGACACGCAGGTGACAGCTGACGTTCGCCTGTCATAAGAAACACCCCAGGGCAGCGCTCAGACGTATTAAGGTACCGGCTATAGCTCTCACCAGAAAGCACACCAGAATGCAAACGGGGAAGCGCGATCTTTCACAAAAGGACTAATCCTGAACATTCACAAACGCGGGCTCCCCGACTTACCAGTAATCAATACTGGAGACAATCAGGTGGATGCAGGGATGATCTTTATGATTCCATAAATACAGCACCTCCAGAAGTCTCCAAACGCAGCTCGGGTCACGTTACTATCCGGCACCGACACCTCTGGATGGATCCCTGGAGAATAAAGTTAAATTCTTCAGCCGAGATCTCCCCGGGAGAACGCTGTCAGGGAAACGAAAGCAGGTAGAGCAGAGGGTCCATCTTCACCTCCTTCGTTTCCGGCCCCAGCGCCCCGCCCCATGACGCAAATACGCCGCTCTGCAGCCTACGTCATCGCGGTGCGCCGCCGGGCGCTGGGTGCAGCAGGCCATGGCTGAGCTGGGTCGGGTTGTCGTGCGCGACCCGGCCTCCCTGCTCCCGGGGGGCTTCTGGGCGGGGGTGGCCGTGTGGCTGGAGAGGCCACAGGTGGCGAACAAGCGGCTGTGTGGCGTCCGCCTGGAGGCCCGGCGGAGCGCCACCCTACCCCGAGCCGAGGCCCGCGGCCCCGGGCCGAACGCAGGCCCCGAGCAGGAGGAGCAGGCCGGGGCGGGATGCCGACCGGAGGAGGGCCCGGGACCCGGCCAGCGTTTCCCCGAGGAGGGGCCGGGCCCCAGGCCGAGCGCAGGGCCCGCGGAGTCCCAGGGCCGGCGGCAGCAAGGGGAGGCCCAGAGGAAAGCAGCCGCAGCGCCTCTGCTCTCAGGGGCCCCTGAGCAGCGCGGCAAGGCTGGAGCCGGGGAGGGCGACTTCGCCGCCTTGCATCTGGATTCTCTCTGGGACGATTTCTCCCAAAGTCTCGCCGGCGGCAACCGAGAGTTGCTAACCTTCCTCTCCGGCTCTGGGGCCGAATCGCAGCCAGAGGCTCAGCACGAGCTCGACGTGGTTCTCAGAACCGTCATCCCGAAAACGAGCCCCCACTGCCCGCTTGGTGGCCCGAGGAAAGAAATAGTCGTGCAAGGTAAGTGTTTCTGATAGTGGCGGGGTCAAAGATAAACAGCCGGAAGCCAGTTAAAGTGGCGAGGGTAGATTTCTATTAGTAATATACTAACAATAGGGAGAGGACCCCAGCGTGAACTGAATTCCACTTGGATTTGTGCAGAGGTGACTGGGCCTTTTAAAGGGAGAAAGAAGGTGTGGGGAGGGGTGGGTGTCTCAGTAGAGGCAAGAAGGTGAAAAATTGACCCAAAAAAGCAGGAAAGGTGCAGGGTTGGGGGGGTTGCTTCATGTAACACTCATCTGGGTTTGCTAACTGGTGCTTATGGAAGTCAGATCCTCCCCTCCCACATAGGCTGCGACACTGGGGCCGGTCTTCAGGTGTGGGCTGGAGCAGTCAGTTCTTCTGTCAACCTTGAGTTTTCTCATGTAGGCACTTTAAGGGGCCCAAGGTCATCTTAGGGATATGGCCTTGAGCTGTTAGGAACTGGACTAGTGTTTGTTCAGGTCTCTGTAGGCCAAAGTTGAAACCTAGTTGAGACCCGGCTCAGAGGAGCCTGGCTAGAGTTTGGTCAAGAGGAGGATCTTTGGTAGAAGATGCCGTTAGATTAAAAAGCAGGCAGTCAGTGAAAAGGTGCTTGAGGCACCAACTATACCAGTTCCCTTGCAATGCCCTGGGGAGGTTGTAGGTTTTTGATTATTTTTGGAGGAGGCACGTAGAAACGTAGAGGATGGAGTCGTTGATGGGGCGGTACCTGGAAGGCCCGAGGGAGAAGGTGAAGGAGTGCTGGACATTAGGTGATAGAGGAGTTAGCAGGTAAAGGCATAAGTGGAAAGGCTGGCTCCTGGGACGCTTGTAGGGGCCTCCCTTTATCTCAGCGGGCAGCCGTGCTGATCCTTCTCCCACTTGGAACCTCATTGACTTCTGCTGCTGCTGCACCTCTCCCGCCTCTAGTTGGAGACAGCTCTCAGCTTTTCCGGGCTCATGTGACTAGATGGAGCCCATCCACGTAACCCAGAGTACATCCTCTTCTGAGGTCTGTAACCCTTACCACGTCTGTAGAGTCCCTTTTTGCCACGTGGCACAGCGTAGTCACCGGTTCTGGGTATTCGGGCGTGGGCATCTTTTGAGGCTCTTCTGTCCACCACAAGCAGCACTGAATTGCTGGTAGGTGTGTACTCTCCGCCCTATTCGTATTGTCTGCTTCTGTGTCCTCACAAGACTATTCCCAGTTGTCCTCTTCTCCGGGAGGCCCTCTCTGACCCTAGTGCCCAGACTAGTTTAGGAGCCCTTCCATCTTTTATCACCTTCTCCATTTCATCCCTACTGGATGGAGGGGTTAGTGCATCAGGGCCCACAAGGCCTTCAGACGTGGACTTCTGTGATCTCACGTTGGCTTCACTGAAGAGGAGAGGCCTGCTAAACCTTTCTCTTGGTGAGGCAGGGCTCCTCCCAACAAGGAGTGCCTCTCCAGGATTGCTTTCTACACTTGTCTCCCACTGAGCATGGCTGCCATGAGCCACGCGGAGCAGGGGTGCAGAGGTGCACGCCTGGGAGGCAGCAATGACTGAGACGATCACTGTTGTAGTTGTAAACTGGGCGGGGAGAAGCCCTGGGGCTGAAAGCAGGATAATGGGTTCATCACTGTTTCTAAGACCACTCCTGATGAGACCCTGAGCTGAGCGCTTTTCATTTATCATCCTTATCCTTCTTCCCCTCAGATGTCCTCAATGGAACAGTAACGTTTTTGCCTCTGGAAGAAGGTGACGAAGGCAACCTGAAGGTTAAGATGAGCAATGTGTATCAAATTCAGCTCAGCCAGAACGAAGGAGAGTGGTAAGGACTAGAAAACTGATTCCTTTCTCTCAGTGTTTCGTGGTTTCAGTTGATTGTTTGCTCGGGCAGCTGTGAGATGCCAGGTCGCTGAGGAGAGACCGGACTCTCTCAGGCATTTTGGCTATGTGCTTTCTAGTTGGTGTTTCCTGGCCTGGGCTTTGTTCCTGCTGGTGGTGCCTGGATGGCCATGGCCTGGCTGGAATCTTCTGCTGTGTGTAGCCTTGATAGTTAGTAGCACTCAGTTCCAGCAGCAAGTTCAAGTAAACTCTATCCCTTTGTTACTTCAGTGTTTCTTACAACTTGTTAATTAAGGGTAAGTGTAAGCTTCCTTTTTTATTTCCTGCTGAGGCTCACGCGGTTTTAGACATGGTAGGAGTTCAGTGATGTGCGTTGTAAAAGTAACAGTGTAATACGTTCCGGAGTTCCACGTGGTGTTTGGGCCTGTCCAGAAAGTGTGAAATTTGGTTTACTTCGATTAGGTATTTTTTCAGTGAAAAAGTCAAAAGGGTAAATTCACTCTTATCTCTGCGGTTGATGCTTTCCAGAGAGCCACATGGGCCTGTGCTTTCAAGAACAGCTGTCAGGATCATGTTTGCTTAACCCACATGGGCGTTGCACACAGTTTCATAAAAAGCCGAGGGGTCCAGTGGGAGAGCTTGCTTTGGGAGTCACACAGGACCTGGGTTCCCCCCCAGCAGTGTGGCCTTGAGTATGTCGTCTCTTTGGCCCTCGGTCTTCTCACCTATGAAATGGGTTTAATAATTTTTGAGCCCCCTGGGTTGGGCTTCATAGGGACCTGTTACAGGCTTGGAAGCTTGATGGGAAAGTCAGCACCTACAGGGTGAAGCTTCTTGACAGTTGACTAAGGTTGCCCAACGACCTTCCCCCGAGGCCTTTGCATCCCACTGCTCTTGTTGGAAAGTGTGGAGTAAGGGCAGACCCTGTGAGAAAGCCGTGTTTGCCTGGGGCAGTCACTGATGGGCGCTGATGCCGGAGCTGGGGGGTGAGCACTGGAGCTGCTGTCCGCTGGGCTGTTAAGGAGGCCCAGCATGGGGCCCGGCCACAGCAGGTGCTCAGTGCATTTGGTGTGGAGTAGTCACGTTCCATTCTACCTGGTGAACCAGCATTCGACATCTGAGTTGCACATGTGAAATGTATAAAACATTGAAAAGTTAGGAAAATCCTTAGACATTTTAGAATCTGGCTAGTTAGTGCGTGGAGCAGAAGGTGAGAAGAATTGTTTGTCCATCCCTCTGTTGGGCTTTGTGAGATGTGTAAATGCATTTTTAACGTTTGCAAGAGAAAAGGAATTTTTCCTGCTTTTTAAATATGTTTTTCTCTAGTAGATGAAAATTCTGCAACTAATTCCAGATGTTTTCTGTTTTGGGTAAAATATTTTATAATTGTAGCTGTCTTCTTTCTTTTTGGTAAATATAAATGTATAATTTAAAAATAAGAAATGAAACCAGCCCTGCTTATTCGTATTTCTCTTATTTTTAAAGGTTCATATCTGTTTTAATTTTCTGTCCAGAAAGATGGCATTCAGATGGAATTGTTTATCCCAAACCCACCTGGCTTGGAGAAGAGCTGCTGGCCAAGCTGGCCAGGTGGTGTGTGGAGGGCAGGCAGAGTGGATTCAAAAGCACCCTGTCCCTCATCTCCATCATGAAGTACAGCAAGGCTTACCAGGAGCTTAAAGAGAAGTATAAAGGCATGGTCAAGGTAACTCTGGAGAAGGATGCCTGTGGCCCCACCCCCATTTAAGTTAGGTGAGGGAGGGGAGGTACCAGACTGCTCCAGGCAACATGTTTTTCCTGTGTTCCTTCTAGCTTCATACTGATGCAGATATAAGTCAAAATACACCCAGCTAAGGTCCCCCGCTGCAGCCTGTACTTTGACGAACTTAGGGATTCAAACCACAAAAGTGCTGGCGGTTGTGTTATGGAAAAGGACTTTTCCCTTCTTTGTCTTGGTCTTTTTTTTTTTCAAGTTACTAATTTTTTTTCAAGAAAACAAAAGAGAAATGTTTAATTTAAAACAACTGAACATTAATTACTAAATTACCATGATTTTTAGAATAAGCTTAAAGATATTTTAATATATGAAAAATTAAAGTACAGAAAATATACTTCCAAAAAGGAGATCTGTTTTGTAAGATGTAAAAAGAAAGTGACGGCAAACACCTGTGTGCCCACACCGGCTCAGAGATGAAGTGCTGCAAGCCTACCTTGCTTTGTTGTCCATTGCAAATACTGCAGTTTTTACAAATTGGAAGTTTGTGACAACCCTGGCTAGCTAGTCTTTTGGCCCCATTGTCCAACAGAATTTTTCTCACTTCATGTCTCTGAGTCACATTTGGTAATTTGCACTCTAGGTCAAACTTTTCCATCATTATTGTGTTTGTTATGGTGATCTGTGATCAGTGACATTTGAACTAACTCCTACAACTCACTGAAGATGAGTGATAGTTAGCATTTTTTAGCAATAAAATATTTTTAAATTGAAGTATGTATTCTTTTTTTTAGATGTAGTGCTATTGCACACTTGGTAGACCACAGTATAGTGTAAACATAAGTCTCATGTGGACTGGGAAACCAGGAGATCTGGGTGACTCGCTTTACCGTGAAATTCACTTTGTTGGGGGTATTCTGGACCCAACCCCGCAGTCCCTCCAAGATTCCTGTGCTAATGTAGTTGGCCCTCATTTCTACTCTTCCTGGTCCATACCTCGCTCCCTTCTCCCAGAATTAGAGATTCATCATCTCCATGTACTTTTTAAATCAGTCCCCTGTGGCTGTTAGCAAAGCATCCCCAAAATCTTAGGCTTGAAACGATCACCACTCATTCCTGCTGGAGTTGGTGTGGGTCCTGGGCTGGCTGGCTGAAGCCGGGCTCCCCTTCTCTCCTGGGTCCTGGCCTAGGTGCTTCATTATCTTACTAACTATTCAGCACCTTCCAGAAGGGACTTCTGTGTTCGTCCACCTGTGTAAGTTGTTCTTGGTGATGTGAGAACTCTTGTCTGAACTGTCTAATCTGCTGTGACAGCAGACAGGGAGCTGAGCATCTAACACTGGCCCTTGGTTTTCCTCTCCTACCAAATACCTGTCCTGCACTTACGGATTTTAATAATGGGCCTCACACTTGCCCAGCCCACGTTGTACAGTCAAAGTACCTGAGGTCATCCTGCATGCTCATTGGTCATGGGCTCTGTCCTGTTTCGCAGACGAGGGGTGGGGACAGAAGAGCTGAGTGACACTCCCCACGAGTGACGGCAAGTCACTGATAGATCAGGGGGTGGAGCGCTGACCTCCCGACCCCTGTCCCTGTGCCGTCCTCGACAGCCCCGCCCCCGCCCGGTGTCCCTGTTCATTATCCTCATCTAGATAAGCGGTGAGGGTGGCCTAGCCAGGCACTCTCCTCTGATGTGCCAATGTCTCACGTACTTTATCGCAGCACCTACTCTGGGTTCCGATGCTCTCGGTGTGTCCTGTTACATACGGATACACTCAAGGCTTTGTGTCTTCATGCAGACCCCTAATTGTAAGGGATTTCTGCCTTAGGAACGGCCTTATTTTATTTTATTGCATGATTAGTCCAGTTTGACTTCTGCCTTATGGGGACACTTTAATGTTATGACATGGTGGGGGCGGGAGAGCAAGTCACATCTGCTCTTGAACGTGTTTTAGGTGTGGCCCGAAGTAACTGATCCTGAGAAGTTTGTATATGAGGATGTGGCGATTGCTGCCTACCTGCTGGTAAGAACGTGTGTGATCTAAGCCTCAGTGGGTGGGAGGCAGCTCCTGGGAGGCGGCAGTGGGCAGCCGTTTATCACGTCCATAGCTTAGGGGTTTGTAGTTCTTTTTGCCCAGGTTGGCTGCACATGTGATTTTTTTTATTCTAACGTTTCGTGGTGCATAGGCGTAGGACAAGTTTGAGTTGTGAAGCTTCACTGCAGGGATTCGAGCTGAACCGGTGCCTTCACGACTCACAGCCGACATGGAACGTGGAGGTGCCGGCTGACGTATCTGTGCCCCGCCCCCCAGTCCTAGCGTTCGGCGTTTCTGGTTCCAGACCTTCCTCTTCCTAGGCAGCTTGCTCACCACCTAGATTTGGGCATGCCCTTTAACTTCATAGTCTTCATTCTCTTATCTATGAAATGTTTAGATAATTTCCGACTTTCTTTCAACTGCAAATATCTGTAGCTTCTTGGAAATGAGATAGTTTGTTTTGTTTATCAAAGTGTCACTTGAAGAGTGTAGAGAAAGCCTGAAGAAGCTAACGGTAAATCTGAAGGGCTCTCGCCCAGAGATGCCCACAGGAGCGTGGGCTCCGGATGGAGGAAGGCGGCTTGGGTGCCCAGGTGGCATCGGACGAGAACAGTGGGCTGGTCCCCACCGCCCTCTGCTCCCCTGCGTGTAGCCTGTTCTGGGAGAGCGATTTGTAGTCCCACCTGGGCTTGAGTCTGAGCTCCTGTGGACTAGAGTGAATCACAAGCTGACTGTTTTTTCTCTTCTTAGATTCTATGGGAAGAAGAGAGAGCTGAGCGCGGACTGACAGCTAAGCAGTCCTTTGTCGACCTCGGCTGCGGGAACGGCCTCCTGGTCCACATCCTGAGCAGTGAGGGGGTAAAGCAGGCTCGTTGCCGTTTCTTGTCCCTTTGCTAGAGTGTCTTCAGGTCCAGCACAAGATCTTTCTCTGCTGGTACGATCTGGCTGTCGGAACAGTGACGGCTAGACTGTGTCATTGGAGAACAGGTGGCTTGTAAAATGGGAGGGCAGAGACGGCAACCTCACTAGACTAGGAGAGGGTTCTTGGGGACACGTGGCCTGTGCCTGTGAAACGGCACGCTTTCAACAGCCGTATGTTTTTGTTGTCAGTGTTTTCCTGGAAAACCCACCATTTCAAGGCATGGGGAGAGGAATAAAGGATAAGGTGGGTTCTGTCTTTGCGAAAATAAACTCTGGCTCAGGACAGTCATATACACATACATGTGAAACTGTCATACTCAGTCTTGCACCCGTCTTTGCATAGGGAAGCGCAGGCAGTGAAGGCTTAGAGCAGCCGCGGCAGGGGAGCCACTCAGGCAGCCTGGCCATCAGCGCCTGTGCCCCCAGCTCTCCGGCGCCGCCGCCCCTATGTCTGGCGGAGTGAGCTGCTGATCAGCAGCTTCACGCTGGAGGGCAACGGCTGGGATTGAAGCCCACTCGTGCTGACCCGGAGGCTGATTTTCTTCCAACCACAGCATCTGTCCTGTGGATGGACAGTCTGTCCTCAGCTGTGGGGCTTTGGAACAGATTTTTTTTTTTCTTTTTTTTAATGGTACTGGGGATTGAACCCAGGACCCTGTGCGTGCTAAGCATGTGCTCTATCATTTGAGCTATATCCTCCCCCGGAACAGGTTACTTTTTGAAGTGTTTTGTAAAAGGATGAGTTTGTGATACCTAAACAGGTTGTCCGTGGGATGCCAGCACATCGGGCGGTGACCTGAGAGTGGTGCGGTGGGGGGGGGGGGCCCTGAGAGCTGAGTGTGATCACAGTGGGGGGATGAGACCCACCCAAGAGGACGGGTCTTGTTTCTGTTGCCCAAAGCAGCAGGTGCGCCTGAGATCTGAACTTAACTGAGAGCAGGTGAGCCGTTCCCTCTCCAGGTATGTTTCCCGGGGCTGGAGGTGCTCCCACCGGCCCGGCTCCTTGTCTCCTTCATGGAGACTCAGTGGTGAGGGCTCTTCTCTGTGCCCTGAGGGCGCGAGTGTCTGCAGGAGCTGAGACGCGCGGGGCCTCTCTCATGTCATACAGGTGGCGACACCTACAGAGCCTGACGCGTTCTCGCTGATCTGTTACAATGCACTGACCTTAACCTTTGATTTCTGAAATTGTTTCAGCACCCAGGCAGAGGGATTGATGTCCGCAGAAGAAACATCTGGGACATGTACGGACCCCAGACACACTTGGAGGTACAGGCTCTGTTGGGTCACGTGCCCGCACACAGTTGTCCCCGCTGGCAGTTGTTTCAAGGAGCGTATGTCTGCGTGTGGGTCAATCAGAACTACTAACTGTAACAGCGCACCTTCATCTCAGTGTGCTGAAGCTTCAAAGGAGGGTGGGCCTTTTGCCTTTCCAAAGCCTGGGGGTTAAACTGAAGAGAAGATGCTGCCCTCTGGAGCCGCAGGTGCTGTGTCCGCCCAGGTCTGGTCCACACCTTGTGTCTCCCGCGGGCGCTCACGTGCTGTCTTTGGGGCAGAGGACAACCCCTCAGCCTTCTCACACGTTCTCTGGGGCCTGAGACGGGCCACGTGTTCCGACACTCACTTGCAGTTGGGTGCCCACCCTGCCGGGACCGGGCCAGGGTAGGGGCGCCAGGGGGGGCCTTTGAGGAGCACACAGGGGGCACACTGCTGAGCCTCAGGTGCAGTGCCGTGGGCCACAGACTCCCTGTGACACGGATGGCACGTTTGCCCTGAGCCCTCCGGTAGCCTGATCTCAGCTGTGACCGCCGGGCTGGAGTGAACCCAGCTGCCCCAGCTGTGGTCGGGAGCAGCTCCGGCGGATCAGAGAGGGGTCTCCCTGGGGAGAAGGTGGGTGGGCATCTCCTTGGCAGCACCCCCCTCAGCAGGTCTGGGGTCAGATGTCCACCCCTGTGGGTCTCTGGCCCAGGTCTTTGAGCCAGCCGGGGGCGCCCAGCCATGGGGGCCACGTCCTTAGCTCTGGGGCACCTGGGGGCCGCCACCCCTCCCGACACAGGGCTTCTGCCACTCAGCTGCCAGCATTGCCTCAAGACCTTTGTCCCTGAGCTAAAATGCGTGCCTGTCACTAGGACGCAGATTCTTGTCTGCCAGAGGGCAGAGTACTGTGTTCTTACACAGCTGATCAATTCAGGCTCCAAGTGCTGGCAAGAGGCCGATCAAAACTAAAGCAGGCGCACAGCTGACCGCAGGCCCCCTGTGCCCCGGGCAGAAAAGCAAAGTAAGTTCTTTGGGTAAAAAGTTCAAACAGCAGTTGAATTGGGTCTCTGTTTGAATCATGGCCCCAGGGAAGAGCTGGCCGGCGTGGTGTGCCCTTGGAGAACAGGCAGAAGAGTCTAGCTCTTTATTTGAGTTTCCCCAGCAGCCTGCTCCAGACTCTCCCACGGGGTCCGGAAAGTCGCTCGGCAAGGCCGGCTGGGAGAGTGCCGTGCCCTCGCCCCGTGCGTCTTGTCCTGCTGCCCCTGGACTCCAGTCGTAGTGCTAGAAGAGTCCGGCGTGTTCCGGGGTCAGGTGAGAGGCTGGACGCCAGCCACACCTCTGGCACGCTTCTGCGTGGCCCGAAACGCGGGGGCCTTTGTTGGCGAGTGCCTGGTGTTCACAGGCTTCTTAGTGAGTGAGTGACCCCTGTGAACAGGCACAGTCTGGACGTTCAGAAGGCCAGGCATGGGGGACGGCTTGTTGTCTTTCAAAACCGTGTTTGATTGTAAGCAAGAGACTGATAAGAAAAACATGTGCTTTTAATAACAGCATGTGGTGATCGCCCTGCCTTAGTTTCGTTAGTGGAGCTATACATGAAATAGAAATACTGCAATTTGCTACATTCAAAATTTCAATTAAAACTTTTTCTAAAATAGGTGGGGCTTTGTTGTCCAGCATACTGTTGGAAGGATAACTGTAAATGTGGTTATTGTAATTACTAAGTGTAATTGTGTTTTTATAAATGTAGGCCATTTAAAGAGATAGGCAAATTTAGATCTAGAATGGGTGGGAATAAAGAATAAACAGTATCAAAAAGTTTGGTTTTCCTGCTTTTAAATTATATATAGACCATTTTCAGTATTTTACTGAAATTATTATTTTTAGCACTTTAATGTATATGCAAACAGAGGCACACATGCTTATTTAAGAGCCAAAAGAAGAATTTAAATTCTATTTTTGTATCCATCAGGTCTGCAAAAGTCTCTTGTGTTGTAGTTTTATTGTTAGAAAGAATGGCTTTGAAAGTGTTAATGTAACGTCTTCCCTGTTTGTTCTGATCGAGGAATAACACATCTACTTACTTCCAGTTTTTACTGGCAGATTCCCTGTTGAGATTTGATTTAAAAATTAATGATGGTCTGCTAATTAGCAGAAAGGATGGGGTGTTCATTTAAAGTTTTTAAATCATAAAGCAAGCTGTTTCTAGGTTAACTGCAGAAATTGTCACAGTGGGTCACATGCTACTCAGTGGGTAAAAACTTGCCGTCTTAGAGTTTACAGAAAGTAACAGTCTAATGGGGAAGATATACACCTGCTTATGTGCATAGATGCTTCCTGTATGGTGTTGAGGTGGTGTCAGTGGGTCATGGGGTGCACTCAGATTATCCCCAGGCCTGGCTGCTCTCCAGGCCCCCACCCTTCAGGCCGTTTCTGGCTTCCATTTTCTGCCACAAGTAGAGTGGTTCACAGGTCCCATATTCCTCTCACTCCCTCTTCTGTTTATGTGAAAAGGATATTTTTAATTATCAGGAGATGAGCACTCAGACGAGTGATGTTGGCTCCTCGGTAATGGTGCTAAAAGCTGCGGAATTCCGTACCCTCGGGCTGGCCTGCACCAGGAGCACTCGCTCTCACGCCTAGTCCAGCCTTGGCCTTTTGCACTTGAAGACCCGGCAGCCCAGAGGGGCTGAGCCGGGGCGGGAGCAGCTGTGGTTCCGCAGAGGGGCTCCAGCCTTCATCCCCTCTGAGTCATGCTGTCTCAGTAGCTCTGCTTTTATTCACTAGATGTTCGGACGTTTTGTGTCTTTCTTTTAGGAAGGTGCAGTCACACCGAATGATAACACCCTTTTTCCTGAAGCTGATTGGTTAATCGGAAACCATTCCGACGAACTGACACCCTGGATACCTGTCATTGCAGCCAGGTGGGTAGGTGGAGATGCTGGCACGGTGGGTGGCTGGGGGTCTTCTGTTGATTGAGCCCACTGACCATGACAGTAGCCACGGGATGCCTGTGGCTGTTGAGCACTTGGAGTGTCGCTTGTTCAGATTGTTTAATGATAATATATTGGAATGTTGGGTTACGTTTAAAATAAACTCCTCCTGTTTTATTTCACTATTTACAATGTAGGTACCAGGAAATATAAAATGATGCATGCGGGTCGCATTCTATTTCTGCTGTGCACTGTGGTTAATTCTGCAGTGTTTTTATCCAGTGTTGAAAGGTGTCTTTTCTGGGAAGTTTTTCTGGTAACAGGAGGATTTGCCTGTTGGTATGAAGACTCTCTGCTGAAATATTTGTCTCTTCAAAGTGGGGGCGCTCTGCATTGGTCAGAGATGGCTCCTGCTTCAGTGTTGGGGAGACTTCATTGAGATGGGGGCACCCTGCTTCCCCTTCATATTTCATTGCCAGGTCTCATCCAAGGTTCTCTTCGACTGACTTAGTGATTGATTTTCCTTAAATTGGGGTCAGGTGATTTACAGTATTACATTAGTTTCATGTGTACAATGTGATTCAAAATTATAGATAATACTCCATTTATAATTACTATAAAATAGTGTCTCTGCTCCCCATGCTGTGCGGTGTTTCCTTGCAGCTCGTTTTACGCAGAGTAGTTTGTGCCTCTTACTGCCCCTCACCCTGTCTCTTCCCCTCCCTCCTGTCCCCCCACTGCTCGCCACGACGTCAGTCTCTATGTCTGAGTCTCTTTTTAGAACCTTCGTCCGTTTTATTTATTTATTTAATGGGGAGGGTGATTAGGTTTACTTGTTTGTTTATTGATTGCCACATTGTGATTGTACTTCAATTAAAAAACAAATCACTCTCCGGTGTACAGGATGGAGGTCCTGGGCACTGCCCCAGGACCTCGCGCACGCTGACTCGCACGCTACCCCTGAGCTGCGCCCTCCTCCCTCGTCTTACTTTTAGATACAACACGTAAGCAACAGCATGCAGCCTTTGTCTTCATCCGAGTTACCTCACCAAACATGACGCCCTCTCGGCCCGTTCTTTTGCACTGGTTTAGAACAACAGGTCAAGGGGCAAGTCTGAATCGTTCTGTGCCTACTTCCGAAATTTTTTATCCACAGCTGAAATCTCAGAGTAGTTCAGGGGGTTTTAGATAGCAGTTGCTGATATACACAATAGAAAATGTAATACAGTTGATGGTGAGTGCAGTAGGAAAACGTTTTTATAAGAGTAATTAGATTCATTTCTGATTGGGAAGATACCATGCTATGTTGTTTCTAGAAATTAAGTCGGGGAAGGCTGTAATTCATTTTTACACCAGCTAACAGAATTAGCCAGCAGCGCGTCAGTGGCGTTCTGTCCTGGTGCACTGCTGCTGAGGCTTTCAGCTGAATTTTCTTTAATGAGTTTATTCAAGACTTTTGGCTTCTGTGGTTGCTGGTTGTCTTTGAAGGTCTTCCTACCACTGCCGTTTCTTTGTCCTTCCCTGCTGCTTCTTTGACTTCATTGGAAAATACCAGCGGCGGCAGAGCACGAAGACCCAGTACCGAGGATACCTGGATTTCCTCACGGAGGTGGGGTCGGCCTGTGGATTTCGCGTAGAGGAGGACTGCCTTAGAATTCCTTCTACCAAAAGGGTACGTCCTGATCGCCTTGGCTGTTCTGGGAGGGTGAGGTGCTGGTGTTTAGATGGGAAACTTGGAGCCTTGCCACAGAACCAGTGACGACACTGTGGTGTTTGGAAGTAAATGTCCCAAAGGTGCCTGTGCTGGTTCCAGCGCCTCCAGCAGGCTGGTCTGGGTCTGTGGGCCCCTCCTTTTCAGGCCTTCGGGCACTTCCTCCCCAGGCCCGTAGCAGCTGTGTGAGAACCCTCACCTCGTCTTCACGGCCTCTCTAGAAGCTGTGAATGGCCGTAGGGGACCTTCCCAGAGAAGCTGTCAGCTTACCTCTTGTACAAATTTCTGGCCTCAGTGTCTGAGGCTGAATGTTCTAACTTCTGATTCGGATTCCCAGATAATTGGCTGAAATTGAAGTTTGCTTCAGAAATACAAAATGATTTTCGAATTTCTCATTAAAAGCCTCACTAATTCAGATTTACCTGAAACGTAATTTTTCCAGGTAGAAATTGACCTTTGCACTGTCTACGACCCTGCTGGGCAGTGAGGGCAAACTTTTTTTTTGAAAAACAAAACACAAAAGCCAGTCATTCAGATCTCAGCTTGGTGGCTTGACAGCGGTGAAAAGGATCGGAGACTTGAGCTTAACTCTTGGCCCTGCCACCCACTTTCTAGCAGTGCCCCCGTGGGCGCATTATGAACGCTCCGTGCCCAAGTCCTCCCCTGGCGCCGGGCCTTCCCCGCAGGCGCTCGCCCGCTGGCAGTGGTTGGGGCCCTCGGTTGGCTTCAGGCACGTCATTGCTGTCACTGCTCAGAGTCATTTTGGAAATTCCCTTTGGGACTCATCTTCAGAGCCTTCATGACTGTCTCCTAAATGTCCTCTGTTTTGGCAAGTCACAGTCTCCTGAGGTTGGAGTTGAATTTTGAAGCTGCGCGAGTTAGGGTCATGCCAGTGGGCACGAGGACCTGCAGTTTTGATGTTTGCCTTTGTTGTTCTGTTACTAGTTGCTGGAGACCATGGACTCAGGCTTAATCTCCTGAGCCTCAGTGTTCATGTAATTGGATGGCTTGGGGGTCAGATGCAAGCGTGGGTGTCCACAACAGCAGTTAACGGAGGACTGGTTACATGCCAGGCACTGTCATTCCCACACAGGAAGTTGTCGCCTGCCCAGGACTGCACAGTCGGCAGGTGCAGAGCTGGAGAGCAGTAAGGGGTGGCTCTGGTGTAATCAGATTCTCTCCCCTCCATCGCCTGTCACCTGGCTTTCTGGTTTGTGCCCAAGGAGGACGTCCTGAGAGCCTGTGTTTGTGGCAGCCTCGCTGGACGGGGTCTCTCTCCCAGGGGCTCCTGAGGACGACCTCCGTCTGGACACACGAAGAGGGAAGAGAACAGTGTGAATTGGGCGTCTACACCCTGCCAAACGCTCTGTTAGGTTCACACACTCTTCCCCGCGCTCTGGCCAGGTTGACAGAGAGACTTCTCATTATTTCACAGCCCCCTCGAGAGCTCCTGACCCCAGCAGGGTCCGCCTGTGGGCTGGGGCAGGGTGCAGGGAGGACTGACACAGGGACTTGTTTAAGATGGGGCACAGCTGACGAGCCCCGTAGATGTGCCCTTGGCCCATGCGTGCACGTCAGGCCCCCGCGGGGTCCGCGCAAGGAGGTGTCGCCTGGGCTCGAGCCGTTGGGCCCGTGCGTGCGCGTCAGGCCCCGCGGGGTCTGCATGAGGAGGTGTTGCCCAGGCTCGAGCCGGCAGTTGTTTCTTCTTTGAATCACTGATTCTGGATTAGTTTCTAGAAGAAGGACTCCTTTCATGGTAGGTGTCTAACCTTCCAAGGGATTTGTGCTCCAGAGCGAGGGGACCCCGTGGAGCACGTCGACGTGCTCCTGGAGCTAAGGCCTAGCTCTGCCCGTTTCTCCTGCAGGTCTGTCTCATCGGGAAATCCAGAACATACCCAGCTGCTGCAGAAGCTTCCATGGATGAGCAGAGGACGCGGTACATTAGTAGCAGGCGGGGCTGCCCCGTGAGCCCACCTGGCGAGGGTCTCGGAGCCCTGGAAGCCGCGGCCGGACATGCTCCGGGGGCGCAGGCCAGCCAGCGAGGGACGGAGGCCCGGCCCGAAGGACTCTGGCTGTCTGGGTTTCACCCTAGAGAAAAGGCCGAGCGCGTGAGGAACTGTGCCACCCTCCCTCGAGACTTTATTGACCAGGTGGTTCTGCGCGTGGCACGTCTGCTCCTGGGCGGGCAGCGGTCAGACGCTGGAAGTGCCCCCCGTGGGGGAGTGGAGGCCTGGAATCGAGGAGGTAACGCCCACCCTGGCTCCTTGCTGGGCTTCAGGCAGCGACTCTGTTCACTTTTCAGAACCAGCTAAGAAGTGTGGTGGTTTTTAATTAAGTATATTTTAAAGAAGCTGTGAGGCCACTGATAAGCGCACTTGGGGGAGGGTACAGGTCAGCGGTAGAGCACGTGCTCAGCATGCACGGGGTCCTGGCTTCAAGCCCCAGCACCTCCATTAAAGCAGGTGTTTCTTCGTAGTTCCTTTTAACATACAGGACTTTGGGTGCCTCAGTGGTGAAGTCTGGGCCCTTTGTTAACCTTTACAGAAATGCCCAAGTTTTAGGGTCCAGGGTTACTCGTTTTCAACCCATAGAAATTATCCAAACAGAAGCAGGTTACTGAAGGCCAGAAAAGTGCACTGGCCACTTGAATATACATAAGAGTTTGGAGATACTATGAAATGGTCATTTAATTCTCTTTGAAATCTTCAAAATGCAGAAGTCAGACAGGAAAGGTAGATGCTTGTGTCTGATTGTTCTCATGGGACAAGCCACGTGCTGAAGCTCAGGCTCTCAGGAGAGCCAGGAATCAAACAGTCTTGATTATTTTCAAAAGTTGTTATGAGCATTTAGAGTCCCCAGGGCTGCTGGAAGGAACTGCTTCTTTCTTGCCTCTGGAGGGCACTGTGGGGCTGCCTGTGCAGCCCAGCCTTGGCCTCTGAGTTTTGGGGTCACTGGGGGAGATTGGGGCCCCACCCTCCACCTGTCAGGGGCCCTGTGGGTGGGACGGGCCAGAGAGGGCTCCGCAGGGGGTCCTTCTCCCCACAGTCTGGTCTTCCGTGGGCATCAGTGGTGTGCTGAGTCTGTCTCTGTCACCCCACCTGTCCCATCTCTGTGTCCTTGTGACGTCCCCCTCCTCCAGGAACCATCTGACTGAGCATCTGATTCGGAGGCTCTCTGGGCGAAAGCCCTGGCCGGCGCCACCCTGGTCCAGGTGGCTGACCACTTGGGTAACTGCTGACAAGGCCGAGGTGCCATGGGGTGTTCTGTGGGTCGGCACCCTGCTTCCTAGGTGCCCCTTCTGAGGCGGGCCAGGTGGAAAGGGAGGCCGGCATGCAGCCCACGGTGAGACCCGCAGGTGAATCTGAAAGTACGGACTTTGACTTTTAATTCCCAGGAGAGCCCTGTTGTCCACAAGATCTTGGGAACAGTGGAGCAGGGGAGGTGCTGGCCTCCTGGAGCGCCTTGTTAGAGGGCACAGACTGGGCTTCTCCCAGGCCCAGGGGAGGTGGCAGTGGCTCTGACTGTTGGGGCTCAGGCCTCCCGCCCCCAGGAGACCTCAGGTGACCGGGTGCCGTCCTCCCCAGGTGGGTACCTGTAAGTCTGGGGATGGTCCAAGATGCTCCCGCTGCCCCACAAGGCGTGAGCGGCCTGCCCCCTGGCGCGGACATGTGCCTTTAGCCTCTGAGCTGCAGGTCTCACCCGCGGTGGTCTTCCCTCCCGCGGTCACTGGAATTAGTGACTCTTCCCCAGCCTGCCCCCAGACTTGGGACCACCAGTGTTTCTCTGCCCTGCCCAACGTATGAGTGAGTCCATCCCTGGGACTCCCTAATCCCAGGCCTGGTATCTCCCCTCTGCAAGGCATGGCTGCCGGGACTCGGGTGGGAGGAGGTGGTCCCTGCCCTCTTGCTGGGGTCAGTATACACATGAGTCAAAGGGAGCAGCGGGCAGTGCAGGGCTGCCAGCTCGAGTCCGCACCATGGAGTTCATGAGGGGCAGGACCCAGGAGGGTGGGGAAGCCTTTCTGGGCCGATCTTTTGTTTTCCCTTAGGTGGCCTGCCTCCTCTCAGAAGGGGTTCAAGGCGGCTGAGAGGTGGGCTCGGTAGATGAGTTACAGCACCTGCCCCAGAGCAGCAGCCTGTGCTGGGGTCTGAGGGCTGGCCCGATGCAGTGCTGACCCTCCGTGTCTGGGAGGTTCCCCTGCGGGTGTGGCCTGCGCGGCCCGGCAGGTGGGAAGCCCTTGGCCCTCAGGTGTGATGACTCTGTGCCCACTTCCACCTGTTGTGAGCTGTGACCTGGGTCTAACAAGATCGTCATGATCCTTCTTGTGCATGAGGATTTAACTTCATAGAACTCGGATTCAGGGCCCCGTTGTTTCTGCCTATGTAACAGGTTTGTAATAGACTTTTTGTTGTTGGGGGATCCCCGTTTTCAACAGGGAGCCTTTCCTTGGCAGAAGTGGCCAGCGAGCTGGACAGGGAGACTCTGCAGAGACTGAAGCGCGAGTGCGGGGGCCTGCAGACGCTGCTGCGGAACAGCCACCAGGTGTTCCAAGGTAGGGGCCGGCCTGTCCCACGCTCATGTCTCACTGCGGGAGGTTGCTCGCCTTCCCTAAGGCTGTGAGGAGTACCCCCTGCAGGCCTCCTTCCCTCTCCCCCTTTCTTATGAAATGAACTTTATTTTCATGGAGTTTTAGAGCTGGAATATAGCCCCCCCTGCGTGCACCTCACGTGGGGGCAGAATGTGGCTCACGCCCCTGCGGCTTTGATTCTCCCAGCCTCTCCCCCGGGCTGGCCCCCCCCAGGGTGTGCTGCCTCCTCACGCAGGAGGAGGAGCCTGCTTGCTGGGGGCCTCCTGTCTCCCAGGGAGCTTTTCTGGGTGGAGCTTCGTTTCTTGCCTTCCTTTGGCCTCTGGCTGCAAATTGGGAGCACGCTGAGCTCCCAGCGAGGCCCTGGGCCCTTAGAGGAGGGAGGCCCCAGTTCCTGCCGGCCCCCCGCTGCGCACCTGCTCTCCCTTCCTCCTGCACCCCAGTCCCCCAGGGCCACGGGAGGGAGAAGGGCCCAGGCGCCTGTGTGTTTTTTCACCACCGCCCCTGCCCTCCCAGAGTGTGTGGTCTGACGGGGAGGGGGTGTCACACATGTTTACATGGGCACCTGGGGTTCAAAAGAAGTTCTGTTAAAGTTACCAGCGTACACACAGCAGGCCGTGTACACGTCAGCCAGACGGTCCGTAACTTGTGTTTGCTTCTTAAAGTTTTTCCCCCACTTTCCTTCATGGAAGTCTGTGAAAGCACATCCCAGCTAGCTTGCTGGTCACCCCTGAGCACTGCAGCGTGTGGCTTGAAAAGTAGTGGGCATCTTCTTGTGTCACCTGAATGTCGTGGGTGACGTTCCCACCCAGGGAGGCCTGGCCTAGTCCCGGGGAGACGTCAGGAAGGCTTCACTTAGGAAGTGACAGCTGAGCTGGGACTGGGTAAAGGGGACGGGAAGAGCGTGTCTGGCAGAGGGAACAGCATGTGTGAAGGGTCTGAGTTGGAGAGGGACCGGGTAGGTAGGGCAAGCAGGCTGCAGGCCCCGAGGCCGCGAGGAGGGTTGGGCCCCTGTGGCTAGTGGGGCATGATGACTCCGTGGGACTGTGGGTCTGGCTGCAGCGTCACTGCCTGTGCCCCCACAAAGGGCCCTGAGCCCGGCAGTCACCGGGCCACCTGCTCTCTGCCTTGCTGGGCACCGCAAGGGCCAGGTGCAGCCCCCACGCCCAGCGCCTGGCCCTGTGCTGCATCAGAGGTGGAAGCAGCTTTGATGCTGTTTCTGTCAGGAAACAGCACATGGAGGCTGGGTGGGGGCTGGTGCCGTTAACCTCGAGCTCGCTCTTCTTTCCAGGAGGCAAGTGGGGGCAGGCACATGGAAGACGCGCAGAATGGTGGGTCTGGGACGGTGGGGTGTGACAGTGTGCTGAGAACATGGGCTCGTAGCCGACCAGGCCGGCCCAGGGCTGTCCTCTCGACCTGGCCCCCCTTGACCTCTGGGCTCCCATGAGGACGCACGCTGCCCGCTGCCTTCCTTTCCCCAGCTCGGCCCGCCCCCACCTGCTTTGCCAGTGGCCTGTGGGCTGGTGTGTCTGTGGGCCCTTGACTCCTGACGTGCTGCTGTTCTGTCCCCGAGGCTCCCTGCTTGCTCCCTGCCCCGCCTGGTGCCTGGCTTTCTCTGATAGTAGGGCCGGAGTGCCGTCTCCTCCACGAAGCCTTCTTCCAGGCAGCTTCCCTCTGCCTCCACCCAGTCCTGCCTCCTCTGGGACCCTGTTCCACACATGCTTCTGTCACACATCCTTCTGCAGAGGTTACATCACTGCCCCAGCTCGGCTGTGAGCTCCCTGCAGGCGGGGCCAGGTCTAGCTCTGCAGCCTGAGAGGCAGCCCAGAGCCCCTTGCATGGGCACTCACCGTTTGCCCAAGGATGGAGGAGTGAGGGTCCCTGTGAGGAGGGTACATCCGCCCGACCCCTCTTCATGGAGGGGCCGACCTCTGTGGGCAGGGCCTCCATGTGCAGCTGTGTGCCGGCAGTTGCTCCCTGAGATGACACCTCCCTGTCCCCAGGACCTGGTGGGGAGGAAGGCACACCAAGCGGAGGCCCAGAGCCTTGGGACAAGTGGCCTAGTTGGGTCTGCGTGGGGAGGAGGCTGCTGGCCAGCTGTGCCCAGGCTCTTGCAGAGGTGAGGGGAGCCATCGTGGCAACACAGAATTGAAGTCTGACCTGGCGCACTGGGGCTGACCCGAGGGCCGTGGGCACGTGCTGGGCCCAGAGGCCTTGTCTGAGCCCCAGGGTGTGGGCTGATCCCCCACCCTGAGCTCTGTGCTCCTTCCAGGCTGGGTGGTTGGACAGTGACTTGGGGGAGCACACCTGTCCACTCCCGCGGCCCGGAGACCTCCTGGGGGGCTGAGTGCCGCCTTCCCTTCCCGGCGGCGCCTTCGGTCGGCTGGTCGGTCGGCTGGTTGTCCTTTCAGAGCCGCGCTGCTCTCACCTCAGCTCAGCTTCACTTGGGTAAAGTCTCCTGCTACGGGGCAGGGAGCCCCACAAATGCAACGGGCGTCTCCGGGCTGGAGGTTGCAGGGGGCAGGCCCCTCGGGGAGCGGAGGGGCAGGGGCAGGGCCGAGCCCTGCTGCGCAGAGCTGTATTCAGCTCAGCGCTCATCACAGCCCAGAGCGGCTGCTCCTTCTGCTGTCCCCAGCACAGGTTTGGTTTGATTTCGTAAAATAGTGTGTTTTTCCATCATAAATATGCGTGTTGGGAATGCTTTTCTCTGCAGTTCACATGGAGGGCACATTTATTTTTGGAAACACTTCTGAGTAGGAGGCTTGGGGACTGAGCTCCAGTAAACATTCGGCTCCCAGTCATGCAAAACCTATGCACTGGAGCTGCGCCTTATCTCCGTGTCAGGTTTTTTTTAAACCAACATGGTTGGTTTCTAGTAATGTTTACACGAATGAGGGGGTAAAACCATTTCAGATGCCTTCAGTTCAGCCTGCACTGAGCACCTGGTGGGCCGGGCGCCCCAGGGCCACCCAGCACAGATGGTCACCGTGCTCATGGCCTTAGGATGTGGACGCAGGTCGGCTAGGTCGGTGACTTGCCCAGGGTCTCCTGTGATCGGAGGGCCTGGGCTGGTGACCCAGGTCCAGATGGACTCCAGAACCCGTGCTGCTGAGCACACTGCACTGTCCTGGTAAATTGTAGTGACATTCTGGAAGAATCTTCAGCTGGTTCCTCGGGACACTTTGGTTAAGGTCACGTCTGTTGTCAGAAATGGCGGAGAATCCGGAACAGGAGGTTCAGCAAGTCCAAGGGAATTCGCACTTAAGGGAGGAAGTGGGTTCAGAACCGTCGGGTGAGACGTGAACTTTGTAGAGCATATTTTGTGCCTGTAGTTCATTTAAAATCAGGAGCACATTTCTACACAGGGAGAGTCCGCTGTCCGGCCTGTGAGCTGGCTGGAGCGCGCCCGCGGAGGCACAGGCCTGCCGGGCTGGAGGCTGGGGGTGTGGGGAGTGTGTGCGTCAGCCGGCCTGGCCACCTCAGGACTCCCTGGCCTCTGCCATCGGCAGGGCCACCTCTTGGCACTAGTGCCCACTCCCCAGGCCCTACAAATACTGCCTGGGCCCCTTCTCCTCAACTCTGCAGGTACTGCTCCAAAAACACGGCTAGGTTTCGTCTTAAACCTCCAGAGCAGGGCCTGCTGCGAGCCAGCCTGTCCTGACGGGAGGGGACCGGGCCCGGCGTCTGGAGGGTGGGGATTGTACCCAGCTTCAGCCCCAGCAAACCGCTCTCCCCCAGATTTCTCCTGACCCCATTCAGGCCATCAGGGGTGCCTTGTCTTTCTGGGGAGCACACTTGAGGAGTCCGGCTCCCTGCCCCTGGCTGGGACGTGTCATTCCCAGCTGTGCCAGGAGGTGCTGCTGTGGGAACATCCAGCTGCAGGTGGTGGCGTCTCCCGACCCCCGCTTTCAGGCTGGCACTCAGCGTCTGCTGTGTAGGGAGAGAAGCCCTGGAGCAGGCCTGTGGAGGGAGGGAGGCAGGACCCCGCCTGGCCCTCAGCAGGCGCTCCTTGGCTGCCCCGGGGGATGAATCCCTGCATTGTGTCCCTCCACGCTGAGCGGCGCCTCTGCGGCTCCTTTTCTGGTTTCAGGGGAAAGTATTTAGTAAATACCAGTCTGCAAAGATGGACAGGCTCATTACTGCGTGGCACGAGGCCATTTGAAAGCGAAATTCAAGCCTTAATCCACAGGTCCAAGGTCTCCTTAGAAGCTGGAGAGCCAGGCGTGTTCAATAAGCCTCCTTTATTTCTCCCAAGTCTTGGCGTCTCCAGGTGGTTTGCAGCTTCCAGGGAAAACCAGCTTGGGTTTGGTTGATTTGGCCACATTTCACGAGGAGATGTTGACTTCTCAAGATGAAACGGCCAAGTGGAAACTCCTGGGGGGCTGTCAGCCAAGTGGGGGTGACCAGCTCAGGAGGCAGTTCTGCAGGGGGTCAGCTGATGGGCCACTGCCCCTGCCCTGACCTTCCCCTGCTCAGCTTCATGGTCACCCTGCCCACACGGGTCTCTCCCGCCACATCTCTCAGGGCGTCTGCTCAGGGCAGGCGTCTGAATCCCTGCACGTGGAGGCCTGCTGCCCCACCCTGCTAACAGGGCCACGTGCCCCCTACCCCTGCTTGCTGTTTACTCTTAGGGGGCTCCCACAGCCTGCCCCTCGTCTTCACCAGCCTGAACCTCTCCCGTCTCACTCCGTTTTCTCTCTGTGTTGCGGAGATGTGTTCTCGAGGACCAATGCCACTGTGCAGACGTCCCGACATTTTTCCTGATTGGGGGGAGGCCATGCATGTGGTCTCCCAGGTCCTTAGTCTTGTTCTACAAGTCAGTCCCCCTTGCTGTCCCAGCCACCCGCTGGGCCCCACCTAGATCTCATCACCACCAGAACTTCAGACGCAGGGCTCCTCCCCCTTCGCCTGGTGTCCAGTAGCTCCTCCCGACACCTCCATCCTGTCCTCGCTCCCTCATCCCCTCCCTCATGCTCCACTTTAGGTGGGGACCAGGAGCCTCAGGGGTGGGTAGGGGGCTGGGGTCCCTGGTCGGGACCCCATTGCGTTGTTTCTCTCCCACTACCAAGGGCACTGGGGACTCTGTCTCATGTCTGTGTCCCCGGCCCTGGCAGCTGCCATCACAGACCCTGGGGAATTGAATTGACAGTTAACTCCTTGGCTGTGTCTTTTCTCTTCCCAACCCCAGTCGTGAACGGGCAAGTTCGCATCCGCGACTGGAGAGAAGAGAAGCTATGGGAGGAGAAGGAACTGGAAGCCCGCAAAACCCGCATCTGTTGGTTCTTCACTCATCACCCTGACGGCTGTGTTCTGCCCTCGGACTGCTGCCCGTTCGCCCACGGGCCCGGGGAGCTGCGGCCGGCCCCAGCCACCAGGAAGAAAAGGCAGCTTCTGTGAGCTCCTTTTCCCCTGCGTGCAGAGGCCAAGCCCCGAGAAACCCGCCGGGCTCCCCGGGCCGCAGCTGTCCCCCGTGCTGTTCCAGGTTGGGTTCCTCAGGGTTCTCGCGGAGCGTAACCCCGCCCACCCCGCAGACACCCCCAGAGCGCGGGGTTGGTTTTCGACACGGTTACTCTTAAACGTGTTCGGCATCTTTATGTCAGAAAGGGAGTGTGACTGTTCTTGTGGCTCAGAAGACGCAGGGGGTGCTTGAACCGTCCCTTCTAGGGGCATGGGTTCAGTGTGTGAGGACATGGGGCGGCCGTCCCCGCCAGCCACTCGCCGCTCCGCGGCCGTTCCCCTCTGCTGCCCTTCTGCCCTGCCTCTTCCCCCCACGGGAACTGGTCCTTCTTTTGATTCCAGAAAAAGAAATCCTCATGTGCTTCCATTTACAGTTGTTTGCAGTTTTACCCAACAGGTCGTGTCGGTGATGCTGTCCTGCCCCGTTTTCTGTGGGGCGTGTCCTGCCGGCCTTGCCCTCGTGTGCTCTCCCCCGTGCGGGGCTCTCGTGGCGGGAACGAGGCCACTCTGAGAGGCGCCTCTGCCCGGTGCAGCAAGGCAGGGCTGTGGCTGCCGCAGGGCACGGGCCCTTCCCTCAGGATGCCGCCTTTGCTGCTCAGAGTGTGGCCTGACGGACAGCGTTCACCCCGTGTGGGGGTCTGTCCTGGGGCCCACCCCAACTGCTGGTCAGGACCCCTGAGGTGGGCCCAGCTGGCGGCTGTGGCTCTCAGAACCGCAGAGGGGCTGCTGCAGTGCACTTGGCACCTGGGAGCCTTTCATGCGCTGCTCCCTCTGGGTGGAAAACACTTCCCCATCTTTCCTGCTTGGCAAGTGCCCGTCCTTCAAAACCCAGACAAACCCAGCCCTCTGGGAAGCCTCTCTCCCCCGGCTCCGTTACTGAGCCTTAGGATGGGCCAGTCCCCATCACACGGTCACCATCCTTCTTTTGGGGGTCCGACCCCAGGAGATTCTCGGGGGTGTGGGGTACCCCTGGGTCCTCTCCTTGACTCCAGGTCCTGACTGGAGTCAGGTCCGTTTCAGGTGCTCAGAACTGTCTGTTGAGCGAAGCTCAGGTGTCTGCCAGCGTGTCAGCCGTTTGCTGCCTTCGGATCGCTTTCTGCCGACACCTGAGTACTGTGCTCTGTAGTGAGTGTTTTAGTCTTTGGAAATCCACATGGCAGTCAGTAGAGTTTAATTCTTGAATGAATTTCAAGAGCTAAGTATTTTCTCACAAGTGTAGATTTTTTTTTTAACAGAAAAAGTCAAGAAATGCAAAACTTCCTGTGAATGATTCAAGAATACCTAAGGCACAAGCCTGTTGAATTCCTCTTAAAAGTGGGGCTCAGGCAGGACCCAGGCGGGCGGGCAGGGCCTGGGCGGTCCCCGTAGGCCCTGACGCCCAGACTCAGATGTGCCTTCTTCCTGCCTTGCAGATGCCCTTCCTGAGAGCTGCTAGGCCTGAGCCCAGGTCGGGGGTCAGGGGTCAGGGCTTGGAATGTGGCCGCTTCAGATCACAGCCTCACAGGTGCTCCAGCCCACGTGCTGCCCCCAGCCCCAGGCTTTCATGAGTCCCATGGGCCTTTGGCCCTCTTACTCAGGGTTCAGGGCCCATTGCAAGGCCCCACCCTCATTCCTGGAACTCAAGCCCAGTGCGCTCAATCCCCGGGCCACACTGGACAGCCACAGCCGATGCACCATCCAGGCAGAGGGACACTGGGGGCAGGGCACGAGGAGACAGCCAGCAGGTGTTGAGAAAAAACAAAACCGGCCCAAACAGACTGGCTTTGAATGTGGCCTCAGCCTCTTGGCTGTGTGACCTTGGGCAGGTTAGGGAGCCTCAGTTTCCCCATCTGTAAAGTGGGAATTCCCACACCTCCCGCGTGAAGCAGAGAGACGCACATGGTCATTCCAGCGCACGTAGGCGGGCAGGCCCCGCCTCCGTCCACCTGGGTCTGTGTTCTCCGTGGTGGAGATGTATTTGATGTATTTCCTGTCATAAATCACAATATCACACCTACCCACCCAGAACCCCTGGAAGGGTGGCCACCAGCACCTAGCCCTGGCCACCACTGATGGGATGAGGCCTGAGGATCTGACCCTAGGGAACCAGCCCAAAGCCAGACTCACTCAGGTGGGAATCTGACCCAAGAGGTGCTGAGCGTGTGGTTAGGTGGAGGGTCCTGAGCAGGAAGGATGGCAGCGCCATGTCCCCATAGGCAGGGTCCGGGAACTGTCTCCTTCCCTGTAGCTTGTAGATCCTGGCAGACATCCTGGGAAATTGGTTGGCGGCTCCTGCAGCCTCGGCTTCTCCACCTGTAAGACTTAAGGGGATGGAGGCCCCCGTGGCCGCCTCTGCGGCCCTGGAGGCGGCAGGGCGCGCGGGCCGAGGCCGAGGGCTGAGATGGAGCTGGCTCAGGAGACCAGCAGGGAGCGCGCCTGCCCTGGCTGCTCATCCTCAACCCAGAGAAGCTGGTTCCCGTCCACACTCTCTATCCCAATGTGAAATCAGACAGAGAGGTTGAGACTGTTGCCTAAGGCCACACGGAAAGTGGCAGCACCAGAGCTGGAACCCAGGGCTGCCTGGCTCTAGTGGGCCTGGGATGCGGGAGGAGAAGGGGCTCTCCCTGCCCCTGTGGGTGCTTCACAAGAAGACACATGCCCTGAGGGACAGCTAGGGGCTTCTCGTGACCCGGAGCCCCGGGGGAGGGGGAGGTCACAGCTCCGGATGGGCCGTGCCCTGACGGCACTGCTGAGAGGACTCTGTGCAGAAGTACTTTCCACAGCAAGGGGTGAAGCAGAAAGAATTTATCTTAAACCCTTGGTGCCACAGAACAGAACTTGGTTGGAATTCCCTATTTCTTACACAGTCCGTTTAATCCTGGGGACCTGACTACTGAAAACAAAGTGGAGCCCTCACCCGACCGCCCGGGCCACGTGGGAGTCACGACCATCCTTCAGAGCCAGCTGAGCCCTGCCCAGCTCCACCCACGATGCTCAGTGCCGACTTCGCCTGACTTAACCTCAGGTCTACACGCTCTGCGCGACCCGGACGGGTCCCTCCCTCCGGGCCCCTCCCTCGGCCGGGGGTCCCTCTGCCCTGGGGATGCAGGCCAAGGGCTGCGTGTACTCCTCCCCCGCGGAGGCACCCGCCTGCCCAGAGGCTCCAGCAGAGGCCCAGCGGTGTTGGGAGCCATTCCTTGGCACAAGTGAAAACCACAACTCAAGCTCCCCCTCCTGCTCCAAATGAAAACCGCTTGGTTAGCCAGGCAGCCCGCCCTCTGTCGGCTCACGGAGGGCCTGGCTGCAGCCGGGGAGCTGGGGGCCTCAGCAGCAGAGCCCCCAAGACCGCCTGCTGGCTTCTCATTGGGCCGACCGAAGGCACTGCCCCATTGGAGCCCACCTGGCACCAGTCATGGGGTCAGCATGTGGCCTGGTAGGTCTGGAGAGCCTGTGACCTCTCCAATTTCCCCAGCCTGGCCTGGGCCACCGAACCCCTCACGACACCCTCCCCACTCCCAGCACTGAACCCTCCCTCCCATCCCCCACAGCTGCAAGGGCGAGCATTTTGGGCTGTGAGAGGCAGGGCGGTGACATTCCAGGCAGTCACCCCAGATGCTAGCCTGCTGCCAGGGGCCGTGAGGGCGGGTGGTGCTGGCGCCCCTGTGGCCGTATACTGCCCATCAGGAGCCCTGGCACCCCCTCCCCAGCCAGAGATGAGGCCTCTGACTCACCTGAAGGCCACTCCGAGTCACCCGTGTGCAGGCAGGCGCTCGGAGGCCCCAGTGGGACTGGATGGAAGGGAAGCCTGTCCCGCGTCCCATCATGGCTGTGGGGTCCATCTGCCCCAACCATGGTCATGCAGTTTCGACCACGTAAACAGTGGCTGTACCGTGAAATGCTGGCTGTGTTCTTTGGACGACATACCCACGTGTGCCAACGGGTCCTGAGGCTGGGTTTTCAAGGTTGGGGTAAGTCCCGTCCCCTTCCCAAGCCTCAGTTTGCCCACCTGTAAGGTGAGCAGATAGCTGCCCCACTCCAAGCCAGTAACTTCATCTGAGTCCTGGGGCTGACTGGCACCTTTGGGGACCCTTCCCTTCCCGGCCGAGGCCTGCCCAGCCTCACACCCCATCCCTGAACGGCCGGCAGCTGGCCAGTCACTCCCCTCCTGAGAAGATGGCAGATAACATTTGGGGTTTCCATGGGAACTAGAAAGCTGAGTACAGGTAAGTCTGAGATTTTGTAATCACAAGTCTAGAGTAACCAAAGCAGCACAATGAAGTCAAATTTCACTCCAGCCCTTAGGAGTTGGGATTTCTCCACGGTCCTGAGGGCCCATACCTCTCATGGAAGGGGAGCCCAGGGTGGCAGGGAGAGAGGTGGGCACCTGCAGTCTGAGCCTGTGCACCTCCACAGATGCCCCCAGGCATTTCCCGACGGGCAAGAGGGCTGAGGGCTGAGGGCCACAGCTGCTAAGCGCTGGACCACCCTGGACAAGTGACACGTGGGAAACACCGGACGGGCTTTGGTTATCTGGGACATCGTACCCAGCCTGTGCGAAGCAGGGGGCCAGCCTGTGGAAGCAGAGTCTGAGATAGGGCTTCTGGTTGTTCAGGACCGGGCAGGGGAAGGAATTATGCCAGAAAGTGGTCTTGGCTGAAGTCCCCCTCGGGACGCTGGGGCAGACCCAGCCAGGGCCCTTTCCTACCTCCATGGGCTCTAGGCTGGGCAGGGGAGCCATCCCCAGCGGAGGCCCTGACCTGTGAGTCACCCTCTGCTGGGGAGGGTGCAGCGGCCAGTGACGGAGCTCTGGTCAGGACACCATTGGCTCTGCGGCGATGGCACATCTGTTCCCATTTCACAGACGAAGACACCACACGGGATAGAGGCAGAGCCCGGGCCTGCTCTGCCCACACCACTGCTCTCATAAGCAGGAGGCTGTGGTACCTGAGGCCACGTGACAGTGTGGAACCTGCAGCCAGGGCCGCTGGGCCCCATGAGGGTCTAACCAGTGAACCAGAGCCTCGGGGTTTGAGACATTCCCCCTACATCAAAGGCCACCCTGGGCAGCTTCCCCCTGGTGTTTGACTCGGGGCTTGCCAGTGGCGTTAAAACACAGTGAAGAGGAAAGCACCCCGAATGCACTGTGCTTTGGCCATAGCGAGTTACAGAGAGGTGCGTCTGTCCTTGGAAACCACACACTCAGAGAAAGCCCGCGAGGGAGCCGGGAAAACATCAAGAGCAGTTAGTCCCCGGGGGGCCGATTACTTCCTCCTGGGTGATGGTCTGTGTTGCAGCTTCACTGACTGTGGCAGTCAGGTGACAGCCCCCCGGAGGTGTCCCCGCTGTGTGGACCCAGAGCCGGCTGCCCTCCCAGCCCACCTCTTGGTGGCTCAGCAGTGCTGAGTACCAGTTTGCTGAGGCAGCCTGAGCCTCTCCTAGCTCATTTTAAACACTGAGCAAAGGACTGGTGTGCGGATGGAGCCTCCTCTTGGTTGCCCTGTCACCATTCATTACTGCCGGGGACGGGAACAAGCATGAAAGGAACAGCAGTGGCCCAGGACTGTCATTACCAGGCAGCCTTCGGGGCGGCTCCAACTGGCTGGGTGGCCCAGAGTTGTAGCAGGGACAGCGTTTGTTCCGAATTAACCAGTGAGTGATTTCCGGAGACTGCAGGAAGCCGTCTGACGGGTGAGACAGGCACAGGCAGTTTTCGAGGTTTCCTGGCACAGTGATTCATCCAGAGATTTATTTTGAAATTCATTTCTATCCGGTGGTGCTCACGGGCCTGGAGAAGTTCTGTCCCCTCCCCCAGTGCCGGGGAAGGAGAGGGAGGGGAGGGAGGGGGCTGAGGAAAGGGCTGGCCACTCAGAAGGGAGGTGCGGGGTCCCAACCCAGTCTCCAGCCTGCCTGGGAATTCCCACCCTCTCTGGGCCTCCGAGTCCCCATCAGAATGTCACACAGGCTGGGTGGCTTTCGGGTCTTTGCAGCTCAGGTGTCCCTGACATTTGTCCTGGGTTCATGCTCCCTCATGGAGTCTGTTTTCAGCCCCAGGAGGCCATGGCCCGGAGGGCACAGGCTCTGCGTCAGACATACCTGGGCTTGCCAAGCATTCTGAGTAGCTTGGGTCAGACTCTCCTGCCCTTACCTGCAGAGGATGGGTGGCCAGGGCTTTGCAGAGAAGGAGGGAGGGTACCATAGGGGTTTCTGGGGGCGGGGCTGGGATGGAGACCCTGCAGGCTCCGTGCACCCCTGGGGCCGAATAGCAGAGGGGGTCCTGTCCACTCCATCTGTCTTCAGCCCCTTTGCCCAGAAAGCCCGCCATAGGCACCCCTGCTAGAAGGCAGTTTGGCTGCCTCCCTCCCCCATGGGCTCCTTGGTTCTCCTGGTGGTGGCCAGGCGCAAGGCCACGTCAGCAGCAGGCCCATGTCAGGGAGGCCACCCCATCCTCTCAGGGTTTTCACGAGGCACAAATTTCTGGCAGGACGTGAGAGGGCGGGTGCCTGGGGAGCAGAGAAGGAAAAAGTGACTTCCAAGAACTGAGTTGCATTCAGGAATCTCTGCCTTGAAAGTACCCTTTCCTTGCACGGGTCCTCACGGGTTTGTCTCTGCCCATCTAGGCTCCAGTTGGGTGTTAAGACAGAAGGGGGTAGGAAGCCCATTGAAGTCCTCCTGACCTGGGAGGGGACAGCAAGGCACTGCATGGTGGGGGGTGGGGGGTGCTCTGGGCAGGGACAGGGAGCATGGGGGCTCGAGTGCCTCCGGGGAGCTAACTTAGGCTCTCCTCTGCGCAATGGAAAAGGGCCTTCCCCTTGCAGGGTGGCTGGGAGAGCTTTGGTGTGGGCTCAGAGCCAGGCTCTGACTCAGGTGGCCTCATCGGCCAGACCCCATGCTTCTGGGACCCTCAGGCTGCCCACCTGTGAATGGGGCAGGGCAGGAGATTGGGGGCAGCTGTAGGATTATCTAATTCTTTTTCCAGTTCTTTTCCAATCCGATCTGAGTGTCGGGTAGGATCGTGCCCATGCCCTGGGGTCATTTGCCCATTTCTGTCCCCACGGTCTCTTAGTTGAGGGGCGGGCAGGGTCAGCAGGGCCCTCCCTCTGGGAGATGGGAGGGGAGTGAGCACATCCCAAAGCACTGTTCTACGAAGACAAAGGGACCCTTTGACGGAGCCCCATGCTCGGCACCACGTCTGGACTGTGCTGGGGGCAGAGTGAACAAGGAGCATGGATGAGGAGGACCATGGCCCCGATTCTGCAGGGCTCTGGGGTGCTTGGTACCCTTGCTGCGAGATGACTCACTGGGTGGTCCTGGATCTTCCAATCAATCTCTTGGAATGTCATCCTCAGAGAACCAGACAGAGGATGCCAGCTGGAGCTCTGGGTGGGAGTAGTGAGGGGGCGAGGTCACCTTGCAGGGTCACCAACATTGAGAGACTCTGATGAGCCCCTTTCCTTGGGGCCTGAGTCTTCCCACCTGTAGAGTGATGAGGAATGAGGACCATCCTCTGAGCCTCTGATGGGAAGGAGATGGGTGCAGAATTCTGGTGTGGAGTTATGCTGGGGAAGAAGTGGGCTTGGTGGGACCCCAAGACCCAGGCCGAAGGGAGGAGCAGGTGAGGTTGGAGCTGCAGGCTTGGCCAGTGAGGTGAAGGTGGAAGCACCCAAGTTGGACTTTAGGAACATTCCTTAAAGGGGGACAGATGGCAAGTGCTTAACCTCTTTAACTCCTGTTCTTCCCTTCTTTTTTGGCTGGGATGCAGATGTGATGGTTGGAGCTGTAGCAGCCAGGTTTTGACCATGAAGATAGCCCTCACACACTGAGTATGTTGAAGCAGAAAAAGAGAAAGCTCTGTGGTCTCACCTCCCGATATCATGAAAGTAAACTGCTGATCCATTTAAGCCATTTCATTCTGCTTCCATTGTATGCAGCTACGCCTGTCCTGCCTTGCTTGGCCACCCTAGGAGCTCGCAGGACCAGATGGTACAAGCAGGAGGGACGGAGGAGGAGAAACGTTAGGGATTCCAGGAAGAATGTGAAGTAGCTACTGGAAAAGCCTGTTCAGCATGTCTGGTCGGAAGGCTTTACAATATTTTGTAGGAGATGCTGTTTGGGCAAAGCCTACCAATGTTACCAACGTCAGGAAGGAGGGAGATGACGTCACTAAAGATTCCACAGATGCTAAAAGGAAAACAGGGAATAGTATGGACAACCTTGTGTCAGTGGACTCAAACTCGGTTATGATGGGCAAATTCCTTGAAAGATGTAAAATACCAAAGCTCATTCAAGAAGAAAAACATTATTTTCAGATTATAGCCCTATATCTACTAGAGAAATTGAATTAGTAGTTGAAACATCCCCATAAAGAAAATTCAGGCTCAGGTGGTTTCCTTGGAAAATTCTACCAAAAATCTAAGAAAGAAATAACACCAACTGTGCCCAGACTTTTCTGGAAAATGGGAGAGGGAGGAGTGTTTCCCCACTCACCCTGTGAAGCCAGCATTATTCTGATACCAAAACCAGAACCAGGCTTACAGAAAGAAAGCTACAAACTAATCTCTCTTAGGAGCATAAGTGAAAAAATTTTAAACAAAATTTTAGAAAATTGAATCCCATCACATATAAATAGAATAATGTTTTATGGCAAAGGCAGATTTATCCCAGGAATGCAAGGTTGGTTTAATATTTAAACAGCAATCAATTTAATTTACCACAACAATAAGCTAAAAATGAAAAACCACATGATCATCTCAATAGAGGCAAAACTTCTTTGATAAAACCCAAAATATATTTTTGATAAAAGCCCTCAACACAGGAGGAATAGGAGGGAGCTTCTATTCCCAGCCTAAGGGCACCTATGAAATGCCTCTCCCCGTTCACGTGCTTAGTGGAGGAAGACAGGCCGCCTCTGAGAACGGGGGCAGGACTACGGTACGTGCTGCCCCGCTTCTGGTCAGCGTTGTGCCGAGGGTTGGCCAACGCAAGGAGGCAACAAAAAGAAATAAAAGGCACGTATAGTGGAAATTAAGAAATTAAACTGTCATTATTCACATACAGCATGGCTGTCTATGTGGAAAATCTGATGGAAACTGATGGAATCTACAAAATAGCTACTGGAATGAATGAGTTTAGCAAGGTGGCAGGATACAACTTCAATATATAAAATCATTTTTAATACACTAGTAAAGAACAACTGGAGATCGAAATTTAACACAACCATTTACAATAACATCAAAAAGCATGAAATACTTATGAATAAATCTGACATAAGAGGTGCAGGACTGGGCACTGAAAACCACCGAGCGTTGCCGAAGGACAGTCAAGCCCTGAGGACGTAGCAAAAGACGTTAAGGTGCCTCTTCTCCTCGGAGCTACCTATAGACTTGACGTAACCCCAGGCAAGCTCTCAGCAGGCTTTTTCGTGGAAGTTGACAGCTGATTCTAAAATTCACATGAAGGAACCTGGTGCTGAACCGTTTGTAGACGACGTGCTTCTGGGTTGGATTTCATACACAGCAGAGCACGTCCCTCACTGCGATCTGTTGAAAGGCAGCCCTTGACACGAGGGTTTGTTTAAAAAGAATTTGTTTTAAAGAAAAAAAGAAATTAATAAAATAACAACAACAAAACAAGAAAACAAACAGAAAGAGCTAAAACAAAGAAAAAAGACAACAAAATAAAAAAGTAAGAATTTTTAAAAGTAAAAATAAGTTTTAAAGAATAAATAAAATTCACATGAAACTGCAAAGGACCCAAAATATCCAAAATACGCTGAAAAGAACGAAGCGGAAGCACCCACTCCTTGAGGAGGAGGCACCGCAGCAGGCGGTCTCGTGGCTTCCTCCCAGTGAGCCCAAGGGGAAGCTGAGGTGTCGGGGGGTGGCCGCCTGGCCCGCATCCCACAGCCGGTGAGGGCCGGTGGGGGCGCGGATGGCAGGACAGCGCTCTGCCCGCTGCCGCAGCCTCAGCCTTTAGCCCCTGCCCGGCACACCGCGGGGGGTGGCAAATAATAGTCAGAATCGTCACAGCCAGTGGTCGCTGTGCACCTTCCCACGCCTGGCGCTGTGCACGCACTTTATGTAAACGTCAGCTGGGTCGAGCAGGGGTGGCAGGAGCATTTTCCCTCACCTAGTGTCCTTTAAGAGGGGTTTTGCTGAACACTCCCGGAAGACGGGGTGCTTCCCTGCTGGGGGAGCAGGCTGTGTGTCCCCTCCAAGCGCACAGTGGGGCCGGTTCCCAGGCAGCCGTGCAGGGAGGCCTGCCAGGCTCGCTCACTGCTGCCTGTGGCCCAGTAGTGGCCTAACCCCGGTGGCCAGCATTAGGAAGTCACCTTTGCTGCACATCCAATCTGGATTCTTCGGAATCTAGCCTTTTTGTTGGTTTTAAATAATGAAGCTGGTATTTTACTCCCAGTCCCATCTTCCTGATTTCTTTGTCCCCAGTCAGCTCCCACCCTGGACAGGCGGAGGACTGTGAGCAGTGAAGGCTGCTCCACTCCCAAAGGGAGTCCACGCGACACCCTGCGATGAGGTGGGCGCTGTCACTACCTTTATTTTGCAGATGAAGAAATGGAAGCACAAAGGGATGAGTGGGTGAACGAATGAGTGTATGCATGAGCGAAAGGACAATTTGCCACCAAAGCCCCGCATTGGCCACGAACTCCCTGCCTTTGGCGTGAAAAGCTGTGTTTGGCAGGAGGAAGCGGGGTGGGGGGGGGCACCTGGCCGGGTTCTGGACATGCTGAGTGGTGCGGACAGACCCTCTGTGGGCTGGACGGGGGCTGCCCTGTGCCCATCGCTGTGACTGGCTGGGCACGGCCCCCAGGGCCCGTCAGCTCCTCTCTCAGCAGTGGGGGTCTCGGCCCAGGGTTTGAGGGGCAGGGGCCGGACCCCGTTCTCTCCTGGCCCTGCTTCTATCACAGGCTGGACACAGAAAGGGCATGGAAGTCTTGTTGAAAGACTGGTGGGTTTTAAACATTTCAACTTTCCCGTTTCAGTTTTAACTTTCAGCGCAGGAGGGGAAGTCGAAGGCCTGGGTCCCCAAGCCGACCCTGCTTGGCTGGGCGCTCCTGGGGTAGGAACTGGGTCTGCCCCATGGGGGTGTTTGCCGAACGAGCTGGGGACAGGAGAGGATGTGACTTCTTCGGCCATCATAAGGGGAGGAGAGTTGTTAAAAGGAGGAGCAGCCTGGGCTTGGCCGGAGACCAGGGCCCTGGTGGGGCGACAGGTGTGGGTGGGAGGCAAGGTGGCAATGAGCAACCCCCCTCTGGGCTGGGCTCAGGGCTGCCCGTGGGCTGGGGAGCCTTCTCAGCGGGAATGCAGCCGGGCCGCTCAGGGCCGCCTGGAGAAGTCCTCCCCAGGGCCAGCCCGGACTGGTGCCTCCCGCGTGTAGGTGGCCAGGGCTCATTTTGCACTGTAACGACGTCTCTGCAAGGGGTGTGGTGGCCGCATGGCCTGGAGCCCTGGTCCCCGGCCAAGCCCAGGCTGCTCTTCCTTTTAACAACTCTCCTCCCCTTACGATGGCCGAAGAAGTCACATCCTCTCCTGTCCCCAGCTCGTTCGGCAAACACCCCCATGGGGCAGACCCAGTTCCTACCCTGGGAGCACTCCATCTACTCGGGAAACGGCCCAGGAAAGAGGTAGGTGTAACACCCACAGTCAGCACGGACAGTAATGATCACGTACGGAGCCCTTCTGAGAGTCCAGGGATCTCAGAAGGGTTACCTTATGCAATGCTTGCAGCAAACTTTAAGGCATATATTGTTACTCTTGTTTTATACCCAAGGAAACTGAACTAAGAGAAGTTAAGGAACTTGTCCGAGGTCACACAGTTACAAAAGGAGCAAGATTTCAACCTTTTATGAATGACCCCCATTTGTCAAACTGGGTTTCTGTGTGTTTTCCGCTGAGGCAGAGGGGAGCAGAGAGACAGTGGAACCCAGAGGAGGCACCAAAACCAGGCCTGGCATCAGAGAAGTCTGCCTGGGAGTAGTGAGCACACAGCTGGGCACTGAGGGATGAATAGGAGTTGGCTAGGGAGAGGAGGTGAGGAAGGACCTTCTAGGTCCCCAGTCAGAGAGCTGGCCTGAGCTTCCCTCTGGCATTCAAGGTAGAAAGGGCAGGCGATTTGACAATTGCGGCTGGAATGATTGCTCCTCTGTGCAGACAATGAAGACATAGAGCCCTATTTTAAACCCCATACAAAACAAACTCTGGGCAGATTAAAGACCTACGCGTGAAATGCAAAACTCCAAAACATCAAGAACATCCCAGGAGAACATTCATATAATCTTGGGTCAGAGAATGATTTCTTAATCAGGACAGGAAAGTCCAAGCCACAAAGGAGAACGGTGACATTCACCCTGTGATGCGGGTGCAGATGGCGCGGTGGGGGGTGTTTGCGCTACACGTGGCCGTGAAGGTCGGGCTCCCGGCGCTCACGGAGCACTTCTGGGAGCAGAGCCCCTCCCTCCTCTTTGTCACTCGCTCCTCCTACTCATTCTTGACCCACGTCCACTCATTTGTTCCTTCCACGTGGCTGTTGCCGAGAGGCCTCCAGCTGGGACGTGGTGCCCATGCTCCCTCAGGGCCTCTCCCTGGGATCCGGACACATGGCAGCTGAGAGGATGCAGCGATTCTGCACAGCCCACACCCTGGGGCTGCCACAAATGCTTGACCTTGGCCCTCGAGAAGTGTTGAGAGACCCCATGGCGGTGCCCTGCAGGTGCTACAAACCCGCCAGTTCACGTGGGGAGCCCCTGCGGCAGGGGCCGCACGCTCACACACAGCGGGACCACTTCGGCCTGGGATGGACTGGTTCCTCCCCACAGACAGCTTGCCCAGGTGCTGTGCCCAGGGTGAGGTGGGGGCGGGAGGGCTTCCTGAGGGAGGTGTTTCCCAAGGTGACACAGGTTCAGAATCCATCTCCCAGCCCCTGGGACCCGTGGAGGTTGAAAATTCACAGCCTCTCATAAAGCCTCCTCCCTGAAACCTCGCTCAAAAGGATGCAGGCCTTCCTGTGAGCCAAGAAATTTCTGGGCCACGGGAGAGGCCAAGGGCGCAGAGAAAGCAGGACAGAAGGAAAACGCATTTCAAAGGAGGCTCAAGAATTTGCTGCTCAGGAAATGGCTCTGGAAAAGTTCAACGGGGCGTTCGGTGGAATCCCAAATATTCCCAGTCAAGAGGAAGGAAGGTTTGTGTTCCCGGGATGAGAGGGCCTGGGGCCTCTGGAGCTCAGCCCGTCCTGGGAGGCGGCTGGCCCGGGGAGGGCTGAGGTCAGCAGTGGAGGAGGCGGGGCGGGCAAGGCCAGTACGCGAGGAAGGCCCAGGGCCGGCGGCTGAGATCAAAGCAGCAGACACTTGGGCAGCTCTGTCTGCCCCTCACTCACCCTCACTCCGATGCGGAACTGCATCGTCCACGTCCCTGGGGCAGGGCTTTATTCCTCAGTGAACCCCCGGCCCGCACAGTGGGTGACACCCTGCAGGCCAGCTGCCGGTGTCCGTCAGCTGCAGGAATAAAGGCTACATCCCACGGACTCCTAGACACAGACCACTGCAAGATGCTCCCTTGCTGACCCGCTATTGAGATAGAAAAGCCGTTGCCAAGGAAATTAGACACAGCACTTCATCTCAGCCCCCAACACTGCCTTGCTGAAGACACGTTTGGTGGCAGTGAACCGAGACTCACATGCTGAGCTGGATCTGGGCCCGCCCGGCCGAGGTCGAGGCGGGTGGGGTTGCCACGGCAAAGTGGGGACCAGCAGTGAGAGTGATGGTCTTATTCCCCAGGCGCTGGGGCCTTGACGCCTTCTGTTTCTGTTTCTTCCTGTGGCTTCTGGGGGAGTCGGGGCTGGCTGCTCTGTGCACCCCAGTCCCTCCTGGACACGGCGTGGTGCCCACATGTCAGTGCCAGGACTCTCCCCTCTAAGGAGCTGGTGTTTGCTCTCCTTCGTGACCCAGATCCACCCGTGATCTCCCCCAGCAGCCAGAGACCTGCTCTCCAGCACCACAGTTGTGTCTTTTCCAGGATGCCTAATGAATGGAGTAACCCCACTGGGGTTATCTGGCAAACGAACACGAAAGAGACCCCAGTCTCGGCTCCCTTCCCCAGCGTGACGCCCTTGGGGCCAGCCCAGGAGTTGCCTGCGTCCGCGGGCCAGTCCTCCTGGCTCTGGGTGGCGGTTCATTGGGTGGATGTAGCCTGGGGCATTCATCTGTTCACCCGCTGGAGGACATTTGCGTTTTAAAGTTTGTGTCTTTTGCCAAATTTGGGAAGTTTTCAGCCATTATTTCTTCAGATGTTTTGTTTCCGCGCCGTCCCTTCCCTCTCTCCTTCTGGGACTCGACGACACAACATTAGACCTTACGTTATTTCCTCACGGGCCTGTGAAGCTTTGTGCATTTTTTTTCTCTTTTTTTAATTGTATTTTTTAATTAGCTAGAATTCACATGACATAAAAGTCACCATTTTAACCATTTTAAAGTGGACAAGTCAGTGGTCTTTACCACATCTACAATGTCGTGCAACCATCATCACCGTGCAATCCTGGAGTGCTTCTGTCATCCCCAGAAGACACCCAGACCTGTTAGCGGTCACCCCCAGTTCCCCCCACCCCTCACCCTGACAGCCCCTACCCTGCTTTCTGTCTCTCTAGATGGGCCTGTTAAGGACATTTATACATGAAATTACGTAATTGTGGCCTTTTGTGTCTGACTCCTTTGTTGAAACATTGACACAGTGTTTTCAAAGACTCATCCATGCGGCCCCCTGTGTCAGCGCGCCATTCCTTTAACGGCTGGATAGTCTTCCGCTGTGCGGAGCCCGCATTAAAAATCTGTCTGCTGACAGACATCGGGGTTGTGTTCCCTTTCTGGCTATCGCGAACAACGCCGTGACGAACAACTTCTGCACCAGTTTTCATGTGGCCCTGTGTTTTTATTTCTCTTGCTCTCTTTTCACTTTTCTTACACCCTGAGGCACAGAGTCTCCGGGTCACACGGGGGTTCCATGTTTCCCTTGTGGGGGCACTAACACACTGGTTTCCACAGTTCGCACCGTCTGACCTTCCCACCGCCCGTGTGCAAGGGCACCAAGGCCGCCACGTCCTCCCCAGCCCTCACTGTTTCTGGTTTGGATGACAGCCGTCCCCGTGGGTGTGCCGTTGTGTCTCCTTGTGGTTTTGATTTGCGTCCCCTGACGACTAACGATGGCGAGCATCTCTCCCTGTGCCTGTTGGCTGTTTGTGCATCTTCTCTGGAGAAACGCCCATTCAGATCCTTTGCTCATTTTTAAGTGGGATTATTTGCTTTTTTATTGTTGTATTCTACCAGTTACCAGATGTATGGTTTGCCAGCATTTCGTCCCATTCTGTGCGTTGTCTTTTTGCCTTCTCGAGAATGTCTTATGCAGCACAATTTTTTCATTTTGATGGAGTCCAGTGTATGTATCTTTTCTTTTATTGATTATGTGTTTCATCTCACATCTAAGAAACTGTTGCCAATTCTGAGGCCACAAAATCTTATACTTATGTTCCCTTCTAAGAGTTTTGTAGTTTTAGCTCTTACATTGAGGTCTTTTAGTTAATTTTTAGTTAGTTTTTGTATATGGTGTGAGGTAAGGGTCCAAATTCATTATCTTTTGTTTGTGGCTATCCAACCATTCCTCCACTGTTTGTTAAAAAGACTATTCTTTCCCCATTGAACGGTCTTGGTATCCTTTTAGAAAGTCAGTTGGCCATCATGTCTGGGTGATTTCTGGGCTCTCAGTTCTGTTCCATCGATTTCTTTGTTCGTCCCCAATCCTGTACCCTGTCTCGACGATGAGCTTGGTAGTAAGTGTTGAAGTCGGGAAGGGTGCATCCTCCAACTTTGCTGTTCTGTTTCAAGGTTGTTTTGGCTATTTGGGCTCGCTTTCGATGAGTTTTAGGATCAAATGTATCCACTTCGGGAAAGCAGGCAGTTGGCATTTTGACGGGGTTCCATTACATCTGTAGACCGTTTGCGGAGCATCGTCTAAAGTATTAAAGCTTCCAGTCCGTGAACACAGACGGCGTCCCATTTACTTAGGTCTTTCATTTCTTTCAGCTCTAATTTGTAGTTTGGTTAAATTTATTCCCAAGTATTTTTGTTCTTTCTGATACTATTGCTGGACTTACATCCTTGGATTGCCCGTGGCTAGTGTGTAAGAATTACAACTCATTTTTGCATGTTGAGCTCATATCCTACAACCTGGCTCAGCTTTTTAATTCACTGTAACAGATGTTTTTGTGGATTCTTAGGGTTTTATATGTGTAAGATTATGTCATATGCGAATCGAGACAGTTTTAGCTCTTTTACAATCTGAGGCCTCTCATCTTTTGCTTGCCTATGGCCCACCTGGAACCTCTGGGGCGGCGCTCCGCGGAGGCGACGCTCTTGCCTTGTTGCTGCCCTTTGGGGAAAGCAGCCAGCCTCCGCCGCTGAGCATGAGGGGGGCTGTGCTTGCTTCACACATGCCCGTGGTCAGGCTGACGAAGTTCCCTTCTGTTCTAGTCTTTTTTCGCCCCTAATTTAAAAAGTTGAAGTACAGTTTCTTTGCAATGCTGCATTAGTTTCCGGTGTACGGCATAGTGATGCAGCTGTATACGTACATGCGTGTTCATGCTCTTTTTCATTACAGGTTACTACAAGCCGCTGAATATAGTTGCCTGTTCTGTAGCGTAGGGCCTTGTTGTTTATCTACTCTGTACATAGTATATGCATCTGCCAACCCCAAACTCCCAGTCTATCTCTCCCTCCCCCTTTACTGCCCTGGTAACCATAAGTTTGTTTTCTTTTAAAAGAATTTTTTTTTGTATTTATTTTTCTTTTTTAAGGAGGGGTAATTCAGTTTTTATGTACTTTTTAAATGGAGGTACTGGGGATTGAACCAGGACCTGTGCATGCTAAGCACACACTCTACCCACCCCCAATACATTTGTTTTCTATTCTGAGGGTCACTTTCTGTTTTGTAAATAAATTCACTTGTGTCATTTTGTATATTCCACATATAAGTGATATCATACGGTATTCGTCTTTCTCTGTCTGGCCTACTTCACTTAATATGATCATCTCCAGGTCCAGCCGTGTTGCTGCCAATGACATTATTTCATTCCTTTTTATTGCTGTGTAGTATTCCATTATATACATATATATCTCACATTTTCTTTATTCAGTCACCTGTTGATGGACATTTAGGTGGCTTCCATGTCTTGGCTGTTGTAAATAGTGCTGCTGTGAACATTGGGGTGCATGTATCTTTTTGAATTATAGCTTTCTTCTGATATATGCCCAGGAGTGGGACTGCAGGATTGTGTATAAGTCTATTTTTAGCTTTTTTAAGGAACCTCCATACTGTTCTCCATAGTGGCTGCACCAATCTACATTCCCACCAGCATTGTAAGAGGGTTCCTTTTTCTCCACACCCTCTCCAGCATTTATTATTTGTAGACCTTTTGATGATGGCCGTTCTGATCGCTGAGAGGTGACACCTCATTGTAGTTTTGTAGCATTTCTCAAATAATTAGTGATGTCGAGCATCTTTTCATGGGCCTGTTGGCCATCTGCATGTCTTCTTTGGAGAAATGTCTATTTAGATCTGCCCAGTTTTTAATTGGGTTGTTTGTTTTTTTGATATTGAGCTGTGTGAGCTGCTTGTATATTTTGGAAATTAAGACTTTGTTGGTCACATTGTTTGCAAATATTTTCTCCCATCCTGTAGGTTGTCTTTTCGTTTTGTTTATGGTTTCCTTTGCTGTGCAAAAGCTTTTAAATTAATTACGTCCCATTTGTTTATCTGTTCTAGTTTTTTTTGGTGTTTTCATCATGAAACGGTGTTGGATTTTGTGATCATTTTTTAACCTCTTTTTTCTCTTTTGTCCTTACTGGGTATTTTTTATTGCTCTGTCTTCAAGTTCACTAACTTATTCTCCCATCATGTCCATTCTGCTACTGAGCCCATACAATGAGTTTTTATTTTAATAATTATACTTTTCAGTTCTAACATTTTCATTTAATTCTTCTTTATATCTTCTACTTCTTAGCCTAGACTTTCAATCTTTTGTTTCAGTCGTGTTCACCTTTCTTCTTGGATTGTTTTCACAATACTTGCACTAAGGTTTTCATCAGACAAGTCTGACAGCTGAATTGCTGTGGCACTGGAACCTGTCAGTGGTCTTTTCCCAGGCAAGTTGAAGTTTTCCTGGTTCTTCGTATGCCAAGTAATTCTGGATTGTATCTTGGACATCTAGAATATTATATGATGAGACTCTGGGTCTTAAATCCTTAAATCATGGAGAATGTTGATATTTTTGTTGTAGCAAGCAATGGATCCAGCCGGGTGCAGCTCACAAGGATCCACCAGCCTTCTGTGGGTCGTGATTTTAACATCCAGTTCTATTTTCAGTCTTTGCAGTGATTTAGCCTGTGTGTGCGCCACCCAGTGGCCAGTCCGGGACCTTCCCCCCACCTGGAAAAGGGCTATTTCTCGCTTTCCCAATGGTTGGTTGCTACTACTACTAACTCCCTCTGTGGCAGAGGGGGACTGTCCTCATTTCCCTCCCCTGCCCACCCTCCCCCCAAGCTACAGCACAGTTTTGGTTAAATCAGTTCTTAGCATCTGTATTGTGATGACCAAACAAATGCTGATGGCTGATGGACACACAGTGCACCATAATTACCTTGTCCTTCTGGTCCAGCTTTTTCTTTTGCCTGGAGTTGATACTTGCCTTGTGTTTTCATTTGCTTAGTTTTTTATATACTTATCACTAACTTGTCCCCTAACTTCCCTTGTGTGGCTGGGTGCATCAGGTCACCTGTAGGTCCTTCTGTAAACCTTGACCCTGGGGTCTCCCACCTACAGCTCCAGCTTGGCTGGGGTGGTTGCCCCCCAGGTCTGCTGCCCTGAAGGCTCCTCTCCTGGGCTGGCTCTGTTTCTCCCCGGTTCCTGTGGCTCCCTTCTCCATGAGAGGCAATGAGGGATAGTAGTTAAGGCACAGGCTTTGGGGCCCGACTGCCTGGGTCGAAGTCCTAGCTTTTCTGGCTCACTCAGTCTTGCCAGCCACTCGCCCCTGGTCCCACCCTCCCCAAGGTGCTGACTGAGACAGCACGATCTCAGGGGTGGACTGAATTTAAAAGGTCCAGACAGAGAAGGTGTTGAGGTGAGAACAGGAAGGGTGTGTCTGGCACAGGATGCACAGGGAGTGTGTGCAGTCAGGTGTATGGAGAGGCGCCTGGCAATGAGGCTTGAGTGTCCAGGTGGGGACAGAACCTGGAGGGCCTGGAGTCCCAGGCTCAGGGGTAGAATCCAATCTGTGGGCAGTGGGGAGCCATTGGAAGTTTGTAAGCTAGAGAGTTACCTGAAACTTGAGATCCAGAAAGGACCTTAGTCCTCTGGGGTCCATCGGGTTCTTCATTTAGAAGCAATGGGATGTCACTCTGGACAACTTCAGCCAAAGAAGAATGTGCTGGAAGCATCTGGATCCATTTACAGAAGCCAAGGAGAGGCTAAGGATTCTGAACATACTATTCCCGCGTCGATTCCTCCTTCTGCAATGAAGCCTTAGCCTCTGTCTTTTTATCTGGTTTCAGAGTTTGTGCGTGCATTTCTGTGTCCCAAGACAAGGAAAAAAAACATGGAAAGTCATGACCAGTTACTGACCGCCAGGAAGAGCGCTCAGTGCCTCCCATGCTTTGTCTCACGCTGTCCCTTCAGCAGCCTTAGGAGAGAGGGTTGTTATTAACCCCATTTCACAGAGGAGGGATATGAGGCACAGAGAGGTTCAGAAAGTTGCCCGCCCCGGCTGGCCCCGCCCGGGGGGCCCAGGCCATTCATCCACGCCACAGACCCCATCTGAAGTTAGCAAACTTGAGCTGAGGTCATCCTGGATTAGGACATGTCTTTTTTTTTTTTTTAATATTTTTTATTGATTTATAATCATTTTACAATGTTGTGTCAAATTCCAGTGCAGAGCACAATTTTTCAGTTATACATGAACATATATATATTCATTGCCACATTTTTCCTCTGTGAGCCACCACAAGATCTTGTGTATATTTCCCTGTGCTGCACAGTACAACCTTGTTCATCTGGTCTAAGGACATGGCTTAGATCCAATGACAAGTATCCCCATGAGAGAAGAAAAGGGGCGAGGTACACAGAGGGGGAGGCCGTGTGATGATGGAGGGAGTGACTAGAGGGGGGTGGCCACAAGCCAGGGGTTACTGGCAGCTACCAGAAGTTCAAAGAGGCAGGAAGGACCCTGCCCCGGATGCAGAGGGAACCAGCCCTGCCGACGCCTTGAATTCAGACTTCCAGCCTCTTAAACTGTGACAGAATAAGTATCTGTTCTTTGAAGCTGCTTTTCTGTGGTTTGTTACTGTGGCCACGGGAAATCCCTGCAGATGCTACCAAGTATGGACTTCTGGACTGCTGTTACTTAGGGACTGGTGTGTGCAAGGACCCAAGGCTAGGAGGAAGAAGTCCTGGAACATTAGAGTAAGGGGCTGAGCTACTTTACAAGTAGTGAGTTCCCCATTCCTGGAGGCAAACAAGTGGAGGCTGATGTCCAAGGAGATTGACAGGACCCGCAACTGGATTGAGGATCAGGAGAAGGGAGTGGGAGGAGTCACAGGTACTCTGAGGATTTAGGCGGGGGTGGGAGGATGGTGATGCCATGGCAGGGAGAGAACCCAGGAGAGCCTGAGGGCTGGGGGGATCTCAGTGGTGGCGGCTGGGAAGGAGCCATGCAGAGGGAGGAGGGAGGCTGGGGGTCAGTGCTCAGCTGGGAAGGGCCACCGATCAGAGTCCTGCCTCTGGCAGGGTCCAAGGCAGCGAGGGTGTGAGAAGTGTCTCTGCTCCCCAAGGAGAGCTGGTCTCCAGGAGTCTCCCAGGATGCAGTCTCCCAGGATGCAGTCTGTCTGGCCTACAGGCAGTAAGGTCTGTCAGGCTGAGGTGCCCTTCACCCTCCCACCCCAGTGGCAGGTGCAGAGAGGCCTCCAAGTGGCCAGTGAAGTCTTGTGCTGCTTGTGGACAAAGCTGCTGCTGGTGGAGGGGCTGGCCCTGACCCTGCAGCCCCTCCCAGCTGTATTGGCATCACTGCCCGAGGTCAGCGAGCACCGTGCATCTGCTCTGTGCCCCCAGCCCAGCCAGGGCCGGCCCAGAGTCAGTGCCTGGGACACGTTTGTTGAATGAATGCAAGTGACACCCATACACTCATCTAGTAACTCACTCGCGGCCTCGGCACTTCACTTCGCCAGCAGAGGCTCTGCTCTCTGGTATTTGAAAGAGGATGAGGCGCCTTTGCTTCCAGGGTGGTTGTGAGGCCTGAATGAGAAACGCACGTAAGTAAGAGACCCTCAGGGCCCCATTTCCCACCCATAAAACAAGTGATGGGACCCGCCAAGTGAAGGGCATGCAGTGGCATCCCAGGACTGAGAGCTGGGGCCTGGCCTAGGTTCCGGGGCTGCAGGCGAGGCTTGAGCCCCACCGCCCGGGGCCAGGCCAGTCTGCCACCTCAGCACCATGCCCAGCGTGGCTGAGCTTCCAGACCAGCTGTTTCCCCCATTAGCTGCCCCTCCCTCCCAGGAGGGCCTCCAGCTCCAGAAAAATGGGAAAGGAGGGCCCCCGGGAACTTTCCAGGCAGCCGGTGTGGTCTCGGGGGTGCAGGTGGCCTGCAGTGAGGGTCCTGGGCCGTGTCCTCCTTGGCTAGGCCTCAGGTGCTAGGTTCGCTGCAAGTGTACCCCTTTCTGACCCTGGGGCCCTGGCCTCCCGGCCCACAGGCTCTGGCAGGCCTGGCTGGGCCAGCTGGGCGCTGGCGGCAGCCGTGTGGAGGCAGGACCGCGGCCAATGCTGCAGGGCTAGGCTGGGCCAGACGAGCCCTGAGACCAGACTGCAGCCTGCTAATCAGGCCTAAAAACTCGGGCAGGCTTCTGCAAGGGCTGTGCCCAGGGCCAGTGCACTTATCCCTGCTAAGTGCTCAGGGTGAGGGATGAGGCCACGTGAGTGGGTGGCATGGAGGGCAGAATTCTGAGATGGCCCCAAGACCCCGCCCCCTGGTATGCACAACTGCATCATTGGCTCCCCTGGAAGAGGGGGTGGACCCGCTGCTCTGATGGGATTTCACTCCTGACTTTAAGAAAGCGGGAGTATCCTGGTGGGCCAGACCTAATCAGGACTCGTCACGGAAAGAGGGCTTTATGTGAGGGGTGTTCTTTGTTGCGAGCTCTGGAGGTGAGAAGCTGCACGGCCAGGGCCTGAGAACAAACCTTAGCCCACACCCTGTGAGCTTGGAAGAGGACCCGGTGCTACAGAGGGACCACAGTCTGCCTGCCTGAAACCGAGACCAGGCCCAGCTGAGCCCTGCATGGACTTCTCGCCTGCTGAAGTGGTGGATGCTGGATGGATGATGGTTGGCTTAAGTGGATAATTTGTTAGGCAGCATAGACAATGGACGTGCAACTAAACTCAGACGACATCAAAAGCTGGCCCTCACCGGGCCCCAAAGCCCCTCGTTTCACCCTGTGAAGTCCCACTCAGCCGTCATCCCAGGAGCCACCCAAGGGCCCATCCCAGGCTCTGCCTTGAGGGTATCCCACAGTGTGGGTTGAATTAAAGAATTTTCAATAGCTCCTCAGAAGTGCCCCAGTTCCTGGAGTCCTCCAAGGGCCGGCCTGCCCCCAGGGGAGCTGCTGGGAGCGGTGTCCCTTGGCAGGGGAGGGGCGCCAGCCTGCCACGGGTGCTCTGGTTCCGCCACGCAGGCCACAGAAGAAGCGATCTCAAGCTGTTCTCCAAGAGCGGAAATCACAGAGCCCGTGTATGTTTCCCCCATGGCTTCTCTGCGGGGGGTTAGTGAGAGAATTGTTCTGAAAAGAGCATTTTTGCTTTTTTATCTGTATCATTAAGAAATCAAAAGAAATACACAGGAGATGAGGAAGAATTTTAAAAAATCAGATCAAGTCCTGTTTCCAGAGAAATCAATGTTGAACCTTTTGGTGAACCTCATGTCAGTTTTTCTGGGTGCACACAAACCTGCCCCCCACATGCACGCATGCTCACTGCACACACACATGTATGCATGCGCAGTCACCTGCACACCCACCTCCACACACATGCACAGGTTCACAGTGACACCCTACTACGTGATGCGTGATTGCGTGTGTTCTGTGTTAACTCAGTGATAATCCTGGACGGATTCCCCAGGCCTATAAACGTAGACGTAAACCACACTCCCCCCCGGCTCCTGGCCTCTCCTCGTGTGGAAGGAATTGTCTGCAGGTCTGTCTGATGAACGGCCCTGGGCCTCTGTGTGTCCACACTTTGCAGCCACAGCAGTGTTTCCTGGTGTTAAAAGCCTGGATTTCTCTGCCGAGGAAGAAACCTCTTTTAATGTCTCGCCAAACAGACAGCACATGCTTCGTCTGTGTTCCCACCCTCCTGGAAGGTGATTTTCCCAACTAAGAGTGAGGAACCTGTCTTTCCTTTCTCTCAGTGTGACTTTGATCATGAGGAAGTTGGAACATTTCGTATAGTTTTGTTACCAGCATTTCTGTATTTGTATCTCTCTTTTTTGCTCTCTCAATCCGGTTCCTTTACTGACAGTTTTTTCTGAGTAATTTTTTTTAATTGAAGAACAGCCAGTTACAATGTGTGCAGCACAATGTCCCAGTCATGTGTATACATACATCTATTCATTTCCATATTTTTTCATTAAAGGTTATTACAAGATATTAAACATAGTTCCCTGTGCAATACAGAAGAAACTTCTTTATTTTTTAATCTATTTTTATATATAACAGCTAACATTTGTAAATCTCAAACTCCCAAATTTATTCCTTCCTACCCCCTTTCCCTGGTAAACATAAGATTGTTCACAGACTGATATATGTCTGTGAGTCTGTTTCTGTTTTGTAGATAAGTTCATAGTGTCTTTTTTTTTTTTTTTTTTAGATTCCACATATGAGTGATATCATATGGTATTTTTCTTTCTATTTCTGGCTTACTTCACTTAGAATGACGATCTCTAGGTCCATCCATGTTGCTGCAAATGGCATTATTTTATTCTTTTTATGGCTGAGTAGTATTCCATTGTCTAAATATACCACAACTTCTTTATCTAGTCCTCTGTTGATGAGCAGTTTGGTTGCTTCCATGCTATTGTAAATAGCACTGCTGTGAACATTGGGGTACATGCATCTTTTCAAATTAGAGTTCCCTCCTTTTTTGTGCCCAGGAGTGGAATTGCTGGGTCATATGGTAGGTTTATTTTTAGTTTTTGAGGAATCTCCATACTGTTTTCCATAATGGCTGCACCAAACTACATTCCCACCAACATTTATCGTTCATGGACTGTTGAATGATGGCCATTCTGACTGGTGTGAGGTGATATCTCATTGTAGTTTTGATTTGTTTTCTGAGTATTTTTCATCCCTTTAAAAACTTCTGAGAGTTCCTCCCTGCTACGCTGGGCATGAGGGTCGGAAGGCAGGACTATGTGAGAAAGGAAGGATGGGCGCTCCCCGCCCCATGTTCTTTCTCATAATTCTACCAACCACAGGTGACTACTACATTTCCACCCAGTCCTTTCCAGATGTTGCTCAGAGTTGAGATCACAGTGTATTTTCAGTGTTTTTTTCAAAATAATACTCCATAAGCATTGTCCTTGGCACACCAGCCTTTCAATGGGGGATGCAATTCTGTATTTGCCACCTTCCTGTTGTTGGGTATGCAGTTCGCTTCTCTTTCAGCCCTCCTGCCTTCCCTCTTCTGCAAGTTTCAGGTTGTTCTTTTGGGATGCTTGTCTGGAAGGAAGCTCACTGGAGTGCGAGGCTGGGGCGTGTTGCTTGATCAGGAGACGTGCCTTTCGCTCTCCCTGAAGCCCCCAGCGATCCTGGTCTCAGATCACAGTAGCCAGGCTGCCCTTCCCACTCTGGGCTGTAGGTGGCGGTTTCAAACCCTGTGGATTTCTCAGAATAATACCATTCAATCTTCTTACCCTCCAATCTCGTTCCTGATGAAACCTTTAACTCCCTTGCAGGGTGACATACAGAGTCTAACCCATGTATCTTTCAACCTCAGAAAAAACTTTATTACAATGTTAAATATTTTCACCCCAACTTAAAATCGGCACTCTAATAAGTTGGAGCCTGCCCGCACTACGCAGTCTTGCCCATTCTTGCTGGGATACACATCTCCATGACAAAGCTCAGCGCAGCCTCCCGAAATCCTCCTCTGCTCAGCGAGAATTAATGGGTCCACATTGCCTGAGACATTCCTTAGTGCCCCTCGGAGCCCTCCAGGATCTGCTGGCTACTTTTGCCGCCGTGACCTCTCACACACACACACCTGTTTTGCCACATCTTCCAGTGCACACTCCGACTTCATCGACAGCATTGCCTTGCCCTGGAGAGCCCTCCCTGCATTCTCCTCCTAAGCCTCTCCCCAGCTGCTGGCTGGGAGAGCCCCAGCTCCTCTGTGTGCCTGCTGACACTTCTCTTTCAGCCCAAATAGAAGACCTGGACTGGAATGATGATGCTTCTGTGACTTAATCAAAGGCTAACTGCTCCAAATTGTTTTCTCATCTGAAAAACTGGGGCAGGAATGCGCATCCCCTAGGGCTGAGGTGAGAATTAAATGAGCTTAATAATAAAATATGCTTAAAATTGAGCAAAATCTCAAAGCCTCGGTTAATGCTTGTTCTTTCTCCTCTTTACTCATTACTTTTCCTTCCCAGTTGCACAAAACAAGCTCTCAGTGCACGTTCCTGGAAATGAGCCGGCTCACAAATGACACACTTCCACTTGACGCAACTGACACAACTCACTTGCCTTAAAAAACAAGATCACTATTTCCCATAGGACGTGGGTGGTTTTGTTTATCAGATCTTATTTTGTCTACATCATCTCTTTGCTCATCGAGGTGTGAGAAGCAAATCTTGTTTAATTTCCTCAGTCCACGTAGTGTCCACAAGGCCCCTTACACATGCTGGGTGCCAATAAATCCTTGTGGAGGAGCGGATGGCTTGTTTTTACATAATACTGATGGTCAGAGCCCTTCTTCCTCATGCTTCATCTTTCCCAAGGGACCTCCCTGGAGTCCGTCTCTCCCTGGAGACACTTAGAGGGCACGGTAGTTACTCTAAGCGGCTGGACCAAAGCTTCCCTGTAAAGCCACCTGACACCTCCACTGATCCACGGAGGCTTCGTGGTCACTCAGGAGCCTTGAAGGGGCTAGGGGAGCCCCCACCTTTGTGCCATCTTGGCTGCCTCCACTGTTCCAGCTGTTCCCTTGTGCCCACAACTGGCGCAGGGGCTGCAGAGCTGCCTGCAGCTTCCTGGGAAAATCCTCGAGGCTCTGACATTGCTGTTCTGGTTTCAGGTGGGGTCTAATCTGGTGACAATTCCTCTTGGATTCAAAAGCCAGTTGACAGGAGGGAAAGGGCAAGAAGAAGTGGCTGTATTTAAAGAATGGAAGCTGGGCTTGGAGCTGTTTGATGGCCTCTCTGTGTGGAGGGATGACAAGAGCATTGGGGTTGGAGCGAGTTTGATTCCCAGAATCCCTGGTTTATAACTGTGTGGCCTTGGGAAAGACATGTAACTCACCTGAGTCTTCCTTTCCCTGACTAGGAAATCAGCAAACTATGGGTACCAAAGGGGAAGTGGGGGAGGATAAATAGCGAGTTTGAGATTAACAGATACATATTACTATATATAACATAGATAAACAACAAGGACCTACTACACAGCACAGGGAACTATATTAAATTTCTTGTAATAAGCTATAATGGAAAAGAATCTGAAAATATATGTGTGTATATATGTATAATTGAATCACTTTGCTGTACAATTGAAAGTAACATTGTAAATCAACTACAATTTAATAAAAAAAATTTTTAAAAGCAGCTAGTTTAGCTCACAACTCAAGTGGGTGCTATTCCTCAAGACAACTACTGTCCTCTGTGCAGAAGCACTTTATGACTACTTCTTATTTCATGTACTCAAGGACTGAGTTTTAACAGAACTAATCATTTGTATTACTTCATCATCAAAAACAAAAGCAAAAACAAAAACAACAGGTGGGAATCATAATAGAGGCAGGCATTGCTCTGAGTGCTCACTGTGGCATCTGGGCATCGTTCTAAGCCCTGGGCCCATATTTGTTAGTTTAATCCTAACAGCAGCCACACAGGGCAGATGCAGTTACTAGCTATTAATGTCCCTGTTATACAGATGAGAAAGGGAGGCCTGGGAGGCTAAGTGACTTACTTGAGGCCACGTGTCAGGGCGATGGGGCCAGTCTGCTCTGTTGCTTCCTCCAGTCACCTGCCTTCTCTCCAGGCCTTACAGCACAGGCACCAGGGAGACTCCCACGAGGGTGAGCCCCCTTCCCACTAGCCACTTTGTCCTTCAGAAAGGGCTAGGCTGGCAGAGCCTTCAGGTGAGGGTAGGTAGGTGGGGATGGGTAGGTAGGGGTGGGGAAAGTTGGGGTGAAAGTCTGTCTTCTGGTTCCTTCTATGTTGGCGTTGCCACTGCAGAGATGCCAAGAAGGTTCCCGGAACAAGCAGTCTCCAAGTGCCTTCTCCTCATTCTTGTCCTGCCAACTGGCCATTGAAAGGATTGGAAGATTCCCACAGGGTGACTAGGTTCAGAAGCTGAGAGGGGTCAGGGGAGGTGGGGAGAGAGACAGCCCCCCTCAGGGGCTCCAGGAGCCACAGAGAGCAGAGAGTCCTATCTCCAAAGGTGTTTCCAGATTGCAGGACGCTGGAAGCCAACCCTCCTTTCTCTTTCTGTCTGCTTTTCTATACCTATTCACCACACCCATCCCCTGACATTCTCGTCTCTTCTTTACTGTTCCTTCCTCATCTCCTTCCTTCTCTCATCCCTCCTCCAACCCTGTTTCCACTTCTTGCCACTCTTCCTGGTTCAACAAGAATGGATCCTGGCCCTGGCCCTGGCCCTGAGCTGGGAGTTGGAGCTGGGAGCTCGACCCAGCCAACGCATGCTTCCTCTCTCTAGATCCCTCCTTGTAACTCCCCCTGCCCACCCTGCACAGCTCCCTCTGCCCCCTCAGTCTCCTGTCTCCAATTCCCCCACAAACCACGGGGACTCCAGTTTGGTGCCAGCCCAGAGGAGGGCAGCGCGCGCGGTGAGGGGCATTGGAGAAGGCTGGCTAGCATTTCAACTGCGCATGAGTCACCCCAGAGCCTCCGGTGGAGGCTTGACCACTGCCAGGACCAACCTGGTCCCGAGCAGAGGGGCCTGAAGCCCCCTCCCTCCAGTCTACGAGAAGGGAAGGAAAGGCAAGACAACAGCAAAGAGACCTCCGTGCGCCCTGCCTCCCGTCCCTTCCCGCCTAGCTTCAGCCACGGGACGGTGCCGAGGGCAGCTCAGGGCTGGGCGCGGGGCGGCGATTGCATTCAGCACCCTGGACAGCGCCGCGGGCGGTGGCCGGTGAGGCTGCGTCCGCTTTCCGCCCGCCCCGGCCGCGCCCAGCTGCGCAGCGCAGCGCGCTTGGCCAGAGCACCGGAACCCTGCGCTTGCCGCCGCCCTGAGTGCCGCTCCGAAACTGCCCGCAGGCTCGGGATCTGCGGATTCCGCGTGCGCACCGGCTCCACGCCGGGCTTTCTTCCGCCCGCGCCCAGTCGGCCCCCCGCTACTGTTGTCCCTCAGGGCGCCGGGCGAACCGCTAGCGCCAAGGGCTGGGGAGAGCGCTGCCGGCGGGGCCGCTCGCTCTGGTGTTGGCCGCGTCGCTGCTGTCCAATGCGCTGGTGCTGCCCTGCGCTTACACAGCCAAGCTGCGCGCGCGCTTCGGGCATCTTCCACCGGTGAACCTGTCCCTGGGCCACTTGCTGCTGGCGGCGACTTGTCCTTCACGTTGCTCGGCGCACTGCCGGGGCGGTCGCCATCGGGGCCTGGAGCGTGTCAGGACATCGGCTTTCTGGACACTTTCTTGGCGTCCAATGTGGCGTCACGCTGAAAGTGGCGGCAATGAGCGCGGACCAGCGGCCTGCGGTCTGTTTCCCGGTGCGCTATGCAGGGCGCCTGCGACCACGCCACGCCCACCTGCTGCCGGCCTACTCAAGAGGGCAGTTGTTGGCCTTCGGGTTCGCGGCGCTCGCCTGCTCCTGGCTCGGCTACCTCGGGGCCTTTGCGTCGGGCTCACTGTGCTTGCTGTCTGAGAGAAGCGCCGGAGCTCCACCACCTTGGCTTCCGCGCTCCACGCAGGCGGCTTCGCCTGTGGCTGGCGGTGCTCAGCCTCGCTAGCTCAAGGTGCTGGGGGTGGCGCGTGACCACTCTTGACACAACGACTTCATCACCATTCAGGTAGTTGGCTCGTGCACCCCCGCCCAGCCCCGAAGGCTGCACCCGGGCTCCTGTATTCCCCTGGTAGCTGGCTCAGAGGCGCTTGCTGGCACCAACAACTTCCCCTGCACGCAGCTCACAAGTTTCCACTTTGGCTTGTTTGTAACTTCTCTGTGCTTCTGCTGCTTCTCAGCGTTGGCATTAGCCCTGTGGGATAGGTGCGGCAGTGGACAGGAGCTTTGGGGCCAAGCTTGGGAGGTCTGAGCTTCTGGGAAGGGTTGCCCCCACCCTGCAGTGTGTGTGGGGGTCAGCCGTGCCCTGGTCTTCCTGACCTCTGCCCTGCTGACCCAGTGGCTTTATCTGACCTGAGACCCAGGTTCTGTCTGCTCACTGCGTGGCATGCACTTGCCCATTGAGTCTCCAGCTGGGGTCATGGCTGGGTTTGCCTCCTCTGACCTGCGCACCGAGCCCCTGCAGCTCTCTTGCTCCAGGCCACGCTCCTTCCCATGCCAGGCAGGTCCAGGTGGCTCTTCTCTCACTGAGGGTCCATCCTGCTCTTCCCTCAGGGATCTTAGTTCCCTACCCACAGAGCGGAAGCGGGGAACTTAGAGAAGGAAAGGGGGGAAAGATTGTCCCCTCCATCCTGCCCTCTGTGCCTCCACTTCTTTCACTTTTACAGAGGAAACCCACGTCTTTCTGTGGCTCTCTCTCTTGTCCTGTCCCTCTGTATTCCTTGGATTATCCAGCAGGACCATCCCTCAAGAACCTGCCTGGGCTCGCCTCTGTCCCCTGACCCCCCAGGCACCCTGTCTGCTGAACTCTCCTCTCCCTGCAGCGTCCAGCAGGGCTGCCTCAGTGAGCAGAAGCTGTGCTTCGGAAAGATCAGCCTCTTCAGTGGGTCCTTCATCATCCACTTTGCCCCGAATGTTGTGACTAGGTGGGTGGGTCCTGACTCTTAGGCCCCTCTCCTGGGAGCTGCTGGGGAGTGGACTCCGGCTCAGTGCAGACCACTGAGATCTTCCAGCCCTGGACCTGAAGGGAAGCTGACATCCACAGGCCCCCTCCACCACACCTGAGCCACCAGAAGGCTCACTGTGGTCAAAGGTCCTGGAGCTGAGATGTCACCAGCTCCTCTTCCTGCGCTTTAAATGAAGAGACTGCCCGGTCCATGGAGACCGACCCAGGCACAGGCAGGGCAGGCTCTGTCTGAGCAAACAGCTGGCTCCTTCTCATCCCGCAAAGATTTCAAAATCAGTTGGGCAAACTGGGAGCAATCCAGGCCTGAGACTCAGCGTCCCCTGGGCATGGGTGGAGGGGATCCTGGGTGGAAGGCCAGGCTGGGGCCTCAGGACTGTCACAGCTGCTCCTCCCACTGTCTGTTTCCCTGGAGACCCTGGCCTGGAGCTTGCAGGAGACTGGGGAGGAGCCTGTGTAAAGGGCCTGCCGGCACCACTGTCACAGTCCTGTGATGAGGGCGGTGTGTGTCTGTGTTCCTGCCTACAGGGTTCTTGAGGTTCTCATTCTGTGGCCAGGCCCCTGCAGTGGTCAGGCTCCCTGGATGATCCTTACTGCCCCCTAGGAGGTGCTGATGGTCCTCAACGTCACGGGGCTGGGTCGCCTATGGCCCAGGCCACCACCCCAGGGGAGGGAGCAGGCCTGGGGCACAGGTCCAGCCTCCTGGCTCTGCTCGTGCGAGGATGTCCTAGGATGCCCTAGGATGCCCTGTGAGGTCACCCTGTCTGCTCAGGTTGTCTGTCTCAGGTCATTCGGCTTGTAGGGTGTCGCAGGGAGAGGATATACATCCCCCACAGGCTAAGGCTAGGGGAGAGGGGCTCCTGAGCGCCCGTGCCGGGGGAGGGGCGGAGGGGGCTCTCTCCTCCCTGTCAGGCTCCCGCTGAGAACCAGAGCGCAGGATGCATCACGTGGTTTGGCCACCAGTCCTGCCCGGCTCAGGGATGTGGAGGGGTCTTCCCCTGAGTCACAGCACGAGCTGGGCCACGCTTTCCGGACACTAACCCACCGCACTGCTCCCAGACTCAGTCTCTCAAGGCCCCTCACTGGAGACCTGTGGCTCAGAGGCTCGGAGAGCCTGCCCAGAGCCACTTGGCAAGTAAGCGTCGGGGCTGCCATTTGTGCTCATCTGTGGTTCTAGAACTTTCCAAACCTCTGGAGCACGGGTGTGTGTGCATGAGCTGGTCACTGCTGTGGAACCACCTGCCCACCTACTCAGCAGGCTGGTGGAGCCTGAGCCTTTTGTCGCCGTCAGGACTTTTGGGGTGTGGGTTGGAGATCGTTTCTGCTCCAGGCTCAGCCTCACGGCTGCAGGGTGGCCCTGGGACAGTGGCTTGCTCTCTCTGAGCCTCAGTTTCCCCTCCTCCATTCTGGAGTTTTTGTGATGCTTCAAGGTGGTGGGTCGGCAGGCACCCTGTGTAGTGCCTGGTGCCCAATGGGTCTCCTGTGGGTAACAGCTGTCATTATGGGTAAGGTGACCATGCATGCTTGGGGACAGGTTAACACATGTTGTTCCAGACTTATTATTAATATTGTCAGAATCATCCAGGTTGAAAGCTAAATTCTGTGGAGAGTCTGGTTTATGTCTCCCAGACCTCACAGCTGACAATCTGTGCTCAGAGTGAGACACCCCAGTGCAGGCGGGCAGAGGGTCCCATCTCTGAGAAACCTTGCAGTCAGCTCCCTCTGCTCCACTTTAAAAAAATAAAGATGTTTAATTTTTTTAATGTTTCTTTTATAATTTATTTTTTAGAAGGGGGAGGTAATTAGGTTTTTTTTTTATGGAGGTGCTGGGGATTGAACCTAGGACCTCGTGATGCTAAGCATGCCCTCTACCACTGAACTATACCCTCCCCCCACCACTTTTGTTCATCTTGATGCTCAGGGTCTGGGCTCACTGGTCGCACCTGCATCCTGTCTGCCTTTATTCGGTCCATGTACTAGGAAGGGTCAGAATCTCGACTGTGGAAGGACGTACAGAATTCCTGTGTCACAGCCTTTTGTGATGACGACGTCAGAGCACGTGGAGCCTGTTCCCATCTCCCACAGCCACCATCGGGCCTCTTGATGCCCATCATGAGACAGTCAAGAAAGGAAGAGCAGCAGGTAGAGCCCAGGTGTCCAGGGGTGCAGCAGCCGGGGGGCATGGGCCTCCCTCCCCAGCTGCAGCCACTCTGCCCTGCCCTGGAGCCCGGGGAGGGTGTGGCACCCCTTGAGTGGTGGCACTGTCTTCAGTCTAGTGGCCAAGGGGGCCACCTGCTGTCATTGTTCCCAAATGGACCGTGGCTTGCATGCACACCTGTCGCGTTTCACAGCTCAAAGAAAGAATGGCGCCCAGCATAGCAGTCGGCCCTCCGCAGAGAGGTGTGAGTGGGGGAGTGAATGAATAAGCAGACATTACTCCCTCATCAACCCTGTTCATCACTCTCCCCTTCCTCCTGGCCCCAGGCCACACCCTGCAGAATGAGGGGTGAGTGGCGTGACTGGGGGGCCACGTCGTAAGATAAGGCCTCACCGCAGGGATCCTGCAAAGCCGTAGCATTGGCCTCCACCCAGGTCCGGGGAGAGACTGGTCCTGAGTTCCTTCCCTCCAGACACATGTGGCAGTCAGCTCTTCTGTCCTCTCGAGGTGTTAGTAACAGCTTACAGCCTGGTAGAGCCGGCCTTACAAATTCTTTTCCAACTAACTGGGTGTCGCTGGCTGCTTTTGCTGGTTCTCCAGCGCCTCCCTCAGCAGTGCATATTTAAGTGCTTATAAATTACAAGGTGCGAGTCAAATAAAACAAATTATTTGGGCAAATAATAACTATAGATCGGTGATCAGGAAGCAGTTAAAAGCATAAACCACCCAGAGAGTTCAGTGAAAGCCATCCTTCCAGCCCTGGATGGTGGGCGGCAGGTGAGAGGCTCACAGGCCTAGAGCCCCCAGGCCCCCCGGGTGCCCCCAGTGCTTGTCTGTAACTCCAGAGCCAGGCCGTGAACACGCAGGAGGAACCCTCTCCCTCCCTGGGAACTTCTCCGGGGTGGCAGGAGCCTGCACACTAGCTGGGCTGCACCCCATGTTACCCCGGGTGCAGATTTGCTGCGTTAAAATCCACACATAAAGCCGTCAGTCCATTTGAGGACATGTGTGTATCCTGACCTGTGGGCAACGCCATGGTGGGAAAGAGACGACACTTACTAGAGGTGGTGGCTGTTCCTCCCCCTGTGCCGCCTTCTCTGAAGCCCCAGCGGAGTCTTCTGGAAGACGTGCTCAGGCCCCTCCCGAGGGGTGCTGTTCGTTGTATCCAAGCCAAGCATTCTAGAACATTCTCTCTGTCAGCTGATGTGGCTCACTCATTGTGCTGTCTTTCACCTCGGACTTGTGGTCTTTTTTTTTTTTAATTTTAAAGATACGTTTCATGTGCACTTAAATGTATTGCAAAATGGTGTTGTGTCCCCAAGAACCTGGTGAACACCTTATTCAAAGGGTCTCTCATTTCTCTGGAAAGGAGTGAATGCTGCCTTTGCGTTAGCCCAGAGCCAATTGTCCGTTACCCCCAAAGTGGATCCCTCGCTGGGCTTCCAGGATCACCTGGCTGAGACCCTGCACCACGTGTGTGGGGGCGGGGGAGGGGTGCTCAACCCTGCAAACCTCGTGCTTTCCCAGTGCACGAACCAGCAGCACCCAGCACAGCACGTGCTCTTCTCTGGAGGGTCCTTGGCTCCTATGTGATGCTCGGAGAACCTGAGACCCACGGGGCGGGGACCACTTGCCTCTGCACACGGGGTGGCTGCCAGCTTCCTTGGCAACTCCAAGCAAAGGCTGTGTGAGATGAGGACCTCTCTCCAGTGCCCAGCAGGGGGATACTGAACCTGTGGGTGGACAGCCCTCACGGTTGAATTAAACATGCTAAGTTTACTGAATCAAGCGCTGTCGCAGAGGAAGCATGGGAGGGGGTTTCCGCTGGGGTAAGGGCATGGGAGTGGCCCCCGGAAATCTGGATGCTTCAGCCCGGCACCGAAGGAGGGGCGCACAGGAAACCATCTACAGGCCGGCGGAGGGGACTTCCAGCCCTCTTTGGGCTCCCGGCTGCCGAACCACCCCCACACAGTCATTGAGAGCCCCTGGCTGAGGCCAGGGTCTGGCCGAGGGTCCTTCGACTGTTGAAGTGATGGGTAGGGGACGGCAGTGCCTCTGCTCTCTCTGAGATACTGTGTGGCTTCTCGCTTAGTATTCTTATTCCATGAGCAGCTACCGCGGGCTGGTCCACCGGCCCTGGCATTTGAGTTCTTGCAGACTCAGACTCCAGCTGCGTCTGCTGCTCCACCTGGCCCCTAATGTGCAGGTCTGGCTGCATGCTGTCCCCGCCCCTCCTGGCCCATTATTTGGTGGACTGGCTTGACTGGCTGGGATGCAGTGAATGGGGAGGGTTTGGCCCTTGCAAAGGGTTAACCTTGCCTGTGACTTGCCCCTGACAATTTGGTGGGTCATGTTCTCTTGACTAAAAAGCTTTGTGCAAGAGGTTGTTTCTTCCAACTTCACTGGGGAGAAAGGAGGGTGGCCGTGGAGGGGATTACCAAATTCCCCCTGAGTCTTTAAACACAGCAGTGAACGCTGACCTTTCTGTCCGATCAAAAGTGCTGCTCGTTTCAAGCTCTGTCGTTATTTTAGGCACCGCTCAGAAAGAAAACCTAACCTGACGAGTGGGCTGCAGTCGGAGGCACAGGCCTGGCCACCGAAGGGCCACAGGCTCAGAATGGAGCCCACCCCAGGAGAGGACAGCACGAGGGTCACCTGCGCTCACGCTGGCACACCACGGTGGTGGAGGGGAAGTGAAGATGCCTCCCCAAGAACGTGTACCACCAGCTGGCACTCGGGAAGCCTGGGACCTGCACTCACCCTCCCAGCGTGAGCAGAAACCTCAGAGGGGAAGTCAAAGGAGAGTGCCTGGGAGACGGGCTGGAGCAAGGGGCTTCTGGAAGGACGAAGCCGCAGTCCAGGTGGACAGAGGGCAGCGTGGAGCACCAGCGCCCCAGACTCAGAGGTTCTGCGGTGGCTGGAGTGAGTGGCTCCTTCTCTGAGCCAGGGATGGATTGAAGCCTTCTTCCTATGTGTCCACATAGGAGGTACTGTCACTGTCACCCCACCCTCTGGGCTAAGTGGCTCATCCCAAGTCTTAGGGCTGAGTGGCATCTGGCTCCAGGATCTGGCCTCCCCGCTGCCCAGCACAGCTGGTGAAGGAAATCCATAAAGGCACCTGGCTCTACAGAGCGGCTGGGCCAACAGCCCAGTGTTGGAGGGGCCTGGCCCAGGTGACAATGCTGGGCTGTGGACCCCATGTCTGGCCCGCATTGTCCCCAGTGCTCAGGGCATGAGCATACCAGTGTTCACGCTGGCTGGACTGCAGCTGGGGGACTGTGAGAAGTGGCTGGCAGGCAGATGTGTGCACATCTGGATGGCAGAGTGAGCCCCTGTTCAGCTCTGGGGCAGGGGGAGCTTCAAAGGCGCTGGCTAAACACCAAAGCAGTCCTGATCCTGGGCGGAGAGAAGGGCTCTGGGCAGAGAGCAAGGTCCACCTTTCTCTCACCTTGGGTCTGAGGGTCCTGGGCCTCCCTCCTCCCAGGCCCTTCAGGCCACCTGCCCAGATGGCTCCAGGTGATGCAGGTGGGACATGGGGGAGGGGAGGGAAGTGAGGGGGCTCTCTCACTCCCACAGGTGCAGATAGTGGAGCTGGGGTGTCTGCACTGGGCTCTCTGGCCCCTCCACATTGCTTTTGCCTCTCATTTGGTGTGGGGGGAGAAGGGAAGAGGCACCCCAGGGAGCTTTTATGCCAACCCCAGGATGGTCTGTGCTGAGTCAGTGGACTGACACCCTTAGTTTCCAGGCTTTCTGAGAGCACAGCAGGGAGCTTCTCCCTGGGGTGTAGGCTCAAAGGTGAGCAGTCGCTCAAGGCAACAGAGCTCCTCGCCCTTTCTGGTACCTAAACACCCCCTAGAGACCCTCCAGGTGCTTCCATGGCGGAGGACAGGGTGGGGAGGTGGGGACACTCCCTCACGCCTCTCATGGGACCTGGGCCCAGAGCTGAGGGGTGTTTGGCCTGGCTCACAGCCAGTTGGGTCCAGTGCTGGGCGAGGACCCCGCCTCGCCCCCGAGCCGGCCCCGTCCAGGAATCAGGGTTTGTAGGCAGGGTCAGCAGAGGATCCAGAGGTCAGGTGGGAGGTGGAAGCCGAGCCCCAAGGGGGGCGCTCACCCTGGGGGCGGAGCACCGGCCCGGAAGCGGGCTGGGCGCTGCCCTGTCCCTCCCGCCGCATCGCTCTGCGCGGTTCCTGGCGCCTCGCTGTAACCCGACTCCGCGCTCGCTCGTGGGGGGCGGGAGCCCGAGCGGCGCTGCGCCCCGGCCCGAGTGCCACATCACTCGCCCGCCGCCCTGCCCGCCGCCCACCATGCTGCCCCCGCCGCCACCGCTGCTGCTTCTCGCGGTGCTGGTCGCCGCCGCCGCCCGGCCGGGGTGCGAGCCCACCAGGGGCCCCGCGGGTAAGGCCGGACAGCCCGCGCCCTGGGGTGGAACGCGGCGCCCCGGAACCGGGAACTTTCCCCCTCGTGACCCATGGCCCTGGAGAACGTCCCCAAGTGGGCGCCCTATGCCCTGGGACCTGGGGGTCTGCCCAGGAGGGTAACCCGCCTCTCTGAGCACATCAGGGCTGGGACCCCTCCCACCCACCGCCAGCAGAGCGCACAGGCGACTTGGGAGCAGCGGAGGTACCCAGCGTCTCGCCCGGGTTCTTGGTCTGGGCACAGCCGGCCGGGGCACCGTGCAGGTGGGATCTGAGGGAGCAGGTGCTAGGACCTTGAAGGAGGAGAGGTCCTCTAAGGCCCCGGTCCTTCCAGGAAGAGGGCGGCCTCTGGGCCGTGCAAACTCTTGACGCCTCCTTTTCAACCCTGTGATGTGGACAACAGCGACTCCGGAAGTGGGCCCAAAGGACCTGGGAGGGGGTTGGGGCTCTGTGAGGGGTGGGGGTGTGGGGGCTCAGAGAGTGGGCACTCTTGGAAGATTCTGGGGCAGGGAGAGGGGCAGAGCGGCAGGACCCAAGGACCCTCCAGGGGCTATGTGCCTGGGAATGTGGTCACACCTGACAGTGCAGGGTGTGGAGCGGGGGCAGGGGGCCAGCGGGGAGCCTGGACTCTGGGCCTGGTCACACTTCCCCTTCTGGCACTGGATCTCAGTTTCCCTTCACATTTAAAGGTGAGGGTGCATCTAGTCTACTGCCCTCAGGGTCCTTATCAGCAGCAGACAACTGTACCCCTGGGGGGGTGGGGGTCCCCTCGGGCACGGGGGTCTGGGCGCATAAGAATTGGAGTCTGTCAATTACTAGAGGTTTGTGGATACCTGAGAACGTGCTGGCACCAGCCAAGTGAACCTGCCAGGAGCAGAATGCCTCTCTCAAACGTGCCGAGGTCCACCTTTTCCTTTTCTTCTCTCTCCACCCAAATTGAATTTTCTCTCCACCTCTGCTCCCCCCACCCCCACCCCACCCATCTTTCCTCCCCCATTTTCTACAGAAAGGCCTGGGCCACCAGAGTGTGTGTGTGTGTGTGTGTGTGCACATGAGTGCCTGTATGTGCACAGGTGCACAGTGGGATGCAGATGGAACTCTCATGGTGTCATGGATAGACCCCCCCCCCCGAATCCCTGAGGCCCCAGGAAATGTCTAGAATTATAGGCTTGTCAGGATTACAGTCCCCTCCTCCAGGAAGCTCTCCCTCACTTGCCCTTTTCCCAGGGAGAAACGCAACCCTCTCTTTGGACGCAGGCTGTCCCTTCCCCACCTGGAGGGATGGGCAGGGTGGCTCTCTGTCCTCGGTTCCACAGTGACCTCAGTGCCTGTTTCTAGAATAAGTCCTTTCTCCCGTTGGACCGCCTCCTTGCAGACGAGCATGTGCGGTCAGTCCACAGAAGCCCAGTGGCTTTTCCAGACTACAGACTGACGTGGGCGGGGCCGCGCAGCTTGAGGCCAGGCTGCGATGTCCAGGGCCACGTCCACATCCTGTCTTACTGCCTGAGGACTCAGAGCAGGCCCAGCCCTTCCTCACCTGCCTGTCCTGTTCCTCCTTCCAGGTCTTCACCCAGAGCCTAGGGTTTGAGGCACCTTTCGTGCTTCTCGGGGCCAGGTGGGTCAGGGTTCAAATCCTGAGTCATATACACTGCTGTGTAGCCTTGGGCAGATGGCCTGACCTCTCTGACCTCATTCAGGTTTTTCTCATCTGTTATTGTCCCCGGTCTTTAAGATGACCAGCCCCAGGTCAATCTTGGTCTCTTGGCTGAAGACATGCTGACACCTTGTGGCCAAGAGGTGTAAGGGCCACGTGTGAACTGCTGGAAAGCAGCCTTTGGACCAGCGCTGTCCAACAGCACGGGGCCGGCCACAGACACCACCTGACACCTCCCAGAAGCCACCCAACAGAGACAGTAAGACGCAGGTGAAGTTGACTTGAATAACGGGTTTTATGTGACCCAGTATATCCAAGATATTGTTTCAGTATTTTGTCATCAATATAAACATTACGAATGAACTATTTTACAATTTATTTTTAGTGCCAGGTCTGAAATTCGGTATTTTACACTTAAAACACATGTCGATTCGGACTCGGAGCATTTCAAGGGCTCAATAGCCCCACATGGCTAGTGGCTACCATGCTGGACTGCGTGGCGAGGACAGCGCATTCCTGTCTTGACCCGACCTCCAGCCCGACCCCGGAGGCACACACCAGGGCTTGTTTATTGTTCTTAGTTGAATGGTATCCCCCAAAGATATGTTGAAGTCCCAGCCCCTGCCCCTACCCCTGTACCTGGGACTGGGGCTTTTTTGGGAAACAAGGCTTTTGCTGATGTGGTCAGGTCAGGCTGAGGTCGTCCTGGCTTAGGGTAGGCCCTGAATCCAATAACTGTTGTCCTTAGAAGAAGATGGAAATTTGGACACAGACACAGCAGAAAGGAGGTAGAGGTTGGGCTGATGTGGCCACAGCCAAGGATTGCTGGGAGCCCAGAAGCTGGAGGAGGCAGGAGACCCCTCCCTCAGATGCTGCAGAAGGGGGCGGCCTGCCGGCAGCTGGGTTTCAGGCTTCTGGCTTCCTGAACTGTGAGACAATCAGTGCCTGCTGTACCAATTTGTGCTACTTTGTTACGGGGGCCCCACATCCACCTGTCTCGCTGTCTTGGTCCTCGTGGCCACCTTGGACTCAGCAGGCGCTGACCAGGTCAGCAGATGCCAACCCCTTGTCCATCCCACTGAGCACTGAGGTCTGGTGGGAGCGTCCCAGTGGGCCGTCCCTCCTGCTCCCTGTGCCACCTGAGCTACTGTTCAGTGAGCCCTTACTGGGCCCGGGCCCTTCCCTCAGCACCGCCTCATTGGACCCTCCAACAGCCATGGGCACTACTATTATCCCTATTTTACAGATAAGGAGCCTGAGGCACAGAGAGGGACTTAACCTCTGAGCTTCAGCTTTCTCATCTAGGAGTTAATAGGGAGACTTGAAGCCACAGGACACCAGGAGGGCTCCACCTGCCAAACCCACTCAAGTCCACCCAGTCCTGTGGCATCTGATGGCTTTGAAGGCACGGGTGTGGGGGTAACTGCTGCCCTGTCTCCTCACTCAGTGTTTCCCTAAGGCCGGCAGAGGCCCCAGGGCCATAGGGAGTTCTGCTCACTGAGCACCTGCTGAGGGTCTGAATGAATCTTCAGGTCCGTCCACTCTCAGCTCAGGGCCAGGCGCTCAGCAGGCACACACTCCGCAGGGGGGATGCAGGTTGGGGGGGGGTGCTGGCATCTGTGCCTGGAGCTGTTTGTCTGGGGGTGGTGCTGAGCTGACTGAAACATGGCATCTGCCTGGGTCCCAGCTCGCACAGGCTGTGACGGAGGGCACGTTGGCTGAGTGTGAATCCTCAGCGTGAGCGCCGGGCGTGGATGCCCCCACGGGGCCCTGCTCCGGCTGGACCCTTTCATCTGTTCTCCCGACATCCGTGTAGACAAGCAGGTAACAGCGCGGTGTTCCAAGCAGAGTCCTGGCCAGTTTCTCGGTTGTGTCTCATTTCTCCTGATGCCGGCTCTCCCTCAGGCCCCCTCGCCCCGCAGAGGGCAGCGGGCGCAGGTCTGGGGACACTTTAGACCGTAATGGCTTGGAGTCGGGGGTGGAGTCGGCCGCGTGCTTGGGAGCTCCCAGGCCTTGTGCTGAGAGCAGGTGGCTCACGTCACCTGCCGTCCCCAAGCTCGCTCACCACCAGCCTCACCCCAGCGCGCTTCGCCGGGCATGGAGGGCGCAGGTGGGGACCCGCTGCAGCCCTCTCTGCTGCTTTAGGGGCTGGCGTCCCGTGTCCTGGGTACCTTAGGGAAGTGATATTCTCACCTGTGACTTTGCCCAAGGGGCTCAGTGGGTTAGGACAGCCCGGGATCCTCGGCTCACCTGCTGGTGAGAGGCTGCCTTGAATGTCTCCATCTCACGAGAACTTCCAGGTCCGACAGGTCAGAGCCTGTAGCTGCCCAGTCCACGGTGGGGGATCCGTGGTTCCTAGTCCATGTTGGGGGAACCACGTGTAGAGGTTCCTGCGAAGGGCTGCCTGGCCAGCCCAGCATCCCTGCCACGTGTGCTTAGCCAAGTTTCCACGACCCCCAGATCGTAAGGCGAATCCCTAAGTGGCTCCCACGCTTGCCCGACTGTGGCCCAGGCCTGGGTTTTACATGAGGTTGTGGGGTTAAACAGGCCCTTCCCTCCAGTCTAGTCTCCTCCCCTGGCTCCTCCTGGGCTTCCCCCCCTTTCTTCGTTCCCGCTGTCCTGCCGCCCCGCCTGCACTCCTCCCGGACTCCTGCTCCAGCTGAGCTTTAAGCCCGACATCGGCTCCCGTCCCTTGGAGCCAGCTTTTCCCTCTTGGCGCTCGCAGGGCACTGGGACCAGCCTCTGACGGGGAACTTGACAAGTGGCAGGAGTGAAGATTGGTTTCAGTGGCCTTCCCAGGGTCTCACTGTTGGGCCCATGTGTCTGGGCCTCGGGGAGGTTGCTTGAAACCCACGATTCCAAGGACAGTTTGTGTTGGTCCTCTTCACACTGCACTGCAGCCTGTTCTGGAGGGGAGTGGGCTGGCGCCTGCAGGACGCCGGGGGGAGCTTAAAATAACGTGGTGTCAGAGTCAGTGGTGGGGCGGGGCCCCCAGTACAGGCTCTGTCCAAGGAGGCTCGCTAAGTACTTGGGAATTTGGTGACAGCTAGTTGTCTGATTGCTGGAAGGTTGAAACTGGCCGCAGTGGAAGTGTTTACAGCACAGCGATCGGCCAGCACCCTGACTCAGGGCTCTCTCATTTTGGCTGTCTCTCCGTAGGCGAGTCCCATGACCTCCCTGGGACTTGGGCTCCGCACCTGTGGGAGGAGGGAGAAGGGCCACGTCGACTTCAGAGGGTGGCTGTGAGGGCTGAATCAGATGATGCTTGGGGGGCAGGCATGGGCTGGGGGCCCAGCGGGCACTCGGTGAGTAGGGGGCTGCCACGAGAAGCAGCAGCCCCCATGGTGAACACGGGGGACGACGGACGGGCCGGGCTCAGTGCCCCTGACAGGCTGCCTTTCCCTTCCCAGGCGGATGCCCCAGGCCATCAGCTGCGGACAGCGGTACGGTCCACGGACTTCCCGTGCTTGTTTCACTGGAGCCACGCGGACCCTCCACCCTATCAGAGTGTTTTAGAGGGCGGAATCCAGGGTTCTGAAGGGGGTGATTAATAGGACGGCCCATTAATTGATCCAAACCCTTTCTTAAACAACTGGAAGTTAGGCAAAATGGAAAAGGAGGCCCTTCCCTCTGTGCAGCCTGGACTCCCAACCCTGGCTCTGCCCCAGGCTCCTGCAGAGGGTCCTCTCTGCCTCCTGACCCCAGCCGCCCCTAAGGTGGGCTCTCAGTGGGCTGGGGTCCGACCTTGAAGTGTGTGCACTGTGTTCGGCCCTTTATCCTGGGAGTGCCTGGCTCTCAGCCCCATGCGCGGCGCCTGCTGAGTCCAGAGCTGGGGCAGGCCCCTTCCCTCTTTGGCCCCGGTTCCTCCTCTGTAAAGTGAGGACTGGGGTACTGATCTCAGGGGATGGCTTTGAAGAGGGTGTGGATCTGGTGTAGCGGAGGGGCTCAGAAGCAGACGTTCCTCCAAGTCTCCTCCTGCCGGGTTTGGGCACCTGGTTTATTCTGAGTGGAGGGAATAGATTTTTTTTTAAAGTAGGGAAATATTTCCCCAATACAAAGCCAGTGATGTGCCCTAACATGGCAGAGCCTTGGCAAGGCTGGCTTTCCTGTGCCCATTTTGCAGACGTGGAACCTGAGACCCAGATCAGCCTTCCTGGCTCACTATTGCTGAGTGGTTGGGTCCAGTGACATTAGGAGACGTCCCTGGTCCTCCCAGAGCCCCTGACGTCCTCCACAGTGGGCCTTGTCCTGGCCTTTCCCTGCCAGGTGGTGGGTGCCCGTCCCCGCAGGCCCTGAGTGACGTCTGAGTGGGCAGAGCAGGCCCTTAGTAAGTGTCTGCCGCACGTCAGCAGGCAGGGGTCAGCGGGGGAGGGAGTGACCTGGTGTCCCGCCTCCCCCCAGCCATGTGTGTGGACCTGCAGCTCAGGACCTGCAGCGACGTGGCCTACAACCGGACGGTCTTCCCCACGCTGCTGAACCACCGGTCCCGGGAGGCGGTGGAGTCCAGCTCCGAGTACATCCTGCTGAGCGTCCTGCACCACCTCCTGGAGGGCCAGTGCAACCCGGACCTGCGTCTGCTGGGCTGCGCCGTGCTGGCCCCCCGGTGCGAGGGCGGCCACGTGCGCAGGCCCTGCCGGCATGTCTGTGAGGGGCTGCGGGAGGCCTGCCAGCCCGCCTTCGACGCCATCGACATGGCCTGGCCCTACTTCCTCGACTGCAACCACTACTTCTCAGGCCAGGAGGAAGGCTGCTACAACCCTCTGGAGGAGCTTCGGGGTGAGTGGGGGCCTATGGGGCTCCGGGGTTCCGCGGTGTCGGGCAACCAGGTGTCTGGTTGAGTGAATAAGACAAGTATCAGATGGGGAAGGTGCTTCCAGATAGTCCTGGGGCTGCACCTGGGGTGGGGCGGGGGCTCCCGTGCGGTGCAGTGGCCGACAGACAGCCGTCTGCGTACGAGCAGGCAGGAGGCGGGGGCAGCGGAGGCGGCGGGGCAGGGCCCTGGACAGAGGAAAGCAGCCAGCCGCCTCTGTGGGGCCGAGCCCGTCCGGCCTGGGAAAGCCCGCGGAGCGGGCTGGGGAGAGATTATTTTGGGCGATTCCGCCACCAAATTGCCAGTTCCATCTGCTTGCTTCTCCCTCAAAAACCATTTTGAGCAGAAACAAAACCACGGGGCAAGTGAGACACTTGGGAAAAGCTTAACTATTAGTGGTTCCCAGGGCCAGCCTGCAGGGACCTGCGCCTTTTAGCGCAGAGTCCCTGGGGTGGGGGTGGGGGGAGCCACCAGGGTGGTCCGTGGGCGCTTGTGTGAGCAGGATGACAGGACAGCCAGCTGGCCTGAGGACTGCGCTGAGAAACAGCCTTTCTTAGACCTGGAAGCCCAGGAATTTCTCCTAAGGAAACTTTTTAAATTTGGGAAAAGACTTCCCTCTTTCCCTCCCACCCCCTCTGTCTTTCTCTCCGTCTCTCTCTGCCTCCCCCGACCCTGCACGGACCCCGACCCTGCGCAAATGTGCTCGGTGTTGTATTGGTAATGACAGCAAACACTGGCCTCATCACCTACTGGCCTGTGAAGAATCTTTCAGAGCCTTGTTGCCTGACTGGCAGGATGTGGAAACTGTTTCCATCAATGCTGAGTAAACAAAGCAGAGCAGGAACCGGCATCTGCCCCCTGATTACAGCTCGATGCCACGGGACACGGGAACACCTGGAAAGTCACGGTGGCAGCCGCACCCTGGTTCTGTCCGTGTGCCTTTCCCTTCCCGTCCTGGACTCTGTAAAAGCTCCACACTAACTACACATTACTATTGTTCCTAGTAAGCTTGGGAACTGTGTTGCTTTATACACCTGTCGTTATTAGCTGTCGATATGAAGTATTTTAGAGAACTTTAATTACAAACCCAAATGCAGAATGTCCAGGGAGCTGTCGGCTGGCCCCACATGGGGTCCCACCCGCACAGGGTGGTGGGGGTGGGGGTGGGGGCGCCAGGAGCGGTCAGAGTCCCTCGTGGGGCAGGTAGATGGGGGCCGACAGCCTCATCCATGGTGGGGGCGGCAGGCAGGCCCGAGCTGGCCCCCAGCTCCCCCATTCCTCCCCCAGGAGGCCTGGACTTCGAGGAAGCGCTGCCCTCGGGCCACCCGCCAACCTCCATTCGCTTCACCCACCACTCCTACGCCCAGATGGTGCGCGTGCTGAAGCGGACGGCGGCCCACTGCTCCCACATCGCCAAGACCTACAGCATTGGGCGCAGCTTCGATGGCCGGGACCTGCTGGTCATCGAGTTCTCCAGCCGCCCTGGCCAGCACGAGCTGAGTAAGTCACAGTCGCCGTCAGGGGCCAGGAAAAGGCTCTGGCCTGCTTGGTCTTGGGCTGCACAAGCTGGGTCCAGGATCTTAATCAAAGCCCCTGATGTTTAGGGGACAGGGTGTGGGCGGGGCCTTCGGGATGTGCTTGTGTGCGCACCGCGTCCCACGGGGCCTGTGCGACCACTGTCATGGCCCCGTCGCTGAGGGTTGGTGGGGGCAGGAAGGAGGGGCACAGTCACAGGGGAGGAAGCGAGGGGTGGACAGTCGCTGCAGGCACGTCGGGCCTTGTGCGTCCATTGTGAAAGCTAACCGTGCTTTGTGCATTTCGTTGTTTTTGCAAACGTGCCCTGGCTCACCCGGACCCCAGGCAGGTACGTGGGGCGCTGGGTCCTGGCCCTTGACGTCTGCCCCCCCGAGCTGCTGGGCACACCCAATCTTGCAGAGTGATGTGGATACAGCCGTTCTTCCATTTATTTAAAAGCCAAGTCCATTTCAGCCCACATCAGGCTCAGGCCCTGTGTTGAGATGGGGGCCACGTGGGGGTGCTGGGTCTCACTGTCCACGGGGCTGCGTCCTTACAGGGCTGAGGAGGGTCAGACTCCCCCACGGTCGCAGTTCACCTGCCACCGTCACTGAGGAGGTCACCCAGCCGTGGTGCGGGTGTGGGAAAAAATTACCGTGAAACTGAATTTCAGGGGCAGGTTGAGGAAATGGCAGCGGGCCCAGGGAATGGGGCTCGGGGTCTGGCCCAAGAGCCCAGACAGCCTAGCAGAGACTCAGCGCCCTGGCAAGGCGAGCATCACCACGAGGCCCGCTCCGGGCCCAGGGGCTCGCTTCTGGCCTCTGCCGCGGAGTCAGTGAGCGGGGTTCCCAGTGCTTCCTTGCCTGGTGCCTCAGCTGTCTGTGCCTGTGACCGCCTGAGTCAGAGAGAACCAACCTAAAAGCAGTCCCACCTGACCCTGGTCTTCATAAAGTACTGAGACATACACCTCATCCTGGTTAAGCATCTCCGGCTCTCTCTACTGGGCTGTCCATGTGCATCCCAGTTTCCATCCTGGAGGCTTGGGGCAGCGTGGACCACATGAGCCCCAAACCCTGTCTCCTGCGGGGGTTAGAGGTCATCTAGCCCCACCCCAGCCTCCAAGGCCCACCCACCCTGCCTCCCAGCCCTCTAGCTTGTGGTACGTGCTCTGCGTCCTGCCGTCAGATTGGCCCGTAGCTTTGGAACCTGTGGGAGATGGGTGTCCCCTGTGAGAAGGCCAAGGGATGTGACTATCGTGGACAGCCTCAGGGTCGTTAATACCCTTGGAATCAGGGCGGCATGGGCACATGTTTCCACCGCTGGAGGTCCCTGAGCTGTGCACAGCCGGGGAAAGAGGTGCCACTTTCCAGATGAGCGCTGTGAAGCACAGAGCAGAGAGGCGACCTGTCCAAGGTCACACAGTTAGTAAGGCTGCCAGGCCCCTGTGTGCTCTTCCTCCCATTCACTCACCATCCACCCATCCTTCCATGCACTCAGCCACCCATCCACCTATACATCCTTCCATCTGTCTGTCCACCCATCTTCCATCCATCTCCTTTCCTTCCTTCCTCCATTCCATCCACCCACTTATCCACCCATCCTTCCCTTCATCTTCCATCCATATCCTTTCTCCCTTCCTTTCTTTCCTTCCATCCATCCATCCAAGGACCAGCTGCCTTCCCATCTAAGCACCAGTGTACACCTTAATTTATTGCACAAACATGATGAACGGCTATGAATGAAATTCACATGGACCAATGCTAACATACATTATTATTAGTCAATATCCTTGTTCTGTCCTGCTGGTAATTACGGCTGATAACAAATGTGCTCCGCGAAAGTGATGACCCTCAAGAGACCTCGTTAGTCACAGAGACGCTTGGGCCAAAACAAGCATAAATAGTTTCCAAAACAACTGGCTACACTTGCCCTGGGGGCCCTCAAGTCTCCAGGGACCCAGGGCTTTGAGACGGCCCCCCGGGCACTGTGTCTCCCCTCAGTGGAGCCCGAGGTGAAGCTGATAGGCAATATCCATGGCAACGAGGTGGCGGGACGGGAGATGCTCATCTACCTGGCCCAGTACCTGTGCTCCGAGTACCTGCTGGGCAGCCCCCGCGTCCAGCGCCTGCTCAACACCACCCGCGTCCACCTGCTGCCCTCCATGAACCCTGACGGCTACGAGGTAGCGGCTGCTGAGGTGAGCGCCCCGCCGTGAGCTGGTCCCACACGACCCCGCGCGTCCACTGCTGTCAGGGCTCTCTGTGCCCGCCGTCCGGGTGCTGACAGCTCAGCAGGCATCAGCACCGGGTCCTGCTCGGAGGAGGGACGGACGCTGATAGTGCTGTGGTGTGTTAAAGAGGATGCTCGTGGTGGAAACACAATGAGAAGGGCGGGGAGGGGAGGGGTGGGAGTGTGCGTGAGCCAGGGGAGCGGGCTCCGGGAGGCGGTGCCCTGAGCAGGGTCCTGCCGGAGGTGCGGAGCGGGCAGTGCCTCCCTGGCGTGGGGCCCTCCAGGCGGGGCACAGCCAGGGCAAGCTCTGTGGTCGGAGGACCCACCAGGAGGCCCGAGAGATGGCAGAGGGGGTCCAGGGCAGCTCGGTGGACGTGCTCCCAGGTTCATCCCATGAAGCCAGAGAGAAACTCCAGTCCCGCCTCTGGCTCTCCGCCCAGCCCTGTGGTCTCCCTCCAGAAGGATCAGGGTGGGCGTGCTGAGCCCTGTTGGGGGGTGGCCTGTGTGTCCAGGGTGCCGGCTACAATGGGTGGACGAGTGGGAGGCAGAACGCCCAGAATCTGGACCTGAACCGTAACTTCCCGGACCTGACGTCGGAGTACTACCGCCTGGCCTCAGCCCGCGGAGCGCGCAGCGACCACATCGCCATCCCACAGCACTACTGGTGGGGTAAGGTAGGAGCCATGCCAGTGCCCAGCTGGCACGTCTGAGGGGCTCCAGCTACTCCCCTAGGGCAGGAGAGCCTTACGCTCTGAGCCTCGGTTCCTCCTGTGAAATGGGGCTAATTCTCACTGGGTCGTTGGGGGGATTCAGGGAGCATGCACTGAAAGCGTCCGGAGTCTGGCAGGTGCTCAGTGACGGGGGCCCAGGAGGGCTGCCTGGAGGGGATGGCGCCCCCAGGAGGTGGGGAAGAGAGTTGCAGGCCTGAGGATGAGGCCTGACAGAATCCTAAAGCTCGGGCATCGGGTTGAGTGGTCCTGAGGCCGCCTCCCCCACCTGGGCAGGTGGCCCCCGAGACCAAGGCGATAATGAAGTGGATGAGGTCCACCCCCTTCGTGCTCTCGGCCAGCCTCCATGGGGGCGACCTGGTGGTTTCCTACCCCTTCGACTTCTCCAAGCACCCCCAGGAGGAGAAGATGTTTTCTCCCACGCCCGACGAGAAGGTGAGAGGCCGTGGCGGGGCGGGCGTGCTGGGGGTGGTGCCCTCGGGGCTGACCCCGAGTCCTTCCTGTTCCGAGGTCAGTGAAGCCCAGGAGTTCTAAGCCATTTGGAGCCTTCCAGGCTCAGCTCCAAATCCCCTCCTCCCAGAAGCCTTCCAGCCAGCTGGAAGCAGCCCCTCCGTCCTCTGACCACACCCCCTTCCATCTAGGTCCCGGTCTAGGAGCTCCTGGGGTGGGGACCCTGGTGGAGTGCCCTCCCACCAGGCCGCCCAGTGTTTTCGGTCCAGGGAGGGTGGGATTCCGGGCGACGCCGGCAGAGGGCAGTGCTGCCTGGCGCATGGCCCCTGACCGGCTCCCGGCATCTCCCTCCTTCTTGTGGGCCTTGCTGGTTTGTTCCGGGTCAGACTCCCTGGGAGTCTGGGGTGCAGTGGGATGGAGCAGGAATCCTGGTCCTGGCGTCCACTTGGGCTCTGAGGAGGCGCCTCCCCTTCCCAGGCCTGTTTCCCTCACTGGTCAGACCAGCAGGGATGACACATGTGACGGTGGCCGTGGTGGCTGGACCTGTCTCCAACCCCATTCTTCCCTGAAGCAGAATTGGCTCCCTGGGGGCACCAGGTGAGGGAGGGGGCGATCGCTGATGGGGCACAGCCAAGGCCACTGGAGCTCAGCCGCCCAGACTGTCCCTGCTGAGCCCAGCCCCTGAGGCCAGCGCCTGCCCTCTGGGGAAGACAAAGCCTGAGGCCCTTTCTGTGACCAGCCAGGGCGGGGGCGGTTTGGAAGGGTCTGCGCTGTCCGCTTGGTCACTCAGCAGGCCCCCTGCTGGACTGGACTCCGGGTGGAGAGCCAGGCCTGCCCTCTGCCGCCTGCCCCCACTCTCCACCTGGTGCTGGGGGCAGGGCAGGGAGGGGGCTGGTCCTGGACGGACAAGTGCCTCACCCAGCCCCTCCCTGTGTGTGGCGGGTCCCGTAGCCGCCGCGGCCAACAGGACTGGGCCCTGCACTGAGGGTCTTAGTCTAGGGTGGGAGGCGAAGGCAGAAACGGGCAAGGATGAGCAGGTGCAGCCTGGGCCCAGACAGACAGCTGCCCAAGAGGCCAGGGGCACGCGGGGCGAGGTGTGTGGGTGTGCGCATGTGTATATGGGGTGGGCTCCCAGCGTTAAGGTGGGCCTAAGGGGAGTGTTCCCGAGGGACAGCTACCCCAGTGGAACCTGAAGAATCAGGTGGAGACTTTCCACACCCCCTTCACCCCAGGAGTGAGGACTCAGGGGACCCTGAGCAGTGGGAGCTGGGGGACCCAGCAGGGAAGCACCGAACCCCCACCTCCTCCTCCAGGGCTGGGGAAGCAGCACCTGTGTCCCCTCCCCGCATCGTTCCTGCACTCATTCTGGCTCTCACTCCCTCATTCACTCACTCAGTCATTGACTCCTGTAACCAGCACATGCCTAGAGCCTGGCGGGGGCCAGGTTCTACGCTTGGAGCTCAGTCTGAGCCCCGGGGGTGGCTGGGTGTTCTCTGCTCTGCCTGATCTGGGCCCTGCTGTGCTGTGGGAGAGCAGGGCCAGCAACCGGCCGAGGCCTGTGTCCTCTGGGCAGCAGGGGCCCCTGGGGCGCCGGGCCCAGCGTCTCTGAACCCCAGAGGCAGATGCGTGATGATACCTCTAGTGGGGAGGCCGGCCTCAACGAGTCCCCGCAGAGTCAGAAAGCGGAGAGTCCTCCCACCAGCCATCAATCACTGATCGATAACCCTTCAGCCCTGCAGCCAGTGGTGGGCTCTGTGGAAACCAGGGTCCCGGGAGAGGCTCAGGGAGTGGAGGAGTGTGAGGAGGGGCTGGCCAGCGTGCCCCCCCAGAAGTCACGCCCCCAAACTTCCATGGTGCCCCGTGGATGAGGGCCAGAGCCTCCGGGCAGCTTTCAAGGCCCCAGGCTGGCTAGGGCTGCCTGCCCCACCTCCTTTGTCCCCCGCCTGCCCCTCTGGCCAAGATCCTGCTCCTCAGCTCGACTCGAGCCCTGTGCTGCTCTCCAGGCACCCCCGACCCAGCCCCCAGCCCCAGTGGAAAGGGCTGAGGTTCATCCAGATCTTGGGCAGGCTGGGCCTTCTCCCGGCCTTGACCCCTGTTTCTGGGCCCTGGGCCAGCACAGGCCTGCCCCTCCCAGAAGTCCACCGCACCACACCTTATTTTGTTTGGAGTTCTCTGTGTATCTCTGTGTGTTCCCTCCCCACTTTGCCCATTCATGCCTGGCCTCTGGGCAGAGCTGCTCCCCAAGACCCTGTTCTGTGTCCGCCACCCCCTACCCCTTCCCAGGGCAGGCCAGTTCCCAGCTGGCCCTGGGGCTGTGGGGACTGGTGGTGACTTTTCCTGCTCTCCTGAGGGGGCTAACAGGTGACAGGTGACAGGTGACAGGAGAAGGCCCCAGGGCAGGATGAGGAGAGACACTGGGCGGGAGGATGGGAGGGGAGCAGAGGGCTGGGTCCAGCCTCCCGCCTCCAGCCTGTGTCCCGCTTTGCAGACAGATGGTGGAGGCTGGAGAGGTGGGGCTCCGGGGAGATTTATTTAAACAACCCCATTGGGTTGACGCCTGGCTGAAGATGGTGGAAGCTGACCACAGCCTGGGGGTGGCAGGGGCTGCTGGCAGGAGGGCAGCCCCTCACCGCCGACCTCTGGGATGGAATGACGTGGTGGGCTTGTTTTGGTTGCTTGGTTTGTGTCTGGGGGACCAAGTGGAAACTGCCATCTTTTCCCTGAGAAACTGAACCCTCCTTCCCCAAACCCCAGGTCTTGGGGTTGGAATCACCAGGAGAGACCCCCACTCTGGCCTGGAGCAACTCCCTATTACTGACCCCACCTGTCCACCTCCCCCTTTTTAAGGAGAGATCCCTTCCCAGGACAGACTTCTCCCAGGGCCAGGGGGCCTGACAGGCCCAGGGCGGGCGAGCCCCTTTTCCACCTGACCCCTGCTTGGGGGTCTCCACCCTGGATCAGACAGTGTCTGGCACTGGGATGTTCCGATGACTGAGTCCTGCCTGGGAGGGGGACTTGGGGGCCTGCCGCAGGTCGGGGATGTTATGGGGGAGCTCTGGGCTGGGGGAGGCCAGCGGAGGGGGAACTGTGCACTGCCTGGGGTCCAGGCCACACCCAGACAGGCCCTGCCAGGTGAGCTGTGCCCTGTGTCCGTCCACCCGCGGTGGCAGAAATGCCCGTGGCTTCGGCAGCAGGCAGGTGGGCTCCCGCAGGTGCTGGTTGTGACGATTATCACAGAAGTTCATTAGCAAAACTGAGGCCCACTCCAGCCTCCCGCCTCTCCTCGAGGCCTGCCCTCTGCCCAGAGGCAGGAAATGCTCTAGAAATGGCAAAGCTGACCTCCAGGTGCCCTGCCAGGATCACTGCCTTCATGAGGAAGCCCATGTTCTCTCGCCAGGTGTTCAGGGCTCCACGATGTGCTCACATACCCACCACTGGAGCCCTGAGCTCTGGCCATCCTGCCTCTGGGCCTTTGCACGTGCTGAGCCCTCTGCATGGACACTGGCCCCCTCTCCCGCCCAAGCTGCTGGTGTTTGCTGTGGTGGCCCCTCCCTCAAAAGACTTTCTCCTCACCCCACCGCCCCCAGCTCTGAGGGCGTCCTGCAGAACGCCCCACCTTCTGGTCTTGGCCTCAGGGGATCTCTCTGTCTCCTTTCCAGATGTTCAAACTGCTGGCCAGAGCCTATGCCGACATGCACCCCATGATGATGGATAAGTCGGAGAACAGGTGTGGAGGCAACTTCCTGAAGAGAGGCAGCATCATCAACGGGGCGGACTGGTACAGCTTCACGGGAGGTACGCCTGCGGAGGGCGGGGCCTGGTGGGAGAGGGGGCTGGGGAGGGGGAGGGGGAGGGGCAGGGCGGGGCTGGAGAGGGGGAGGGGAGGGGCGGGGCTGGGGAGGGGAGGGGAGGGGCGGGGCTGGGGCATCTATGGGGCGGACTGGTACAGCTTCACAGAAGGTATGCCGGAGAGGGTGGTGCTGGGGCTGGGGCCTCCGCGTAGCAGCTTTTCCTGGGAACTTGATTCTGGGATATCTGGAAGGTGGGAGAGCAGGAAAGACGCATCACGGTGTGTGGGGAGGCTCCCACCCAGGAGCGGGAGCACTAGACCTGGCTGACTTCAGTTCTGGTGACTGGCTGGACGGTGATCTCTGTGTGACGTTGCGGACAAGCTGGAGTGGAACCCGGGAGAGCACGGGGCGAGGGGCCAGGTGCAGGGCAGTGTGACTGCACTGCAGATGTGAACGTTAAGTCAGGAACGGCAGCCGCCTGGGACCCGGGCTCAGGGGAGGCCCTGAAGCTCTGAAGGGCAGGGCCCCGGCAGCTCCCGGCACCACCTGCCCCATCGGTGCCCCCGGGCTGCCTCGGAGCATGACTGCAGCGTCTGCTGGACACAAACTCCAAAAGCAGATAGAGTGGAGGGCAGAAGTGGGTGGGATGGCGGTCAGCCCCGGAGCCTCCACCGCCTCCCTGGCCGGCTGTCAGCCCTGCTGGCTGGGGCTTCCTCTGGAGACGGAGGAAGCTCCCTCCCTGGGCTGTCCCTGGGACTGTCCAGGAACAGGGATGCTATTACCCGTGGGGTCCCAGCCAGGGGAGGGCCAGCAGCCTGGACCCCAGGGGCCGGCTCCCCTGATGGAAGTGGCTAGTTGGTCCTCCCGACCCTGAGGGGCTGCATAGATGTGCGTGAGCCCGCAGACGTGGGCGCCAAGCCACTTGGTTCCCAGTGCAGCTCCCCTGCCTCCCCGGGGAACTCAGGTGGGAGCCGTGAAGGCCTAAGGCCCCGGTCGGCTCATCTGGGTAGGGGGGAGGACAACACCCCCTCTGCTGTCCAGCTGCAGTGGGGCCTGTGGAGGGCCGGCCGCGCTCAGCTGCCCCCTGCACCGCAGGCATGTCCGACTTCAACTACCTGCACAGCAACTGCTTTGAGATCACAGTGGAGCTGGGCTGCGTGAAGTTCCCGCCCGAGGAGGCCCTGTACACGCTGTGGCAGCACAACAAGGAGCCGCTGCTGAACTTCGTGGAGATGGTGAGCCTGGCGGCCCCGGGTGGCCCCCTCAAACCGGGCACCGACTGGGCTCAGCACCCCCCCAGCATGAGTCAAGTCTCACGGGCCACCTGTCCTCCCACAGCCCTGGCCCTGGGGCTGCTGAAGACACCAGGGGACACACGTCAGGGTCCCCAGTACAGCAAGGGTCTCAAGGAGAGGAGTGGGGGACCAAGGCAGCCGGGGTGGGGGGCGCCTAATGCGGCCTCGGAGGCCACGGGGTCTTCCTGGAGGAGGCGGCACCTGGGCTGCATCTTGAAGGAGTAAGAGAAATCAGGCAACAGGACAGGGAACCCTCGGTGGCACATGTTAGAATTCAGTGGGGGCATTTAACACTTTCAGGGGTCTCGTGGCCGTGGGAATGAGGTGTGCACTGGGCCGGGGCGAGCCCAGAGGTGCTGGCTCTGGGCGGCAGGGGGTTGGTGTGGTCCAGGCGGGGCCCTGGGCACGTCTGCCCCTCAGACTCAGAGGAGAGGGCACAGGCTGCTGGGGCAGGAGTCGGGCAGCCGGACTGAGGGGTCACGCCTTGCCATGGGGCCGCAGTCACCCAGAGATATGTGGGCTGGCCATGAGCGAGGGCCACGGAGAACATGACTAAACGGCCCCCTCACTGGACCCAGAGAGTCAAGTCTCCCAGCGGCCTGGTGACCGTGCGGGGACTCGACGTCCCACTGCCTCTCCCGGCCCTGCCCGGCGCCTCAGTCTCCCCCACGTGGCCTGCAACCGAGGGATGTGGTTTGAATAACTAACATTCATGAAGGAAATGCAGGAACTCAAATTGAAAGATACCAGTAATTTTATAGAAGCCTCTGCTTTTTCTTTTTCCAGAGCATTTTAAGACTCATAAAAATTACACATTGCACAATGTCCCAGTGAGAAGCAGACCCTAAGGGGAAAACAGGACTGCCCGAGGGGCACAGTGAGGGGTCGTGCGCGCATGGCCCCTTTCAGCTCGTGCCCTACACGCGCCGCATTGAATCCTGATGCCAGTCCTGCCCAGCAGATGGGGCTGCCCTCTTTTATAGATGGAGGAGCAGGGGTCCCGGGGAAGGAGCGGGCTGGTCGGGGTCACTGGGCCATGCGGGGATCTCCCTCCTGGCTCACAGTGGCTGTGAGACTGCCGGAGGTGGAGACAGAGGGTCAGAGAGCTACCTGCCAGGCTGGCCCAGTCTCGGCAGCCACCGCCCAGCTCTGGAGCTCTGATCTGCCCAGAGCCCTCCCCTTTCTAGAAAGATCCGGAGCCTTCCTCCGGGTAAGAAGCAGGGGGAGCTTCCGGATCAGTAGCCGCAGCAAGGCCCCCGATCAGGACCGGGAGTCGCTGGCACCAAGCTGCTTCCCGGAGGCCGTGCCGGCGGCCTTGCTGCGCGGGGCAGGGCCGGTCCTCGTCAGTAATGGCCGGGGGCCAGGCCTCCTGGCTCGTTTCATTTTACGGCTGTCTGGTGAAAATGAGTTTTAAGGACCCTTAAATGGAGCTGGGATTGCTCCGTGGATATTGCATGTGAAGTCTCGGGGTATAAAGATTTAATAGCCAGCAGGACACAGCAGAAGGCTGGGCAGCCCGCGGCCGGGTGTGGCCAGCCCCAGGAAAGCCGGCCCGGCCTCCTGATAAGCATCAGTCTGTCGCGTCCAGTGAGGCCTTCCCCACAGTGATCCTGGCCAGGCCTGGGGCGAGGCGGGGTGTCTCCATCCCGCTGGTTGAAGGGAGGGGAGGGGCAGGCCCGCCATCTCTCCTCCCCTGCCTGAGAGCTGCACATCCCTGGTTCTGCATGAGGATGACTCTTCAGCCCAAAAGCAAAGGTGGACCAAAATCTAGCCAGTGCAGGCTGGCATTACATGAGGCCCTACTATGTGTCTGGCCTCTGTTCCCACCCAGGTTGGGGGCGAGGGAAGGGAAGATGGTGCATCGCAGTGAAGGCAGGGCTGGGGCAGTGGAAGCCCAGGACTGTGGGACCCCGAAGAGACCCCTGATACAGCCAGTTACCAGGGAAGGCTTCCTGCGTCTCGACGCGGGAGAGGAGTGGGCCAGGTGAAGGAGATGGTCGTGCGTTCTGAGCGGAGGAGGGGCCAAGACAGAGGCTGGGGGTCCTGGGACAGCACTCAAGGTGTGAGGGCAGCCTCTGGGGACAGAGCAACCCCTCTGCGCCGAATTTCCCCTCCCACCCAGGCGTCCCAGCCTCCTTTGACGTGAGCTTCAGACCTCTAGTTGTTTTCAGCCCGATAGAACAAGGGTGTCCAGCTTGTTCATTGCTGATTGCTTATGGAGAAGGACTGTGCACAGGATGGGCAGTTCTGGGAGTTGCTTCCTTTGGAAAGTGCAGCTCTTAGTCTAACCCTGATGTGTGCTGAAGCTGCAGGTCATCTGCTCGGGAGCGGCTGTGCTCAGAACCAGACCATCACAAGAGTCGGGCGGTCCTGCGCCTGGCTTGATCGCTGCACCTGACGAGTGTTAATTCTCATTCTCTGAGCCTGGCATGGTGACTCTGTGTTACAGATGGGGAGACTGGGCCGAGATGCCAGGTAGCTTGCTTAAGGTCAGAGAACGGGCTGGTGCCTGGCCAGGACTGACACCAGGGTCCCAAGTCTCAGCCGTGTCCTCCTGCCGCCCCACATGGCCTTCGGAACCTCGGCTCAGAGAGGACCCGCTGCACCGGCTCTGGTTGCGAGGGCAGAGACTAAGCTGTGCTCACAGGTGGACACCAGGGGGCCTTCTGCCGGGCGCTCGTGGCCCAGGAGCTTCAGCCAGAGCTCTGAGCTGGACCGTGGGCTTTCATAAACCAGGAATGGGATTGATCGCTGGAGCGGGGCCCCAGGGATGGGCTCGCCAGTCACCCTCACTCCACAGATGAGGAGACCAGGGCCCAGAGAATGGTGACTTACTCAAGATGGCAAGGCGAGTCATGCACAGCTGGGCTCAGCCAGCCGTTTCCCCGGAGATGGGTGGGGACTGGCTGGGGTGGGGCTGCTGGGCCCTCCGGAGGGCACGCGCCGTATCCCTGCCCTGTCCTTGGTCTCCTCAGGTGCACCGGGGCATTAAAGGCGTGGTGATGGACAAATTTGGCAAGCCAGTCAAAAACGCCCGCATTTCAGTCAAGGGCATCCGCCATGACATCACCACTGGTGAGCGACTCCCAGGGGGCTGCTCGGTGGGTGGGGGGGTGGACGGGAGCCCTGGGGTCTGCGTCAACCTTGATCTGTGTCTCCTGCGGCACCGGGCCCAGGGGAAAGCGCACTCAGGTCCTGGCTGCCAATGACAGTGCATGTGGATGCCCTGTTCCCTAAGTAGGGACTGTGCTGGGCAAATGCCACCTTCTCAGAGATCATAGGAGGGAGCCCGTTTGTTCATACCCCAGAGCTTATATCCCATAGATAAGCTGGTGTGTCTGCGTGGGCTCTGGGTGTCCTCAGGGATTTCACAGCTGATTTTAAAAATACCGTACCTGGTGATGAGAGAGCCTGGTGGAAACACAGTCCAGAGGAGGGAGGGGTTGCTGACTCTGTGCAGGACAGCGTGGTCTGTGAAGGCTTCAGAGGGCAGGGCTTTGAGGGATGAATAGAAGTTTGAGAAAGGGAGCCAGTGGGAAGGACATTCTAGGCCAGTGCAGAGGCAAGTGCAACCTTGGGGTTTGTCTGCCATCCAGGCCGATGTCCCCCGGCCCCCCCATCACCCATCATCTCAAGGCTGCCTGAGCCCAGGCCTGACAGTCACTTCCATTCCATTTGTCCACAGCCCCAGATGGTGACTACTGGAGACTGCTGCCCCCAGGGTCCCACATTGTCATTGCTCAAGCCCCCGGCTACTCCAAGGTCATCAAGAAAGTCACCATCCCTGCCCGGATGAAGAGGGCCGGTCGCGTGGACTTCATTCTCCAGCTGCTGGGGACCGGACCCAAGAAGTTCCTTCCTGGGCCTCGGAGAAATGGGCCCGGGCTCCGAGACCCGCCTGGTGGTGCTGGCCCACACGGGGAGCCCGAGGAGCCCCTGGGGGCCCGGAGACAGCCCACGGCCGGCGGGAGCAAACCTTGGTGGTGGTCCTACTTCACGTCACTGGGCCAGCACCAGCCGCGCTGGCTGCTTAAGTACTAGGCACCCGCCTGCTCGTGCCAGGCACATGCCTGGCCCAGGGCTCCTGCTCTTGATCTGTCTTCCAGAGACATCCCACTAAGCCTTTTCCATTTTATTAAAGTGTTTTTATTCTCCTCCCACCGTGATGAGAGGCTCTGTGCGAGGCACCTGCGGGAGAATCCATGGTGCCTGATGGAGAGAGGGCCGCCCTGGCCTTGTGCACCTGTGTGACCCTGGGGCAAGGGCTCCTCTGCCCGACAGGTGGCCGGAAGCAGGGCTGCCCTTCAAACCTGTCTGTGCCTGGTGGCCCTTTCCTGGAATGCCAGGCCTCCAATGTCGAGTGGCCTCTACTTGACAGACCGGAAATGGAGGCTCAGTGGGGCACATGACGTTCTAAGGACACACACGGAGAGGGTGGGGCCGGGCTCAAGCCAGACTCTGGGTCCTGCAGCTGAAGGCTGTGTGTCTAGAGTATGTGCAGGTGGGAGGCAAAGGACAAAGGTGGGGGGAGCCTGACTGGGGGAGTAGGGGTGGGCAGTGCAGACCCCCTCAAGGTCACAGGTTCAAGGGCAGGAGAGTGAGCAAGGAACACCACCTAAGGGTCATGCTTAGAGGCTCCCAGGCTACTATAGGGTCCTGACTCAAGGAGGAAGGGGCTCCCTTGGTGCCTCCTCATCCTGTGATGCCACCAACTCAGGTCCAGGGAAACCTAAGGCCCCAAACTCCCCACAGGACCCCCTCCAGGCTCACCTCTCTAGGTCAGGTGGGTCTGTTGGTCCTGGGATCTATGGGGCAGGGAGTGATTGCCAGAGAGAGGGTGTGCTAGTCAGCTAGGGCCGTGTAACAAAGCCCCGCAGACCAGGGCTCAGACCACAGACGGCTGTCTCCTGGTCCTGGAGGCTGGGAGTCAGAGTTAAAGTGTCAGCAGGGTTGGTTCTTGCTGAGGCCGTGAAGGAGGATCTGCCCAGGTCTGTGTCCTTGGCTTCTGAATGGCGTCTTCACCCCGTCCCTTCACATCACCTTCCTTCCATGTCTGTGTAAATTCTAGGGGGGACGCCATCCAACCCATCGGACCAGGATTGTCTGCAACGCAGTCGGTTCCTTGCTTCCTCCTGGCTGTGTCTTGGGGTCCCTTATGTCCTAGTGTCCTGGGCTGGGGCAAGGTTGACCCCCACAGAGAAGCAGGGTATCCCATTGGAGCAGTACCTTGACCCCAGCTGAAGACTAGCCTGACCCCTACCGTCACCATCAGCATCGTTGGATTGCTTCCTGCCACCCCGGACCGAAGCTGACGAGAGCAGACGTGCTCTGATGCTGGGTGGCGGTGTTTTCATGGGGGGGAAGTGCAGGCGGGGACTAGGCATCCCCCCGTCGCACAGTCTGGTCCCGGTTCAGCGGTTCAGAGTTTGCAAAGCGAGCGTGTGCATCCAAGGAGGACACGTGCTTTTGTCAAGCATCTCGTAGTTTTTGGAGCCCCTCTACTCTGCAATCGCCCATGGGTCTGTGCTTCTGAAGGTCAGCATTTATTTAGCCCCACTGTGTGCTAGGCACTCTGGACTCCTATCCCTGCTGCACACATGTAGGTGCCGCCCAGAGAGCTTGTGTGATGAGCCCAGGACCCCGCAGCCTGCGGGCGGCAGCTCGGTGCCTCCCGCAGGACAAGGTTCTTGCTCTCACCCGCTCTGCTGTTCGCAGCGGCCTCCGGGGCTCTCCCCGCGTGAGACGCAGGGGCAGCTCAGTCCAGCGCCGAGTTCACTCCAGGAGCGGAGGGCGGGGCCCAGGGTGGGGGTGGGGCTGAGGAGACAGATGTCCGAGAGGCATGGGGGACCGTGGAGACAGGACAGGTGTCTCCCTCCCAGCCCCTTTCTTGTGCTCACACAGTTCATCTGTGGCCAGTGGAGACCTCGTGGTGGCTCCTGCGTCCTTTCAATAAGACTGGCCTGTCCTCGGGGACACCCTTTCCATCTGGCAGCTCCTTGAACCAGGTCCTCTAGCTCAGCCCCATTTTCTCGAGTCTCCTGGCTTCTATGGTGGGAAACGGTTTTTGGAAGTGTAACCTGTGCGCCGGGCTCCTCATTGCTGCCCCACTAGGGTTCAGGGGTGCATCGTGGCTTCTAGGCTGAGCAGAGGACAGAGCTGGGAATAGGTTTCCTTTCAAGGGGGACACATTGATGGCTTCCTGTTGAAGACTCCAATCTAAACTTAGAATTACTTAACCCCACTCTGAGCTCCCTGTTTTCAACAACGGTGGGAAGGACTGAGCTAGTGTTTGTAAGAATTACTTTATTGCTTTATTCCTGATATGTGTACCCCAGCCTCAGGACGACCCCCCCACCCACAGTGTGATGACCAAAAACAGTTTAAGATTTTCCTGTGTGTGTGTGTGTGTGTGTGTGTGTGTGTGTGTGGTTCCTTTTGTCCTGGAAAACAAGCCACTAAGGATGCAAGGTCAAATAGTTTTCACTGGTCCTGGCATCTGAGGTCGTGAAGCCATCGCAGCAAAGAGCCACGGGCACGCCCTGGAGCAGGCGCTGCAGGAGACGGCTGTGGGTGGGGAGACGTGGAGACTCAAGAAGGCAGGCGAAGGTTCCAGAAGGAGAAACCATGTATTTTTTTTTTTTTGAATTTGAGCTTGATGTAGCCAGGGACGGATACAGTGACAGTAGGCATTAGGTGCCCCCTCCTTGTGGGGAGAAGTTGGGAACTAGTTCACTTTTCAGGACAGCTGCATCTTATTCCATGAAATGTGTGGGCTTTCCAGCTTTATTGAGATATAGCCAACATGTAGCCTTGAGTAAGGTAAAGATGCTCAGTGGATTGATTTGATACACTTGTATATTGTGAAATGATTGCCCCAGTGGGATTGGTTAACATCTCCATCACTTCACATTATTATCACTTCTTTTGGGTGAGAAGATTGAAGATCCATGCTCTTGGCAAATTTCGAGTGTGTAATACAGCCTTGTGAACTACAACAGACACCCAGAATTACTCGTCTTACAGGAAAGTTTGATCTATACTTGAGTAACATTCTTAAGAACTGTGCTTTGTAAACCCAAACCCACTTACCAGGTGGATTAAGGGGGAGCCTGTGGCTTGCTCCGCGTTAGCATCGGGGAAGGCCACGTGGGAGAGCGACATGAGACGCAGAGTCAAAGGACCACCGAGAGAAGAGTCCGAGGGAGAAGGGGTTGCGGGGACAGGTCCTGCCGCGCCATATGCAAATCCTGGGGGGACAAGAACGAATGGCAGAGAACATCTGAGCTGACAATGAAGCCACAGCTGCAGAGGGAAAGAGTGCGCAGGCTCCAGGCAGGACGCGCAGGGACACACTGCCAGGTGTAGCCTGATGACCTTCCTGAAGCCTGGGGAGGAACAAAAGTCTTATCACCTTTTTAAAGGAAAAAAAAAAAAACAACAACTTACAGAGGACAAAGCACCAGATTGGCATCGGACTTGTCATCTGTTACTCTGAGAGCTGGAAGTGATGCCACCAAGCACTGGGGAAAGGCTCTGCCCGGCAGCCGACACCTCGGTGAACGTGGGATAAGGTATCGCGGTGAGCTGATGCCCACGCTGTTCTCCTGCCCAGGCGCTGCTCAAAGTGCCTTCCGTGTGCGAGCTCATTTAAGTTGTTACCTCTCATTGATGAGCATTAGCATCGCCCCCATCTTGTGGGCACAGAGAGGTTCAGTAACTTACCCACAGTCACACAGCCACAGTTGGAAGCCTGGACGGGTCTGTGCTCTTTGCTACTCTCTCACTGCCTCCTCAGACAGAATCCGTGGGTCACCGACAGAAAGAGATTTCCAGATTTTCAAGGATCAAGGGAAGACATCAGCAACTTGAGAGACTGAAAGCAGGGTCCTCTTGCCGGGCTTGTTGCGAGACTGATGTCAGAGCGCCGGGCTCTGGGCTTTCAGTAAGAAAAGGCGGTTGGGGAAGCCAGCCGCAGGCTGACCGGGTAGCCTCCGGCGGCGGGAGCTGGTCCTAGCCCTCCCGCAGCGGGCCGGGCGCCGGGAGGGGCCACTTCCAGAGGGAGCAGAGGTCGCAGCCGGGGCTGGGGTCCCTGGTGGCGGGTGTCTTGATTTCCTGTAGTACTGCTGGAGTTTGAGGTGGAGGCAGGGAAGGGAAGGGGACCCCTGGTGGAAGGAGAGAGCCCAGGTCACTCACAGACGCTGATGAGGAGGAAGCCGTTGGGGGACGAACAGCAGCAAAAGATGAGCAAAAGCGAAAAGATCCCAGAGAAAGAGAAAGTGGACGGTGAGCAGGAAGGACACAGAAGGAGCGGGACGCAGACCGCCAGGGCTGTGCACACGCTGGGGTCCTGTTAGAAGACAGAGACCCCAATGTGGGCTACAAAAAAGGCTGTATTTTAAAGAAGCATGCTTCAAGGCAAGTGATACAGAATGCTTGAGAGTAAAGGGATGTTCCAGGGATGCCCAGAACTCCGACAAAAGGACAAGGGTAGGATTTTCAGTCCAGAGAAGGAGGAACTGAACATCAAAAACAGTAAAAGGGAAAGAGGCATTTCAAAGAATTAAAAGAACAATTTGTGAGTAAGATAAAATAATAGATCCATATTTACAGTAATCAACTTAGTGGCTAACTATCTTATACCAAGTTATCTAAAACTGTAAGGAGAACGTAATAAAAACAGGATTCCGCCAGGGATTGCCATGTGCCATTTTCAGAATCAGACTTACCTAGTAGATGACCAACTAGCCAATCAGGTTTTAGAGCAATGGCACCCCGCCAGCAGCAAACTCAATTTAATGGATGTTTGCAAACATTTCATACTTCAAACAGAGGCTACATGTTCTTCCCAAGGCCCACTAAGCATTTACAAGAATGGATAATATCCGTAGTCACAGAGTAAATCTTCAGAAAAATTTCAAAGGTTGAGATTTTCTCTAGCCATATTCTTGAAAAATTTGAAATGGTAAATAACATTTTGACCACCCGCCTCCCTCCCCCCCCAAAAAAACCCCCAACCCTTTACCACTGAGAAAACGAGATGCGCGCTCTTCAGCCGTGCTCTACCCCAGAGAACGGGGAGCTGCGGCAGGGAGTCAGCAGAAGAGTGAACGCGGCCGCTGGGAGTTTGAAGGCTGGGCTGGGCTGTGCTCATACAGCAGGCTGCTCCGCCACCTCAGGGCGCCCTCACCCCCAGGGTCCCCGCTCGACCCCATCACGTCTGCTCACATCCCGGCGGCCAGAACCCAGTCACATGGTCCTGCCTGGCCCGGGGGTGCTGGCAGCTATAGGTTTTATCCTGGGTGGGAGCGGGCCCCATAAAATCTGAGGGCTCTGCTACCACAGAAAAGGGGAGAACGGCCTCGGGGAGCCGGCCTGCTCTGCACGACCTCCTTGGAGGGAAAACGAATGAGCCCTGGAATCAGGGACTAATTCGAGTGCAGAGACAAGGGGAGGTCCTCAGTGGGGCGCGGTGAGCGCGGGCGCCCCAGGAAGCATCCGAGCTTCAGGTGCGTTCATCACTGATAAAAACACAGATTAATTTACCACCAAGGACAGCGATAAATTACTCAGCATGAAAAAAAAGACAGTATTACCAAAAAACCCCAAAGGATAAGAAGAGGAAAATAGCAGAGGAGAGAGACCAAGAGAGCAAAACAACGGAAAGAATAGAAAGTGCTAACAAGCCCCAGGGCCGGCTCTTCCCGAAGAGCAGCAGAGCAGATGAGTCCCTCATAAAGCGGTGAAGACATAGCCTGGAGGAGGCGTGGCCAAGACCGAGAAGACACGGCCGGAAAACCGAGAGAGAGTTAAACAGATTTCTTAAAGTTTTATGTAACTCGATGGCAGTAAACCTGAAAAGCAAGAGAAAAAGAGATAGCTTTCTGGAAAAAATGCAAATTAAATATATAAAAATGTAAACATCAATGACGGGACTTCGCCAAAGAAGACCGGGTAACTTGAACAGGTCGGGTACCGCAGGACGGATGGGACCGGGGTGCCCGGGGCTGGGGACGAGGGAGTTGGGGGTGGCTGCTGGTGGGTGTGGGGTTTTAGGGGCTGATGTGGACTAGTCTGGAATTAGAGGGTGGTGTTGGTTGCACAGCTCTGGAAATACACTAAAACTCATTATATACTTTAAAAAGTTTAAAATGGTGAATTTTATGCTATATGAATTTTGACTCTATTTTTTTAAAAAAGGCAGAGAGGAGGCTTATTGGAAGGAGCACCCAGAGATGACAGGAGTGACGCTGAGTGACATCCAGGTGTCAGTGCTCACTGATGAGCCACCGAGGACTGAGGGGATGTGCGGCCTGGGGGAGTGGGCCTGCGGCACGCCCGTCCTCGGTCCTGGGGTTCTCGTCATGCACGCCTCCCTCCATGGTCTGCTGTCCCTGTGGACCACGAGCTCCATGGGGCAGGGGGCGTGTGGGTCTGGCTCGTTGCGTGTCCCAGCTCCTGTGACAGACTGGCGCTGACGCTGATTGAACAAGGAATGAATGGCTGAGAAGGAGGAGGAAAGCTGGGTGAGCCTGGCAAGGGGCGGGGCAGGGTGGGGGCTGAGGGTGCTGGGGGGGGCTGGCCACGCCTCCCTGGCCTGCCTGTGAGGAAGGTGGGAGCTGGAACCCCCGAGGATGGAGACGTGGCATAATTCCAGAGCAAGCGTCCCCGAGCCCTCCTTGTCTGTTGGTTGTTGCTTTAGGGACTGGGAGGATCGGGGCAGGAGAGAGCCCAGGGGTAGGAGTAGGGGGCGGCGGGGCCTTGGCCCCGGTTGGGGCTGTGGGTGGCCTCAGGCATGGGAAGTGCAAGGCTTCCACTCTCCTTGTGAAGCAGGAGGAGATGCTGTAGGTGACAGTGAGGGGGGTGGGAGTGGGAGGGGCGAGGAGCCACCCCCAGGAACGGTGGGGATCTGAACAAGACTCGGGGCCAAGCGGGGGCTTTGCCCCCGTCCATGGTCCCTTCCAGCCCCCCCGCAGCCCTGGCTTGTGGCGTTCTCCAGAGCCCTGACCTCTTGACTTTGAAGGACTTCAAGGTCTTCTGGAGACGCTTGCGCCCAAGCAGCACCTCCTCTCCAGCAGCTCTGACAGCCGGTCTCACAACCTGTGCTTAAAGGCCTCGGGGCGGGAAGGTCACCCCTGCAGGGAAGCTGTCACTGTCTAGATCTGCCATTGTGAGAAGGCACTTCCTTGCACGGGACCCCTCTCTTCTTGACCCGGCCCACTGCTGCTGCCCTCTGCGGGCACCTCGCCTCCGTGTGACAACGCGCCGTGGACTCACCACTCTCCTCTCGGCTCCATGTCCAGTTCCCTCCGTCCCAGGTGGACGGTCCACAGGGAGAGGAGAGAAGCAATTTGGGACCAGTCGCCAGGCTGCTCTGTGCATTAAACCATAAACCACTCTCTGATGATTTTATGAGGGTCATTTTTTTCCTTCCATTTTCGTGTCCAAATCTAATCTTTTGAGAACCTACTTTCCTCTAACTCACGTATTACGGGCTTTCGTCAATAATAATATACGATCAATCACTCAAACGTAATTGATTAGTCTAGAGACCCTGCTTTCCCTCTTAGTCTGTGTCTGACTGGACATAACCGCAGCCGTTGCCGTGTGTGGCGGCCTTGCCCTTTGGCTGTCGAGTATCTTTACCTTTTAGCTGAGATTCAATTTATACACAATTTTCTAATGTGAGCTTAAGAAAAATCCAAAAGGGCACTTTGTGTCCCAGCCCTGCAGATGACGCCATCCCCCAGCCCGATAGCAGCCCAGGGGCTGGATTAGCGGCCGACACGGCCTTCTGAGGTGGCTCTGAGCTTCGTTCGTCTTTATGCGGCCATACAGATAATTTTTTTGTCACCAGAAAGTTGAGCTTCATAAATCCAATATCACCCAATTCAATAAAGAGAATTGGAGTCTGTTCCAGCCAGTCTGCATCTCTGTCAGCTGAAACAAAACCACAATGTCTTAAACCAAGATGGCAGCGGTGCCCAGATGACTTCCTGCAGACCCAGGGCACGGGGGGCCTCCAGTGCTCAGGGACCAGCACCAGCCCGGGCCACCCTCTCTCCACACCCGCCCTGCACCCAGTGAGCGGAGCACATCGCTGAGAACTGTGGTCCCACTCGGCCCCTGGTTAGCTGTGATGAACTGAAGGATGAGCCTTGGGCGTGGAGGACGGGCGTGGGGAGGCTGGTGCTCAAGCCCCTGGGCTGGCGCTTTCCACGCCGCGCTGTTTCCTGGGCACAGGATTCGAGGAGGAAGATGATGGTAGATGAGGTGCCAGGAACTCAGGAGATGTCTGAGGCTGGCCACGTTTGCTACCCACTCAGGACTCTTGAAGAATATTCAATAGAAAAGGGGGGCGTCCTTTGAAACCCTGACCCCAGTGCAAATTGTACCTCCTCCGTTTGGCCTTCACCATCACCAGTCAGAACTGCTGTCTCCTTCCTGATTGACGCAGCCAACACCTCTTTAAGTAACGTGAGCAAGACAAGGACAAGGAGGAGGAAGAAGAGGAAAAAATAAAAGCTGCCCCCGTTGTCTTCAGTCATTTGTGCATGTGGTGCCAGTTCCGCCCACCCCGCCTTCTCTGCCCCATTCCAGCCGCGGACCGGGAAGCGTGGCTTCAGCAGAGAGAGACTTCCTTAATCTTCCTGCTTCCCATTGCACTTCCTCGCTCTCAGCTCAGCATCTTGCCTTGTTACAAGCCGCGAGCGTTGTGCGAGCGCTGGCAGAGGCCACAGGGCTCCCGGGTGGGGGACGAGGCACTACCAAGCGCCGAGCATTACGTGGTGGTCAGTCCTTTCCCCCAGGTTCTTGGGGTGACACTATACCTAGAGCATCAGGAACACCCCTGGGGGACAGAGGTCGCCCCATCCCTCAAGGCTGCTTGCTACAAACACAGGTCGTGCCTCCCTGGCTGACTGCAGAGTGCGGGGTTGCTCGGGGCGTGTCTGAGTGGCCTTTCCAGCCCTGTCGGCTCTGGGTCTGGCGTCTGGGCTGTGCTGCAGCTTCTCACCCGGTCCCCGAACTCTTCTCAGCCGAGTAGAGGGGGTGGGTCTGGTCCTGCCTGATCTTAAGTGTCGCTGCTGCTGAACTCCCTTCTGTCCTGGAACTGGCCTCCCCAAGCCTCCAGGTCATCTTCTTCCCAGCAACCTCGTGCTTCCTCCCAGACACCGATGTGCGAACACCCAGCCTGCTCCTGTCCCGATTCCCGGAGGGAGCATTGCCTCCGGGGTTGTGACCACTGGGTCAGGACCCCCCTTACCCTGCTGGGAAGACCTTCTCCGCCCCGCTCTGCCAGGGCACTGGCAGCCTCCTGGGGCCGTCACTGTGAGTGGCTTTTAAGGTGTCCAATTGGCAATGCTCTGTTATGGCTACCGCTACCCCAGGAAACTGTACAGACCCTTCCCAAGTGAGGGCCGGTCCTCTATTCACTTCTGCTGACGGGACCGTTGGAGGGAAAAGGAATCGGGCACTTGCTCCCCAGGGGCTGGAGAGCACCCCGTCTCTCCTGCGGGCGGTGGTTCCATGAGAGAAGTGGGGAAAGCAACCCCTCCGACGCCCCAGCCCGCATGCCCCGAGCCCAGTGGGACGCACATAATTGGTTTGCTTTGCAATTCTCTCCCCTCAGTGGAGACAAATTGATTTGTACGTGGACCTGGGCTGTCACTGACGGGCGGCTGTTTCGTTAGAGAACAAGGTTTGCCGGTTGGAGGAAGGGCGGGCTCGGGCACAGCCGGCGGGCGGGCGGGGGCACAGGCACCAGGCGAGCCCTCTGCATTCAGCAGGCGATGTGCACCAGGGGACCCGCACCTGGCGGAGGCAGCTCTGCCCCGGGCGGCTGCATCGCAGGCCCCAAGCCCTGGCTGAGCACGGGCGCACGCAGGCCCGCACGCGGGACCCGGGGCCGCGGGAGCCGGCGCACCTGCTGGCCTCGCCTGGGCTGCGGACTCCTGGCAAACAGCCGCCGTTACGCAGGTGTTACAGGAACTGTGCGGACGCCGCTAGGGCGGTGGGGCGTGTGGAGGCGCTGTTCGCAAAGAGCAGACGTGATTCAGGAACCCCAGGGCACCACGTCCAACGAGAGAGGACAAGGACAATGAGCAGCGGCTGGGCAGCGCCCCCTCCCCCGGGCAGGGCCGGGTTCCTTCCCGGGTCTGAGCCGGCCTCAGCTCCGCACCGGCCGCCGCGCCCGCCCGCCCGTCAGGCGCGGTCCCCTGGCTCCGGAAGGAACACGTAGAAAGGAACTTAGCGCCGTGGGAAGTGCCCCTTCCTCACGACAGCGCAGACCGAAGCCTGAGCCCCCAGGGCGACGCGGCCCTGCCGCTCTCTTGGGATCGCCCCGAGCCCTGGTGCTCTCTTGGTGCCTCTCTGCTCCCCGTGGTTTTCACCTTTTCTGTGGTAAACGCTGGCTCTAGTTCACATCAAGAGGAATGACTGGTTAATTTAGCTCAGAGTTCACGTGGGAAAAGACAGACTGCTTCTGAGTCGGGGACCTGGAGCCGGGGACCCGGAGCTGGAGGCCCGCTGGGGGACTGGGAGGCCCCCCTTCTGCGGGCTCCGTTGTCCCGCACGTGACTTCGGAGCCGGGCGGGAGGGCGGCTGGGAGCTGGACGTGGGCCAGCCTGTGCACTGCAAGGCTGGAGGCTCACGCTGGCTTCGGAACTCCTCAGAGGTGTTGGCGGCACAGGAGAAGAATTCAGGCTTGGGCGAGACAAGGTTCGAAGCCCAAGCTCTCCGGCGCCCTTCGAGGTAACCTGGAGAAGGGGCCTGAGTTCTCTGAATCTCAGCTTCTTCAGCCACCAAATTGGCATCATATCCACTCAAATGAAATCACTAAGGGTCTGGCACGTAGTAGGTCCTCAAAAACTGGCAACTGCTGGTTGCTATTAATGTGCTGGACCCCAAAGAACATTCTCACGCGTGGAGCTGAGGCTAAACTCATGCTGCGCGTTGACGCCGCTGCTTCTCCTGTATGCAAGTTTATAGCTGAGACCTAGTTGCCCGGCAAGGATTTATTTGTGGGATGTTTTAAAAAGTATCTTATCTCATGGCCCAAAACAGCTGAGATAGTTTCTAGAAACACTATCTTAAAGCAAGATAGAATTGATAAGTGAAGGGATCTGGCAAAGGGAAGATGTGAACAGAAGAATAAGGTGAAGTCAGAGGTAAGGACAGCACACGAGACGCCAGCCAGAAGCCCCCCGGATGTGTACAACGTGCATGGGGAGTTGGAGCCTGGACTTCAAACCAAAGATGGGGACAGGATTGTGGCAGAGTTTACAGCATCCACAGGATTTAAATGTCAGTTATTCAGACAAGACGTCGTCATATCAGGGCCTGAGAGAAACTGGCAAAAGACAAAGCGGGTGATAAGTACTGCATCTGGCAAGTGTTTATTGACCACCTACTATGTGCCCGATGCTGGGGATACAGCTGCTTGCCCGTGGTCTGTGGATGGGAGGGGCTCCATGACCCACATGTTGCTCAGATCACATCCGCTGTTCTAACCCCAACAACCACCCTACTCAGCAGTCTCATTTACAGGTGGCGTGTGACCTGCTCCCAGCACCACACAGGTGTGAGGACTGAGTGCTGCTCTGCCCTCCCCAGTCCTTCCGTCCAGGGCACGAGGTCCCAGCCCCATGACTCAGGGGAGAGGCTCCCAAGGTAGACTTCTTTTGCACTTCTGTCCTCTCTGGTCTGACTGCATCTGACTCTCAGAGTTCAGAGAAGTCTATCTGGGGCAGGCAGCTCGGGAGGGAGGGGTGGTGGCTCAGACCTGACCTGGGTTCAAACACTCAGCTCTGATCCAGCTCAGTTTAAAAATAGAATGTGAGAGACGGAGCAGACGGGCCTTGGAGCCTTCAGTCCACAGCCTCTAAGTGCAGAATCTCTCACACAAGCTGCCAGCATAGCTCGGACCAGAGCAGGCATCCCACGGATGCATGATGTGCAGCAGAAGGAAGGGACGGTACCGCTGGTTACGAGCTGTTCAGCTTGGCCGGCGAGGCTCCTGGTGAGTGACGCTGAGAACGCGGAGGCTGCCGTCCCCCCGGAATCAGGGATCAGGCGGTCTCCGGGCTGAGCCCACGTTGCCAGAATTAATACGTAAGATAAACAGACCCCGGAGGCCCTGATCAGGTTCTCCGGGCCCAGGTCAGAGGTCTGCTCTCTAGGTGTGAGAAAGGTTTAGGGAGGACTGAGGTCACATGAGTGCAGCCGGACAGGCTGACCACGGCTGCCTGCTGGCCTCTCCCTGCGGCCTGGCTCCCTGGCTGCGCGGGGAGGCAGAGCGGTTGGAGTGGACTCATTACTCGGAAAGGCTGAGAAAGTTGTCTGCCGCTGCTCTCGGCTGCCCGAGCACATCAGTGTCAGTCCCCGCCCGGCCCGGCCCCCGGGGCCCCGCGGCTCTGTGGTCCTCGCCCCGCCGGCTCCAGCTCCAGCCTTTCCCTGGGGTGGGGGACGGCTGAGGCTGTGGGGCAGGAGGAGTCTGGGGACCCCATCCCCACGATGACAGGGAGCTCACTACTTTGCAGGGCATTTTGGGGAATGCTGATCCCCTGTGACAACCCTGGGCTGTAGCCATGCCCCCTTCGAGAAAGCCGTTTCCCATGTGGAGGCAGGGCCTCAGGCCTCGGCTGTGGTCTGGCGGGACTGGGCTGGGGGTGTCTAGCCGCTTTTATAGCCTTGGGGTCCTGCTTGCTTGCCCATGAACACAGGCGGGTGGGGGGAAGGGACACAGGCCCACTGGAATTCCCAGATCTCTCCTTTTAACCCTCAATTTGTATAAAAATGTCAATTAATCAGATTTCTCATCTTTCCATTTTAGCCTCAGGGAGAACTGACATAATCACAGCTGTTTATAACAATCTTCCCGGCGTCGCTGCTCAAATCATTCTTCAAACACCTCGGAGATGGGAGTCGGCACCTGTCTTCGCGCTCGCCGAGAGACGTGGACTCAGAGCAGAAGTGGACAAAACCAAGGAAGCGTCTTAAATCATAAATTCATTCCGGTGGTTTCACAAGGAAACGTACACCCAGCTCTCGTGCTGAATAAAACCATGTGAGCTAGAGGGTGCCTGGCCGTGGCCACTCCCCGTCACCTTGGGAGGGGACGACGCCATGTGCCCTCTGCCTGCCTCTACGCCCCCGAGTGTGTCCGCTGTCTGCCCACTCACTGAGCGCGCACTGCGGTTCCAGACGTCAGGCTGGTGGGCGAGGAAGCAGTGACCATTAAGCTGGGAGGACAGCGGTCACCAGGCAGGGCAGGGTGAAAGGTGCTGTGTGACAGATGTCTGTGTAGGGCACAATCACTGCAAAAGAGGGGGTGGGCCTGTGGGCCGTGGGGCGGGGCGGGGTGTTCAAGGAGGGCTTCCCGGAGGAAGCGGCGCGGGGTGGGTCTTGCAGGCGCAATCAGGGCTCCCTGGGGGTGAGTGGAGACGGGCACTTTTGGAGAAGCTGATGATGTGTGAAATGAATGCAGGATGTGTCTGCCGGAGCCCAGGCGGGGACGGCGGGGCAGAGGAAGGGGCGGTGTCTCCCAGAGTGACGGCCCTGGCTCAGTAAGCCTGCGGGTCTGGGCCTTCCCTTCATTCCCCAGGCATTCGCTGTGGAGGAACAGACCTTGGGGAGTCCCCCAGAACAAAGAGGCCCCTTGGCCCAGTACATCTGGGGGGTTATCGTGGAGATTCCCAGAGGGCGTTATCATGGGAAAGTTTCTGAGGAGCCCTGCATAGGGAAAGCATCTCACTCTAACCCGGTGGTGCCCCAACGTATTTGACCTCAGGAGCCCTTTTTGCACACCACCTAGGGAGGCCCAGGAGTTCGACACTGGGTGGGTCACTGCCCACAACAGTGGGGTGCATGGACACACTGGTGACAGCCTCGGTGACACAGTTATGACGTGATTCTCACTCACGATCACCGCACCTCCAACCCTCCCCGCACAGGAGGAGGCTGATGGCGTGAGCCTTAGGGTTTGAATGCTGCTGGTGGGCGCTCCCCAGCTAGGCCATCCCAGCCCTTGCTCCTCTGGCTGACTCTCAGGTTTGTGGAGAGAGGAAAGGAGGAGACAGACGGAGCCCGGAGCTGGGAGCTGGGCACTGGGGACTCGCTGAGACCTAAGCCTGGTGCTGTCAGGCTTGGAAGCGGGAGGAGAGGGGCCAGGCCTTGGGAGGGGGACGTTCCGAGGCCAGGAATCCTGACTTGCAGTTTCCCCCACCCTGATGCTCTGTCTGCCCTCCTGCTCAGCACACATCAAAGCCATCTGCCCACCGGGCCGTGAGCGGCCGAGCGCGGATGCCTCCTGACCGCTGACCAGAACGCTCCTCAGCCTCCAGCTTGCTCCAGTGCTGCCAAAATAGGAAGCAGACTTCCTCTGCACACCCAGATCCACAGGATTAAAACCTGACAGGGCAACTCTCGGCGGAAGGAGACTTAAATGAAACCCAGTCTCCCCGAGAAGATGGAGGCACCTAATTCTTTCCAGGGCCCCCGGCAGGATGGATGCTGGGCTGTGGGGAGCCCCATGGATGGGGCCGCTAAGCAGAGGGCGTGGACCCGAGGCTCCCCGTGGCCCAGGGGGCAGCAGACCCCGGAGCACCGGCTGCGCCTGGAGCCGTGCCGGAGACTCTGCCCCTGCCAGCAGCAGCGCAGCCTTTCCTGGGAGCCAGGCGCTCAGCGCCCCGGACCCCACTAACCTTTGGGCGACAGTATCAGCCCCATAGATGGGGACACCAAGTCGGGGAGGTGCACTCACCTTCGGCGGGTCGCAGGGCGGGGAAGAGGCAAGATCTGGGCTTTGACCCCACAGTGCTCTCCGCAGCCCTGGCATCGTGGAGTCGGGGAGTTGGGCCGACGGACCAGCCCTCCAGAAGCTTCCCACTGACTCAGTCTCTGCTCAGAGGCACACCTCACCCCCATCCTCCCTGAGCCTCAGCCTTCGGACCTCAAGCAAGGTTAGCCGAGCCCCTGCTCAGGCAGGCCTCGGCCAGGACGTGGGACAGAAGCCTTGGGGTGAGCAGCTGTGGTCTCCTCCATCTTAGGGGTCCCCAGGCCGCCTTGAGGAGCCACCAGGCAATGACTGAGAGCACGCCTTCTCCAGATGGACTGCCAGGTGCAGCTCTGGGTGCCGCCATGTCTGATGGCTACATGGTCGCTTAGCCCCTCTGTGCCTCAGCTTCTTCTCCTGTAAAGTGGACTGGGTGATTGCAGGTACGCATCGGAAAAGGTGACGTGAGGATGAGTGATTCTAAGCGTGCCGTGCCCACAGAAGGGCCCCGGCTGTGGAGCCCTGTCGGCCGGTCCCCGTGTGTGCCCTGGTGTGTGGGTGATGTCTGACAACCGGGTCTCCAGAAGGGAAACAAACCAGCCCTGATTCGCAGTCTTTGCAGATTCTCACGGTGTAGATGCTCTCACCATGGTCATTTCAGTAATTTAACAAGTGGTCCCCAAACTTCTGGACTGGAAAAATGAGCCCCCTGGAGCTGCTGTGACCTGGGACAGTGCTAGCAGCCCCGCCTGGGCTCTCGCTCATCCTTGCTGCTGGAAAAAGAAAATCAGGGCGGGAGTCAGGTCCCTGGGTGGCCAGGGCAGAGGCTCTGAGTGGGCTCTGCCGCGGAGGGGCGGTCGGATCCCACCCCCTCACGTGGCTTCTTAGGTCTGCTACCCAATTCTCCCTGTCGATTGGATGGGTAGCACCTCCAGTGTCCCCTGGGCCATATTTTCTCTGGGGGCCTGGTCACTGTGGGTCTAAGGCCAGGACTGAGGCTGGCTCTCAGCTGGCCCTCTTACTAGCTCTGTGTGACCTTAGGAAAGTGGCTTGACCTCTCTGTGCCTCCTCTTCTCACCAGTACTGAGAGTATTAATAAGGTGGTAGATGTAAGCCTGGAGCGGGTGCAGAACGGGCATCAGTGGACATTTGCTCCTCTTGTGATTCGAATGAATATCCTTCTCGTCACCTTGATTGTGAACAACACACAGTCACAGAGGCAGAGCCATCTTGGGGCGAGCGACAGAGGGAAGTGTTGATCTGACAGCAGCATGGTGGTGCGATGGGGCACCTCACTCTCAGCACCAGCTCTTGGGCTCTGGGAGAGCAGGAGACCCTTGCAGGATGGTGCCCCTTGTAGGATGATGCCCCTCTGAAGGACAGTCCCCCTTTTACAGGGCGAGACCCCTCTTGCAGTTTGGAGCCCTTGGGAGTGAGAGGGGAGAGTCCATTGCGTCTGGAATGTGACTTGGTAAAGGCCCTCGCCTTCATGCTTGTCTGGGGCCGAACGACCAGGTATGGCAAGGAATCCCCAGCCCTGACCAGCCTCCAGACGGGACAGAAGGTAAGATTCCCGGGGTGCTTGTGCCTTCTGGGGCCTCGGGCAAGCAAGACGCCCCAACCTGGAGAGGAGGAGGCCACTATGACTCTGCGGCGTGTGAGCCCCGGGCCTCAGGGAGCCCTGGCGACCAAGCCCTGCCCCCGGCCAGCCTTCTCTCCCCACCTTGCCCCTTAGCTGGTGTCAGGGTGAATGGTCACTGTCCTGCTGCCTGAAACCTGGCACCTTGTATGGAAAACGGGACTTTGAGATGTAGCTGAGGACCTTGAGATTTGGAGATGATTCTAGATTGTCCAGGTGACCCTAAGTGTAACCACAAGGGTCCTTATAAGGGGGAGGCAGAGGGAGACTTGCCTGCACATGGGGGACATCTGACGATGGAAACAGAGGTCGGAGGGGTGCAGCCAGGAGCCAAGGAGTGCCAGCCGCCTCTAGACGCTGGAAGAGACGAGGAACGTTCCTTCCCCAGAGCCTCTGGGGGAATCTGCTCTGCTGACGCTTTGGATTTAGGCCTGTAAGACCCATTTCAGACATCTAACCTCCAGAACTGCAGTAAGCAGTCTGTGTTGTTTTAAGCCAATAAGTTTGTGGTAGTTTGTTACAGCAGCCAGAGGGAATTAACACAAAACACAACGTATTTTTCCGCCATTCCTCATGTGGTTTCTTGTTCCTAGGGCAGGCTTCCTCTGATGAACTCTTACACATCTCCCAAAGCCCCACTCAAATATCACCTCCTCGGCCAGGCTTTCTGTGTGGGACTGCGGCTGTTTCCTCGACGAGCACACCTCGTGCGGATCGTGTTTCGTGGTGCTGTGGCCGGCTTTGTAAACGAGTGGCGGCCTCTGCATGCACATCCACGCCCAGGAGAAGAAGGGCGAGAAAGCTGGTACTCGCGTCTTCCAGCCTCCCTGGAACAGGCCTGCTGCTCAGTGAACGGTGTGAGTGTTGAACGGACCCAGGCTGAAGTGATGGATCAAAAGCACACGCCCCTCCAAGCGGAGGCTCCCTGAGCGGGCCTGCTCTTGGTAATAAACGTTTACAAGGGACAGATTTATGGGGACTTGGGGAAGATTTATCAATGAGCCGATGGTCGGCGCAGACCAGAGTCCTCCATGGAGCACCGTGCGGGAAATGCAGCGGCGCTCTGCGGGGTCAGGGGAAGGTCTGACGGGGGCAGTTTGGGGGACAGGACCAGAGGGAGGTGGCAGGTGGGAGGGCCAGCGGGCAGAGGCTGATGCAGACCCACAGGGCGCAGGGCTCCTGGCCCTTTGCTGGCGTGATGCAGACCCAGACCTGGTTCCAAGCTCTACACAGGGTGGGTCTGGAGGGTTCCCGGGATCCTGTGGGCTTTGCCGAGGGTGCTTCTAATGTGACAAGTCCCACCTGCAGAGGCTGGGATGGCCGCCCCAGATGTCCACGTGGGGCAGGGCGGGTTCTGCTGCCCGGGGTGTCCGTGGGGGGAGGGTGGGCTCTATATGTGCTGCCCTGACATGATTCTGCCCCGATCCAGGCTTCAAAGTGGAGATGCTTCAGAGTCAGAGACAAATGCCTCCTCAGCCCCGCACGGCACCCACTCTGCGCGCACACGGAAGCCACGGCGGCTGCGGCAGGCAAGGCTGCCCGGGCGAAAGCCCTGTGCATTCACGCTGGAGTCGCACCCTCGCCGGTGGGGGCCCCGCTCACACTCCGGACGCAGCCTGGCGGCGTGGGGTCCCTGGGCAGGAGCGGGGGCTGGATGAGCCCAGGATGAGGGAATCCAGGCCCAGCGAGCCCCAGGATCCGCCCAGGGCCCCCCGAGGGTCAGCCACAGCGGCGGACTGTCTGCCCCAGAGGGCTCCCACTGCCTCGCTCGGGAGGATGGATGCTTCACGGACCTAAATCACCTGACCGCGTCCGCGGGCCTTCCTGAGCACCGCTCCCTCCCGCCTGCTTCAGGGGAAACCAGAGAGCGTCATAGATTTTTTTTACCCTGAGGTTTTCTAAATCAGGAGACCCGGCCAGAGGGCCCCTGGGGGGTTGGGGGGTGAGCAAAGAACGGTTTTATTACAGCAGTTTACAGTGAAAAGGGTCTCAAGACTCTTACTGCCTACCTGGTGGGAGCATCTTAGCAGAGACTGGGAGTCAGAATCCTGCTCCTGAGGCCACCTGAGACCTGAAGGTGTATGTTCTGGTGTCTGGAGGGGGGGCATGCAGAATGGGGGTGCTCAGTAAACCCCAGAACCCCAGCCTTGCCTCTCACAGCACAGGTGGGAGGTCACCCATTAGCCCCACATGCCATCTCGGGAAATGTGGTGCAGCCGTGTGTTCCCGTGGGTCATCCCACGTGGCCGCCAAGGTTGGCATTAACGCTTCCAAACCCCAGTGTCTCCCTGGCCCCAGGATCTGAAGTCCCGCCCTGCCTCAGGCATTGCTGGGGCTGTCGTGACATTAACGCTCTCTCTCCAGCCTCACCGCCCGGGGTCCCTCCCAAGCACTGGTTCGCACATCCTGGCCAGAACCATCTTCCCCAGACCAGCCGGCGTGCGGGCAGCCTTCCTGCCTCTCCCTGACCTCCCCCAGGTCCCACACTGTCCTCTCTCCTCCAGTGGGTCAGGACGGGTGGGCCAGGGAGGCCAGAACTCAAACCCCAGCTTCTCCATTTACCCACTGGCTAGATGGGCGGGGCAGACCCTGGACCACTCCGGCCTTGCTCATTCGTTCACTCACATACACAAAGACGCACAGTCAGTCAGCAATCGTTTATTGCATGGCTGCATGCCGCAGACACTGTGCTCCACCTGGGCCTGTGAACAAGCCAGCATGACCCTGCCCTTGTGAGCCTGTTCAGGCCCATTTTCCTAGCTCCGCACCAAATAGAGCCTTTTCCCAAAGTAAGCAGATAGAACTCACGTGTTATAAAATTCACCCATTTAAAAATGTGAGCAATTCAATGATTTTTAGTATATTCACAGAGTAATCCAGCCATCACCACAGGCAGTTTTAGGACACTTTAATCACCTCCCCAAGAAACCACACACCCCAGCTCCTGCCCCAGCCCTGGGCCGCCCCAGACCACTTCCTGCGTCTGTGAATTTGCCTGTTCAGCGCATGTCGTATACATGGAGTCATGCAATCCCTGGCCTTTGTGACTGGCTTCTTTGACTTGGCATCCTGTTTTCAGGACTCATCCACGTTGCAGCGTGTCTCAGAATTTCGTCCCTCTCGATGGCCAAATACTATTCCACTGTGTGGCTAAACCACATCCTTCACCCTCTGTTCATCCACTCATCTGTTGACGAGCACTTCCTGGCTATTACAAGCAACGTTGCTGTGAACAGTCACGCCCCGTACTTTGTACATGAATATGCCTGCAGTCCTCTGGGTGTATCCCTAGGTGTGGAATGGCTGGGAACAGGATTTGAGTAAATGTAGCTTCATAAAATGTTCTGGTATCTAGTGGGCAAGCCCCCGTCCCTGCGTTATTGTGGAATGTCTTGGCTCTTCTTGGCTGTTTGCTTTCCATAAACATTTAGGATCAGCTGATTTATTAAGACTCACACACAGAGAAATGTGGTTGGAACTGTGCTGAGTCTACAGGTTGATCCAGGGAGAACTGACGCCCTTTAATCCGCGAGGCTTTGTCTCCCTGAATATGGCATATTCCTCCATTTACCAGGTCTCCTCAATTATGGTCAGTGATGCTAAGTAACTTTCTCCCTGGAGAGCTTTCTGTCCTTTTTTGGATTTATTGCTAGGTGTTCTATAATCACTGTTATTTTAAAATTAGATTTTCTAACTGCTGCTTAAAATTATGTATTTAAAAATAGACTGATTGAGTATTTAGAAACCTTGTCAATCTCTTATTAACTCTGATAACTTATCTATAGATTAATTTGGGTTTCTGGAGAGAACAACCATGGCATACGAAAATAGTGACCACTTGGCCCCTTTCCCCCGAATCGGCCTGCTCTTCCTTTCTGCCTCCTCGCCATGCCACCTGGGCCTCCTGGCCGTGCTGGCTTCAGGTGGAGACTCCTGCCTGATTCCCGATGTGCAGGAGAAAATTAATTTTTTAATTACATTCTTTTTAGTGGAGGTACCGGGCATTGAACCCAGGACCTCGTGCATGCTAAGCACGTGCTCTACCCCTGAGCCGCACCCTCCCCTGAGCAGGGTGTTTAATAGCCCCTTTCAAGCAGGCTGTTTGCGCAGGTTTGGTAGGTGCTCAGTACTGGCTAAGGCCATCCTCCAGTCTTAGTTTGCCAAGCTGGTTTTTAAGTGCTGAAAGTGTACTTAAAACTCTTGATGCATAGAGTCTTATCTATCTCTCCACTACAACCTATGAAGTGGGTCCTACTCTATTTATACAGAGAGGGGGAGTAACTTGCCAAACGTCACACAGCCGGATGTGGCAGCTGGACTCGGTCCAGGGCCCAAGGTCTCCATCACCACCCTGCTCTGCCTTTCAACAGCAAAAATAAAACAGCTTAAAAACCTAAGGTAGTCTAAATAGCAACAAAATCCAAAATATGGTTCTTCAGCCCCAGGCCATTTCCGAGGAGAGTTGTAACACATCTTCAATCAGCAGACAGTCTCTACCTTATTCAAACTTTCTGAGAAGAACAATTAAAGCGACTGCCTTTTTCGAGGAGACGGTGTACCTGACATCAGACCTGCCAACAGTCTGTACAAGAGAGACAAATGCTGGCCACGTCTATGCACGCATTTGTAAAATCTTAAGTGAAGAATTAGCAAATTCATTCCAGCAGATTATAAAAAAAAAGTCTATCATGAAAAAGCAAGGTTTATCCTGGAAATATAAAGTGGTTTCTGCAAAAATTAGATCCGCACCTTCCATAAAGCTTCTAGACGGATCGGAAACCTTAATGCAAAAAACAAGGATGTTAGAAGAAAAGGCTCAAGATGAGCTCAGAGTCCCAGGGCAGGAAAATTCCGAGTCAAGAGACAGAGATGATCACCCGCAAGGAAAGAGGGGTCGGTTTGATCACATCAGTTTTAATGGGCTGTAGGATAAAAGACACAAAAATGAAGGTAAACACGGAGCAACAGACGAAAACGCCTGTGGTCTGTGCCGCACGGAAGGTTACCACCCGGGGTGTGTACATCGCGGCCCTGGCTCAGTGAGGAAGGGCAGGCGACCCATAGAAAATGGACAAAAGACACAAAGAGAAGGGGAACGTGACTCTCCAATGAGCGGATAAACAGACAGACAGGTGTTCGGGTATCAGTTAGGTAGACGGCGGCGGCGAGCGAAGGAGCAGCCTCCAGCACTTCCCTCATAGGGATGCTCCTCCTTGAGGCCGTGACACGTGCACTGGGGCGGGGCAGGAGGGGTGGGCCTTGCTGGTCATGGCCACAAACTCTGGAATAGCCGACAGCCCACCATGTGGGATGGATGAATAAAATGGGGGTGTATTCATATGCTGAAATATGACTGCAGTAAAAGCAAAGTCTTAACATTTTACATGCACTTTAAGATACACAAGGCAAGACGACCCATTGTTTGCAAACGCCTGTCTCTGGGGACTGGACTGTGAGGCTGCAGCTGGAGAAACCACATTCCAAACAGTGGGGGAGCAGAATGGGCAGGAGACCCGCAAACTTCATCTTTGGCTTTTATTTCCCTTATTTCCATAAATCTAAATAAAAATGATGAGATGTGGACATTTGTGGATTCTGAGAGTTGGAAACATGGGTGGAATTTTTCTTCTATGTTTTTTTGTGTTTCTAAAATGTTTCGAAAGAGACACAGAGGACAAAGGACGTGCAGGACCAGAGCAGAGGTGGGGAGAGGGGAAGGGTCTTCCCTCGCCCTCCTGCAGGCATGACTCACCCAGGCTGCCCGCCGGCGGCTCCGCGCGGTTCCTGGGTATTGATCGGAGACTCACTCTCTGGCCACAAGCTCCCCTGGTGTTGTCTGCAGCAGGAACTGGGATCACAAGGACGGCCACACCTGGTGTAAGCCGGGCAGCGTGTGCAGAGAACAGGCTGGAAGAGGGTCGGGCCCGGAGCTGGAGTGCCTGCTCTCAGACTTGCTGGGCGGCCTTGAGCAGGTCACACCTTCCTCCCCAACATGTTGAAGCAGGGGTCCTGGCTGACCTCTAAGTCCGACTCTGAGCCCCCTGGGTGTCCGCATCACCACATCACTGCATGCATCGTTCCCTGAGAAGCCGAGGAGAACCTGCTGAGAAGGGAGCATATGCATGGGGTCTTGAGGGATGAGTAGGAGTTTACTAACTTGAGGCAAGAAGGGCCCTGCTATCTCAGGGAATAGCATAGATGAAGGTGCAGAGGCATGAAAGGCCTGGCAAGCCCAGGAGCTGAGTCGGTTTCACCCTTCTTTGACGTGCCCATCACCACCTACCCCCGACTCTAGCACTGGGACCCCCAGAGGGCACAGGCTCGCACCTGCCAGGAGACCGGCCCTGAAGAGGTGGAGAGCCGTTTTGGAGGGTGCCGCCTCTTCCAGACCCCACGTGGGCTTCCCTCTGGCTTCCGACATGAAAAAATAAAGAAGTAATCCACTTAACTGAGATATACAGCTGCTGCCCATGGTGGCACAGCACACGCTGCCTTTCCCCTCCATTACCGTCCTGGACCAAATCAATATCAAAACAACCGAAGTCTAGACGCATAAATGTCAAACTATTTAACAAGAAGCAGTTAGCGCAGGAAAAAAACACTTAAATGGCAATTGAGGGGTCTGATGGGCCTTACAGTAGCTTACGAAGATTTATGGGAGAGAAAGACAGTTTAACTGAGCCTGGAGCCCAGCCCCTCCGCTCCGCACGGAGGCCGGGGCTCCGTCTTGCCTGTCGGGCTGCCGAGCGGGGCTGCCTCGTCTGAGGGCGGGGAGCCCTTCTTCCCCTAGTTCAAGTCCGCCCAGCGTCAGGTTGTGTTCATGTTAATAATGACACAACGTGACCTCCCTAACATGATGCGGCAGCCCTGTAACCGCGGCCTGCTTTCCAGGTACCCAGGTTCCCACCAGTCACCTGTCTAAATACAGCAACAGCGACAGCCGGTCGTGTGACCGGCATATTCTAGGCACACGCATTGCTGCCTGTGATCACAGCCACCGGCGAGGGGGGGACGTTGGCCTTTGGGAGCAAGGGGAGGATGTGGAGGTGGGGCTTCGCTCACGGTCCCTGCTGGGTGTGTGCCTGATCCCCTCTCCCCTGGAGCCTTTGTGCGGCCCGCCCCCGCCATGCTGCCACACTCACACAAAGCCCACTGCTGGCTTGGAGTGGGTGGTCTGCACGGGTCCCCAGGGAAGAGGGAGATGACCTCCCGTGAGGCCCCATCTCAAGTGCCCTTCAACTGCCCATTTGCTGGTTAGTGGAATCGATGGCGGCTTCTTAATTGTTGGTAGTGACTTCAGGCCCATCCAATCATGGCCGCACTTAACGAGGGTCCGTAAATCACTTTAAGTACTCGGAGGGCCAACAAGAATATGATTGGAGAATGACTCAGACAGCCGTAGACTGCACCACACACCCACCTCACTCCCCTGGCAGCTCCTATGGGCAGATCAATGCCTTCAGACAGAGAGACCTCACCATAGGCAACAGACATCGTTTCCAGGGTGTATCAGTAAATTTCACGGTTATGACCCAGAGTCTTTGTCCAATGAGCCACGGCAGAGGTTGGCAGTTCAGATAAGACCCTCCTACTGCGACCACCGTGCTGATTCTCAAGGCGGGCATAACCCTGATCCACTTCTCATGGCTTCTGTCACCTCCGACTGCAGTGGAAGCAGCAGCCTGGGTGCGCCTTGGCCACCCTTGTGACTTTGCAGGCTCTGCCTGTCCCTTCCCTGGATGAGGGGCCCTCAGGGGTGGGCACAGCGCCAGTCCCAGTGCCCAGTAGACAGTATATACTCAGTGATGCTTTCTGTTTAGTGAGTAAGTGGCTTTTTCTTTTTTTTGGAAATAAAGGACCCCCCCCCACCTCTGGCAATGTAACAATCTAGACATCTGGAGACATCGTCCAGGTTCAAAACAATGCTGGATGCAATAAATATGCACTACATACACATCTTGTACGTTTCACATAACACCTTTTGAGATGCATATTTGAGCTAGCGAAAAAGTAAGGGGACCCCTCACTGGCTAGAAACGATGAGAGCCGTGAACTCAGGACTGTGAGCCCGCACAAGGGCGAGGCTTGTCTGAGAGACCTCTGTGCATCTCAGGTGTCTTAGAGACAAGCTTCCAAGGGCCCCCATGGGACTGGGGGATGAGGAGCAGACCCAGGGCCCAAACAGGGTTGCAAGTTGGAACAGAGACCCCTTCTTAAGCCAGCACTTCTGAAATGGGCAAGAAAGACACAACCTCACAGAGGGAGATGGTGAGTTCTGAGTCGAACAGAGAAAACTCCCTGAGACCTCCTCCCCACCTGAAGTCTGAAGTCACACTGCTGTGCGTCCCCTCTGCCGAAAAAAGGAAGGTGGGAGTGAGGCTTAAAGTGGTCCTAGGATCCCCGAGACTCCAGGTGTCAGGCGGGGAAAGCACAAATCTGCCCACAGGCTGCATCCACCCCAGGCCTTGGACATTTTCTGCACGGTACGTTACAAGTGGTATAAAATAACAGCTCGAGATTTGCAGGTACTAACTACTATCTATAAAATAGATACAAAGCAAGTTTGTTCCTTACAGCACAGGGAACGACACTCAGCATCTTGTGTAACCTATAACGAGAAAGAACATGAGAACGAGCATATGCATGTGTGGTCTGACCGAAACATGATGCTGTGCACAGAAATTGACACAACACTGTAAACTGACTATACTTCAATAATAAAAAATTTTTTAATAACAATGAGAAAATAATACCTGAGGAAAAGTCACAACATTTAAAATTTGCAGAATTAGATGCACAGAGTCTGCAACGGGGGAACCATCAAAGAATACGTTTTCTATATTTAAAGAATGAGAAGTCGGTGTTGAAAGTTTGACCAAGGAGAAGAGGCCATCGAGGGTGCGGAAAGGCTGCCGCGACGACAGCAGGGTGGTGCTGGTGCGCGAACAGACAGCACGGGCGTCCCTCGGAGACGCCACAGCTCCAGCCCAGCCCCCACGGCCGAACACCACGTTTGGCTTCCCAGCGCACGTAGGAGGTATGTTTACACTATGATGTGGTCTATGAAGTCTGCAATAGCATTACGTCTGGAAAAATAATGCACGTACCTTGTTTTAAAAATACTTTATTGCTAAAACATGCTGTCACCTGAGCCTTCAACAAGTCATCTTTTTGCAATCGCAGCAGCAAAGTTCATTGATCACAGATCACCACAACAGACAGAGTAATAATGGAGAAGCTTGAAACATTGTGACAATTTCCCAAATGTGACCAAGAGACATGAAGTGAGCAAATGCTGTTGGAGAAATGGCGCTGGCAGACGCATTCAGGGCAGGGTGGCCGCAATCCTTCAATTTGCCAAAAATGCAGCATCTGCAAAGCGCAACAAAGCACGCACAGTGAAACAAGGTGTGGCTGCAGATAACTACGCGGAGCACTGAGACACAGACCCGGGGCACGAAGAAAACTTGACTTCCATCTCTGTGCTGGTGGGATACAGCTTTGTGAAGCAGTTGAAGATGCACTTAGCCTGTGTCCTGGCAACTCCACTGTTCTGTAGATATGTTGTCCGAATCAATCAGAAGGAGCTAGAAATGCAGATTCTCAGCCCTGCCCCAGCCCTGCTGCATCAGAAACTGTGGAGGTGGGGCCCGGCAGTCTGTTTGAACAAGCCGCCTGGGGTCATCCTGCTGCACACTAAGTTTAGCGCAGACCTTAGAGAAACCCCAGCCCCTGCTCATCAGAGACACGTGGGGCCAGAGAAGCCGTGGGGAGCAGAGCTGCTGAGTGCTGGGCACGGGCTGATCTGGGCAGGGGAGAGCACACTCTCCTCACTTCTGCCTACCTCCCTGCTGCTGCTTCTCAGACAGCTTTGCCAGCTGCTCCTCCTCTATGCAATCTGCTGACGTTGGAGCGCCCGACGTCTACCTTGTAGGTGCTGGGGATTCATCCCTGGAAAACAACACAAACAAAAATCTCTGCTCACCACAGAGCTTACAGTATAGTGGAGAGAACAACTCCTGTAGCATAACAGAAGTATTTACAGCTCAGAGGAGCGGAGCTGGGGGTTCTCATTTTAAACACCATGGCCAGAGCATGCCTCACTGAGAAGGGATGTTTGAGCATGAACTTGAAGGGGTACACTCAGCAGCTGTTTGGAGAGGAGTGTTCTGAATGGAGATGGCAGACAGTGCAAAGGCCCTGGGGTGAGCTGTGCCTGGCTGCTCCTGGAACAGCGAGAATGTCTGAGTGGCTGGTTCAGAGTAGGTGACAGGGACCAGATGGGGATAACTTTTTAAGCTTTGGCTTTTACTCTGAGTGAGATGAGGGGTCAGTGGAGGGATTTTGGAGCAGAGAAAAGAAATGAGGTGAAAAAAAAAAGTCATGCTGGCTGCTGTTTCAAGTACAGTCTCTAGGGGGCAGTAATAAAGCAGGGAGACCAGTGAGGAGACTGGAACCACTGGGCTGAGATGACCAGGGCTTAGTCAGGGAGGAACGGGGCAGGGGGTCCCCGATTCTGGGTATGTTTTGAAGGCTGAGCCAGCAGGACATACTGGTAGCTTGGATGTGGGATGGGAGCACAGTGCAGACTTCCAGGGTGACCTGGGGTTCATGTCCCCTCTTAACTGTGAGGCTGCGGGTTTAACAGGAAAGGGCCAGGAGCTCACTTCTGAGTAGGCTGGCAGTGTCTATTGCCACCAGGGGAGAGGCCCGGGGGCAGCTGGACTCGTGGGTCGGAGTTCAGGGCCAGGCTGGGGATGTGAACGTGGGGCCTTGGCTGTAGTTGGATGAGTCCACCTGGAAAGCTCATGACCAGAGCCAAGGGCGGGGCACTTGGCCTCCAGAGCTAGGAGGTCGTGGAGAGATGGTGGAGCCAGCAGGAGACGAGGCTGGAGGAAGATAAGAGCCCTGGAGAGCATGTAAGGAAGGTGTTTCCTAGAGGACAGGTCACATGGACATCTGTGCCACGAGTGGCCAGTCACATGGGCACAAAGGCGGCTACTGGGCTGCAACTCGGAGGCCCATGGGGGCCTTGTCTGGGGCAGCTGGGGAGTGGCTGGTGGGGCCAGCTGCAGGAGGAGATGAGAGGGTTGACTCCGGCACCTCTCCTGATGCAGCTGCTGGAAAGAGGAGTGGAAACGGGCAGGAGCCAGGGGCTGCAGGTGTGGGGAGAGAGCAGCTCCGCTGCATCCCATGGGAGACTCAGCGTGACCCGGGGGACTTTCCCTGGGGGTACCTGGGACACCCTGATGGCCAGGCATCTTGGCACGTCTGTACTGCTGACCTACTGCAAGACATAGGACAGTTCTGCAGCCTTGCAGCCATAGTCACCCTCCCAAAAGGCACAGCCCCTCCAGGCAGCCCCACCCCCACCCTCCAGGGTATGCCCAGTGCTCTGAGGGCAGAGAGCAGTGACCGAGGGGGCCCGGGGCTGCAAGTCCATGCCTCCTGGCCTCTCCCTCACTCTCTGCCCACTGGTCACACCGGCCTGAGTCCTCCAACTCATCGCACTCTCTCTTGCCTCCTGGCCTTCACACTTGCTGTTCCTTCTGCCTGGGTTGCCCTTCCCGCTGCACTCCACCCAGCTCTTTCCTCCTCGTCTGTCAGATCCCTGCTAGCTCATCCCAGTACCGTGGACTGGCTGCAGCAGGAAAGAGTTCACGTTCCGAGAAGCTGGTTCTGTGATTACTCGCCAGGCCCCCAAGGGCAGGACCTCCCTGGTTGTCCTTCTTGCTGGTGACCGTCGCCTTTCTCAGCACCTGACCCACACAGCTCGCAGTCTGCCGGGGGGGCGGGCGGATTTGCATCACTTCCCTAGAAGCAGAGCCCGAGTCGGGGATTCTCTGCAAGTGGCTCACTGAGGGTGTGCTCTCAGGAGAACCTGGAGGATGGCGTCATGTCCCTTGAGGCTGCAGGGCTGGTTGATGTCTCACTGGCCACAGGCTGCCTGGCGAAGAGGGTGGACTCAGACCTGGCATCGTCGGGTCCGGGGGTCAGGCTGGCTGAGGGCAGTTCTCCGGAGAGGACGGTGGCCGGGAGCCATGTGCACTAACATCCCCAACAGCTGGGGGGCCGGGCAGGGGAGGAGGGGGGTGGGTGCATCACCAGGTGGAGGGGATCGGGGTGGGGCCCCTGGAGCCACAGCATCAGGACCACCTGGACTTGCTGGCCAGGCAGATCCTCTGGCCCCAGACCTGCCCCATCAGACATGCCGGGACCGGGGCCCAGCTGCCTGTTTCATGAGTTCTCAGGTTTGTGAACCGAACCCTGAGGGGCCGCACGGGATGCCCATACACTCTGCCTCTGTCATTTCACGGATGCGTGGTGGTCTCCCCGCGGGAGCACGGTACCTAATGGCTCTGCACACTCCTGTCCCCGCAGATGAGGGTCTGCTTGGATGCAGAGAGAGGACACATTTTGCAATCATTGGAGAAAAAAAAGGGGTCACTTACAGGGTCGATGAAGAAATGACCACAAACGTAAAACAGCAGACTGACTCTCCTACGGTTCCGGAGGCAGGGCCAGGCTCTCTCAGAGCCTCCAGGGGAGCATGCTTCCTGGTCCCTTCCACTCCTGGTGGCCCAGGCGCCCCGGGCACGTGGCCGCAGCATGCTGCTCTCTGCTCCATCTTCGCGTGGCCTCTCTTCTTCTGTGTGTTTTCTCCTCTTCCTGAAAGGATACTTGTCCTTGGATTTAAGACCCATTGGGAACCGGGATGATTTCATGTCAAAATCTTTACCTTAATTAAATCCGCAAAAGACCTCACTTCCAAATAAAACCACATTCTGAGCTTCCAAGTGGCCCTAGATTTTGGAAGACACCACTCACCGGCTGCACTGCCTGTTTTTGCTGAAGTATTGACCTCGTTAACATCCGTCAGGGTCTGTCTGTCCCTCTGCCCCGAGAGCCCTTGAAGCAGGAGCTGTTTTTGACTGGTGGCTGCAGCCCTGCCACCGTCAAGGAGCCCATTACCTGCTAGGATCTTAGTAGAGAGGACGCTGGGGGAGCCCGGAGAGAGAAAGACTTCTGGAGTCAAACAGGCCTGAGTCTGAGCCCTACTCCGCCCTGTCCCCGGACCTGGGCGTGCTGGTGGCCTCGCTGAGCCTCACTGGTTTTCTGTCCAAAGGCATTAACAGCACCTGCTCTCAGGGTTTGTTGTGAGTTTGGAAATAAAGGAAATCCGCAGGCGCAGGCTGCGGCCTCAGATGGCAGCTGTCCTGTAAATCACACGTGTCTGGATTGACCCCCCCCCCCCAGGGAGGGGCAGAACCTTGGGGCCCTGGAAGCCTGAACAGGAAAGGACAGCACATGCCACCCAGCCCATCCCTGGTGGACAGAGGAGTCACAGGGCTCCCACCAAACCCCCAGAGGGAAGCGGGTGCTACCTGTTGGCGAGGGGCAGAGACCGCGTCCTGTCTGTGGCCGACACTCTCAGAAGAAAGGGAGGCGGAGACCTTGTGTAAAACAGCACGGTTCCAGGAACAACCTGTCAGAGATTGATCTGAGGGCAACGCTAGGAAGTTAGCTGCCCTCCCCCTGCCCCCAATCTGCCCCTACCTGGGCCGTTCCCGCCCTGCTCAGAGCTCTTCTGGTTATCGGCATCACCCTTCTCATCAGAAGGAAAAGATGTCTGCCTAAATTTAGAAGCTTTTCTGGGAAGAGAAGGCGCAGTGTGACAGTCAGGGGACGAGAAAGGGAACACAGCCCAGGGTGTTCACTGACACTGACACTCAGACAGGGTCCTGCGGCCCATGCGGAGGCCAAGGGAGGGCAGGCGCTGTCTCTGCCAGACCCTCCTGTGGTGTGGGCCCCGTGCGGGTGAAGCACCCAGCCCACAAACTTGTGTCTTCCTTGGTGCCGAGGCAAAGTGGTGTGACGGTGCCCACTGTGTAATTGAATAACCCCACCAGAAAGGGGGGCTGTGCCTGGGGTCTCAGACTGGGTGAGAGACGGAGGTTGACCCCATCCCCTCTTGGCTCAAGCCCATTTTAGGCTTCTCTTCTCTCCCTGAAACAGAAGGTTTGTTTACCCTGGTGACCATCTCAGAGCCAAGGGTCAAGGCCCCTGGCTTTCGGCCTTGGTCTGCCTCTGCAGATGGGTGGTCAGAACAAGAGAGAGACAAACCAGTGAGGGCGTGGGAGTGCCCACCTCCCAGACCCACCAGTGAACCTTTGGCGACATGAGGCAACTACATAAGGTCAGGTCTGAGATCAGGTCTCCTGCCCCCAGACCAGTGTCCTCTTGGTGGAGAAGCCCCTGCCTGGAGCTAGGTCTGGTCCTGCTGGCCCGGTCCTCAGTCACCAGGTGAGTATAATGCCCCTCTTACCCATTAAGTGCCTCCCGTTTCATTTTCCCCACCCCAGCAGCTGGAGGGGTTGGCACTTGCCCGTTGAGTCCACGTCCTCCAAGGGAAGGGTGTACCACCGTCTGAACCTCCTGGGGCCCTGGTAGACCGGGCCCTCCCCATCTGAGCAGATGGAAGAGGCCAGGGTGGCCCTGCTGGGAGCTGTCCCTGGTGCTGACCTCAGGCGAGGCTGCTCCTCAACCAACCAGACTCCCCTTCCCCAAAAGTTGACCCAATCTCTGTGCTAACCCAGTCCTTTCAGCATTTCCAGGCCCCTTGCCTCATCCAACTGCCATTTATAACTGTTATTTCATTGTCCAACACTCACCAAGACCCACTGTTGCCAGGTACCACGTTACATAGAAAATAAATAGATTAGATTTGTCCCCGCCTCCGTGGATCTCAGGATCTCATGGGGGAGAAAAGCAGGTATGTAAACAGATGTCCTATAAGGCAGAGGGGTCCAGAGCACTGAGAGGGTACAAAGGAAGCGACATACCCCGTATCTTGACCCCGGTCACTCTTCCACTCAAAAATACTGCCAGACACCTACTGCACACCAGTCTGGTTCCACCAGAGGCTGCTGAAGAATGGGTAAACAAAATGTGACCTTTTCATACAGCAGAATAATATTCAACCCCCCAAACGAAGGAAATTCTGACACATGAGCCAACATGGATGAACCTTGAGGGCAACAGGCCAAGTGAAACAAGACAATCACAAAAGGCAAATATATGATTCCACTTACACGAGTTACCCAGAGCAGTCCTATTTATAGAGAAAGTAGAATGATGGCAGCAGAGGCAGAGGGGAGAAGGGAATAAGCAATAAGTGTTTAGCGAGGGCAGAGTTTCTGTTTGGAAAAGATGATGGAAAAGTTCTGGAGATGGCTAGTGGTAACACCATGCAACAAATGTGGATGTGCTTAATGCTGCTGAAATGTACACTTAAAAATGGTTAAAATGGCAAATTTTATACTACATATATTTATCACAATAAAAAAGACATTAAAAAAGACTCAGAAGTCAAAGAGATGAGGCCACCACTGATCAAACATGCAAAATTTGAACTTCACTAAATGCGATGTAGTTAACAGCAGTGATCTGAGATGCTTTAAGTATATTTAAATTCATGCGTTCTTAATGATTTAAAAAAGCAAAACCCCCAGTTGGCCACTAGTGGAGGACACCACTCTGAACACTTGTGTACAGGTCTTTGTGTGAACATATGATTTTATTATTCATGTGTAAGTAAACAGGAGTGGAGTTGCTGGGTCACATGGAAAATGTCCATTTTACTTTATGAGAAACTGCCAGCCTGGCTTCAGAGCGGCCACACCACTTGCAATCATTCCAGCAGAGTAGAGCTTCGTGTGTTCCGTGTCCTCACCAACACTTGGTGTTGTTATATTTTTAGTTTCAGCCATGTTTGTGGGAGTGTGATGGTATTTCGTTGTGTTTTAATTTGCACTTTCCTAAAGGTCAGTGATGTTGAGCTTCTTTTCATGTGCTTATTGGACATTAATATATTTCCTTTTTGTTTGTTTAATTTGTGGGCTTTTAAAAAATTGAAGTATTGTTACCCTACCACACTATGTTAATTCCAGGTGCACAGTATAGTGATTCAGTATTTCTATACGTTACAAATCGCCTATACAACAATCACCACAGTAAGTCTAGTCACCACATAGAGTTGTTACATAGTTACTGACTGTATTTTCTGTGCTGTACGTTACATCCCCGTGATGTTTATTTTGCAGCTGGAAGTTTGCACCTGTTAACCTCCCTCACCTATTTCGGTCATCTTCCCACCCCTCTCCCCTCTGGCAACCACCTGTTTATTCTCTGTATCTGAGTCTGTTTCTGTTTTGTTATGTTTGTTCATTTGTTTTATTTTGTTTTTTATTTTAGATTCCACATACAAGTAAAATCATGTCGTATTTATCCTTCTCTGTCTGACAATTCACTTAACATAATACCCTCCAGCTCCATTCATATTGCTGAAAAAATTATTTTTATGGATGTGTAATATTCCATTGTGTGTGTGTGTGTGTGTGTGTGTGTGTGTGTGTGTGTACACATCTATATCATATCTTCCTTATCCATTCACCTATTGATGGGCACTTAGATTTCTTTCATATCTTGGCTATTGTAAATAATGCTGCAATGAACATAGGATGCTCATGTCTTTGTGAATTAGTGCTTTTGATTTCTTCAGAAAAGCACTAAGATGTGGAATTGCTGGATCCTATGGTAGTTCTATTTTTAATTTTTTGAGGAACCTCCATACTGTTTTCCATAGCAGATACATGAATTTACATTGCTACCAACAGTGCAGAGGGCTCCCTTTCCTCCACATCCTTGCCAAGTTATTTGTGGTCTTTTTGATCATAGCTGTTCTGACAGGTGTGAGGTGGTATCTCATTGTTGTTTTATTTGCATTTTCCTGGTGATTAGTGATGTTGAGCATCTTTTTATGTACCTGTTGGCATCTGTATGTGTTCCATGGACATACAATATCTATTCAGGTCCTCTGTCCATTTCTTAACTGGGTTTTTTGGGTTTTTTTGGTGTATAAGTTCTTTGTATCTTTTAAATATTAACCCCTAGTTGATATATTGTTTGCAAATATCTTCTCCCATTCAGTAAGCAGCCTTTTCACTTTGTTGATAGTTTCTTTCGCTGAAAAAAGCCTTTATAGTTTGATGTAGTCCCATCTGTTTATTTTTGCCTTTGTTGTCTTTGCCTGAAGAGACATATTCAAAAAAATATTGCTAAGACCAACGTCAAAGAACATAATGTCTATGTTTTCTTCTAGGAGTTTTATGGATTCAGGCTTTACATTTAAGTCTCCAATCCATTTTGAGTTTATTTTTGTATACGGTGTGAGAAAATCGTCCAGTTTGATTCCTTTGCATGTAGTCGTACAGTTTTTCCAAAACCATTTCCTGAAGAGGTTGCCTTTCCCCACAGTTCACCCTTACTTCCTTTGTTGTAGCTTAGTTAACCATAAAAGCATGAATTTATATATGGGCTATTTATTCTGTTCCATCGATCCAAGTGTCTGGTTTTTTTTTTTTGGTGCTAGTACCATACTGCTTTGATTACTGTAGCTTTGTAGTATAGTTTGAAGTCAAAGTGCTTAATGCCTCCAGCTTCGTTCTTTCCCAAGATTTTTTTTTTTTGGCTATTTAGGGGATTTTTTGTGTGTGTTTGTGTGTGTTTCCATACAAATTTTATAATTATTTATTCTAGTTCTGTGAAAAATGCCATTGGTATTTTGATAGAGATGCACTGAATCAATACATTTCCTTGGGATTTCACCTCATTTCCTGGGCTTCCTTGGACATTTTAACAATATTAATTCTTCCAATCCCTGAGCACCGTGTATCTTTCCATTGGTTTGTGTCATCTTCAATTTCTTTCATCAATGTTTATGATTTTCTGATTACGGGTCTTTTACTTCCTTGGTTAGATTTATTCTTTGGCATTTCTTTTTCTCCTCCTCCTCCTCCTCCTCCTCCTCCTTCTCCTTCTTCTTCTTCCCCTTCTTCCTCCTCCTCCTCCTTCTTCTTCTTTTGATGCAATTGGAAATAGTACTGTTTTTTAAATTTTTCTTTCTAATAGTTCATTCTTAGTGTATAGAAACACAACTGATTTCTGTATATTAATTTTGTATTCTGCAACTTTACTGAATATGTTTATTAATTAGTTCTAGTGGGTTTTGGTGGCATCTTTACAATTGTCTTTATACGGTATCATGTCATCTGATAACAGTGATAGTTTTACTTCTTCCTTTCCAATTTTGATTCTTTTCATTTCTTTTTCTTATCTGATTGCTGTGGCTAGGATTTCCAATACTACATTGAATAAAAGTGGTAAAAGTGGACATTTTTGTCTTGTTCTAGATCGTAGAAGAAAAATTTTAGCTTTTCACCATTGAGTATGACGTTAGCTGTGAGCATCATATTGGCCTTTATTACAATGAGATATGTTTCCTCTATGCCTACTTTGTTAAGAGATTTTGAATGTTGAAATTTGTCAAAAGCTTTTTATGCATCTATTGAGATGATTGTATGATTTTTATTCTTCAGTTTGTTAATGTGATATATCACATGGATTAATTCATGGGTGTTCAACCATCCTGCATCCTTGGGACAAATTCCACTTGATCATGATGTATGATCCTTTTAATGTATTGTTGAATTCAGTTTGCTAATATTTTGTTGAGGATTTTTGTACCCATGTTCATCAGTGATATTTGCCTATAATTTTCTTTTTCTGTGGTGTCTTTGGTTTGGTATCAGGGTATTCTGACTTTATAGAAAGAGTTTGGAGTGCTCCATCCTCTTCAATTTTATGGAATTGTTTGAGAAGAATAGGTATTAGCTCTTTTTAAAATATTTAATAGAATTCACCTGTGAAGCTGTCTGGTCCTAGACTTTCATTTGTTGAGAGTTTTTAAATGACCGATTCAACTTTATTACTGGTAATTAGCCAGTTTATATTTTCTATTTCTTCCTGATCCAGTCCTGGGAGATTGTACATTTCTAGAAATTTGCCCATTTCTTTTAAGCTGCCCATTTTATTGATGTAAATTTGTTCATAGCAATCTCTTATGATCCTTTTTATTTCTGTGGTCTCAATTGTAACCCTTCCTCTTTCATTTCTGATTTATTTATTTAGGTCTTCTTTTTTCTTGATGACACTAGTGAAAGGTTTATCAATTTTGTTTATCTTTTCAAAAAACCAGCTCTTAGTTTCATTGATCTTTTTTATTTTTCTTTTAGTCTCTATTTTATTTATTCCTGCTCTGATCTTCATTATTATTTCTTTCCTTTTACTAACTTTGGGTTTTGATTGTTCTTTTTTTCTAGTTCCTCTAGGTGTAAGGTTAGGTTGTTTATTTGAAATTTTTCAGCTATTATTTCTTCAAATAATTTCTCTGCCCCTTTCTCTCTCTCTCTTCTCCTTCTTGGATTCCTAAGTTAGTAGACATGATGTCCCATAGATCTCTTGAACTATCTTCATTATTTTTTTTCTTTTTTCTATTTAGGTTGAGTGATTTCCACTATTCTGTCTTCCAATGTGTTGAGTCATTCCTCTGTATCATCTAATCTACTGTTGATTCCTTCTAGTGTATTTTTTATTTCAGTTATTTTATCTTTCATCTCTGTTTTGTTCTTCTTTATACTTTCTGACTCTTTGTTAAACTTATCACTATGTTCATCCATTCTTCTCCTCAGTTTGTTGAGCATCTTTATCATCATTACCTTGACCTCTTTATTGGCTAGATTGATTATCTCCACTTTGCTTAATTTTTCTTCTGGGGTTTTATCTTGTTCCTTTGTTTGGAACATATTCCTCTGTCTCCTTTTGCCTAATTTTCTGTTTTTATTTCTACATAGTTGTTAGGTTGGTTACATTTCCTGATCTTGGAGAAGTAGCCTTATGTAGGTGACATCCTATGGGGCCCAGCAGCACGGTCTCCTCTGGTTACCAGAGCTGTATGCTCCAGGGGTACCCCCATGTGGGTTGCATGGACCCTTCTGATGTGGTGGGGATGACTAATGTGGGTGGGCTGGTAGTTGGGTAATTTTCACAGGCAGGATTTTATCACCTACAAATCATTTCCTCATTTGACCTGCACAACACCCTGCCACAGAAAGAAGGCTGGATAGAATTTCTCTGTTCTGTTGTGCAGGTAAAGAGGCTGAAGCACAGAGACATTCAGACACCTGTCCAAGGTCACACAGCTGGTGAGGCAGAGCTAGGATTTGCACCCTGGGCTCTGTTTTTGTGTTCCAGGTCAGCCTCTGCTCTCCATCATGACTCCTTCACCTGCTCAGTGTTTACTCTTCAAGTCGGTCACTCCTCCTCCCTCAACCTGCTGGGCTGTAACTTGGCAAAGCTTGGAATTTGCCCCATCCAAGCATTCCTTTGTTTGTGCACTGAACAAACACTAAGGCCCAACTTCTAGCTGTCCTGGGGATGAAAGCAGATGATGGGTACAGGGCACCTCGCTGGCTTTTGTTTACAGCAGGTCCCCCCAGGTTTCCTGAATCTGTATGATGGGTGTGCTCTGTCTCCAGCAGAGTGGCAGCTGAGTCAGGGCCCCAGGGCTGGCCACTCCAAGGCTCTCTGCTCACCCCCTAACACAGCATTATATAGGGATGTGTGTGTCATCAAGGGACCACCAGGACCAGAGCAATATTGAAGGCAGGATCGTAAGAGGGGCTTAGTGGCAAATGTGTGGCTGTGGAGGACCACAAGGGAGGGTTTAGTGCCAGGGTTTGTAGCAGCTGAGCTGCTACCTCTTCTAGTCCTGATGGGACAAGGGGAGGGAGCAGTTCTTGCAGCACAAGAGAGACGGAGTGGGGAGAGGGAGGAGGAGGGGAGAGGAAAGAGACAGAGGGAGGGAAAGAAAGAGAGAGAAAGGGACAGAGAGCTTCAGTTGCAGACTCCCTAGCTCCTGTGACCTCACAGGGAGGCATCGGGGCCCTGAGGACTCTGCCCTTGCTCTTCCCCCCCCCCGACCCCCTATTGGCTAGGCTCCCTATTGGCCATGTCCCGCTGGAAGACACAGGCCAGTGGATGCGCCCTTCCAGGTCAGCATCCCAGGGCAGAGAGAGGATGAGGAGGAGCCCGTGGGCGCTCTTGTTGCAGTGGCACAAGTGCAAGTCGGGGAGGACACAAGATGCCCTGGAGACTGCATGGTCTGAGGGTCCTTCCACGATGACAAGACTAAGTACACAGACAAGCCTGCCTCATGGGGAACACGAGCCTCCTTCAGGCCAGGGAGCAGCCTGTCCTCAGAGGTGTGCAGCAGGAGCTAGAAGGGCCACTCAGAGTCAGGAGTGGCTGGAGGGGATCCATCCCTGGACAGAGGGTGGACCTCCGGACAGGCCCATGGACAGGCCCTGCTGTGGGTACTGGGCAGGGAGGCGGGCACTTTACTGTTCAGAGCATCCTCCCCTCCTCTGCTGGAGGGCTAGACTCCGTTGTAGGAATGAAGTGCCCGGTGGCTGTTAATCAATGGTCAATGTCTGTGATCCCCACGCGGGGCTGGAACAGGGGGCGTGAGGAAAGGCATGTGGCCGAGGCCGCCTGGGATCTGAAAAATAGCCCCCTTCGGCCTCCGCGGGGAAGCGTTCTCCCACAAACACTCTTGAGAGTTTGGGGGCCCGGACATTTGCAAAACATTTCAAGACATCTGAAGAGCTACAGAGACACGTGGCTTTGCTTAGGCCCTGACCGAGCCGTCTTTCTTGTGGGATTCGGCCCGCTCTATCTCGGAGCCCAAGGAGCCAGGAGGGGAAAATGAAAAACAAAGTTTTAAAGAATTATCGCAGCTTCGTTCCTTCCTTGCCGCCTCTCTTTCCCTTTCAAGTTGACAGAAGAGAGCTTCGCCCCCTCCCAGATTCTTTGCAAATGTGAAATGGAGCATCCTCGCCATCCCGGGCACCACATTTGATTCTGATTTGCACCCGGAGTGTGATGACAAGCGCCCCCGGCCGATAATGGACGAGGCCGCGCTCAGAAAGGTGAGGCTCCAGGCCCCGCCATCACTCTCGCCGCTGCAGCCTCACTCAGCCGGTCAGGGGTATCTGCGGGGCCCCGGTCCCACGGGGGGCAGGCAGCGAACCCGCCATGGCAAACGGGGCAGCTATGCGGGGTCGGGGGTCGCTGCAGAGGTCAGGGACCCGTCTGGGTGGACGTGACGGGCGTTTAGATGACCTGACCAGATGGAAGTAAGGGGGGAGGTGCCGGGGCGTCTCAGGCCAAGGCAGGGTGGGCAGCGGTGGGGCCTGCAGCTGGGCAGTGGCCAGGGCGGTGGTGTCCACCCTGGGGACTTTCCAGGCTCCAGCAGCTTGCAGACCGTGGATTCACTTCTATCCTTCTCCCAGGCTTGGCCGTGTAACCCGGCTGTGCTGGCTCTGGGCAGCCTCTGACCCCCAGCCGCAGAGTGAGGTGGAGGAGGCACTGCGCCCGCTCAGAGCCTCGGCCTCCGGAAGCCTGTGTGTTTCTGCTTCCTCCTGGCTCTGCCTTCACCCCGGCAGGTGCCGGGTAGCCTGCTGAGGCCGGAGGCACGGGGGTTGGAGCAGGCGCCCCCGGCCGCCTCAGCCAAGGCTGCCCGAGCCCAGCAGAGCTCCCCAGGCCGCACAGCCACACGAGCCTCATGCGTACCGTCATTGTCACCGCGCCTGCTGTGGTCTGTTTCGTAGCAAAAGCTATCCGATGCAGAGACCCCCGGCTGTCCTGCCCTCTCCATCTTAATTTCCCTTTCCCTTTCCGGTCAGACTGTGAACTCTCTCTGAGTTCCACTCCCAACGGGGTCCTTCCCCTACAAGGACCCCCAGTCTCGCAGCGCCTGACTCCACCCTACCCTGACCACAGGAGGACGGAAAGTCACACTGAGAAGCAGCACTGGTTCCCTTAAAGGTACTGGGTCTGGAGGTCTGTGTCCCAGCTCGGCCGTGTACCAGCCACGTGGCCACTGATAGCTTCCTGATGGTGGAAACGTGGGCGGGAATGAGCACCCGCTCACCAGAGCTGCGGTGCAGGTGACACCTGCTGAACACAAAGCTGGGCGTGACACTCAGAGGACAGGGTCCCAGCAGCAGCGCCCATGCTGCAGGCAGCAGAATGGCGGGCTGGGGGCATATTTCGAGCCCCTCTGTGACAGAGGGCTTGTTGGCTCATCCTTCCCTCCAGGAGAGGGAGCAGAGAGACACTGCCAAGTGCAAATTTGACAACCAGACACCGTGCTGAGGCTGCTGGACAGCCCAGCCTGCTTTGATCCCGGGCTGTCTGGGCCGCCCGTTCTCTAGCTGCCCAGGGTCTGTTTTCCATTTTGAGTTTGGCCGGGCCTCCCCCTTTATGGAAGATCAATGTCAGGTCCCAGCAGATGGAGCAGCGGGCAGGAAGGAAAGGCACGTCTCCCGTCCTTGGCGCTAGTACCCCTGCTCACCTGGCCCCCTGGGTGAGAGGGGTCCTGGGAGACCCCTGGAGGTTGGAAGTTTTGCTGTGGGATGGAGACAAAGGTGCCACCAGATGGAAGGTTTCCAGGTGGCTCTGCAGGCCTGCAGCATGGTTACTGTGGCCCCCGGCAGCATGATGTCCTGTGGGAGGACCTTACGCCCAGGGCTTAGCAGAGCAGCAAATGGAGATTTTGAGGGTGGGTACTAACCTGGTGAAGGCGGGAATGGGTCTTGGCCTTGGGAGTTGTTCAAGGAATCTTTGTCAAATAAATCCATGGATGATCAGTGGATGGATGGATGTATAGATGAATGAATGGATGAATAGGGGATGGATGGATGGGTGTATGGATGGATGGATGGATGGATGGGTGGGTGGGTGGGTGGATGGATAAGTGAATAGATGGATGGGTGGATGGATGGGTGGGTAGGTGGATGGATGGGTAGTTGGGTGGATGGGTGAGTAGATGGACGGGGATGGATGGATCCCACCCCACCTTGCTCTGGTTCTATAGAAGCGGGTAAGCTGTTCTCATCTACATAAAAGGAACAATAAGCCTTTCTCTGCTCCTCTCCCCTCCTGTGAAACAAGGTAGTGATCTGAGAGTCATGTGGGGTGACAATGTGGTGTCATGAGAAGAAACAGAAACTTGGAATGAGACTAGGAATCTCGGCTCAACTGCTTTCTCTCTGTAGGAAGCCTCCTGGATGTCAATCCACTGATGAGGGCCCTTGTCCCCCTTGCTCACCTCTGCATCCACCGCGTCACTGCCAAATTTCATGCGTGGAAGCCCTAACCCTCGTGTGGTGATGTTTGGAGTCGGGGCCTTTGGTAGGTCAGGTGTAGATGAGGTCATGAGGGTGGAGCCCCTGTGACGGGATCAGTGCCCTTACGAGAAGAGACACCGGTTCTCTTTCCTGCTTGTGAGCGTGCGGCAAGCAGGTGGCCGCCTGCCTGCCGGGAAGGGGGCTCTCACTGGGAGCTCAGGCAACCAGCACCTGATCCCAAACGCCCAGCCTCCAGAACTGTGAGGAGTAAATTCCAGTTGTTTAAGCCTGAGCCAACTGATACAATCACCCACAGCATCTGGCACACCGTAGCACTCAAAAAACACACTCACTGCCCCACAGAACCACTCTGAGCCTCAGTTTCTTCAACTGCAAAATGGGGGTAACCACAGCCACTCCTTTCTTGGAGAGCTGTGGTGAGGTCAGCCACAGCAAGTGATGGAGCTGGCTGTGCTGGGTGCACATGATCGCGCTCTTGTAGCAAGTTATTCCTGGTATCATCATTAAACAAAGACCTTAAAAGCAAAGATAGCAGCCACACGGAAAACACACCCACCTAGTAACATGTAGTAAATTGTAGGACATGTCTTGTTTCCTGCGCAGGGCTTCTGCAGGTTAGCCAGGTGGACGGTCTCAGGGTTGGCTAGTTTACCCCATGCTGTCGGAAGGATCCAGTCCTTCTGATCCTTCCATTCTGTGATCCAAGCTACACCCACCCTCTCTCTCCTCATGGACCCAAAACGGCTGCCCATGCCCCACCTATCTCCTCCACACCCCTGGGAACAAGGCGGGCAGCTCTGCATGATCCACTTCCCCTTTCTAGCCTCAGTTTTCCTATCTGTCAAATGGAGCCAACAATGCCCCTTGCTTTGCAGGGTTGTTGTGAGGATCAGACAGAAAATGTCCGTGAGAAGCTCAGCTCTGTATGTGTGTAGCCATGATGGGTGTTGACTGTAATAGTACAGAGATCGGGAGGAAGCCTCTGCCTCTCGCCCGCAGCTGTGCTCTGATCACACCACAGCCATAGCCATGCGCACACCAGGCCCCCTGCTCAGTTCACCCAGTATTTCTCTGCACTTGGCAGCTCTTTGTGAAAGGGTAGGAGTTGATTTCTGAGGGCTGCCGCAACAACATTCCACAGGCTGGGTCCCTTAAAACAACAGAGACTTAGTCCTTCACAGTCTGGAGGCCAGGAGTCCAAGATCAAGGCGCTGGCAGGGCTGAGGCTCCAGGGAGGATCCTTCCTGCCTCTTCCAGCTTTGGGGACTCCAGGTGCCCCAGGGCGTGCAATTACATTGCTCCAATCTCTGTCTCCATCTTCACGTCGCTGTCCTCTCCGTGTGTGTGGTCAACTCTCCCCCTGCTTCCCTCCTACAAGGACACCTGTCATTGGATTTAGGGCCACCTGCATTATCCAGGGTGCGCTCCCCAAGGCATGGTCCTTAACTCAATCCCATCTGCAAAGACTTTTTCCAAAGGAAGTTACACTACAGCTTTGGGGGATCAGGATGTAGAAATATGTTTGGGGACAGTATTTGGGCCACCTCTAGGAGCCAGCACCCTATGGTGCCAGGACCCCGACTCATGTCCCTGAGCTGTCTGCCTTCCAGATGGGAGAGCAGAGCGAAGGTGTCATGCCTGGGAGTGCTGTGGTCCCCCCATTCTGTGTGAGGCTGGGGACCTCTTAGCCATGCTCAGGCTGCCCGATTCTGGGACCCCGATAGTGGAGACAAGTGGAGATGGAGGTGGTGACATGCAGCCAGTTGGAGAATCACAGTACAGAGCCACCCATGCCAGGGGGACCGGGGTGCCATGTGTGGTGGTAACACTGCCGGTGTGGAGCAGGGGTGGGGACTGGATGGGGGTGGGTGATGGATTCTCAGATAACAGGGAGCAGATTGAGGAACAGAGACAGTGGTGGCTAGACGGGGACACACTTCAGGGATGAGATGGCCCATTCAGGAGCAGAGAGGATTTAGAACCCGGGGGTGGACTGCGGGGCTCGAGAGGAGGTGGGGTGGGTGGCGGGGCAGCCAGGGGCCCCCGCGTGAGCAGGCTGCAGGCTGGTGAGTAGGAGGCAGATGGGGAGACCAACCAGAGAGCGCAGTTGAGAAAGATGGGTCCCACCCCGTCCCCCTCCTTCCACAAGGCCTGTCCTTCTCGGGGCCTCAGTTCTCTGCCTCCATCTGTAGGACAAAGTTACCCACATGGGGGCTGCTGTGCGGATTAACCGAGAAGGGCGTGGAAGGGCCACGGGGGTGCCTGAGAGGCCCCGGGTGGATCGGGACTGCGGCTCTGTGTACGTTTCACCACCACGTGGGGTTCCAGTCACCGTGATTCCAGGCGGAGCCTAAGGCTCTGCCCTGCGCTCGGCTCCTGTGGTTCAAAGGGAGGTAACCAGCCGTGGACTCGCTCTGCAAGGAGTTGCTGCGGAGAGCTGAGTTTGGGAAGGGTCCCAGTCTTGCTTGGAAGCCCCCTCCAAAAGGGTCTGATTCTTTTCCTTCCCCTGGAAGTCTGGGGACTCGGGGACTCTTCAGTAAGAGAGGCCCCCCGCTCTCTGAGGACAGGAAAGGGCCCTGCTGGAAGGCGGCGTGGAGGGGTGGGCCTGGGCTGTGGAGGAGGCGGCCTGGGTCTGGGTCCTCAGTTCTTCCTGCCAGGCCTGTGACGTGGGCAGGGCACCCACCAGCCCTCGGACCCACGGGGCGCCCGCTGGTGGCTCCCAGGCCTTCTGGAGGTGCAAGCAAGGTGAAGGCCGGGCCTCACGTGGCTCTGTCCAGTTTATCGTGTTCTTCTCATCAGTGATTCTGAATTTAGGGGATTATTGTATTTAGAAGTATTAACAACAAAGGCATGATTTCACACCCAAAGCTGAGCTGAGAGAAGAGAAAATTGCTTTGCTAACACAATGTACGTAAAAAACGGAAATCATCTCTGATCCAGCAGCTCACATGGAAGTGCCGAGTCCTCCCCGAACCCACGGAGACAATCGGCCACGCTCGCAGTTGGGGGGGGGGGTGCTCAGCCGGGGCCCGGTCCTGGGTGAGCTTGGTCCAGTCGCTGCCGCATCTGGGCCAGTGTCCCCCACCATCAACTGACAGTGTGTTCAAGGTGGGTTTGGGTTCCCAAGTACCTCCTCCTCCCCGTTCCCATTCCAGGTGTAACAGAGGGCTGCGGGGAAGTGGCCAGCCTCTCTCTGAGTCAGTCTTCAGTGAGTGGGCCAAGGGTTATATGGGGTGATGGGGGGGCCCAGAGGAGGTGGGACTAGAGAAGTGGATTTGGCAGGTGGGAGGGGACTTGGGCTGGGGGTGAGTGGGCAGGGCCTCTGACACAGAACACTTGTAGTCAGTGAAGTGTAGGCATCTGGAGTCCCAGAGAGAGGTCTGGACTGGAGACACAGGCTTGGAACCACCAACATGGGGTGGCAGCTGAGTCACGGGTGAGGAGGAATCCCCTGGATGGGGTACAGGGTGAGAAAATCAGAAAGCTGGGAACAGAGCCTAGAGGAGGAGGAGCTGTAGTGGGCAGATGGGGATGAACCTGCTGGGGAAATGGAGAAGGGAGGTGATGAGGAAGGGAGGTGATGGAGGAGGGGAGGTGATGGGGGAGGGAGGTGATGGGGAAGGGAGGTGATGGGGAAGGGAGATGGTGGAGGAAGGGAGGTGAAGGGGAAGGGAGGTGATGGGGAAGGGAGGTGATGGGGAAGGGAGATGGTGGAGGAAGGGAGGTGATGGGGAAGGGAGGTGATGGGGAGGGGAGGTGATGGGGAAGGGAGATGGGGGAGGAGGGGAGGTGATGGGGAAGGGAGGTGATGGGGAGGGGAGGTGATGGGGAAGGGAGGTGATGGGGAAGGGAGATGGTGGAGGAAGGGAGGTGATGGGGAAGGGAGGTGATGGGGAGGGGAGGTGATGGGGAAGGGAGGTGATGGAGGAGGGGAGAGAACTGGATGTCAAGAGACAGAGGAAGGGTGTGTCAGCAGTGGGAGCAGTCTCCAGTGTCCCATGCCACAGAGAGGTCCAGAGAAACATGGACTGGAGGTCAGCATGGCGAATCACACCTAGTGACCCTCTAGTTACTTTTCCAGAGCAGCCACACTCCCATCCTCTCAGTCTGCTGGGCACTGTCCAGGTGCTGCCTTGTCTGCTTCTCATGAAAACTCTGCAGGTGGAGGCTCTTGTGTCACTGGGGGAAACTGAGGCTCAGAGGTGATGCAGGGAGCCCAGGGCCACACGGCATCTCGCGGTGGAGCCGGACGTGAATGGGGTGGGGAAATAGTCTATTCTCCTCCCACTGTGTGCGAGGTTCCTGGTGTGTGAGGGCGAGGGAGGATGTCCGCAGGTGGAAAGGCCACGGAACCCTCTTCCCTCGTCTGTCTCTGCCTCTGTCTCTGCAACACCCCCCACCAATTCTTGGCTGTATCTGCATGTCTCTGCAAAGCACACACACACACAAACACACACACAGAGGAAGAGAGAATTAAGAGGAAAACAAGTCGGGGAATTCTGCTGGAGTTTCTTCTCCCTGCTTTTCTGTGCTTTCAGAGCCCTCTGCCAGGACACCTGCTTCTTTGTGTAAGGGGTTCTGCCCTGCGCCTCTGGCCTGCATTCCTCCGTGTGACCACTATGTGGCGCACTTCCGCCCAGAGGATCAAGTAGGTTAACCGTTTCCTCTCCGTGTTGTAAGGGGAGGTTTTAAAGTTTATCAGCCGTCATCTTCCTTCCTTCCTTCTTTATCTTCTCAGGCTTTACTTTCAACATATTCTATAATTTCTCTCCGTAACTCACATTAACAGGGGGAAATTCCCTTAATTAAGAGATGATATTCACTCTCCTACCCCAATAGTGGCCCATTTTCCTAAGCACGGACAATAGGGAGAGGTGCTGCTTGTCAGTTTCCGGCCCTGCTCACCTGACGTGTGATGCATTGCGCGGCCCTGGACCAGCCCCTCCCCGGTCCCACCCGTGTGTCCGGAGGGCCAGGTTCCTCGGAGCCAGCTGTGCCCTCCTGTCCTCCGTGAAATGACTCCCCCAAACCCATGGAGGAAAGCGCTGTTGGCAGCAGCCTCAGACCTGAGCAGGCACCTGTCCCACGGCCAGAACGACAACAAAACCAACCCAACACACCCAGCCAACCGCGCTGAAGTACAGAGGCCGTTCACTCACGCTTTCTGAATCAGTGTTCACCACCACACGTGAGGCCACGTGTTTAGTTCTCTCTCTATATCACGCGCATGCCCGCACACACTTATACGCACATGTGCACACGTATGAACACTTGGATACACACATACCTGTACACACACACCCAGCACAATGCACACACATACACACAATATGCAGACTCCTGTGTGCACACGCATGCACACTTCACATAGGCACATGTGTGCGCAAACATGTGCACTCACACACCATGCACCTACACACATACATGCAAACACACGTGCATACCGTGTGCTCACACAGGGAGGCATCTCCTTTGCTCACAGAGACAGTAGCCTGTGCAAATCCACGCACCCCCGCCCCCTCCACTGTCCTCCATGCTGTCAGCGCAAACACTTTCTAGATGAAGGAAAGGAAACATTTTTTTCTAAACCATTTAAAATCCAATTTAAAAAATCAATGGCTGACTTGAACAACCTTGGGTGGGGGGAGGGGGCAGAGGATCACTTCTGTGATGTCCTCCCTGACTGGCGCCCTTTCTTCCCAGGCCAGAGTCCATACACTCAGGTTTTATCTCATCACCTCCCTCTAAGGGCCACGGTGGGTGGAGGGGAGGTGCCGGAAGTGGCTACACACAGATGGCAACTTGAGAGGCATGGGGACAAGTGATGACCTTCTTAGTGTCACATGTCTTCTCCCTGTTCCCTCTTTTTAAGGTGGTGACTTGGACTGGCCCCAAGTCAAGTGCCTCCTCCAGCAGGAAGACCTCCAGGATTGCTGCGGCCAAGTCCCCTCTCCTTTCATTCCCTGACTGATCATACAGCTCAGTCTTCTCAGCACAGTCCTGGTTGTTCAACGTCATCCCAGCAGAATTAACAGCATCACTTTCATGGTCAGCAGCATCTCAGCTGGATGCAGAGTTGTGTGGACACCTGGCCATCCCTCATGTTCACTGGCTTGTTTGTTTTGCCAGGATGTGTTGGTTATCCAGACTTGGTGCTGGAATCTGGGCTGTGAGGATGGTCAGGGCCACAGTTCTGGGGAGACTCTGAAGCTGGGGTGGGGGCCCAGGGCCCAGGGCCCTGCAGGTGGGAGAGGAGAGGGCCTTGCCCTTCCCTCTGGACCCCGCCTGCCTCCCTCACTCCACACACCCCACACTGGCCCTGGGAACTTGCTCCTTAACCAGCTCCATGCTCCTCCCACTGGGGAGCCATCCCAGCTCCGCGTCCCTCAGCCTCGTGGACTGCGCAAGTCACCATCACCTGTCTGTGCCTTTACTTACTTACCTGGAAAATGGGACGAAGACAATGTCCTTTTTAAAGCATACAAATTAGGCGTTTGTAGTCTCTTCACAAACAGGTGCATTTCAGAACATTCTCATCGCCTCGGAAGGAAAGCCCCTGTCCGTTAACTGTCACCACCCCCTCCTCCCAGCCCAGCAAGCCCTGAGCTGCTCTCTGTCTCTGGAGGGTTCCGTGTTGTGGAACCTCATGGGCACGAATCGCGTACATGTGGCCTTTTGTGATCGGTTTCTTTCACTGAGCACCATGCTTTTGAGGCTCACCCACGTTGCAGCAAACGTCAGGACCCCGCTCCTTTCTGTGGCCCCAGAGAAGTCCCCGAGCGGACGGACCAGCTCCCGCGGGCCCGGGCACCCGTGGGTGGGCATTTGGATCACTTCTGCGTGTTGGCTCTGGTCAGCGAAGCTGTTGTAACCAGTCGTGTACAAGCTTCTGGGTAGATGTATGTTGCATTTCTCTTGAGTCTGCTGGGTTGTGCGGTAACTCTGTTTTCCAAAGCGACTGCATTAATCTTTTTGTTTAAAAACCCAAGCTTTGCAATTAATTAAACAAGCAGTCCCCGAGGCACTCAGCGCGGCTCCCGGCTGGTTGAAGGTGTTCACAGCTTGTTCCGATGCTCCCTGTGTCGTCAGGGGCCTCACCTCCAGGGCCCCACGTTCGCCCCTCCCTGCCCATCGGTTGAGTAGGACGGAGTGCCCCTCACCCCACCTGTCTGTTCTCAGGCCTGCATACTTTCACAGAGTCTCCCTCCCACAGCTGAGGGGCTCAGAGACTCTCCTGCTGCTGCCCTGGGGACCAGGGAGGAGTCACGACATATCCAGGCCCATGCCAGTGATGGGGTGGGGCTGGGGGCTGCACCCGGAGGCTGCGTTTTCTGTCCATCCTGCGCGTAGTAGGTGCTCACTTAATGCTCGCTGACCTTCTTGGTGCTGCAACAAGTCTGACCAGGGCTCTTCTGCCCCCACTGTGTAGAAATTGTGCCTGGAACAAAGGGCAACCAGCTTGGTGCTGCTAGAACATCAGTCCCCGCCCCCAGGCCCCTCCCCGCCCCAGGCCTTGCTGGGCACCCAGGCCCGGTGCAGAGAAGGCTGGGGGCCTGGGAGGAGCCGGGAGGGGTCCAGGAGGCACTGGGCTGACATGTGTCCATGCTGGGCTCTGTGTCTCGTCCTGTGGTGCCCCTCAGGCACATAGGAGCGGGAGTCACCAGCACACACGCACACGCACATGCACACGTGGTTCACGAGGACAGAAAGGCTCAGAGCAGATCAGTGAGCAGAGGACACTGTTGGGGGGGGGGGCTTATACTCGTGTCTGAAATGACTGGATGGACATGGACACGGGCCCGGGAGGAGGCGAGCATCGTCCCAGAGGCTGGCATGCGGGAAACCCGACGGTCTGCTGCAGGCGGGCAGAGGGCAGACCACTCCTCCCTGCTGCCCTTTGGGACTCTGCATGATGTCTCTGTGTTACCTTCGCAAAAATAAACTGTAATTTTAAGTGTCAAAGACTGTCCCATCCCACCTCCTTAAGCCCCTGTAGAGTCTCCCATTGTCTTGAGGACAGAGTTCACGCCCTAGGAGACCGTGAAGGCCACCTTGCTGGCCTTGCCCTCTCGCCTGCCCCATAAGGGTCTGATTTCGGTGCTGAGTGAGCGCACCCCATGGCCTTTGCACAAGCCCTTCTCCTGCCAGGAGCACTGCCCTTCCTCCTGCTCTGCTATCCGTGCTGTCCAGCCGGACTCAGCTCAAGCTTCCATGCCCTTGGGAGTCTTTCATATCCCCAGCCCTGGACGAGGCCCTGTAACTCCTCTTGTCCCAAGGATCCTCAGCTCTGTCCCTTCCTGCAGGTCCCCAGTGAAGTCTGTCCTTTTGCTCCACTGTAAGGCCCACGAGGCCAGGGACCAGGTCTGTCCTATTGCTCTGATGTGGAGCGCAGAGTGGTCACTCAGAAATGGTTGTTGGATGGACAAAAATGAAGAAAGGAGGGGAGGGAAAGAATGGTGCAGATGCAGGGGGCTTGGGAAGTAGAAAGCGCTGCGCCCGGGTAGCGTGTGGCGGCGGGGCGGCGGGGCGGCGGGGGCAAGGGTGATGGAGCCCTGTCGGCAGGGGGATCCAGGCCTCAAGAGCCCCAAAACAGCCCAGGACTTGGGGATTGACCACGGAGAGCCAGGGGACACTTCTCAGACAGGGAAGGCCCAGGAAGGGTGTTCTCGGTGCGGGGAACAGCGTGGACGAAGGCGGGGAAGCAGCAGTGTGTGGGAGCCACTGGGGCCAGTGAGAGCTGGACGTCCCATCTCGTCCCAGCGACGCCAGCCCAGTGACATAGCGTTGGTGGCTTGAAATTGGCCATGAGGGGTATTTACCCCACAGACACCAGCAGGCGCTACCAAGCAAGGCTTGTTCTTTCTGGTTTTGCTTTTGACGTTGAGAGTCATTCCACCAGGACGCCGCTGCCTGCAGACAGAGGGGAACAAAGGGAGCCCAGGGAAGGAAGGCTGGAAACGGGGCAGCTTCAGGGGCCTGTGGACCTGCCCGAGAGGCTTCCGTGCTGGGTGCCTGTTCTTCTATCAGACGGAATGGGGGTGGCTTAAGGCTTTCTTCAAATTCTCAGAGGCGCCCCGGCCCCGGGAAGGTCAAGGCCGCTGCCCGCTGCCCGCTGCCCGCTGCCCTGGTGGTACCCAGGGAGAAGCGCCGACCTGCAGGCCAGCGGCTGGGCTGTTTCCTGAGCCCTTGGGCTCTGCTCCTCCCCAGGTCGTCACTGCCCCGCGTTCCTGCCCTGAGAACTTTCCAGCTGAACTTTGCTATGGCTGAACTCAAAGTCATTTCAAGGCAGTTTCGATTAAAGAAAGAAAGGAAAAGAAAAGAAGAAAGAAAGGGGTGGGGGCCAGCCTGAACAGGCACTCTGCAATTACCCTTTGAAATTAGAATATTCACGCACATGTTTCTATTTTCGCCCTGTCCTGCTCTCTTTCCAATCGAGCGAAATTAGCTCCAAAGTCATTATTCACCTAATCACACTAATAGTTTAACATCCGATCCGCCCTCTGTGCAGACGGGGGGCGCCCCCCCAAGCCCTGTGTTAGCACTTCCTTTCCACTGATCCCTTAATTAAGTGGCATCTGTTCTAATACAAGTTAAATATTGCAGTTGACTTTATTTTCTTTCTCCTGGTCCTCCGGGTCCCGGGATGGGGGAAGATAAAGTGAAACACATTTGCTTCCCGGGAAGGAGGAAGGGACACGGAGCTGCCTTTCTGGAAACGCGGTCCATCAATCATAAACTGATTACAAATTCGTCACCTTGAATCAATTTCTGTTCACAAGTTCAAAAGGCACTCTGAGCTCGGGGCTATCTGGGATATTCTACATGTGGAGAGGATTAACATTTGATCGAATTCCTCCTTCTGAGGAGGAGACTGGCTTGGCCACACTCGGGGTGGGGGAGGCGAGTTCGAGACACGTCTGCATTAACCTTTAAAAGCCAGCGCTCGGGGGTTCCCAGGGCAGCCGATTCCCAGGGCGTCCCGGCACCTCAAAGACGTGGGCCAGGCTGGGGGGCGGGGGAGGGAGACCTTCGTGTGATCTCGCCCCATTTAGTCAAATCACGCTGCACCATCATTTCTTATCGACAGAGTTTTCCTTAAAATAATTGTCTTGAAAGAAGTAACAGTGTGTGTGTGTGTGTGTGTGTGTGTGTGTTTGTGTGTGTTGTGAGAGAGCTGCCTGATGGGAAGTTAAGGACAGGCTCTTTCCCTGAGACCCCAACGCTCACCCCAAGTTCCTGAGATGCCCTCTGGCTTTCGTCCCTCATTCTGGAAACGAGATGAGGGAGTTTTGTCTGGCGTGTCCTGAGCTTGGCCAGAGAAATCACTTGTCAACAAGCCAGGCCTCTGAGCTGCCTTCTCCCAAATCAGGGGGATGGTGGGGGGTGGCGAGGGGGCGGCGAGGTGGGGAGGCAGGAAAGCCCACTTTAGAGGGCTCTCTGCCTAACTCCAGGTCAAGACTTTGGAGAACGTTGTCACTTTACCCTGGAGAAGAGCGAGAGATGGGTGGGGCGGGGCAGGAAGGAAAATGACCGGTGCTTGTGGCCATTTGGTCTGTGGACCACCCCCCTGGCCCCGAGCAGGGTCCCGGGTGCCAGAGAGCCTCCAGTGCCCACCCCTCCTGCTTCTCCTCCGGACACAGGGACCCCGCGCCACAGATGGTTCCGTTCCAGGCCCAGGTCGCAGCCCCCGGTCTGGGGAGGGGACAACGGAGGAGCCCGGGGCACAGAAGCCAGCTCCCCACGCCCCGCAGCCGCGGCCCCGGGCAGCTCCTCACTGGAGGCGAGAGCAACTCTTACGTGAGTCGGCGCCCTCGCGCGTCGCTGGCAAGAACGGAAGGGGTGCAGCCGCCGTGCGAAACAGCGTGGCAGTCCTTTAAAGAAAGGAAGACAGAACTGCCATGGGACCCAGCAGCTCCACTTGCGGGTATAAACCGAAACAGCTGAAAGCAGGGCTCCAAGAGATGCCCGCACGCCACCCTCCCTGCACCGTCATCCACGGCGGTCAGGACCCGGAAACAGCACATCTACGCGACCTGAGTGGGCAGTGACTGCGCTCTGACACGATGGCGTATTGTTCTGCCTTAAAAAAGAAGGACATCTCATCATCTGGGACACCACGCGTGAATCTGGAAGACATTATGCTGAGTGAAATAAGCCAGTTGTAGGACAGCGACTGCACGGTTCCACTTACACGAGGACTCTAGGACGTTCAGACTCAGAGACGCAAACCACAGAGCGGAGGCTTTCGGGGCGGGGACGGGGACAGAGGGCGTCCAGCCCAGGGCGCAGGGCGTCGGCACCCAGACCTCGCCAGAGAGCAGCCGCACGGCATCCCGCCTCCGCTTGGTCACACGCCCTTGCGCGCCTGAACGTTTGTTCCGAGGGTGGGTGTCACGGCTCATGTTTTATGGCAAAAGGCAAAGCCCCAAAATCAAGAACAAAGAAACACGAGGCAGATCTGGGAGGTGATGGGTGTTCACCACCTTGACGGCGGCGGTGTCAGGAGTGCACGCGCGCGTCAAACCCACCAAAATGTATGCTGTCCACACGTGCGGTCTTGGGGTGCCCACCACACCTCAATCACGCGGAAAAAGGAGAGCCTTGCTCCCCCAGGGGGAGGCTGAGGGCTTAGAGACACCTGGTGAAGGGCCCCTCCCAGGCCAGAGGCCACTGTGGCCAGACTCGGTGGCAGCCCTGGGACGCTGCCTGGCAGCTTGGCCCCGGGACATGTGGGGTCACAGCCCCACCCTGCAGGGTGGCTGCTGGGGGGGCTGTTGACTGGGTTTTTGGTTCATTTTCGCCCTCTGTTGGTTCATTTGCTTTGTCATCTGGGTGAGCATAAAGAAAAGAGTTACAGGGTAAAATCTCCCCACTATTTGAAGTCTTACGCCCGAGTCCCTTCGAGTGCGATGTCACCTGGCTCCCTCTCAGCCCCTTCTGACGCCCGGGGAGACAGCCAAGGATGAAGGAGCTGCCTGTCCTCTGCAGCTCACGGTCACCGGGGGTCTGACTCAAGCACGAGGGTGATGATCTGGGGCTGAAGCCACGTGACAAAGGGTGGGCAGCTGCGATCAAGGGCTGTGTGTCCTTGGAGGAGAGGGGCTCCCACTAGCTGGGAGGACCAGGGGGGCTTCCTGGAGGAGGGGGCATTTGGAGCTGGGCCTTGAGGCAAGTTCGGCCCTGCGGATGGATCAGCCACATTGCTCTTGGCAGAGTATAAGTGATATGTTGTTCGAGGGGAGCAGTGGGTTCTCGGGGTGTAGGATGGACTCATTGTGGGGACGAGGGACGGTGGTCTTTCAAGGGGCTCCTGAGTGGACGATCTGGCATGCTGGTCACCGGGGCAGACGAGGGAAAGTCTGAGTGCTCCCTTGACGGGATAACAGCTATCCCCTGAGCAGAGTCCTTCCTTCCACTGGGAGTAGGGTGCGTGGCGGCCTGGAGCCTGGGAATGGGCAGAAGGGGGTCAGATGCTGGCAGCTGGTTTCCCGGAAGACCCCTTCCAGTCACCACCCGCTGGCTCCAAAAACTCGGCGGGCGGGGCCCCCTCCCGCCCAGGTTGGGCTGGGTGTCCTGAAGTGGCCCGCAAGCCCGGCAGGGGGATGCGGGCGGAGAGCTCCGACCCCCTGCGTCTCCTCCCATCTCAGCTTCTCATCTCCGCTGGGTTCCTTTGTTCTGTTTCCCCCTAACTACCATCTTCACAGAATGACGATGACAGAGTGCCCCAGGCAGGCTCGGGAGGCAGGCTGGCCTGGACACCCTCCTTCAGGTACGAGCTGGGGCCCGAGGCCTAGTTGTTCTGTGCCTCAGCTTCCTCACCTGCACAGTGGGACTGACGCTGGGACTCATGCCCCCGGCAAAGGGCTGTCCTGGGAGTTACACGGGGAAAACTCAGTGTCCGCATGTCCCGTCCCCGGGGCATCAAGCGTCGGCTGGGAGAAGCAGGGAGCCCAGCCCGTCTGCGGGAGCCCCCCAGCTGAGCTGGGGTCTGGCTGCACAGGAAAGGACCCACTGGCCTTCGTCCCCCCTGGAGGTGGACCTCAACCGGAGTGCCACACGTGTGCCTGCAGGCCAGCTCGTGGCCCCTGGGACACACCCCCGCCCCCTCCCCGCATGTGCTTCCTTCCCCGTGAGATGTCCTGCTCCCTCTGCCACGTGGACACCAGCCTCTGACCCTGGCAGGCAGAGAAGTGTGCCGGTTCCTGCCAGGCACCGTGCTCCTCGGTGGAGCTGAGCTGACCAGCACACCCCAGTTCCAGGGAGTTCCCTGCCCCGGTGAGCACCAAAGGGTCCTCCGCCCCACAGGGGCCTCTTTCTGAGCCCCCACCCCCGACTGAGGGTCCGGGTTGGGAGGGGCCGCGCAGCCCCTGCGCCGGGCGGTGGGGTTTCTCATGCATTCATTGCCTTGGCCGCGGGAGACCCACAGGTATCTTCCAGGCTCCTTCTGGCTGGGGTCCACGCCAAAGGGAGCTAGTCAGGCATGTGTTTCCCCCTTCCTATTTCCCTGTCCCCCCATTCTCTCCACAATTCTTTCCCTTAACTGTTTATTTTATGCAGCTTTGTTTGCTTGCTCGCATATTCTTTCTAGAACGAGGCAAAGGTAGGTGTTTGTTGACGGATGGACACAGAGACACAGCAGGAGAGACAGACACAGACAGACAGACAGACAGACAGACTACAGACTCGCTGTCACTGCAGACTCACCGTAGCGCCAGTCAGCTCATCACGGAGACCCCGTGCCCAGCCCTCAGGCCTGGCGGGGGGAGGCGCTGGACTCCACGCAGCCCCTGGCCCGGGACCCGCAGCAGAGAGGCCGTAAGGACCAGGATGTGGGCTCCTCCAGGGGCCACGTCTGGAGGGGACAGGAAGAGGGGGCTGCACAGGTCCTACAAGGCCATATGGGGTTGGGGGCCCATGGCGGCCTAGCAGGTCCTTTCTTGGGGTCCACCGTCTTCTGATTCTTCCAGCCGCCTCCCTAGCTGCTCAGGACCAGCTGCGGCGCCCCACCCAGGACCTTCCTCCCGGCGTCTTCCCGCACACTAAGTCAGCTGGCCTCGGGCTCCGTGCATCACTCCCGCACAAAGGGAGGTGTGTGCTAATCTGATTTTATTCTCATTCCCTAAGGCGCAGACTGCTGGCAACCCTGGTCCCCCAGGCCTTGTGCTGAAGTGTGGGCACCAGGAGGTGGCCTGTCTCACCTGTGTGAGCACCTGGCCCGGGGCTCGGGGCTACCCCAGTGAGCCCCGGGGGAGGGCCCAGAGTTGAGGAGTGAGGGCTTATCCCCCAGCTCACCCCAGCCTGCGTCTCAGCACCCCCAGGCTTCACAGAGAGCCAGCCGTCAGCCTGCCGGGGACGCCACGGAATACTTAGTCCAAACGACCTGCTCCAGGGCATGCCTGAGAGTGGATGGGTGCCCCACGTGGGTGTCTCCAGTGACAGGGAGCTCGCCACTCTGCAAGGGACGCCCATCCCTAGATACCTCTGCTTGTTGAAATGTCCACCTTTTTGAGCTGAAAGCTGCCGCCCCACGCATCCCCTCCTTGGGCCAAGCAGGCGTTCCTCCGCCCCCAAGCCCCACTCCAGAGGTGCCCCACCCAGCCTCTCCTGGACTGCACGACGGGAACTGGGGCTGCCCACCTGGCAAAACTCACCTAACAGAATCTCGGCCAACCAGAAGCTTCTAGTGACTTCTGAAATCATTGCCTAGGATCGGGCAGCTTTGTGCCAAATTTGCTTCTGGAAAGAGCTCTGGGTTTGGGGTCAGCTGACCCCTGTTCCTGTCTGGCCCACCACCAAGCACTCATGTGCCTGGGGGCAGCCACTTAGCCCCTGGCCTGTGATTCTGTGGCTCACAGGGACCCCTGCCACCCACCTTGCATATGACACGAGGGGCAGACCCCAGAGAGGGTGTCCTGACGGCCATGCCAGATGTCACCCACCATGTCCTCCTAGGCCCACAGTCGGGACTAGGAAGGAAGCGGTGACCTCCACCAGGCTGCTTTAAGGAGGAAGGGCAGAAAGCTAAGGCAACTTTCCCAATGGGTGGGGTCTGAGGTCTGTTCCAGTCCGAACCCTGGTAGTTGTGAATGTGGCCTTACTTGGAGATGGGGTCCTGGCAGATGTAACTAAGGTGAGGCCACCCGGGGTTGGGTGGGCCCTAAACCAAAGACTGGTGTCGTTGTAAGAAGAGGGAGACTTGGACACAGACCCACACAGGGAGGCGACCGTGTGAAGACAGAGACGGGGCCTGGACCGATGCGGCTTCAAGTCAAGGAGCCAAGGATGCCGGCAGCCACCAGGAGCCAGAACCAGCAAGGAAGGGCTCTACCCTGAGTCTCAGAGCAAACACGGCCCTGCCGACTCCTTGATCTCAGACTTCTGGCCTTCAGGAGACTGAGACGCTTCCACTGCTTTCCAGCCCCAGTCTGTGGTCCTTTTTTTGTGGCAGCCCCAAGGAAGAAACTCACAATCTGGTCTTGCTTCAAAGCTCTACCCGCTGTGTAATCTTGAGTGACTGGCCTAACCTCTCTGAGCTTCAGTCTACTGGTCAGAAGAAAGCAGAAGGAATCTTCTCCTCACTGGGGGCTGCAGGAGTGAAACGAGATGCTGAACGGGGACGTGGCAAGTGGTGGGAGGCTTCCGATTATTTGGAAAGCCTGTCCCTGCCAGGGCCGTGGGTGGGCAGCTCTGGTCCTGGGGTGGGGGTGGGGGACAGACACGCGAGGGAAGCGGGCTGTGAAGAGGCTTCCTTCTGCTCCCTTCGACGTGCGCAGCCGCAGCCGAGGCGCAGGAGGGCACGTGAAACGCTTTGAGCTGGGTCGGGGCAGGAGGGTCTGAGAAGGCTGCCCCAGCAGATAGGTGCGGGTCACGTTTCTGCTGGCGGCGCGAGCCAGCACGGAGTTGGAAGCCAGGAGGGGGCCTCAGGCCGGCATCCCCCCGCCCCCGGTTTCTCCTGCCCGCGCTTCTCCGTGGGACTCTGCTTAGTACATGTTAACGCACCTCCAGTTACTGATGACAGGTCAGGGAGGCCTCCCTGCCGCCTGCGTCTGTGCGCGGGACGTGGCTGTGTCCTTCCAAGCCGGCACCAGCAATTAGGTCTCATGGGGACTGTAGGCGGTGGGGGGCATCTCCCGGCTGTCTTGGGGGCCCAGAAGGCCACCCCTTTTCTCAGGGAGAGCAAGGGAGCAATTTGGCCAAGTGTCGAGTATGATCCAGGACCCCAGGGCCAGGAGCCAAGGACACCTTCCCCAGGCTGTGACCCCTGGCCTGTTCCCATTGGCTGCAAAGAAATGGAGGTGAACCAGCCAAGGGGCTCCTCGGACGGGGGACACCCATCAGGCGGACACAGGAGGCGGAGCAGGCTTGGGAGGCGAGTGGAGCGGGCTTTGGACCCTCGGCACTCCCCAGACAGGGGCGCTGTCATCAGTCTCTGACTCCCTCCCCCATTCCTGCAAAGGGCTGTCTGAGACCTCGGAACTGGCCCCTGCTGCGGACTAAATGGTCCCCCCACAAATTCATATATGAGATCCTACCCCACAATGTGATGATACTTCAGAGGTCGTTAAGGTTTAGGGATCCTCAGGGGGGCCTGATATGGTAGGTCTCCCTCTGTCCCCACCATGTGAGCACACAGTGAGAGGGCGCCGGGCACAAACCCAAAAGAGGCTCTCGGCAGAGCCTGCGCCTGCTGGCGCCCTGAGCTCAGGCTTCAGCCTACGCGTGTGTGCGGGGACACACTTCCATGGCTTAAGCCCCCAGTCCATGGTGCTCTGTGGCGGCAGCCCAGGCTAAGATGCTCCTGCAGACGGAGAAGGGGACCCCGGGCTGCGGGGTGCTGGGAGCCAGTGCCCTGGCCCTTCTCCCCACAGGGCTCTGCCTCACGCACCTCTCTGCCTGGGCTGCTGGAATTGGGGTCATGCTGACGGCCAGAGGTCACCCCACGAGTCCTGCACAGTTCACACCGGGCCCTGGGGTGGGCATGGTCCCCGTCGCCCTAATCCTGTGGTCTCAGGGCACGCTCAGTGCCTGGCATGATGTGGGACACGTCCCACAGCCCAGAAAACGGCAGAGCTGGAGCCCGGCCCTGGGATGCGTGTGGCGCTGGGCAGGCGGGACCAGGCTTCCCCAGGCCGAAGGCGGTGCCTTAACCTCTGAGAGCAGGAAGGAGGGCGGTGGGGATGCTCTCGTGGCCAGTGGTGAGTATCAGGAGATACAGTGCATGAGTCATGTCTCCAAAACTCATGTCCACCTGGAATCTCAGAATGTGACTTTATTTGGAAACGGGGTCTTCGCGGATGAAACAGAGGTAAGGATGGGGTTAGGGTGGACCCTGGGTCTAATGACTGGTGTCTGTATAAGAGACAGAGAAAGATACCCAGGGAGCCGGGGGAAGGCCACGTGAGGACGGAGAATACACTGGAGAGACTCGGCCACGAGCCCAGGGACGCCTGGAGCCACCTCCCCTGGAGGCTCCTGAGGGATCACGACCCCACTCACACCTTGATTTTGAACTGCTGGCCTGCAGAGCCCCGAGAAGCTACCCGTCTGCTGTTTGAAGTCCCCCCACCCCCCCGTCTGTGGTACCAGAAAGCTGATACAGGAGATACTGAGGCTGGCCCGGCACCTGGCCCCCAAGAGAAGGATGTCTCAGACATAGTCCCCCAAGGCCACCCCCCAGAGCCAGACGCCAGGTCCAGGGGTCAGCCCTCCTTGAGCCCTCAGCCTGGCACCTGGACCCTGCTTGAATCGTAGGCACTCGGCACGATGCACTGACTTCACGAATGGCTGAAACCAGGTGTGTCTGTAGCGAACTCAGGTGGCTGATCTAACTGAAGCCTCAGAATGATCAACACCCTTCGCAGGAGTTAGTAAGTTTGCCCTCGATGAGGCGCATTTTAGAATTGTCTCTATTGGACAGCTGAGAAAATCCGAGGCTCGGGAGGTGATTTACGCCCAGCAGCATCGGGTGGGGAGCAGTGGCCCCAGAACTGCCCCTTCCCCACATTCCCGGTCCTCCTCTCAGCTGAGAACCTCAGCCTCGTCCTTACCGCGCTGCGGGGTTAGTACCAGTGAGAACGGAGCATTAACTGATGGATGAGCTAGGGTTTGCCATGCCCTCCTGCGCTGGGTGCTGGAGACACAGCAGGACACACGCGGGCCCTGACCTGGGGGTCCCCACCAAGCTGGGGAGAGATGAAAACTTTCGCAAAAGGGTGAAGCAGGTGGGGTTTCTCCGCAGCCACCATGCCTGCGTAGTGAGAGCACAGAGCACCGGGCCAGAGAGACTCTGGGTGGTTGGTGTACTCCCCGGATGGCCCTTCCCCTCGTCTGTCCTTCTGTCCCCGTGGGGCTGGTAGCACCATAGCTTTCCCACCCACCCCACACCAGGCATGGAAGTCAGATCCTTGCCCACAGAAACAGGCAGGAGGGGACCATCTGGCAAAGGGACATAAGGCAGCGCAAGCTCGAGGAGGCAGCCTCCCCGCCTCGCCCCTTGTTCCCAGCCCCTCTGCGCAGCTCAGTGGCAGGACCCACCACTCTTACAGAGTCATGTCACCACAGGGCCGGGGCCATTGATGACAGGAGCCTGGCCTGACACCTCCGATCCTTGGCACCTGAGCGGGAGGCAGACCAGGTGCCGGGCAAGTGCTGGGGGCGGGGTTGGGGCAGGTGGGGGGAGAACCCTAATGTGGCAAACACGGGAATTACGGTTCTGAGTCATTGTTCTCGCGACAGCTATCCAAGATTAATTTACATGGGAAGTACATAGTTTATGCTGAATTGATTATAGGATTTCTCAGCCCATAAGAAGGCTCTGCCCCTTTCCCTTGCCCGTGGGAGCACAGTTCCCTATGATGTGGAATGCAGAGTGGAAGGAGGCAGTTGGAGGTCAAGGGCCAAGGGGATGGAGGAGCCCCTGGCATCAGCAAGAGGCCTGATTAGAAGCTCATAGGCCATCCGCTTCTGGGAAGTGCCCCCTCCCAGGGCTGCACCGGCTCCGCAGTCTGAGATGGCAGCCAAAGCCAGACCCAGGTCCCTGGCCCATGCTAACCGGTGACAGGTCCTGGGCTGGGGTCTGCAGGCAGAGCAGAGCCTGAGAGCCTGTCCTGCCCACCAGGGGCTGGCAGTGCAGCTGGGAAATAGGACCGAGACACACGAAGAGTTAAATAAGTGACAGATCGCAGGGACGGCTCCAGACAACCAAGGAGACGTTCCCAAGACAGGACATGAACGATGGCAGGTAACTGTCACACACAGCACGCCGGGCCCTCCTGGCCCCAGCGCCACTCTCCATCTCCATGGCCTCCTCATTTTGACTGGGCTCATTGCCGATCCAACTGTTCCTGCCATCTGTTGTCCACACTGCCGCTGAGGGACAGTTCTCAAGTGCCCCTTAGACGCCCAAGTAAAGGGGGTGGCTAGGGATGAGAGCCTGGGCTCCCCTTCCCAATCAGGGAGTGCAGTGAACATTACAACACATACAAGCTCATGGAAGTTCGTTGGCAACGTCCAGGCAATTACTTTATAGGGTCCAACAGCCTGCTGTCTGATTTCGTGGAAGAGACCAAAGGAAACACAGGCCCTGGCATCAGGACATGACCCCCGGGTGCCCCTTTGCAGGGGAGAAGGTGGGCTGACAAAACTCTGAGCACACCCACTGAAGGACAGCGACAAAGCAGAGGGGCAGACACCCCAGAGGAAGGCCAGGAAGACCCTTGGGAGTGAGGGGCTCAGGGTCCCAAGAGACACAGACAATCTCCCAGGGCTCCCCCTTTTTAATGGTTCACATGGATTTGGCCAAACGGCCAAAACTAAGTAATGGCAAACAAATGAATCAGAGCAGAAAGACAAGGGTGTTGAAACAACCAGGGGGAGGATCGGGGAAGAGCAAAACGATTCCACCAGTCCACCAGCTGGTGACCCTGAGGAGGTGACCCCTGAGATGGAACAGCAATTAGACACGTGATTGTAAGATCATGAGATCATACAGGAGAAACCTTCCCTGGAAGGAGGAAAAGGCAAACTTGCAAACTGAGCAGCTGATCATTTTCCAGGGCAAGGTGATGGCCAGTGGGCCACACTGACGTGCTCCTGGTCAGATTATTGAACTTGGAGGATAAAGGGGCATGTTTAGGTCAGGCAGGCAAAACCAGTAAGGCTGTTATCAAATGACTGCAGCATCCTTCAATGCCACAAAAATATCTCTGGATGAAAGAGCTTGTGGAGGAAAAACTAAGATTTTAAAAAAGCAGCCCAAGGACAAGGCATCCAGCTGAGATTCTCAAGCACGAGATTGTTCACAGCAAATAGCAGCCGAAAGTCCCTCTCGGAAAAAAATACTTCATGACCAAGTCCAGCCAACTGAAGATAAAAGGAGCTAAAGAAAGAAATGCAACCCAGGGACTCCACACCCAGCCAGGGTGGCCCCTGGGGGCAAAGGCAAAAATAGGCAATGTCAACGTGCAAGCATGCAAGAATCCAGAAAACAGGGCATTTAGGACCCTTCTCATGGGAAATATACCACTTTGGGAAAGTAATTTGATAAAATATGATTAAAAATTTAAAAATCTCAGGATTAGAAAAGTTGTAGTTAAACAAAAGGTTGAGGGTAAGCATTGATTCACTCAATAAATAGGTATATTAGGATCACGGTAGAAACCATGAGTGTTTAAACCCTGACAAAGTAGAACCAATACTACAATAAGCAAAAAAGTTTAGCATTTTGATTGGGATTACACTAAACCTATAGCTCAGGGGTGGGCAAATTTTCTTAAAGGGCCAGGGAGTAAACACTTTATTTAGGCTTTGAGGACCATACGGTCTTTATTACAAGCAGTCAGCTCTGCCATTGAAGTTCAAAATATCCATAGACATTACATAAACTACTGGGCATGGCTATGTTCCAATAAAACTTTATTTGCAAAAGCAGGCAGCCAGCTAGAGGGTTATAGTTTGCCAACCCGTTCAACTGATGGAATCAATTGGTGGAAAAGAGTCATCTCAACAACATTGAACCTTCCAATCCATGAACATTGTATATCTTTTCATTTATGTAGATCTTCTGTAATTGCACCCAGAAATGTTTTGAGTCTTTATGTAGAAGTCTTATAAACATTCATGAAATTTACACCTAACTTCTTTATATTACTCCAAATGTTTTTTTTTTTTTAATTTCCAGTTTTGAAAAAAAAAAGGGGGGGGGCAACTTCCAAGCCATTGCTAGTTTGAAGAAATATTATTGATTTTTGTACATTGACCTTGTATCATCCAACCTTGTGTAATTCAGTTATTAGGTCTAGCAGACTTTTGAAGATTTCTTATGATTTTCTATATAGACAGACATGCTACTGCAAATACAGCTTATTTCTTCCTTTCCAACATGTATGTCTTTTGTTCATTTGATTGATTTTTCAAATCTTGAGCCAACCTTGCATTCCTGGGATAAATCCCATTGGTCTTCTTATGTATTGTTGGATTCAATTTGCTAATATTTTATTGAGTATCATGAAAGATATTGTTCTGGGAAAGATATGTTCTGGTTCATGTTCATAAAAGGTACTGGTCTGGTTTTCTTTTCTCATAATTTCTTTGTCTGGTTTTGGTATCAGGGTAATGCTGGCCTCAAAAGAGAAAAAAATTTTTTAAAGATTCCTTCCTTCTCCTCTTATTTTCTGAAGGAATTCGTGTTATATTGATACTTCTTTCTTATAAGTTTTACAGGATGCATCAGTGGAGCCATCCAGACCTGGAATTTTGTTTATAGAAAGGTATTTGGTATTACAAAAAGTGGATGTTTTTGATAGTTATAGAGATATTCAGAATTTCTATTTCTTCTTGAGTCAGTTTGATAACTTACAAGTTTCAAGGAATCTGCCCATTTATCTAAGTTATCAAGTTTATGGGACATATGGTTGGGTTTTTGCTTTATTTAAAAAAAATTGACAGACAAAAAGCTGTATTTAATTAATGTATATCTTTGATGAATTTGGAGATATATGCTGGTGAAACTTCCAGCACAATCCATGCCATCACCTCCAAAAGTTTCCTCCCACCATCTTATTTTTTTTAAATTTTAATATTTTTTGTTGAGTTATAGTCATTTTACAATGTTGTGTCAAATTCCAGTGTAGAGCACAATTTTTCAGTTATACATGAACACACATATATTCATTGCCACATTTTTTTTTTCACTGTAGCCACCACAGATCCTGAATCCACCATCTTATTTAGGTTGTTTATGATAGTTCCTTAGTTTCTTCGTAGTGACTGTAGGATCTGTAGTGAAATCTTATTTTCATTTTTTATGTTGGTAAATTATGTGCTTTCTTTTTTTTTTTTTCTTTATTGGCCTTTCTCAAAGTTTATTAAATTAATTTTAGAGAACAAGTTTTTGGCTGTATGAATTTTCTGTTTAGTTTCTATTTCATTATTTCTGTTCTTTATTTCATCCTTCTTTTTGCTTACTTTGAGTTTACTTGTCTCTTTTTTTTCTTCTTACTGTAAACTTTGATCACTGATTTTAAGCCACCTTCCTTCTCTGATGTAGGTAAAGAAATAAATTCCCTGGAAAATATTTTTAGCTATGTCTCACAAATTCTGAGATGATATGTTTCCATGATCATTCAGGTTAAAATGTTTTCTAATTTTCCTGGTGAATTATTCCTTGACCCATGGGAGAAACCTGTTAATTTCCAAATCCTGGGGGACTTTCTAGATGTCTTATCTGTATTGATTTCTCATTTATTTCTCCTATGGTCAGAGAACACACTCTGAAGTTTCAGTCTTCTGAAGTTTATGGAGATTTACTTTTTATCCCAGAAGTGGTCTGTCTTGACCAATGTCCCATGGCGAAAGAACCTCCCAGGCATCGGCATAGCGGTCCATAGTGTCAGTGAGGTCGGGGGGCTGATGATGTTGTTTGGATCATCTGCCTCTTACTGAGTTTCTGTCTCCGTGTTCAGTTACTGAGTGACAGGTTTGAAACCCTCCTCTGCTACCCTCCCCTCAGGAGCCACCAAGCTGCTCTGCCTGCTGTCCAGTGCCCGGGCAGGGATGTCATGGTCAGCCCTGTAGTTTCACACCACAAGGACCAGTTCATCCATCATGGCTGGAAGTGAAAATCCCAACGGATCCACTTTTCCCTAAACTTGACATTCCTTTTTCCCTCAGGAAAATGCCATGTACCTCTTGGCCCAATTTGGCGCATAGTCGGGGCGCAATCAGTCAAGGAGAGATGGTGAGTAAGTGGCGGCCATGCCCCACACTTTGTAGCACTCACTGCTTTCAGGGGGCTTCCACAGCCACCACTTTGTCCGAACATCATAATACTCCTGTAAGATGTACTGAACCAATATGACTTTTTCCCCATTCTTAGATGAGGAAACTAAGATTTAAACAGATGAGGGGATTCATCCACAGTTGCAGGGCTAGAAAATGCCATTCTGCACTTGGAACTCCTACACCAGTGTCCTCCCCTACAGCACCCTCTGACCCCCGCCACCTCCACATCTCCTGCTCAGCCTCCCTTCTCTGTTCTCCTTGGAAAAAGCACCCAACATATGGGATTCCCTCAAGATCAATATGATGACCAGGGTAATAATCAGGAATAATTGGTGTTCCCATCAAACTTGGCAATACCTGAACTCCAACACTTGAGAAACAGTGTCACTAGACGGCTTCAAAAGTCATTCGAGTTGGCCTCCAGGTCAACACAAATTAGGGAATAGAAAATTTGAACAAAATATTGGTGAATGGGAATAGAGGCCTGGGCAGGGGGGCACTGGCAATGGCAACAGACGTTCCTGTTAGGTCAGGCAAAAAAGGCTGGAAATGAGTTTTCCCTGAGCCTGAATCCACAGACCCCTTAAATAATAGTGGTCCCTTTTGCACCCTGGGAGCCCCTTGGCTTGAATGCCGCTGGAAATGCCACAGGAATGTCTCATACGCCATCTCTGCAGCCAGTTGGACTAAGATATTACTCTGTTTCAGTGGCTCCAGATTTTATAAAAACTTCAGGGGGGAAAAAAACGCTTTAAAGCATCTAGAGGTGTCCGATATCTCTTGGGGTGTTCAAGGCAGGCTGCACATGGGCCGGATGTACTGAATATTCATTGTCCATAAAAGTCAGCCCCTCATTTGTCTTTGTCGCTGGGAGATTTCCAAGAAGGACCCTCTCCAAGGCTTCCAGCTTGGAAAGTCAGACCCAGAGATTGTGTCTAGACACACAGATGTGTTAGGGAGTAACAGCCATGAAGCAGTTCCTTATTTTTATTAATATCTGTCACTTGACAAATATTTTGAATAGATGAATAACACCAGGAAGGGTCTGATGGGTACATAATTAACTCAACTGATTCAAAGTGATTTAGAAAGCAAGTTAATATCTATTGCATTAAAAAAAAAAAGAAAGAAAAAAACCCTTCCTTTAAATTCCATAGACTTTCCAGAACTCAAGGACCCAAAGTGGCCTTGTGCCTGGCATGTGGCAGGCACTCAATAAATAATTACTGAATAAATCGATGAATGATTATAGATGCTTCAAAAATGACGATTCAATAATGGAGCCAGAGAAGCAATTCAAGCACTTTTCTGAAATGGAAATTCACACTGCAGTGACCACACCCAGCAAACCCCTTCCCCTGGGGAACCAGCCCGTGGGGTCCCAGCCTCCAAAGGCCAGAGCAGGCTCGGGCCTGGCCCGCCTCCGCAGGGCTGTCTGGGTCCCCAGCACACTGCTGCACCGGGCCGTTGTGGCCCCGTTCTCTGGCACCCGGCCGCCAGCCGTGAGCACACGGAGACACAGACCTGCCTCATTCGTATCTGAGAATTGTGTTCAACCAGGACCCGGCCCAAAGCAAGGCTGGAGCAACAATTATCCAGCATATTTAATAATTAAAAACAGTTAAATTTAGACTGCAAACATTTTTACACATCTGGATGGAAATGTGTTTTGATTCACAAGATCTAGAGAAATTCATGAGTATTCAAAAAAAACACTTTATGACCCAAATCTACCATCACATAAAATATAATAATAAAATCATATTAATAAGTGTATATAAAATATATATATTTAATAAATTTGTTATACATATGTATTCGTTACACGTTATTTACATGCATAAATATATTATTAATTATATATATATGTTACATGCATTATTTTATATATGCATATATTATATATTACTTTATATATACATATATTATGTGTGTGTGTGTGTGTGTGTGTATATAAATATATAAAAGTGCATATCCTAACCTACTGGAAAAAAACCTGATACTTCTACCAGTTTCCACTGGTTTAACTTATTGGATTATATCTTACATAAAAGTTGAAAATGTGGAACTTAAAAACATTTAACAGAGACAATCTTCCTGGATATTACATGAATAGAGGCAAATTCGAAACAGAAAGCTAATACCAAATGGGTATTAGGAATGGATTGCTTGATTAAATCTTGTCTGAATTATCAGGTACATAATAAGAAAAGTGTTAGCTTTGCCTGCAGAGCTGAGCCGTCACTCCGTGTGGTTAATCTTCATCTAAAAGAGACCAGATACTTCTCGGTGGCAATTGAAAAGCAGCATTTTTCTTATTTAAGATGATTGGAATGACAGATGCATAAATCATAACGTATGAACTTCTCCCGTAACTCTGACTCCTCCTGATGCTAAACATTTGTTCCAATTTCTTGACACCCGCTGCACGTGAAAGAGGCTTAACAGACAGGCTTGTGCTAATTCGGGTCTTTTATAAAATGTTAATATTGCCTTGTGCTGTCTTGAAACTAGACGGTCAAGAAACTTAAATGAGAGGTGATTGAAAAGCTCTGATTTACTCGATATTTTATGGCATGTGATCACTGCTTTGGGGCTTCTTCTAGATTCTTATAAAGAAAATAGAACGGCTTGGTCAATGATCTGGGTGATTTTTTTTTGATTTTTTTGTTTTATATTTGATTGCTTACTTCTCGTTTTTTTCAAGGTCACAAAACTGACACGTAACTGCCCTGGAGGAGTACAGCTTAAGATTATAATCAAAAATATGAAAAACACGTTACTTTATTAGAATATTTGTCATAACAGTGAAAACAACTGGAAATAGCTCATATTTCAGAGCATCATTCAACCATTCCAAAATTACATCTATGAGGCACTAAAAACAATAGGGAAACTCATGGACAGGTTACAAGCTGTGCATGTATTATGGTGTCATTGTAAAAACTCACGTGTAGGGAAAAAGTCTGGAAGGAAACACTAAAATCCATATTTGCAGAAACATCGACGGATGGTGGTGGTTTTCCCTCTTCCGGCTTCTGTAAGTGTACCTGGGGGAAGGGATGCGGGCCGAGTCTGTCCTCGCGGGGGACATGTGGCCTTGGCTGACCCATCTTCTCTCGGACCCAGCTGAGTGTTCCACACCAGAACCACCCCCCTAGAAAATGTGAGGAAACGATGCATCTGCGTTTGCTCGATGTCACCTGGGGGTGATGATTATCCAGGCTTCTTGGAGGAGAGGGCGCTGGGGATGCGCTGAGCCCACTGCAGATGGAACAGCGTTGAGATGGTCACTTGCAGGAAACAGGAGCCAAGCTGGTCAACCAGCAGCTTCAGGCGCCCCTCCAGTGCGCCAGCCACCTGGCACCGGGCAGAACCCTCCTCCGGTAAGCGTAGGTCCTGGGCTCAGGGACGCCCACCTACCGCTCCTCTCTTTGTAAATGAGGAGGCTGCACTTTTCCACTGCCTGTATCCCGGATTCTGGGAGCCACCCAACTTGAGTTAAAAAGCTGACTCTTGTGGAGAAGGACTCGGAGGAAGGATGCGGAGGGGCAGTGACTGCTGGGGCCCCTTTGGGCTGGCCTCGAGCCCGTGGGGCAGTGTGGGCAGAGGACAGCTGGACAGGAGATGGGCACACTCAGCCCGTGTCCTGAGCCAGGGCCCCCAGGCCGAACCATTACCCCTAGATCAGCCCTCCGGGCACCGAGGCACCGACATGTGGCGCTGGCTCTGCCCTGGGGTTGGGCGTGTCCCCGGTTCCTCTGACCTTCCGCTTTCTTATCCCCAGGCACGGAGATTGGGCCAAGCAGGACTGATGACACACACTTCACAGAGGCAGAAACAGGCTGCGGAGGGGTGGAGGGGCATGGAGAGCCCTGGCAGGTCCCACGGGCATAGACTGCAGAGCGCCTCCCAGGGCACCCCCACACATCAGGGGGTGCTCTGCGGCAGGGCTCGGGTCTCTGTGACTCCAGTGCAAGCCATGGGGGGCCTCTCTGGGGCCACGCCAAGGGGACAGTGCAAGCACAGGGATGACACCTCGCAGGGAGCGGGGAGAAGAGGTGGTGCGACAATCCTGCGCTGTGCCCTTGAGTTCTGCTACGTCCATCCCAGCTTGGAGGGTGAGAAAGTGAGGAACCCGCCAGGGTGCAGTGAACCGGGTCCTTCCAGAAGGGTGAGCAGAGACCAGGAGGGGAGAGAACAAAGCCAGGACTGGAGTCACAGCCTCCTGACTCCCGGTCCAGTGCTCCCCGCCACATCCCTACTGCAGTCTGGGGGTGATGGCTGTGGGCCAATCTCGGACAATGGAAAGATCCAGAAGCTGGGCCTGGAGGGAACAGAAGAGCTCAGGGCGGGGTTTAAATGCCTCCTCTTGTTGGAGGGGCTTCCCTGCCCTGGGGGACACCCAATACCCCACACTGGGCACATGTGTTTGACAGAGCTTTACTGGGACATAAACTTAGCCCGAGGGACACTGCACGTGCCCGGGGCAGGCTGGGAGAAGAGAGCCCCAGCTGGGCTGTGGGAGGGGCTGTGGAGGACCCAGAGGGTGGGGTGCCCCTGGGTCCCGCGGGGATGTGATGGGCGAGTGGGGAACAGAAGCCTTCTTCTCAGGGGAAGCAGGTGGGGGCCCCTGGCCCCCAAGATGAGGAGGGAGCAGGATGGGGAGGGGACCTGCAGCCAGGCCACGCAGAAGCCTTGATTTAGGCCCTGCAGGCTCCGCAGGAGTGACCAGGGGTGGCCCGGAGGAGAAGGGAGAAGCCGGCCAGGGGGCGGGCAGGGGTGGGGGAGGAGGGGTCTCCCTGGGGAAGGACAGCACGTGGGCGCCAAGGCCAGAGCCAGGAGGGGGCTGTGGGCCGGGCGAGGGCACAGGGGGAGGCAGGGCCGGCCGGCGGACCTGCAGCTGGACTCCCTGTGGCCCGAGTGCCCGGCGTGGCCCGCGGTTCGGCCGCCAGGTGTGGTGGAAGGGCCGGCCGGCGGAGCCCTGTCTCGGAGGGTCTGTGAGCAAGAGCAGGCCCCGCTGAGCCCGGCCGCCTGCGCCTAATGAGAGCCAGGTGGGGCCACACCTCGCCCGTCGGGCAGCACCTCGCCGCTTTGATCAGGGATAAGGGCCTAAGTGTTCCCAGGACCCCTGCCCTCCCCCACAGCCGCTGCGCCGGACGCCACTTCCCTTTCAAAGCCACCTCTCGTCGCTGCCCCGGGGCGGACGGAGTGAGTCCCGGCTCCCTGGGAGCCGCCCAGCAGCGCTGTGATCCATCCCCGTGTGCCCCAGACACACAGGTCCGCCCGACGCCACCCACTCGGGATGCAGACCAGACAGAGAAATCCTTGTAAGGTCCCCTCCGGGGGACCAGACCCAGGGCTCTGGTCACCGACCAGCCTCGCCGGACCACCGTCAGCCTTCTGGAACGCAGGCCTTCCCTGGGTGTTGTTGGAGACCCTGGGGGAGGCTGGAGGCCTGGAATGGTGCCCCTAAATGGCCCCAACATCACCTTTTCCTGCCACCCCCTCCTCTCCTCCACCCCTTCCCTTCTCTTCTGTTTTATTTTGGTTGCTTTTCTCAATTTAAGAAATGGACCTTAAAAGTCAGCTTTCTCCGGCACAAAGCAGGGGGAGGCGGTGTGGGATGGCGGGGCCCTGGCCTGGATGTGGCAGGACGGGGGTGCAGGGCACAGCTGCAGGACGGCCTGGGGACACGCACTGCTCCGGTGCCTCGGCCAGAGGGGGAGACCTGGTCTGCAGGACCCGCTGGCAGGCGTGGGATGCCCGAGGCAGCCCCTGGGCTCTGTGTCCTGTCTGTGCGTGCACGCAACCCCCTCCCCCGACCTGAGGACGTGGCGTGGGACGGGAGGGCGCAGCGCTGCTGCGGGGTGCCATGTGCACGGCTGCAGTGGCGCTCACTGCGGCTGAGGTGCTCTGTGCGGTGGCCGCCAGCACGGATGTTAGAGCCAGACAGCCTGAGTTAGACCCGGCCTGTCACCTCCGGCCACATGACTTGGGAGGTCACTCTCCCCCTACAGCCCACTCACTCCTCTCTGAACTCAGTGTCCCTCACAGCGTGGGTGAGAGGTCAGTGTAGATGTGTTCCCTGGGCCTAACAGCACCAGCTTAAGTACTGCTGTTATCACTGTCACTGTCAGCAGCATGAGGCACAGGGCCCCTGCTGGCTTAGAGCAGGCCCGACGTGTGTTGAATGACTAAAAGACCTGACATCTGCCCTGGGGAGATCCCAGATTAAACACGGGCTCCCGCAGCTGCCGCTGCAGCCAGAGGCCCCCCTGTCCTGGGCAGCGCCTCTCGCGGGAGGCTCAGGGTGAAGCCACGCCCCCTCGGCCCACCCCGCGCTCCCCTCTCCCAGCGGTTCATCAGGTGTCGTGGTCACTACACACATGGACGCAGGCAGCGCAGGAAGCGCGTGTGCCGGTGTGTGAGAGAGGAAAGAGGGAGGAAGAGGGCAGATAAAGCAACGTGACAAGTGTTAACATTTGGGGAATCTGAGTGAAGGGCACACAGGAATTCTTCGTAGTTTTCCCGCAACCGTTCCCTATGTCTGAAATTGGCCAGTGAGAGCTGACAGTCAGACAGCCCAGGGGGTCCGGTCTGCAGACCACACGGCGGCCGGCACGGAGGGCAGCAGCCCAGAGGCAGCTCTGCAGCCCAGGCCTGAGCTCTGCAGCCCGGCCGCGGCCCCCCACCTCGGGGCTGAGTGTCAGGCAGGAACGCTGGGGTCCGGAAAGACTGCTGGGCAGGCTGTTGTTTTAATCAAGAGAGAACCAGACGAAGTAAACCATCCATCCTCTTCCAATAGTGGCCCGTTTACGGCTCATTTTCCTACATCTGGATTAGAGAGTTGTTTTGAGGGCAATGTTTCTGTGTCAACTAAATGTTTGCCTTTTTGAGGGTCCCTTCCTCCAGGAAGCCTTCCCTGATGCCCTTAGACTGAGTGAGGTGTCTTCTCTGGGCTTTCACAGGCCCCCCAGGCCTCCCTCTGTTGCAACTCTTATTTCACTGTGCAGGCATCGACCATTCCTGGACCAGGAGCATGCGTGTGTGTGTGTGTACATGTGTGTGATGTGTATGTATGTGTGTGTACGTGTTTCCCTGGCATGATCCCAAAGTTTAGAATAATTTCTGATAAACAATAGGTGTTCAATTACTATTTGTTGAATGGATGAATGAATAACTGTAGGTTATTCTTACGTCTATTAGCTTATTTAATTTTTAGGAAGAAGGCCCAAGATGCCACAGCTCTGAGTCCTACCTGTGTACCAGTCCCCTAGAGCTGCTACAGCCAATAACCACCAACCGGACGGCCTAAAGCAACAGATACTCCTCTCCCTGGTCTGAGGCCAGAGTCTGAAATCAAGTGTCTGCAGGGTTGGTTCCCTCTGGGGGCTGAGGAGGAACCCCTCACGGCCCAGGCCCCCTCCCGGCTCTGGTGGCTCAGTAATCCTTGGCTTGTACGTGCATCACCCCACTCTGCCCCTGTTGTCACACAGCTTCCCCCTGTGTGTCTGCGTGTCCCTCTTCTTGTAATAAGGTCATTGGACTGAGGGCCACCCACTCTAGTAAGACCTCGCCCTAACTAATTACACCCGCGAAGACCCTGCTTGCACATAAGGCCACCTGTCGGGTGTGGGCTTAGGGCGTGGATGCCTCCTTTTGGGGGCTCTGGCTAGCCCACTACTCCTGTCCTCCGGCTCTGGGTGGGAGCGGTTCTCGTGGGCGTGCGTGAAGCTGCTTGGCTGGGGTGGGGGGCCCATCACACCAGCCCGGCCTTCAGGATGCAGGATTCGGGGGTGCACGCCTGGCTGAGCCGCTTTCTGGAAGGAGTGAGGCCATAAGGCTGTACCTCTTCCTGCCGCTGGGGACGGCCTGGCAGACCCTGGACATGAGGACATTTACAAATGAGCATAAAGCAGGCCTCCCCTCCCAGCAGGCCACAGAAAGCCAACTGCTGGTTTGACCCACTGGAGAGCCATCATTGCTCAAGAAGCCAGACCTGGGTCCCACTGCCCACACGAACAGAGATTCCATTCCTGCCCATGACCCTTGGGGTGGAAGCTTCAGGAGCACAGAGGGTGAGGGCTTCTGGCTTAAACCCTACCCCAGGGCCCACAGGAGAGACCTGGGACTTGGTCGGAGCTGTAAGCACTGAAGGCTTCCTGGAGGAGGTGATGGTGCACTGAGGCCCAGGGAGGAGGAGGGACTGGCCAGATGGACATGGATGGGAGTTTGGGTATGAGGAGGGAGGGGAAAGGCTCCAGCAAAGACCTGGAGGAGAGATCACTCAGCGGCCATCGCTCCAGCGCCTGCCATGTGTCAGGGGCTGAGTTACCCCCTGGAGGACTGCTGGTATAATTCGGGCCTTCTCCCCAGATTCCTGCCTCCCGTGTGTACTCAGGTACCCTGGGCTGGCCCTGCAGCAGCAGTCCTCAGGGTCTGCAGTCAGGTTACTGGGGGCTGACCTGAAATGCCAGGTCTGTGAGCCAGGGGCCACCTGCGCTCACTTGTGCTTGGGGGGGTGCTCCTGGGGTGGAATCAGGGGCTCTCCCCACCTCCCCTACTGTGGGACTCATTTTACCTTAATCCCCTCTTGAAAGACTCGATCTCCAAAAACAGTCACATTCTGAGGTGATGGGGGTTAGGACTTCCACATAGGAACTGTTCTTTAAATTCTTATTTTGTTTTTTATTGAAGTGTAGTCATTTTACAATGTTAGTTTCAGGTGCACAGCAAAGCGATTAAGTTGAACATACACATATATATTTTTTTTCAGATTCTTGTCCATTATAGCTCATTACAAGGTATTAAATATAGTCCACTGTGCTATACAACAGGTCCTTGTTGTTTATCTATTTTATATATAGTAGTGCATATGTGTTAATCCCAAACTCCTAACTTATCCCTCCACTCTCCCCTTCCTCCGATCATCACAAGTTTGTTTTCTATGTCTGAGAGTCTGTTTCAGTTTTGTAAATTAGTTCATTTGTCTCATTTTTTTATATTACACATATAAGTGATATCATATGGTATTTTTCTTTCTGGCTTACTTCACTTAGTATGACAATCTTCAGGTCCATCCATGTTGCTGCAAATGACATTATTTTATTCTTTTTTATGGCTGAGTAATATTCCATTATATTTTATTTATATATGTGTATATATACACCACATCTTCTTTATCCGGTCCTCTGCTGTTGGACATTTAGGCTGTCTCCATGTCTTGGCTGTTGTAAATAGTGCTGCTGTGAACATTGGGGTGTGTGTATCTTTTCAAATTAGAGTTTCCTTTAGACATATGCCCAGGAGTGGGGTTGCTGGGTCATATGATAAGTCTAATTTTATTTTTTTACCAAATCTCCATACTGTTCTCCGTAGTGGCTGCACCAAATTACAATCCCACCAACAGTGTAGGAAGGTTCCCTTTTCTCCCCACCCTCTCCAGCATTTGCCGTTTGTGGACTTTTTAGTGACGACCATTAATTTGTTCTCTGTACCTGTGAGTCTGCTTCTTTCTTGTTGTGTTCACTAGTTGTTGTATTTTTAGGTGCCACATCTCAGTAATATCACACAGGATTTGTCCTTCTCTGGCTCGTTCATGTTGTTGAGAAACTATCACCTTTTCCAAAACTTCTTCATCTTCCCAAGCTGAAACTCTGTCCTCGTTAAATCATAACCCCTCCACCCCCCCTCCCCCAGCCTCTGGCACCTCGATTACCTTCTGTCTCTATGAATTTGATTTCTGTCGGTACCTCTCGTAAGTGGAATTGTAACCCACGGAAGCCACGGGTCCCTAAGCTGCACCTAAACTCTCTCTATAAAACACACGCACACCTGCCGTCAGCAAAAAGGCAGGGAAGCCCCGTTCCTAAAATAACCTCCCTTCATGCAAATCTGCAGAAAACCAAGACTGACCGTGTCTTCTGCTGTGTTGGCCCAGTGGCAGCGAGAGGGCTTTGCCACTAGAAACTGACAGGCTGGCTGGACTGCAAAACTGGGACAAAGGTTGCACTACGGCTCATTGTCATCTCATCTTAATGCTAAGATCCCCACTCAGTTGGCGCCTTGTTGGTTCGACCCTCTTCTGACCCAGACCCCGCAGGACCATAAAGGGGCAGGAAAGAGGTGCAGACCCTGTTCCGGGAAACTGCCCCCCGTTTCCGTGAACGGAAGTGACAACGGCCCGTGCCCCATCCCCGCCCTCTAGCGCTTTCCCTGCGAAAGCTGGTCCTGCCCCGCGCTCGGGGGGAAGTGCTCTTCGAGCATGAGCTCCCCCTTCTCCGTTCCTTGGCCAGCGAAGACAGTTTCTGTCCGCTGCTGCAAGTCGGGATTTCACCCTGTTAATGTGAACGACAGCCGGGTAGGGAGGAGCCAAAGGAAAGGCCGGTGACAGCCACACGGGGCTGGTCGCCGGGCCTGGCTTCTCCCACCCAGCATCACGTGCTCAAGGTCCCCCCGTGGGGCCGCCCGGGGTGCTGCCGGTTTCTGCGTCCTGCCCTACGCTGTATTCTGGGACTGGGGGCACAACAGTGGGACACTCTGTGGGAGGAACTGGACCGAGACTCCCTCTGTCCCCTGACTTCCCTATGTCCCCACCCAGACCTGTGGCCCATGGTGGCCTTTGGGTCCCTAGGGATTAACATCAGCTCACAGCCATTATGTCGCAGCCCTCAGAAGGCTGATGTGGTGGTTGATTTTAACTTAACTGGGCCACGGGGTTAACATGATTCTGGATGTGTCCACGAGGGAGTTTCAGGATGAGATTAGCAATGGCTCAGGAGACAGCGTCCCCCATGTGGGTGGGCCTCATCCCATCAGCTGAAGGCCAGACTAGAGCAAAAAGACCACGTGAGAAGGGCTTGGTGTGCCTGACTGCTGAGCTGGGACATCTGATTCCCTCGCACCGGGGACCAGAGCTTCCACCTCGGTGCTCCTGGTTCTCAGCCTCCAGAATTGCGTGAGCCAACCCCTTATAGTGAGTCTCTGCGTCCCTCCGTCCGAGCGGCCCTGTTTCTCCAAAGAACCTAGATGGTACAGCCGGAGCTGTCCTGCTCCCCAGCACTCGTCCCCCAGTAGGAACCCAGGTCCTGCTGGGAGGGGTGGGAGGGTCAGGGGAAGCGCCAGCCGCACTGCAGCCTCCCGAGCCAGGCCTCTGCTCGCCCGGCCTGGAGCTTTCCCACTTACGGACTGACGAATATTTATCTGGGAGACGACCCCGAAGTACATTGTGGGCGTGGGGCAGCGAGGTGGGGAAGGGACGGAAGCTAAGAAAGGTGGGTTGATGGGGAAGTTCCCGCTGTGGACAGCCGGACGCAGCCCCGCTGGGGGACCTCGGAGAGACCGCACGGAACACTCTGCAGGGCCTCCCTGCGTGGGGTACTGAATCACCAGCTCCCCATCGCTGACGGAAGGTCGCTCCTGGGGGAGTGAACTCCCTGGTGTTTCTGTTCTACGTGCGGGCTGAGTTTGCTCCCAGGGCCAGTGAGGAGCCGCAGGGAGAAGGGGCAGGTGTTCAGGGCAGAGGGCTGTGGGTGTGAACTGTCCCCAAAGAAGGCTGCGGCCTCTGGGCTGGGCAGAGGGGACATGGGGACATGCAGACAGCTGGTGTTGTCAGCATGAAAAGGGTGAAGGGTTCCGCGTAACAGATTTCTGCCTTCTGCTGGGGGAATAACTCCTTCTGAGGCTCTCCCCTTAAGAGGGTCCCCCCCACTCTATATGTGGGGGTAGGGGTGGATGTGGGGGTGTGAGTGGGTTTTTCAATTTCTGCCCAAGGGCAGTTCCCAAAACAGAACGACCCCTATAAAGAGTTCTTCCTTCAGTGCCAAACGTTACAGCCGTGCCACTCATGATCAGAGTGGTCACCTCTGGCCAGTGTGAGGTTCTTCTGAGAACTTAACGAACAAAGTCACCCGGGGGGAAAATGAACGCTTCCCTTAATGAGTGGCTGTCTGAGAGCCACGGGCCAGTAAGCCTGTGTCATTAATGACAATCAGACTTATTCATTTGTATTCTGCCTCTTAAAGGAAAATCTATACGTGCAGAGACCATGAGGGAACACCTTGGTGCTTCTCTGCTTCCCAAATCTGCCTAAATTCTTCAGGAGACTAGTGAATCTGTCCTGTCCGGAGGGCTTCCATATTGTCCAGACACGTTTCGGAAACAGCAGGAGAGAAAGTCCCGCAGCTGAAAACAGCCGCACGCGATGACGCCCTTCCCCGAGGCGGTGCCCTCCGAGCCCGGGCTATGGGGGTGGCGCATGGACATCCAGGGCTTTCCCACGGGGAGCACCGTGCAGGGAGGCTCCACCCGAAGTCCCCGGAGCACAGCTCTGAACACACTTAGAGAAGCAGCGCTGGTGCTTCCTAAGGAGGAAAGGCCGCCTGCAGGGCCCCAGGAAAGCAGGCGTGTCATGAGCTCAGCGACGCCCCAAAACACCTGCAGCCTCACCGCCAAGAGGGATGCCGGGTCCCGGCCCGGCTCCAGAAGACCTCCGCCTGTCCTGCCTCCCTTCCAACAGGCGTTACTGTGCAGGCACCAGGCTGAGTTCTGGGCACACAGGGAACAACTGAGCACAGGGAACTTACAGTCCAGTGTTCCCCGAGTGTCAGGCAGAGAGGCCAGCATCTCTGAGATGTCCGAAAGTCTTTCAGAGCAGGTCAAGATGCAGGAGTCACCACGCAGGGCCGTTCTCAGCCTCTACGCCCTGCTGTGGGCTGGGAGGAGTACAGGATATGGGCCCCAAGGCCTGAGACCAAACCCCACGCCACCACTCACGAGCTGTGGGATCCTGTAATATGGATGCTATGGGATGAATGGTGTTCCTCAAAGATGCATATGTTCAGAACCCTAACCCCCAAGACCTCAGAACATGACGGTATTTGGAGAGAGGATTAAGGTAAAATGAGGTCATTAGGATGGGCCCAGTACAGTATGATATGTGTCTTTGCAAGAGGTCAGGACACAGACACACAGAGGAAGACCCTGTGGGGACACAGGGAGGAGATGGCACCGGCCGCCAAGGAGGAGGGCCCAGAGGACCCGGCCCGCCCTCACCCTGATCTCAGTCCCCAGGACTGTGAGAAGATAAATTCTGTAGTTTAAGCCCCCTGCTTGTGGAAGTTTGTGATTGTGGCCGAGCTAACACAGTGGGAATTTGAAGCCCAGCCTGGGCCCCGCAGAGCTCCCTGCGAGGTCAGGGAAGCAGTGGACACGCATGGGGACGTCCAGAGGTGGCTCTGAGGTTGTTCCCTTGGACGTGGGACGTGGTGATCAGCACCTCCTCTGCCATCCATCACCGTGGTCGGAGCCCTTAAGGCCCACCCAGGCTGCGGTCCAACCCAAGACCCCTCTGACTGCATTTACGCCCGGACCCGGGTGAGTCGGGGGCTCCAGGCAGGCGAGACTGCTGACCCCGCCTCCCCTGCCCCAGCGCTGTGATTGCGCTTGGGCAGTTAAGTGGAGCACTCCGCTCCTAATTGCTGTAATGGTGCTCGGGGGAGGGCAATCAGGGCTCCGCTGATCAGGTGTGAGCCCAGGGAGGTCTCTGTGGGGTGGGACCCCGCACCTCCCGCTCGCCCACCAGCCATGGTGGCTCCCCTGTGGGCCTGCAGCCAGCCAGGCGGCTGAGAGCTAGTCTGGGCTGCCAGGGGACAGTGGGTCCTGGCTCCTCCATGTCTAGCTGGAAAACTGGGGGCCTCATTCACTCATTCATTCATTCACTCATTCAGTCAACAGACACAGGACGGGGGCTGGGTGAGCCCTGCCCAGGGCAGAGGACTCTGCAGACCCTGACTCACCCTCTCTGACCATCCTGGGAGGATCACCCCATTTCACAGCTGATGAAATCGGGCCACAGAGAGCAACACTGTCCTGCTGCTTCAAATGAGGCAGGAAGGCAAGCGGCAGACCGCGGGTCTTATCTCCAGCTGGGGCCCATGTCCTACTGGGATGAGTGCTCAGGGAGGTACTAAGTAAGGGGGAGCTGTGCGCAGATGTCACCCCCCTGCCCACTGCCATCTGCCTGGTGTTCTCACCCGGGCCCAGAACAGCCCAGTGCTCCCAGGCTGCGGAGGAGGGCCGCTGAGGGGCCCTGGGTGCTGAGCTCCTCTTGTAAGTGACATTGCAACTTCAGGACCTTTGTCCATGCCTGCCCCGTTCGGGAGTGCCCAGGGCCCCTCTTCAGACACCCCACTCCTTCCATCACCAACACAGTGCAACCAGCTCTGTATATTTCTCTGTCTGCTCACTGCCTGTCCTTCTCCTCCAATGGCATGAGCATCCTGCGGAGCTGCCCTCCCCCGCCACCAGCACTCCCAGGGCCTGGCTCCGCCGAACAGACACCCGGTTGGTGTGAGCCGTGGGGCTGTCACTACGGCACATCCCCTGTGTCCTGGTGGATACTAAGGGGCTAAGTCCAGGCAGGCCTCTAAGGCAGAGCTGAAGGTGGTTGTCAAAGGGGACAGTGTCACGGTAGGAAACTCAGCAAGCTGCAGACCGTCGGCATCTTCGCACACAAGCCGGGCCCTGACCGGAGGGAGAGCAGAAGCAAGGAGGTATCTTTCCCCTGACTTTACCCCAAATGCTTGCTGCCATTGGCCCCGGAGGCCATCGCTTTCACTGGCCTTCTGGTTAATTATAGTTAACTTGTTAGCGTTATTACAGCCCCCTTTTATAGATTCACGTAAATAAGGTGCATGTTCCAAAGCGTTACTGAGATGCCCTGATACAGATGCAACACAAATGTGTCCTGCAGAATCGGCTGTTACATCAAAACAGAGAAATTATATTTGCGTTTGACCACGTTTTGCTGCGTCTGATACCGGCTGATAAGAGACAGCTGCAGGCTGACCCGATACGGAGCAACATGTCAAAATCCGCCCTGATTCTGAATTTAGGAATTTAATCTACCTTTTGTTTCGAAGTCTTCAACGACCCCTTATCCCAAGCTCAAGCCTTTAAAAATCTTTTTGAGCGAAACAAATTGAATAGTTTTATAAAAGCAATTTATAAAATTCCCATGCATACAAGGAGGGAGGGAGAAAAGAAAAGCCGTAGAAAGATGTCTATGAAGGCGGCAAGGCGCAGAGAGAGCTGGAGGAGGGACAGCCCCAGAACAGAGGAGAAGAGAGCCGGAACCAGGCGTCCCAGAGGCCAGGGCAGCGCAGCCCACACACAGGTCTGTTCTTTAAGGGGGGGTGCCACCAGCCAGGACTTGAGCTGGACCTACTGGGGGAGCAGCAAGAACAGGACAGGCCGCGGGGGCAGAGACCAGAGTGTCCAGAGCCGGGGAGGGCGGGGAGGCCGCGGGGAGGCTGTGTGCCGGCGGAGGGAGGCCACAGGCAGCGACCGCCCAGTTGCAGAGAGAAGTGAGCTTAAGTGCAGCCTGGGCTGCTGAGGAAACGGGGGTCTTTGGCGGTGTCTCCGTCTTTCAGCTGCATTGCAGCTCCTGTCCCAGCAGGGTCCAGGGCGCACCCAGGGCCTCGGTCCAGCTCTGCGCACAGCCTCGCGGCGGACGCTCCTGCACCCGCGCACCTCCGCCTGGGGAATGCGGATCCGCACCCGCGCGGCCGCAGGAGCTGCGTGCCGGCCCCGCGCTGGGCGCCCCACCTGCATCTTCTCGCTTACCCTCACAGCCCCCAGCAAGGAGGTGCGGCCAAGCCCGCCCCACGGGGAGGAGCCGAGGCCCAGAGGTCGAAGGTCCGGAGGAGCAGAGAGGGGCCTGCCATCAGGTGTTGCCTGGGAGCCCTGCCTCCTGGCATCTCACGCACGCCTGACGCCCCGTCAACGAGGAAGGAATGAATACACAGCTGAATGAGCAGCCTGTTTCCCGCGTGTGGCTGCAAAAAGCAGGTCTTATTTAATTAATGACTGGCTCTGTAATTGCCGTTACAATGCGCTCCGTGTGCCGCCGTCTGCGATGGGCTTTCTAGACAATTTTGGCGCCAGTGGCCTAATGTGGAAGCGCCTTGCCTGCCGAGGGACCGAGTGCTTCATCCATCAACCGCCTCCTCCCGCCCAGCGCGGCAGATCAATACCTGCTCCCACACCGAGGCCCCTTCCTCAGGGCGCAGGGCCAGGCGCGGCCCTCCCGGCTCTCCTCGCTCACGGGGATTCTTTCCAAAGGTGCTGGCGTTTCCTCCACGCTGGGATCTCGGGAGGGGCAGCTTCCTCTGCCTGCTCAGAGGTCCAACGGGCGGCCCCTCTGCCATCTGACCCCCGCTGAGTTGACCTCCAGGCTCTGATCTCTCTGGGCCCTGCTCTCCCTGCACACACACACCCTCCCCCTTGTGGAGAAGCACAGGTTCCTGGCCGAGGTGCTACTCTGCTCCCAGTCTCTTGGGAAGTACCACTCGTAATTCCCTACTCTGCTTCCTCTTGTTGTAACGTTAATGTGTCCCTGATGGGGTGTGCATCTGTCCCCAAGGGTGAGACTTGTCACCCCATAACCTGTTTGGGCATCTGCCTCCCCACCAGATACCGGGGTGGCTGCATCCTCTCAGGGTCCTCGGTGCACAGGACAGTCCTCGGTGAGCATGAACCACCCAGCAAGCACATGTGGGCTGGTGGGGGCACACCAGAGTCCATCAGAGACCACCCTCTGGGAGCTGGGCAGGGAGAGGGTCCGCAAAGAGCTCGCAGATATCCCCACCCCCACTATGGGTGGAACGTGTCCCCAAGAAGGTGTGCTGTCTGAGCCCTGGTGCCTGTGGCCTGCCCTTATTTAAGTTATTTAAAGTTGGCCCTGACTTACTTATCTGTTAAAGATGATGACACTCCTCAATTATTCCACAATTTTTTTAAATTGAATTGTGTAGTTGGTTTATAATGTTGTGTTAATTCCCGGGGTTCAGCATAGTCAATCAGTTTTATATTTTTTTTTTTCAGATTCAGTTCCCTGTGGTAGACAGTAGGACCTCATCATGGTATATACAATGGAATACTACTCAGTCATAAAAAGAATAAAATAATACCATTTGCAGCAATATGGATGGACCTGGAGGCTGTCTACTAAGTGAAGTAAGCCAGAAGGACAAAGAAAAATACTGTAAGACATTGCTTCTATGTGGGATCTATTGCACAAATATTTATTGAGCCCCTATTACATGCCTGGTCCTGAGTGGACCATACTCAGCAATGAACAAAACAAGTAAAAATGCCTGCTGTGTGGAATTTTCACTTACTGGGGGAGGCAGACACAACACAAAGAAATGGGTGACAAAAATGCTCTATCAGATAATGACAAGCCCTGGAGACGAACCGGCAGGAGAGGGACGAGGAGTGAAGTGGGAGTGACAGCAGAGATGGGGGCATTGAGGGCCCCCTCCTGAGAAGGTGGACCTTTGCAGAGAAGTCCTGGAGAAGGTAAAGGTGCAGTCCTCACAGAGAAGCTTGCCCAATGTTTTTGTGATGAGTAAACAATGTAATTTTCATGAAAGAGTGGGTAAATCACACAAATAAACAATCCACACCCCTCAAAAGAGTTCATGTAGTTTCCTTGTTTAAAGCCATCACAGTTTCTGCAGGGGGAGGGTGCAGGGAGTCCGTGACAGAACAAGGCACCCACCCCCCCTCCACAAGGACAAAACTGTCTCCTTGTCAGAATGCTGCAGAAGGCAGGGGAGCATGCAGAGGGTGAGTGACCAACCTTGGCCACTTCTGCTGGAGGGCATTCCCTCTTCTAGGTGGGGGTTGAGGGTGAGATATGGGCTTGTCCTGGGAAGAAGGTTCTGCTTGGATGGGCCCAGCTAAAGAGCCCACTAGACCTTCCAGTGGCTGGCAGAGCTGGAGTGATGAAATTAAGAGGCTTTGGAGGCTTCAAAAACACAGACCATTTCCACGTCAAGATTTCTGCCAGATTCTGAACCTGCTGGGGGAATGGACAGCATGGGTAAAAAGCTGGTCAAAACCTCTGAAAAGCAGAATGGAATTTGCCTCAGTCCCGTGGGCTAAAGAGACCAAGACCTACCAGGACAAGAGGCTCAGGGAAGATGACAAGCTCTCAGCTGACGATCTGAAGGGCTGTACGGGGAGAACAGGGGGATCCAGAGGAAGGCGGTGCCTTCCCAGATCGGGAACCCAGGCCAACAGGCATCAGCTCCTAAGATGGTCAGCGCCATGCTTTGTCTGCCTGTCAGAGGAAACAAGGAGCTCTCAGGTTGAAAATATAACCACTATTTTCACTATTTTGGAGCTGCTACAATTTTTATATACAATATCTGCCAATAAATGAAAAATTATTAAGATGCCAAGCGATAAAGTCATATGCAAGAAAGCCAAGGGGCAAAACAGACAACAGAAACAGACCCAATGTTTATCCAAGTTCTGGAGTAAGCTGGCAAAAACTTCTAAGTAACAATAATTGATGTATGTTTAAAATAATAAATTATGGAGCAGATCCATTTTTTTAAAAAAGAATTCCAATCAAGAATTAGAATCTTTAAAAAGTTAATTTAAAAAATCTAGAAATGAAAAAAAGTCTAAAATTAATAGCTCAAGAGACGGATTTTACAGCAGGATAGACACAGTAGAAGGTGGTGAAGGATTCACAAAATAGAAGATGGGTCAGTAGAGAATACTTAAATTATGGCACATAGAGGAAAACAATGAAAATGCATAAAAGAGCATGAAAAGTATGTGGGACACTATATAAACTCCCTAATATAGTTGTAATTGAAGCCCCAGAAGGAGAAGAGAGAAATAAAATGGGGCAGAAGAAAATTTGAAGAAATATTGACTTAGAATTTTCCAAAATAGTTTTAAGAAATAAACTCACAAATTCAAAGGCTCAGCAAACCCCCTGCTGAGACTAAGACTCACGACAGGCCTGGCGTCGGCGGGCCCTTCACAGGGGCCAGACACTGTGCCACAGGCCTCTCATGCTTTGCTGTTCAGTCCTCATGAGAACTCTGAGCCTTGGAGACTGCCACCGCAGCGCAATCTGCATAGGGAAGCCAGGGCCTGCAGTGCTCACCGGGCCAGGACTGCTGGCTAGGACGCGCTCTGCAGTGGCTTACGGCTCAGTGAGGGGTGTGTGCTTGACAAGCGAAGGGGGGGGGGGCATAAGGGAAGCCAGGGGCTGGGGGATCACAGGACAGGGCACCCAGCCTAACCACAGCAGCTCTGGAGGGCTTCTCAAAGAGGCAGCATTTAAGCTCAGACCCAGAGGCGGATGGATAGGAGCCAGGAGATGAGGATGGCGAGTATTCCCTGCAGTGGGAGTAACCTGTGTGGGGTCTCAGAACTGGGACAAAGTCCGCCACATCAACGCAGCTGCCAAAGACTCAGGATGAGGAAGGTGTGGTAAGATTGGAGTCCAGTGAGAAAGGTGTCATTAACATCCTTTTCATTCAAGTGCCGGGCACATGGCTGGATTATTCTGGAACCGAATTCTCAGTGAATTATTCTGGAACCAAATTCTACTCGCCAGTGACCCAGCCATTGAAAGATAAACCCCATCTGGATTGGAGCATTCGACCTCATTTCCACTTAGAGATTTGCATCAGAGCCCAGTCCTAGGTGGAGGGAGGTGAGAGGTACTGTGGGCCAGGCTCTCCACGTACACCTGACACCCACATCCTCCTGCAGTTCTCTTCCCACCCGCTGAGGCCAAGGTATCACCGATGAAGGTACTGGGGCTCAGAGCCACCCAGCCTCTGGGACACACAGCCTGGACTTGCTGGCCCAGCCACATGGCTTACTGATTCCATTCCCACCCCAGCACTAATGTTCCCACCTCCTTCTGGGCCTCAGTTTCCCCAGCTGTGAAGAGAGGAAGTTGGACCAGCTGGCTCTAACAGTCCCTGAAGTTCCATGGGCCCCTTCTGGTCTAGCGAGGACTAGTGTCCTGTTTCCTTTACGTAGAGCTTGGCCATAAGACCATTCTGTATTTTTCAAGGCTGCCTCTCCCCGGAGTTAATACTCTGCACTCCGCTGAGCCATCTCTCCCCTGCCTCCAAGTCACCGTATCGCTATTTAGACAGAACTGGCTGCCATCCCCTGCCCGCATTGCCAGGTGTGCAGAGTTAATTCCTGAGCAATTAATCCCATTAACAAGCAGTGATTCACAGCCTTCAACCAGGAGGCTGCCTTCATTACAGAATGTTAACCAGGGCAAGGCAGTGCTTCCTTAATCCTCCACCAGGCGTGTTGGCTGCTGCTGGGACACCCAGACGACAGCAGCTTCAAAAGTGCCCCAGAAATTAAGTGCTCCCCACCCCTCTGCAGCACCCCAAGTCCACACACAACTGCCCCCGCCCCGGATAGCGACCGTCATGGGCGCTGGGCGCTTGGCGCGTCTCGGGCGGCAGACGTGCCTTGCCAGCCCATACGTGTGTCCCCACAACGTTCAGCAGATGTCAACAGCCCCGGGCTGATTGAGGGCGATTGTTTCCAGCATGGAGGCAGCCAGGAATGGATCTATCAAACTGTTAACTGTGCTGATCACAAATCACTTTAATGATGTGTTAACATTTAATTAGATCGCTACCAAATGCTTCAGATTATGGGGACTGCCCGTGAGCCTGACCATCGGAGCAAAAGCAGTCACGGGAAGCCGGACCTCTGCCCCTGGCCTAGGCTGGACGCGAGGTCCTGGGTTCAGCAGCAGGCTCGCCTGCCAGGTACATTTCTGGGTGTGTTTCCAGCCTCCGGTGAGCCCGCCACATTACAGGGGGGCTGTTGTGGAAATCCTGCACCTTCTAGAAAAGAGAAATCTGCTGTCTTTCACTTGGCAAATCGGAATCGTGTTGTCTGCTGTCTGACGCTGAGAGGGACGCAGAAATGGAGAGGACATAGAACCCTCTCCTTGAGAAGACAGCCATGCACGTCAGAAGAAACACAACTCCTATTCATGCGTGCACAGCCCATGCTGGGCCTGTCACAGCCCTCGCCCCTATCGCACTGTATCTGCGTTTTACAAACAGGGAAACTGAGGCTCAGAGAGGTGGTCCCTTAATCTGCATGAGAGACGTAGCCTTGCGTGAGGGCAGGCGGGAAAGGTCATGGTGAAAAGCCCCTGGGGCCAGCTGAGGCCAGGGCGCTGGTGACCCCGAGCTAAGGCGTCTGGGCTTCGTGCTCAGGGAGCCACACAATCCAACCCGTATTTGAAGACACTGAGCAATAAAGTATTCATTGAGTTTAATAATTTGGAAATAGTGTGTTTGTGCCCTGTGAAGCCGGCCGGGCGGGGGGCTGACCGAGCGTGACAAGCACCTTCTCACTGATTCGTGTGTCAGAATCCTAAGATGGCAGGATGCCAGGAGAGCCGCTCTCTCCGTCTCAGACACACACGGGCGGGGGCGGGGGCACGTGCACGCACAACTGTGCGCACGTCCAGGTACGCAGGCGCGCGCACGCACGCACGCACGCGCGGCCGTGCACGCAGGCGCGCACAGGGGCAGGCGCAGGGTCGGCCCTCGCGCCGCGCACGCCGTCACGCGCGCTCCGGCCTCTCCCCGCACCCCGGTCTCTGGAAATGGAGCCGCCGGGGCGGCGCCCCCCGGCCTCGCGGCCCCTCCTCCCGGGCATGACTTGGGCAAATGCCCGTTTTCAAAGGCCGCGCCGCCGGCCCTGCCCCGCTGCCCCACGAGGGGCCCGGGCCGCAGCTGCGCCGCCAGCACCTCCCCGGCTGCGCTCAGCGCCGGCCGCTGCCCCGAGAAGCCCTCCCTGACGTGACGCGACCAGACAGGCGCGAGGAGCGGGCCCCGCGGTCATGCAAAATGCAGGAGCGCCTCCCGGCCGGCGGCGCGCCGGCCGCGTAGCCGGGGCCTCATTATTCGCGGGACGCGCGGCTTAGGCGTGCTCGGTGAGGCCACAGACCTTGGGGTGGGGAGGGTCGCCTGTGAGGGTGCCACGCGGCCTGTGGAGCCGGCCCGGCCCGGCCCACCGCCCAGATGGAAGCTTCCAGATGAGTCAGTCCGTGGGAAGAGAGCAGGCGTTCGCTCGTTGGGCCCCAAAGCCTCGGGCAGCCTGGGGGATGATTGACCTGGAGTGAAATCGTGCATCCTTAAGCTGGCGAGCCCTGGGTTGCCCGACAGATTCCACGTACGGGTCATCTCCCCGAGACGGATTAGCACCGAGGTGCCCCTCTGCCCGGTGGGGGCTGGAGAGCCCGGAGCTGTCCCGACGAGCCGCTGCCTCCCACGTGGCCGAGGACAAAGGGGAGAGCAGGAAGGGGCGGGGCTTCGCAGCCAGCTCGTCCCTGCCAAGCCCCTTCGGGGGAACCCTTGACCCCCCGGCGCTCAGCTTCCTCACCCCGGGCATAATAGTGGCACCTGCCTCCTCTGACCTGGCTGGGGGAAAGTGCTCACGAGGGCAGGGGCCGAGCCTCTGGGCTCTGAGGGGTGCAGCACCACCCCGGGCACTGCCACCATTCAGGTCCCGTACAGTCGGCAGAGGCCTGAGTCGCCCTGAGCCAAGCCCATGCCTCCTTGGAAAAGCTTAACAACTCTGCCCGCTCCGGACTCTCGGCACGTGCCCCGTGCTCCACGCTCTGGACGGAGGCCCTGGCCCCTTGCGCATAGAGGCATCACCCGCCTGTGTCCCAAACCCTCTTGCGCATGCGTGGGAGCCGCCAAGCTGCGCGGACACCCAGGGCCTCTCCACCGCAAACAGAAGGTGCACCCAAGGCGGGCACCAGAGGGCGCCAGAGGGCACCACGGAGCCAGACGGTTGGGCTCGTTTTCTTTTTCTCATTTTTCTTGTTACCTGTTTGTGGTGAGCTGAACAGAGAAGGACTATGCTGGGGAGGATGTGGAGCAAGGGGAACTCTCTACGCGGCTGGTAGGAATGTAAACTGGTGCAGCCCTTTGGAAAACAATCTAGCATCATATCCAACACCCATAAGCCTCAACCCAGCAATTCCGCTCCCAGCGTACAGCCCAGAGACCGTCCAGGGGAGCATCCGGAGAGATCACAGAAGTGCTCCCGGCAGCACCACTTGCAAGGGTCTCAACCTGGGAATAACCAAGTGGTCCCTCACCTGGGGAGTGCGTGTGAGCACCTGCGTCCCCCACAAGGAGCCTTCACAGGGCACCGCTGAGTGAAGACAGCAAGTCGCCAGAGACTGTGACTCTTGGTTGTTTTTCCCTTCCCTGAAACATCACGTGTCAGAGCCTGGGGACATCTCTGTATGTCACTTGCAGTGCCATCCTGTAGGTGGAGGGTCCAGCCAGCAGCCTTGTCAGGTTTGGCCTAGTGATGAGTGGTGGCCGATGGGATGAGAGTGGATGTGACACTAGCCACGTCCAAGTGGGCGGCTTCAAGGATGACCGCATATCTGAGACAGGAGGGAAGGGGCAGGGCACAGCCACTCAAGGAATGGCAACAATGAATACCAGGATAGCGAAAGACTTAACTCCCAGAAGGCCTTGAGGCTCAAGATGGCGGAAGACTTGACTCCTAGTAGACCACGAGCCTCATTATCCGTGGATTGTAATATATTAACATGGGAAGTGACACTCCCATAGGTGCCATGACAACTTCGAGACTGACAATAAAATCTCAAAGAGTGGGCGGTGGCCCGATTCTTGGGAATCCCAGCTCCTTTGCCAAGGTAGTTGGAATGGCCCTCCCACTTGTAGGCGTGTGAAGCTACCGAGCCCATAAAAACTGGCAACACTGAGCCTCACAGCCTCTCTCGTTCCCTCATCTTTGGAAGCGGCCCACAATCTGTCTGTGGAGTGTGAGTGTGTACCTACTTTTACTTAACCTGAGCACCCAACACCCACAACTCATGGCTTTTCTCTTGCCTTCTGAAACAGCCTGCACTCTATGTAGCATGTATCTCTAAATAAACCCACCTTCACTCAACTGTGGCTCGCTCTTGAATTCTTTCCTGCACGAAGCCAAGGACCCACACTTGGCGGGGCATGTCCCAGGGGCTCCACTGAGACTGGGACACAGCTCTCCTCTCGCCCCACATCCATTTTTCCTGTATCATATCTTCCTTCTGAGTCATGGGGCACCAACAATGTAACGGAGGCTGGACCAGGACCTAACAAACAGCAAATTGACAAGCTTTCTTGGACCCACTGGGGAATAAGTTGAAAAGCAATCAATGGTCCCAAAATCTAAGGAGAAACAGCCACAGGCAGGAAGTCTAGACATGAGTACTTACATCTGCCTAAGAGGAGGCTTAATCAGAGCAGGAGAGAGGGTCCCACTGTCGCCCCACAGCCAGGTAATTGGCATCAAATTACAAGCAACAGCAGGAGGCTTCTGGGGGTGAGGCCCCTTGCAAAGGAAGACCAAGAGTTGAGGTTGGAGCAGACGAAGAAAAAACCCTCTGGCTAAGCAGCCCGGCCCCCACCCTGAAGCCAGGTCTCTGGAGGAATTTGAAGACTGTAGTGCCCTGGGGTAACCATAGCAACAAGAACGCGCCATCCCAGCCCAATTCTTGACTGATTACCTCAAACCCTCCACATTACAGGCCTCTTAGGAGGAAAGGTGTGCCCATTTCCAGGCACAAAACCTCTTTTCCTCTCTTACTTGCTTTCAGCCAAAAGTTATGAGATGTATAAAAAGGCGCAAAAAAAAAAAAAAAAAAAAAAAAAGGCCCCAGGCTCCTGGGCTCCTGTGTCTCCCCCTGATGCGGAGAGGGGGAGCAGGGCTCGCATCTCCACAGCACAAAGGAGCCAAGCCAGCTTCCAACTCCTGACTTCTTTCATGTGTACCGAAGAGCTGAGGTCACAGAGCAGCCGACTGTCTCAAATGCCAAGGCGAGATTGTACCTATGGGGAGAGAAGGGACATGGGTGCGGCCCCCTGGGGGCGATGCAGTGGATGCCAGGCAGGAGTAAGAGACAGCCAGGGAAGGGTAGTAACCTGTAATGAAAAAAATACGAAAAGGAATGCACCTATGTACATATATGACTGAAGCATTGTGCTGTACACCAGAAATTGACACAACACTGTAAACTGACTACAATTCAGTTTAAAAAATAAAAGAAAAAAATTATGGCCAAGAATATACTAAGCAAATTGTAGACACCTAAACACAGATCCAAGAAGCTCAGACAAGACGGGGGTCGGGGGGGAAGGAGATGAATGGGCAGAGCACAGACGATTTTTAGGTCAGTGAAGATACTCTGCATGGTATTATAGTGAGGGACACATGTCATCATACGTGTGTCCAAACCCACAGAACTACACAGCAAGAGTGAGCCCTAAGGTCAGCTCTGGTCTCTAGGTGGTTGGGACATGTCTTATGAATGTAGATTCATCCTTAGTTAAAAAAATGTACCATTATGATAAGTGAGGTTGATTATCGGGGAGGCTATGCATGTGTGGGGGCAGGAGGCATAGGGAAATCTCTGTATTTACCTCTCAATTTTGTTGTAAACCTAAAACTGCTCTTAAAAAACAAAATTAAGGACAAAATAAAGAAAAAAGAAGCTCAGAGGACACCAACCAGCATAAATACCAAAACCAAATGAAGCAAACACAAAATTGCACCCTAGCATATTATACTCAACTACTGAAAACCAAAGACAAAGAGAAAATATTAAAGCCAGCCAGAGAGGGGGAAAAAAAGAAACATTATTTACAGGAAGCTAAAGATACAGTTACAACGGAGTTCTTATCAAAAACCATGCAAGACAGAAGTTGATGGAGGGAGCTTTAAAGTGTTGGAAGAAAGAAAAAACTGTCAAGCCAGAGAAAATGTCTTTGTTTAAATGAAAGAGAAATAATGACTTTCTCAAATAAGCAAAAACTGGGGATGCATTTCAAGGAGCTCTGCAGCAGAAGTTCTTCAGGTGGGAAAACCCTGATATTAGACTGAAATTTAGAAATGAAGGTTCTGGACATAGAATCAATGAAGGTGAAATTAAATTCTTTTTCCCCCCTATTTTCTAATTGCTCTAAAAGATAAACTGTCTAAAGCAGAAAGTGTAGCAATATGTTTATGGTGTATATACAGATAAAGACACGATGACAATAGCATAAAAAATGTGAAGGAGAAATTGGAAATACAGTGTGAAATAGTACCACATTATTTGAAGGTAAACTCTGATTTATTAAAGATGATATATATTTAAACTGAAGGGCAATCACTATGTATGGGTAATAAATCAATAGAGAAGATAAGACAGAATCATAAAAAACACCCAATTAGCACAAGAAAAGCCAAAAATAAAATATGGGAAAAAGAAATGAAGACTAAATGGGACAAATAAAAAAAGGCTAGTAACGTGATAGATTTTACTCAAACCATATCGATCGTTACATTAAGTGTGCGTCATCTAAGCATGCCAGGTAAGGGGCAAAGATTATGAGATTCAATTTTTAAAAATTAGAACCAACTAAATATTGTCTTATAGGAAACCTACTTTAGATGTAATGATATAAACAGGTTACAAAAAGAAAAAGATCAAACAATATAAATCATACAAACACTAAGTAAAAGAATACTGGCAGCTATATTAATATCAGACAAAGTAATGTCGTCAGAGATAAAGAGGGCTATTACATAACGATAAGGGAGCCAGTTCTCCAGGAACCCACAACAATCCTAAACTTAGATGCACCTAACAACAGAGATTCCAATCACAGGGGCCCGTAACGGAGGGAACCGAGACAAACCTACAATAGCAGTTGGGGATGTCAACTCCGTCTCAGTAATGAATGGGGAAAAAAAACTAGAAACTCCTAAGAATAAGGACCTGAATGGCACTAGTAGACCTAGTTAATACTGTAGAACATGCTACACAATAACAGAAAAATATATGTGGATCATAAAACGAAACGCAGCAAATCCTGAAGACCAGAACTCTTTTGGTCTTGAACCATAACATCATTAAACTAGAAATCCGTAACAGAAAAGTGCTAAACAACATACTTGTGATGACCACAGGCGAAAGAGTAAGTGTCAAGGGAAATTTTTAAATATTTTTAAATGAATCAAAATGAAAATCAAGCATATCAACATTTGTGGGATGCAGCTAAAGCAGTGCTTAAAGGCAATTTTGTAGTGTTGAATATGTTAGAAAAGACTAAAGGTCTCAGGTCAAATTTACACTTCCACTTTAAGAAATTAGAAAAAGAAAAGTAAACTAAATTCAAAGCACGCAGAAGGAAGGAAATTATACAGATTAGAGAAGAAATCAATGAAATTTAAAAGCATAGGAAAAAATCAATAAACCTCTAGCACAAATGCTCAAGAAATGAAAAGGGAAGACAGAATGAGCAATACCGGCAAGGGAAGAGCGGCCACCACTGCAGATCCCACAGACACTGCAAGGGTGACAAGGGGCTACTAGCAACACCCCTGCTTCCACGAATCCCACGACTTAGGTGAAACGACAAACTGCCAGAGCTCAGCCGAGAGAAACAGTTCATCTAGAGAGCACTATGTCTATGGAAGAAAACAAATCTGATCTAAGTTAAAACCTGCAGCAAAGAAACCTGCAGCCCCAGCTGGTTTCCCTGGACAACGTTACCAAATGGTTAAGGGAGGAGTAATGCCAATTCAACCACCTTTCCCATAATTAGGATGGGAAGAAACAGTCCCGATTCATTTTATGAGGCCAGCGATAGCCCAACACCAAAGCAGACAAAGATGTTACAGGCAAAGAAAACTATAGACCAATGTTTCTCATGAACATAGGTGTAAACCTGCAATAAAATATTAGCAAGTCGAGCCCAGCAATGTGTATTACAAAATCTCTCATGACCAAGTTTCATTCCAGAAATACAAAGATGGTTAGAATTTGTTATTTAATCCATGTAATGTACCACATCAATAGATTAACAAAAAAGCCATATGATTATCTCAGTAAGCGAAACAGAATCATTTGACAAAATTCAGAATCTATTACGATAAAAAAAAAATTCTCAGCAAACTAGAAACAGGAGGGGGCTTCCTAACGTGAAAAAGAACGCTGGCAGCTAGTACCTACGTAAGGGCCAAAGAGTGAGTGTTCCCCTAAGATCAGAGACCAGGCAAGGATGTCCTCTCTCATCCTCCTGTTCGACATGTAATGCCAGTGCAACAAGGGGAGGGAAAGAAAGAAAAAGAGTAAGAGAAAAAAAAAAGAAATAAACCTCTCTCCACTGACAGATAACATGACTTCTATGTAGAAAATACCAAAGAATCTACTTTAAACAAAGCTCTAGAGCGAATAAATGAGTGTAGCAAGGTCATAAGATTCACGATAAACAAACAAAATCACTTATGTTTCTCTATATTAGCAGTGAGGAATTGGAACTTGAAATTAAAAACAAATGCACAAACAATAGCACCAAAAAATGAAACGTTTAGGAATAAATTATAAAATTGTCCAAAATCTGCATGCTGAAAACTAAAAACACTGATGAAAGAAGTCAAACAAGACCTAAATAATGGGAAAGATTTAAGGCTTGGCTGAGTATTAAGATACCATTTCTACCCAATTTCACCTATACATTTAATGCAGTCCTAGTAGAAATTCCAATAGGCTTAAAAAAAACATAAACACACATTGAATAAAAATATATATATATGAAGTGGGAGGGTATAGCACAGTGGTAGAGTGTGTGCTTAGCATGCACAAGGTCCTGGGTTCAATCCCCAGTACTGCCATTAAAAATTAAATAAATAAACCTAATTACCTCCCCCTCTAAAAAAAAGATTATTTAAAAAAATATATGTATACACACATATATATGTACAGAATGGAAAGGCCAAGTAACTGAAATAGCCACTACAAGTTGGAAAAGAACAAAGCTGGAAGACTCACACCACATGATTCCAAAACTTTCTACAAAGCAACAGTTATCAAGCAGTATTAGCAAAAGGACAGACACACAGATCATTCAGAGCCTAAAAATAGACCCACAGACTTATAGTCAAGTGATTTGTGACAAAGGCCCAAAAGCAACTAAATAGAAAAAGGACAATCTTTTCAACCAACGATGCTAGGAAATATGTGTATCCATGTGCATTTAAGTATTTAACTCTGAACCTGACATCTTACAGAAAAATCAACTCAGAATGAAATATTTTTTAAATATATAAAGCTACTATTGACAGATGGCTGGATAAAGAAGTTGTGGTATACAATGAAATACTACTCAGCCATAAAAAAGAATAAAATAATGCCATTTACAGCAACATGGATGGACCTGGAGTTTGTCATTCTAAGCAAAGTAAGCCAGAAAGAAAGAAAAATACCGTATGATGTCACTTATATGCGGAATCTAAAAAAAAGGACACCGATGAACTTATCTGCAAAACAGAAACAGACTCACAGACATAAAGAACAAACATGGTTACCAAGGAGTAAAGGGGGTGGGAAGGGACAAACTGGGAGTTCAAGATTTACAGATACTAACTAGCATATATAAAATGGATAAACGACAAGTTTCTTCTGTACAGCACAGGGAACTATATTTAATATCTTGTAGTAACCTACAATAAAAAAGAATATGAAAAGAAGTATCTGTATGGATATGTATGACTGAAACGTTATGCTGTGCACCAGAACTGACACAACATTGTAAAATGACTGTACTTCAATAAAAAAGAAAAATACAAACAAATATTTTTTTTTAAAAACATGTAGAAGAAATAAGGAAAACAGATCATCACCATCAGAACGCCACAGTAACCACGACAGCAGGCAAAGTCCATTGTTGAACGCTACTGTTAGGAGGCAAAAGTTTCAGGAGAGACAGGACATCTGCAAAACCCCCAGTGTATCTCTTCCGAAAATATCGTGAATTATAGAGGAAAACCAGTAACTTTACAAAGGAGACGTCTGGCAGGCACCGCCCTGGCTTCGCGTCCAAGGCCAGGACTCCGGGGGTGCAGTGCACAGTCAGCCCTGGCATGACCGGCAGAGGAGGGGACACATCCTCTCCAGCATCCCCTCTGGTGACGCCCAGCCTGCCGGATCACGAGAAAACCCCCCGAGGATCCCGCGTGGAGGAAGCCTGCGCGGCAACCAGCCTGCCCTCCCCGAGGGTCCCGGGCGTGCAAGACGAGGGCCGTGTAAGGCGCCGTCACAGACAGGAAAGGGCTGAGGACACAGGAGACCTAAAGCCAATGTGGGATCACAGGCTGGATTCTGGAACCGAGTGAGAACCTTAGTGGAAGAACTGGTGCAGTCTGGAAAGAACCCGCGAGTTAGTGAAAGCAGTCTGTCTAAACCAGCTCCCTAGTGCACGTCTCTGCACTGGGGCTACGGCAGGTGTTGGTGCTGGGGGTCCTGGGTGAAGGACTGGGGGTGTTTTCTGTACCGTTCTTGCAACTCTCTACGTCTCGAATTATCTCCAGATAGGAAGTTAAAGGCAGAAAGTGACTGAAAAGAAAAAAGTTGCATTTGGCACAAAGCCTAATTTCAAGACTTACCGTAAAGCTACGGCAATCCAATCAGTGTGATATTGAGAAAAAAGAAAGACACAAAGATCGAAGGAACAGAGTACAAGGCCCGGAAATGGAGCCCTACGCACGTATGGCCAACTGATTCTTGACAAAGACGCAGAAGGTGATTCAACGATACTTACTTGGCACTGGGACAATTGGGCAGTCGTACGCAACACAGCGGGACCCCACCCAGACCTCATACCTTATGAAAAATTAACTCAAAATGCATTATACACCTAAACGTACAAAACTATAAAACTTTTAAAGAAAATATCCATGACCTTGGATTCGTAAAGTTCTCTTGGATACATTAATAAAAGCAAGAGCCGTGATAGGAAAACACGTATATAAGTTTGACTGCATCAAAATCTCTTAAAATTTGCTTTGCATTATTAGCGTGTATGAGATCCAGGGTTCAACCTCCTGCACCTCCATTAAGAATAAATAAACCTAACTATCCCCCCCCCAGAAAACAAAACAAAACAAATAAAATAAAATAAAATTTGCTTCGCAAAAGCTATTACTGTAAGAATGAAAAGACAAACCACAGACTAGGAGAAAGCATTGATAAATCACACAGCCAGTAACGCACGTGTGTTTGGAATATACAAAGAACTCCCAAAGCGCGGCATCAGGCAAGGCAACAATCTGACAAGAAAGGGGCAAAGTATTTGAAGACACCTCGCCAGCGAAGACGTTTGGCGGGAAAAGTGCAGGACAAGAGGCTCCATGTTGTGTGTGGGGAAACACACACTAAAACCACAGTGAGATGCAGCCCCAAACATGTTGGAACAGTTAACCAAAAAAAACAAAACCCAAAACCTGGCAATACCTAGGCTGGCAAGGATGAGAAAGCGTCAGAGCCCCCTCACGTTGCTGGTGAGAATGCATGGGGAATGGTTCGGTAGAGCCTCACCAAGAAACATATTTTCCGTAGGACCCTATATGTGAATGTTTATTGTAGCTTCACTCACAGTTGCTCAAAACTGGAAACAACCCAAGTGTCCATCCAGTGGAGACCGGCTGAGCAGAATCTGTGATACTCCCACTGGATGAAACACCATTCAGCAGAATAAAGGAATGAATTATGGATCCACAAACAGCATGGCTGAATCTCAAAGGATTACGCTGAGCCCGAGAAGCCAGATCCAAAACTACCTTCCGTGTGGCCCCGTTCAGGTGACAGTCTGGAAAAGACAGGGCTGGGGTGGAGAGAGCAGACGATGAATGCCACGGGTTACGGGTCAGGGGGAGCTTTAACTACGAAAAGATCTTGGAGGGGCGGTGATGGAACTGATCTGCATTTTGATTTTGGTGGCGGCTACGTTATTCTAGCATTTGTCAAAACCCTTTAAGCCGCGTGCAAAAAAAAAGTTAATTTTGCCGTATGCGAAACAAGTATCAACTTTAAAAAGTTGTAAACGTGATTCACGGCTTGGGTCTGCTTCTTGCTCTTTGTCTCTAACACAAGAACAGTGTTATTCCCAGGAAGGGGCCGCCTCCCTCGCCTGGACGGGGAGCGGGGAGGGGGCGTGGGGATGCTCGGAGCCTGCGGGAGCCGGACGGGGCGTCTGCCACTGGAGCTGCCTTTTCAGAGCGTGGTGGGGGCACCATCCCCCCTCTCTCACTCTCTCTGCTCGTCCTGACCTTGACTCCCTTTGGCTGAGCCCGCTCTCTGGTGTCCCCCACACAGCCCCTGCCCTGTGCTGTGGCTACCTGGTCTGCCCAGACCCCTCCATCCACTTCCTGGCGGTGAGTGTGCCTGCTTGCCTTTGAGAGCTGTCCCTGTCCCTCTCTGCATGGCCCTGCAGGTCACCACGTGATCTGGCTGGGCCAATCAGAACCCTGCCCTGGAATTTTATATGCAGGTGCTGAAAAGAGGGGGCTTCTCTTTTCCGTGGATTTGAGCTGTGAGGGTGTGACTAGAGGGGTGGGTGGCCACACCTTCTGCTGTCCGGAAGCGCCCAGGGGAGGGAGGCCTGGGCCCATCAGAGGCGGATGGAGGAGCCCTGGTTTCAGCCCGGGGGCTGCCGGCCCTGCCCCCCGGGCTCCCTGACGCTCGCTGGGTCTGCAGGCCTTGCTCCTGGGGGCATCCGCAGGCGCACAGCCTCCCCGCTGAGCAGGCGGGCACACAGCTGGAGGGACGGAAAGGAAGCCACAGTGAGGGGGCCGGAGGATCCCGAAACCAGGGTCGGGTGCCCTCAGCAAACGCCTGGGCACAGATCTGCTGGGGCCAGCCTGAGGCCAGGTCCAGCACGCAGAGAGGACCAGACTGGGCCTGCTCTCGGCAAGAGCTGGGAGCCACAGCTCCGACACAGCTGCCGTCCTCCCCAGAGCCCTGCCACGGCCCCCCTTCCCAACCCCGTTAACTGGGCCACATCTGGTGATGGCAGACCACTTCTCACTGCCAGCTCGCTCGCTCTGGAGCCCGCGGCTCTGCCCTCTGGGGCCCCGCCAATCAGGACTGTGCATCTCTCAGCCAAATGTCTCAGTCCCTCGTGATGTGCCAGCCCCAAGGCGGCTCTGCAGGCTGGGCTCTGACAGTCCGTTCCCCTGTGGACCAGCCCACCCGAGCTGGGCAAGCCGCTGGCCAAGTCCATCCAGAAGCTCCAGCTCCCCGTGGGGGCGGTAGTTGTGCGTGCAGCTCGCACCCCTCAGAACAGATTCTAGGATTGCACTGGGGCTGGAGAACCCGCTTTGCTCTACACAGCCCCACCTCCCATGGCCCTGAGTGGGGACCCGCTGCCGGCCAGGGCGGGGCAGGGGTGAGAAGGCAGACACAAGGCTGAGGCCACAGGCTTTACTTAGATGGTGAGAGAAGCCAACCCTGCGAGGTGGTACCTGGACCTGGAAGCCACCTGCCATCCAGCTGTCCTATTCCGGGCAGAGCAGTGAGAGCCCGTGCTGGGCGGGCCAGGCCAGGGTCCCCAAGGGCACAGGACAGTGAGGTGGGCCTGGGGACTGGACATTCTCTGTCTCACGCTGAGCCTCCCTCTCTGTGTGCCTCACCCCAGCACAGTTCTTATTGCTGCCAGAACACGGTTTTCTGGCGTGCAGCTGGTTAGGTGGAGGAGGAACCTTAAGGGCAGCGGGCGAGCCCGCCTGCCCAGGGCCCTACCTCCCAGTCCTCCAGCACAGACGGGGCCTCCAGGGAGGGTTTCGGCGCTGCCTGGTGGGAGGAACGGGTGCGCTGTGCCCAGGTCTCCAGGCTGCCTAGGCCACACGGTCAGGGCCACCAGGAGTGCCACCCTGTCCCTTAGACCAGACCAGTGTGGAGCCGCGCTGCCCCTGGGACTTAACAAATGTTCACTAGGCGCCTCCTGGGTCTCAAACCTACTCCAGGCTCTGAGACACAAGACAGTGGAGGACCACACCCTCAACAAACGGACAAACAGCAAGTGTGTGAGGAACTAACCCATGGTGTTAGAGCGGGGCTTCCCAGGCTGGGCACAGGGCACCTTAAGCTATAGGTGTGTTTGGTGTTACCTGGGAGGGAGGGGCAGCTGTGAAGGGGGGTCGCCTGCACGTGAAAGCAGCTCTTTGAGGACACGCCCTCAGCAGGAAGCGCCTTTCCTTACCGCTTTCGCAAAGCCACCTTGCCGTGAGGTTTTACACCGCACCCCCACCCCCACGCTCAGCTCACCTCCGGCCCAAGTGCACCTTTCGGCTCTTTGGATCACGCAATACCTTGCCTAACTTGTTGGTCCTTTCCGTAGATCAGAGGCGTAGGAATGAAGGATAAGTCATTAACAGATGACCAGATCTCTTCCCTGATGTCGCGAGCAGACTGTGTGAACAAGACAGCATCTAAAGAAAAATCGCAGAAAGCTGGCAAGCCTGCACGTGGAGGGGGTGACGATGACTCTGACCCGCATCTCGGTGATTAGCTGAGATTGCTTGCCTTCTTCCTTTAAAAACGTTCATGGCTAATGGAATCTTTGGAGTTGGTTTTGGGGGACACTGAGTCCACCTTCTCCCCAGATTTCTGGCATTCTGATTAAAGCAACTTTCCTTTCCACCAACACTTGCCTCTTGGGTATTGATTTTTGAGCGGCCGGCAGCCAGACTTAAGTTCAGTAATACGAGGAGGGGTCACCTGCACAGGGAGTCACCTGTGAGGTAGAGTCACCTGTGTAGGGAGGTCACCTGTAAAGGGGGTCACAGTGCAGGTGGGATGAGACGCTGGCCTCCCGTACCCTCTGCCAGGAAAGGGGTTCCGGGGGAAGCAGAGCTCGGGTCCGGAGCCTCCAGCTACGGCAGCCTGGGCCCGGGGCGCTCCTGGGAAGGCGCCCGAAGGAGAGCTCAGAGTCTGAGCCCCACGGGCTCCCTGGGCGGCAGCCACGAGGGTGGACACCGGCTCTCGCGTTCAGGGACTCCTGCTCCACCACCGACTCCAGCAGCCCGGGCATCCGTCCTCTAAAAGGCCGGGACGTGTCCGAGCCAGGCCTGTTCCAGGGCTCACCGTGGGAGCCCAGGGAGAGGCCGTCGGGCCTGGGGTGGGAGGCCTTGGCTCCTGGGCACAGCTCCTGGCTCCCACACTGCTGGGGCGCCGAGCGGCCTGCTGTGCCACGGCCCGGCACGATCTTCGCTGTAGGGCCTCGCCATTAGTTTTGAAATCGGTGATGTGGGAAACTTCATCCAGAATCCATCGTGTGATCACAAGGCTTTTCAAGATCGCATCTGGGCGGGGGAGTAGCTCAGTGGTGGAGCACACGTCTAGCACGCACGAGCTTCTGGGTCCAATCCCCACAAATAAAAACCCAAATCACCTCCTCTCCAAAATAGATTAACGACCACATTTGTCCATGAAACAAAAGAAAGAGCTTCCAGCCTCTTTAAATAGAGCCCCAAGGGCTGTAACCATTCGATGGTTGACACTTACTCTAAAATGTTTATCCCCTGTTTGTGTGAACCAAGGTTTTCACCAGCAATAACCCTCAAGAGTTTGAAAACAGGATTATTTTAGAAAGTCCTGATCAGGAGTCACTCACAATCTTATTTTACGGATAAAACAGTGTAGAGATGCTCACTTTTCCTCCCTAAGTGTTGCAAGCTCTGGTTTCTCATTAACATTTAGGGAAAGTTACTTGGAAGGTTTATACAGATTGTAAAACTGTCTATTTCTTCATTGTGATGATATAAAGCAAAGAAAACACAATGCATTTTTTTTCTCAGAGCCCCACACCGACCCTATCTTACTGGGGGTGTCATTCAAATAGGACCATTTTCTTGTGTGGTGTGATGCGGCCTGAGGCGTGAGTGAGGGGAGGGGGCCAGACCATTCAGGGTCTGGGTGGAATGTTCTAGGCAGCCGAGGGAAAGGGGCCAAATCCCCGGGTGGGAGACAGAGCAGCCAGGTGGCCAATGTGGCTGCGGCGCGGTGGGCGAAGAGGAGGCTGGGGCCTGACCAAACGATGGGGAAGCCGGTGGGCTTTCCCCGGAGAGGACGGGGTCTGTGAGGCTGCAGCCGCCACCCTGGCAGCCCCCCAGCCCCTCCACGCTGAGATTCCAGGATGTCTGAGCCAAGACCTCAGCGTTCAGCTGGGACATTTCTGCAGACTTGTTGCTGGCACGGCAGGGGTCCTTCGGGGCCAGGCGACACTTAGCAAGGAAGCCAGTGTCCCCAGGGAGCAATTGAACACTTCTGAGCACTTTGGAGAGGTGACCCACCCCCAGGGACACGGCCCCTCCCCGGATGAGCTCCTTCCCAGGGCTGGAGGGGGGGTTCCGGGCACTTGGGGTGCGCAGCTGGGCCGAGGGAAATGCGCCCGCCCCGCACACTCACACAAGGCCGCGGGAGGGTAATGCGCTCTCACGGAAACCAGATCGATCGATCACCCAGCTGGGGATTTGCATGTTTCTAAATCCAAGGCCGCAGGCTCGGGGCTGCAGGGGCTGCCTGCCCCTCGGATCTGCTGAGAGGCGCTCAGACCTCAGAGGAGGCGGCATCCAGCCGCAGGTGCCGGCCGCCGAAGTCCTCCTGTCTCAGCCGAACACCCGGAGGGGCCCCGTTGCACAGGGAGGCGGGTCTCAGCTGGGCGGGGTCCCTGCTGCTGCAATTCCCTGCTGTCCGCCAAAGCTGCCATTTGGTCACTTGGGTCACTCGTTAGAGAGGAGGGAGCAGCCCAAAGGGCGGGAGAGCAGGGACCCCCGGGGCCGGGCAAGGGGTGTGCCTGGAGACACACCGGGACCTGCTGTCCAGTTTCCCCGTGGCCCCAGGACTGCTCACAGGAGGGGTCACTGGACAAGAGAAGAGATGGCTGGAGTGCTGGCTGTGCCCAGTGCCAGGCCGGGTGGGCACAGTGCTGGCCCTGCACGTGTCAGCTCGCCCTTGGCAGCCACGCGGGGCCAGCCTTCCTCTGCCCAGTTCATTCACTCACTCATTCATTCAACACTGAGATGTGCTGGCGCTGGGGGTGGACGCAGCATTGCTGGACGCAGCTTTGGTCCCTACCTGCGTCAGGGTCCCAGCCCGCAGGAGAGGGGGCATTAAGACACCGTCACAGCACAGCTGCCGAGGGCCCACCGGGTGCAGGGCTTGCTGTGGACACACCGCCCAGGTGGGCAGAGTGCGACATACAGCAGGTCCACCTGGCTCAAGGCCAGACGCGGTCCACAGCCCCACCTCCTCCCTCCTGCCCACAGGCCCTGAGTGGCGTCACCTGCCCGCCCCAGACCTGTCCGGTGGCTTCTCTGTCCCTGCTGCAGCCGCCCAGGGCTCCTGCCACATGCCGTTCCACCTGCTGCCAAAGCTCTTCCCTCCGCGTTCTCCCCGGCCCAGCCTCCCCATCTCAGCTCAGACAGCCCCTCTGCCGACGCGTCCGGCCACCGACTCCAGCTCGAATCTCTGCCCTTCTCAGCACCCATAGCATTGTGGGGTCCGTTACAGCCTGTGGCGGAGAACTTTACCAGCAGGAGGGACATTTATCATTTAATGGGGCTTTGTTTAGTACAAAACTTACTAAAGTTAACATTAAGTTACGTATTCAAAAAGCTAATTTCCTAAGCCTTTAAGCTCAATGTACAAATCTCATTGTATTACTTATAAAGCTGGTAATTGTTGAAAAAGAAAATTTCTTTCATGCGTCCTTTAATCAGTATCTGAGTCACTCAAAATGAACACATTGATCCCCCCAAAAATAATTAGCCCGCTTCACAAACTTAGTTAATTTAACCTTTTAAACTGCGTTTGTACGATTAATATTTCTGGTTTTGTCTTTTTTGTTTTCCAAGAATTTCAAATGACATTCAGGGTGTTCTTACAGACAGAAGGTGGAGACCTCCCCAGGCACTCTATGGGCTCCTGGAAAATTAATAAAGCAAACTGTAGCCATGGCTAGTGATGCTTCCAAATTTAGTCAAATTCTCTTATTCCCCCCTATTTAAAACCCCTGCTGCGCTCAACATTGTCTTTTAAAATGGAGCTGGTCATGCTGTCCTCTGACTCACAGCCTCCACCTCTTCCTTTCTGCAGGGAGGAAACCCCACAGCCCTTACCTGGCCCAGGGGCTCTCAGCTCAGCTCCCCTCCCTTCCCTCCCTCTGCCCAGCCCTCCCCCACACCACCCCTCCCCCTCCCCCACACAACCCCTCCCCCACCACACACCACCCCTTCCCCTCCCCCACATCAACCCCTCTCCCCCACACAGCCCCCTCCCTGCTTTATTTTCCCATATCAGGCACCAGGCCACTCATCTGTTACAGGTTTGCTGTCTGTCCCCTCCCAGAAGGCCAGCTCCCTCAGGCAGCACCACATCCTGGGCCACCGAGGAGTGTCTGGAACACGGGGGGCACAGGCAGGTGGTGACTAGACAAGTGGCTGGATGACTGAGCCCACCAACCCATCCCTCAACCTCCCATTGTGACCCTCCCACAGTGACCCTCCCACTGTGACCCTCCCACAGTGACCTTCCCACAGTGACCCTCCCACAGTGACCTTCCCACTGTGACCCTCCCACAGTGACCTTCCCACAGTGACCCTCCCACAGTGATCCTTACAGCGCCCTGGGACTCTGGCTGCTTCTCTCCTCCAGCTTCTGCTCCTTTCTGTCCCAGGCTTAGAGCCTCACCTGCCTGATGGAGAGGGCCAGGTGGGGGCACATATCCCATGTCGGGGCCTGGGCTCACACTGGGGCACCCAGATCCAGACCAGGACTCAGCACCCAGGAGACACGCTACCTCCTTTTGACATCTGTCCCCGGGTTGCTAAACTGAACCCTGTCCAGGGGACCCCAGGCCACACCCTTGGCTCCCAACTCCAGCTGGACAGCTAACCATGGTCCCACTCATTTCCTGGGCCTCTTGTCGTGGCTCCAAGGCCAAGGTTGTCCAATGGCACTGGAGACCCCATGCACCCCTCTGCCCAGTTCGGGCTCCCAGCCTCCATTCACTCCAAAAGCTCCACCCTCTGCCACCCTCACCCTCACTCCTCTGTCTGTGGGGTGCCATCGGTCTCCTCTGATGGGCAGGCTGGGACCCTTGCCCCATTTCACTGTCATGTCCAAGTAAAGGAAGGCCCCTCAGCTGGATACAAGTAGGGCTCTTGGTGGGGTCTGAGTAGAGGGGAAGGTCAAGGAGGGTGTATATCAAGAGAGCCACGAAACGGGAGACCACCCTCCCTGCACCTTCTGGACGGCGGTGGCTCTCACAGCAGAGATGAGGGACACGTTGTCACATTGTGTGTGTTCTATGCATGGTATCTGCTGGGCTCTCACATTGAGAATATGCTGTTTTCCCTCCTGCACTGTTAATGGGAACGTAGTTAGGGCAGCCACTATGGAGAACAGTATGGAGAGTCCTTAAAAACTAAAAATAGTCTCACCGTATGATCCAGAAGTCCCACTCCTGGGCATGTATCCAGAGGGAACTCCGGTTCAGTAGCCAAGGCATGGAAGCACCTAAATAGCCATCGACAGAGGACTGGATAAAGAAGCTGTGGTACATTTATACAATGGAATACTACTCAGCCATAAAAAAGAATAAAGTAATGCCATTTGCCACAACATGGATGGAACTAGTGATCGTCATACTAAGTGAAGTGAGCCAGAAAGAGAAAGAAAAATGCCATATGACATCACTCATATGTGGAATCTAAAAAAAAAAAAAAAAGACACACATGAACTTATTTACAAAACAGAAATAGACTCACAGACGTAGAAAACAAACCTATGGTTACCAGGGGGGCATGAAGGGGTGGAGGGATAAACTGGGAGTTTGAGATCTGCAGATATTAACTACTATGTATAAAGCAAACAGCAGAGTCCTACAGGGAGCTACTCAGTACTTTGTAATGGAAAAGAACATGAAAAGGAATGTGTGTGTGTGTGTGTGTGTGTGTGTATAACTGGACCACTATGCTGTACACCAGACATTAACACCAACTAAACTTCAATTTTAAAAAAAAGAACATGCCGTTTTAATTATTATTAAGAAAAGGAGATCTGACAGCCCCTCGGGCCCTAAAACAAAGAAATCACAATGGCGAAGCTTCAGGTAGTTTCCAGAGCAGGACTCAGAACTGGGCAGGGGTGGGGGGTGGAGGGAGAGCAGGCGGGTGCTCCGTGGGTGAGGAGGCGGGTGCTCCTGGGGCCTGTGGCTTGTCAGGGTGAACCGCCCCACCCCCAGCCCCGACGCGTGAAACCAAGCCGTCGCTGTTACTCCTACCCCTCCCAAGCCCGCTTCCTGCAGCCTGGCCCACGGCCCGGGCCGCAGCAGGCCAGGCCAAAGGCAGGGGCGCTGACAGTGAGCCTGGGAAGCCCAGCAGACACGAGGTCGCTTGAGGCAAGGTGTGGGCGGCACCGCCCAGAACAGGGTGATACCAGGGCCGATTAAGGGCCTCATTGACCAGAATCAGTCAGAGTCATCTGAATCATCAGACGGTTTCATCTGAGAGTGAAACTTTCCAACTTCGTTTCCCCTGGACCTTTTGGCGGGTTATCAGGATTCCAGAAATAGGCTTCCCGTTGCCAAGAGAACCATTTTTCCAGTTTCTCCATCCCGCTTTGTGACTTTCTCCCCTGGCCTTTACCTTCAGGATTTGACCAGACATTTTCATCTGGAGAGAAGAGCCAAGTTCGTCAATTGGGGCGGGTCCTCTGGCTCCCAGCGTGCTCCACGCAGAAGGGGGTCTGGGAGGAGGGGGATGGAGTGCTGAGGCCAAGTGCCCAGGCTCTGTGGCCGGAGTGCTCGGCCAAAGGCCCAGATCAGCCACAATAGCTGTGTGAATCTGGGCATGGTACTTAACCTCTCTGTGCCTCAGTTTCCTCGATTGCAAAGTGAGAACAGTAAACTTCAGGGTTGCTTCAAGATCAGGTGAGTCAAGATGTGAGGAGGACCAGGGGCATGATGGGCAAATCAGTGCCACACAGAGCCGGGAGGGCAGCAGAGCACCTGGGGAGGGCGGCCAGCCCTTCCCGCTCAGATGGGGACCTGAGGAAGACGTGCAAAGTTGTCTGCAAGATGAGGGTGTGAGAGGAGAGCTACAAACCAGAGGGGACCCCCCTCCCAGCCCCTTCCCTTTCGCCTCGGTTGCCTCATCTGTCAAATGGGGATGATAATAACGAGGTGATGTTTGTGAAACGTGAGTGCTCTTCTCCCTTCATTGGAGATGGACTGAGCATCCCATTCGGGCTGAGCCTGTGCCAGACTCTGGAGACCGAGAGGCTAGGAAGCCCTTGTCCCGCGGAGTCACAGTCTGAGCGGGGAGACAGGCAGGTCGCCCGCGAGGAAGCCCCATGCGACCAGATCCAGGCTGCAGAGGGGCGGGGGCCCGGCCCAGAGGAGCACTGACCCAGGTAGGGAGGCAGGGCTGAGCGGGCTGCTCCCCCTTTGGAGAGAAGCAAGGACTGGCCTACGATGCCTTCCTGCCGCTCAGTCCGGAATGCGCCGCCTCGGGAGTGGTTGAGGAGGATAGTCAGGGGGGCCACTCAGGGTCTTTCTGGTCTGACTTCTGGCTTCTCTGCATCTTCCCGGCTGTGAACTAGTTACCTAGCGCCCCTCTTCCTCCGCCCCCCACCTCCCGTAAAGTGAGGTGACAATCGTGCACACTTTACATATAGCAGTAACAGTAGGTCCCTGGGCAGGGTAGTGACAGGAACACAAACTAGCCACAGTGGTTGATGTGAGGCCAGGGAGCTGGCTGAGAACCTGCAGGGGCTTCCGGGAGAAGTTCCTCCCTCACGCCTGCCCAGCACGTAGCAGGCCCTGAACACAAGCCTATGAATGTCTGTAACCATGTTTAGTCAATGGCTGTGGGGGCTCAGGGAGTCGGGAGGGGTCGCTGCGATGACAGCTCTGACGGCAGTGAGCGTCCGGTCAGGGGAGGCATGCAAGGGTTCCACGTGCGGTCACCGCCCAGCAGGCCGGAGTGCGGGCTGGGCGGCCTCTGACACCCACCCTCCCCTCCGAAGCCCGTGAGCCCACGCACCTGGGACCTCGGTGCCTGCTGTGCGCGTCGCACATCACCCGCTCTAGGTGCTGCACTTCGTTTGCTTTCTTGACCCCTCCCGCGGTGCGAGGGGCGCTCAGATGTCAGTGAGGAGATGGGGAAGCAGGCTCGGGGAGGAGAAGAGACGGGTCCGGGGGCCTGGAAGGACGAGGGGAGCTGGGTCTTCATGAGGAGCTGCGACCTTTTAGGCCCAAACCTCTCCTGCTGCCTGGGTCTGCCTCCCTTGTGTCCATTATCCCGAATCCCGTGACCCTAAGTCTGTGTGTCCGGAGAGCCCAGGCCCCTGGGGTCGGCCCAGCGCTGTGTCAGGGCCTTGGGCCGCGGAAGCATCGTCCCCAGGGCCAGCCTCCCTCCCGCCGTCTCGGGCTCCGGGATATTGCGCTCAGCCGCCAGAGTGGGTGAGAGCGATTAATTGTTTATAAAGCACTTAGACACTCTCAGGCGACAAGAGCCATGTCACACCAACATTATTTCATTACCGTCCCTGAGAGACAGAGCCATCAGCGAGGGTCTGGAGTCGGCCGCGAGCCAGGCCCCTCCCTGCCGGCCTCAGTGGCAGCCCCAGGGACTGGGAGCAAGTCACTTAACTCCCCTCACGACCCCCGGGGTGCCCGGGGGGTCCTGAGAACAGAGAGCACCAGGCTGGGGGCTCCTCCTTGGTGGACACCCTGCTCACCTTTGTCTGGGGGCACCAGGGCATCTTCCGCACAGCTGACCTCGGGCGGCGTGGGGTGTCCAAGGCTTTTGTTAGACCCACGGCGACTGTGCACGTGAGCAACATTCATCCTATCAGCAAACCCGGGGCACACACAGCTTCCAGCTAGACCTCAGGCCACCTACTCCATTCATTCGTTCATACCACCCTTCCTTCTCTCTTCCCTTCCCTCCTCCCTCCCTCCCTCCTTTCGGCAAATGTCAGGACCCCTGTTAGGGGCTGGTCTTGAAGCTGAGATGGATGAGCGGGAGGCCAGGAGCAGTGAGCCCACAAAACCCAGAACCACCGTCTCTCTCGTGACCAGCTCTGGGCTCAGGGCTGCAAAATCAAACGCCAGACTGAAAGCAAGGCTGCCGAGCGATCAGAGGGAGGGGACTGGACGCTGTGTGCCCCTCCATCAGGTGCCCACGGCCTGCCCTTCCCCAGTCCCTCCCCAGCATCCTCAGGGGAAGCAGAGCACTCTGTGACCATCTCTCTGGTGTGGCCTCTGGAGGACCCTCTCTTCCTCCATCCTCTGCAGCCCCAGAGCAGCAGCATGTCTGTTGGGTCTTTGGGGAGCCCCCACTCCCTCCTCCTTCCACTTCTTAAGGGACTTCAAAAGCCCCCCCCCCAACCCCTTTGGTGTGCAGAAGAAGGTGATGGGAGCCTCCACCAGCTGTGGCCGCCTGGCTGAGGCTGTGGCCACACGGAGTCCCCTGGGTGGCAGTGTCCCCACCTGCACCACGAGTGACTGCCTCTGTCTGGTGCCAGGCCCTCGCTGGACAGAGAGAGGCAGCCCAGACATCACGGCCCTGCCCTCCTGAGGCTCAAAGCCTCAAGGATTCTACCTGTACCCTCCCAGGACCCTTCGCTCCCTGCCCCAGCCCACCAGGGTGTCCCGGGTTGGGGGCAGTACTGGAGGCATCCAAATGCCCAGAGTGGGTTCCGGAGTCAGCCAGGGAGCCGCGACGCGGAACTAAGGGCCGGTTCAACCCCGCACGTCCCGGCTGTGGGCCTCGGCGTGGCCCACGGCTCTTGCTTCTTCACTTTGCTCACCTGCAAACTGGGAACAGTAGCCCCCACACCGAGAGTGGCTGTGAGGCCTCAGGGGCCCTTCCAGGGAGGTGCCCCTTATGGCGCAAGGCCCAGCACGGCTCCTTGTGACCTTGGACATGTCTCTCCACCCCTTGAGCCTCAGTTTCCCATCCGAGAGCCCTGCCAGCTCAGTTCTGGACTCTCCTGGTGGCAGCGGAGGGCAAGGAGGCTGGGGGCGGGGGAGAGGCTGTGGGGGACATGGGCTCTGGACCTGTCTCAGCACCATGGGCCGTGAGGACGGAGCTCAGGGTCCCTCCCGGCCAGCAGAGCGGGTCCCTGTGCCTTCCTCTGATCCCCAGGCCCCTGGGGCCTTCCACCTGTTCACATCTCTGGGTTCTGCCTGCCCCATCTCAGCTCCAGGCCACCCCTCCAGGAGGCTGGCCCTCCCCACCACGTCCCTGGCTCCTGGCCCCTCCATCACAGCCCCCACCACCCGGAACAGTCCCCCCCAGAGCAGGGCCAATGACCCCGAACCTCCCTTAGGGGATCTCATCCCGTCCCCAACAGCTTTCTGCTTGGGCACCAATGTGATGGCTCCCAGGGCCCCTGTGAGCCCCTCACCTCCCTTCCCCAGCCAGCTCTGGGCTGTGGAGGCAGCTGAGTGGGGCACCAAGAGAGGACAGAGTATTTATTCCCTGGAGCCCTCCCTGCTGCTCCAGTCTGGGGTCACGTATTAAGCACCTACTGTGTGCTGGGCCGGGTAAGGTCCAGCACCACTGCCCCACAGCTGTGTGACCTCGGGCAGGGCAGCTCACCTCTCCGTGCTGATGGCAGCCCCTGGCTGGGGGAGATTTCCTGAGGACTAGGTGACTGAAGCTCAGGGGTGCCACTGGCCCAGGTGTGTGCTGTTACCACTGGTTCCGACTGGCACTGGAAGAGGCGGTGTTCGCCCCACCCACGCACCCCCAGCCCCCAGCTAGGAAAGGGGTCTTGCTGGCCCCGGCCCACATCCCACCACCCACCCCTCTCCCTGTCCACGTGGGGGCTGCTCCTCCCACCTGGGGAGGGTGGGCGGAGGTGAGCGCTCACCTGAGGTGCTGTGAATTCGCTCGTGGATGACCCTGGCTGTGGACATCTTCTGTGTCCCTGGAAGCCCCTGGTCGCCTGCTCTGCTTTGGGGCCTCAGCCCTGGAGAATGAGACCCTCAGATCAGTGGCCCTCACAGGCAGGCAGAAGGACTGTGCTTGGCAGAGACCCTGGGGATCTGGGGAAAGTCACGCAAACTTCCAGGCCCCTGCCTGTAGCCACAGGGTCAGGGGCAGACCCACAGGAAGTGGCAGTGCCTCCAAACCGGGTCCCCTGGGGTCCCGTCTCATGCCCAGCCCCCAGTGCCCAGCACACGGCCTGGCACTGAGCAAGGGTCTCCGTGCAACAGCCCAGTCAGGTGGGCAGTTAGCACAGGCCGCCTGGATGCACTGGTGGGGCCCCGCCTCACCCGCATTGGCTGTGTCCCTGCCTCCCCGAACCAGGAGCACGGGTGGAGAGTGTGCCGGGCATCGGGGCGGCGTGCGACTCTCCCTACTTGTGAGCTGACATCCACAAGGACTTTGGAGCCAGGCGAGGGAATCAACAACCCCCTAAGGCCCCCAGGTCTCACCGAGGGTGATGGAAATCCTGTAATTGCCCCATTAAGCCCCTCCCCCTGCTCCAGCTCCAGGCAGAGGTCAATATTCGTCATTTACCAAATGTGATCGGGAAGCAGATGGGTCAGGTTACCGCTGCCTCGGTTCAGGAGACGCAGATGAAGTGAAAGCCAGCCCAGGGGCCACAGACGGGCGGGCTGTGATGCACCCCTGCTATGCGCCCGCCCTGTGCTGGCAATGCAGGCTCGTGAGGAATCTCACATGTGAAGAGGACTCACAGGGCAGGCGAGGATTCCACATCTAAAGGGGGAGCCCTCCCCACAGACGCAGAGAGTGCAGGAGCCCTGCGGCAGGACCAGCATCCTGGGACTGGCGCCCTGCTGCGCGCTGGCCCTGCATCGTCTCTTTGAGGTGGTTGTGGCTCACCAGCCTTGGAGACCGGCTCACACACTGCTCCTTTTCCCAGCTCGAGGGACGAAGAGGGATGTTCCTGCTCAGGAATGCTCCCAAGCTGGGGTGGGGGTCCTCGGGATCGTCCCCCCGCCCCGGTCCCGAGCTTGCTGGGCCCTGGGGGCTCGCCACCATCCTCGAGTGGGAGCTCTGTTACCAGGGGTGGAGCCACAGGCCCTGCTCACTCCTTACGACCCTCTTCTTGGCATCTGACAGTTGAGGAAACTGAGGCACAGAGAACAGGAACAGCCCACCTCTGATGGGGCGGAGCAGGGACTCAGGGCGAGGCTCTGTGAGCCTGGGGGCACCTGGTGGCTGCATCCATCCCCTCCCTGTGCCTGCGCACTGGGGACAGCTTGGCCTGCTCTCCCCCTGGCCCAAGTTGTTCCCTCTCTGCTGGGCTGTTTCCCATCATACTAGCTGCCATGAAACGCTGACCAGGCAGCAAGCAGCACTTCCTGAGCCCACGCCACCTGCAGTTCCCTGTGTCTCCGCCCTGCAGGAACAGCCTGGAGGGGTCGTCTCTGCCCCCTTTACCTCCTCCCTCTCTCGGATGCCCCCCTCAAGCAGGCTTCCAGCCCCCACTACTGCCCGGGGTCCACACCACACCAGCCAACCTGCCACTTCACCAAACAGAACTTTCCTGAAATCTTTTTTTTTTCCAGTGGAGGTACTGGAAATCGAACCCAGGACCTTGTCCATGCTAAGCATGCACGCTACCGCCAAGCAATACCTTCCTCTTCTTTCCTGAATTCTGAAAGCACTTTGGTCTGTTTGCTGTGTGTGGTAAGAGTGGTATCACCCTGAGATCCCCGGCCACCTCCGGGCAGCCTGCTGCGCTCACCGCCTGCTCCTCCTCTGTCGCCCGTGGCCACCGCAGCCTGGCTCTTCTGCACCAGTGGGACCAGCCTCCATCGTGACTCTGATGAGAAGCCAAGAAGCATCTCGAATTTAGTGTGGAGCTGATTTACATCCGGGCTGGGGGGCCTCTGGGCTGGCATCTCCTCCACCAGGGAAGCTGCTGCGTCGACTCCGTCAGAACAGCGTGTGGGGCTGGGGGCTGTCGGGGGGTGGGGGCGCTGGGGGGTCTGCACCCATGATAGGGGGCCCTGCCCCTGCCCTTCCCACTATCTCTCATCTGTAAGATGGAGCCTGTTCTGCCTCGTGCCCAAAGGGTGTGGGGACAAGGATGCCATCGACAGCACGGGGCCAGGTCTGCCCCGGGATGGGCCGCCAAGTTCTTGAAACCCTCAGCTGGGGAGTCCAAGCCAGCACAGGGTCGGGCAGAAGTCGCTCAAGGACATCAGCAGACTCTGTGAAAACAAGTGCAGGAGGGAGGGGTTTGACAGCAACAAAAAATAAACCCTCTGTCCGCACAGGTGCTTTACGCAGCCCACGGGCCCCGTCCCTTACTGGCTGTCATCTCGTGTTTTATTGTGAAATAACGTAACCTACATACTGAAAAGCACATCAAACAGGGGGTCATGTGGGCAGTAATTACACAGTGACCCTGTATAAGCACTAACGTGAGGAGCCAGGGCCCCAGGACCCCCGCTGCCCCTGCTCAGCCCTCGCCGCTGAGTGCGCAGGGAGACGGGCTCCGTCCAGCCCAGGCGCCAGGCTCAGCGAGCAGCACGTCCCGGCTGGCGGGGGGTAGGCAGGCCCGGGCTGTGGCTAAGTCTGCCTGCCTCTCTGCTGACTTTTCTGAGTGTTGTTTGTTCCCCGGGTCATTCTGCAAACATTTATAGGATGGTAGTGCCGCATGGCATCCTGGCTGCTCTAGGATGTGGCTCGTCACCCTCCCCCCGGCTGGGTCTGGAGAGAGGAGCCTGAAATCAAATGCAGCTGGGGCCCTGCAGACGGGGGAGAACCAGAGTGAAGACCCCCAGCTCGGGCTCCAGCCCAGAGGCTGTGCTCAGACAGGCATGGGCGCACGGGGTGCACACTGGGCGGCAAGGCCCACACCCCGAGGTGATGACCGCAGTCACCACCTCCGCCTCTGCAGCCGCCAGCTTCTCCTTCATGGCGGACGAGGAGTCAGGCCAGGCTCCGGAGTCCGCCGCCCAAGGTAGGAAGCACGGCCCCGCCAGGCCTGGCCAGGCCGGCAGCCCCGCCTGCTCTGAGCCTCCCCGGCCTCCGCGGCCTTGTCCACCCCTCGAGTGGCACAGTTCCCCTGACCCCTGAGAGAGGTCGCTGCCCTCAGGGCATGGCGGAGGGGGTTGGGGCACAGTCACCAGGGCAGGACCGAGTGGAGCGGCGGGCAGCAGCTGGCCCCCCGGGCCGGAAACGCCTGCAAACAGTTGGGGCTGCTTCGCGGCAGCTGGACACGCCTCCTGGCCCATCCAGGGACAATAATGAAGAATCAGGTTTCCGCTGAAAAGCTTTATTGCCGGGAGGGGTTGTAAATCAATAGACAACGTTTTTATCACAGAACGAAAATTAATTATTCAGTGTCAAACATGTTCGTGCTCACTCCCTGCCGGCAAGGCCGGCTGGACTCGGGGTGGCCAGACCATTCCAGCCAGCAGGGGCTCGGAAACAGCCTCACAGGGCCCTGGAAGGGTGCAGGGGGAGACTGAGGCCGGAGAGGACCGGCCTGTGCGGGGATGCAGCGTGGAGAGGACATGCTGCATTTCAAGACAGCTCTCAAGCCCCAAAGACCCCCAGCGAGTGTGCTAGCAGCCAGGTCCACCCCCAACTCCACCTTCAATGGACATGCGCACAGCGGGTGCAGCAAAGCCACCAGCCGAGAGGTGGCCGGGCTCCACGTGGCTGCCTTTGGGGCCCCTCTCCGTCTCTCCATTGTCCCCACGGCCCTTGGCCAGGGCTCAGCCAGCTCGTCCTGACAGGGGCCCAATCATGAAGTGGCAGTGACTGCTCCCTTCTGAAGGTTTGCCCCGACATTTCCAGGGAAGTGCACGGAGCTGGCGGGCTTGGCCCAGAGGGGTGGGACGGTCCTCAGATTTCAGTCCTTCTCTCTTCCGAAGGCTTTGGCCCCCGACCTGCCTTCCCCATCCTCCCTGCTGTCACTTCCCCAGGTGCAGAAACGTATGGAGACACAAAACGACCAGCTGCTAAGTGCAGAGGGAGCCTGCCTGGAGTGTCACCCCTGAGCAAAGGCCGAGGACCCCTGGCCTCTGAGAAGTGGGGGTGTCCTGTCAAGAGACAGGGAGGGCTTGTGGCTTTGGTGAGTTCATTCATTCATTCATTCGTTCATGCATTTGGCCAAAGTATCCATCAGCAGCCTGGGCAGCAGAGTTGACTCAGGGCTCCCCGCCAGGAGAGGATGGATGCAGGAGCAGGTGCCCTCCGGGGCCCAGGGCGGCTGCGCACTGAGTCTGTGATGGGCTCCAGATAAGGGGGGTGAGGGGATGGGGCACTGAGGAGGGGGCAGGAGCCCAGGGCCCTGCTGAAGGAGCGGGCTGGGGCAGGGGTGGGGCTGGGGGAGACTGTCGCTGCAGCATCTGAGTGGACACAGTCCAGGAGCCCTGACTTTCTGACAGAACTGTCCCCAACCCCCATGGCCCCTGGGGGCTCCTGGCTTCCAGTGCTCCCCTGTCCTCTGCCCTTAATTCTGCATTTCTCCCTCTCCTGGATGCCCCTCTTCCATCCTGCCCACCTTTCCCCCTCCATCCCCTGCCTGTCCTGAGCTCTGAGCCCTTCAGGGAAGCAGAGAAGGGCGCGGACAGGGCCCCTGGCCCCCTGGAGAGCAGAGTCCAGCGGAAGTGAGGCAGGAGTTACTCTGAGGGAGGCCGGGCTGTGCGTGGGGCCTGGGCCAAGGCATCCCAGAGTGTCCAGGGCAAGGATGAGACAGGGACTCAGGGGACGGGGAGGGCTGAGCTCTGGGGTCAGGCTGGAGGATGTGAGAGTGACAGATTTGCCCAGGGCCCTCTCCGCAAGGAGAAGAGTTCTAGCCTTTACATTGGGGGTGGGGGACGGTACCCAACACTGGCACCGGGCGAGTTAAGGACCCCGTGTGTTCCGAGATGGGCCCGAGTGCAGTGTGGCTGCAGCAGGAGGGCGGTGAGAGGCAGGTCCTCAAGGCAGCAGGGGCCAGCCCAGGGCCAGCCAACTGCTCGGCAGAGTGGACCTTATCCAGCAGGCAGGGGAGGGGTGACATCAGATCTGACCTTGAGGAAGGTCACTCTGGCCTAAGAGAGGACAGATCGGGGAGGGTGAGACTGGACCAGGGAGGTGCGGCGTGGGCAAGGGGGCACGGAGCCAGAGAGGGGAGTCTCAGGGCTGCGCAGGGTGGGGCGGCCGCAAGGGTGCAGCCAGGTAAGCTGCACGGAGGAACTGCCAGGCCTGCCTTGGACCATTATTGCCCCAGGGTGGTGGGGGGCCTGGGGCGAGGATGGGGCCGTGAAAGACAGCTGGAGGCCATGGCTGGCAGTGGAGGAAGGCAGGGCCACAATCCCAATACCAACTGTCTTGCTACATGGCTGGACATCCCTGAGCTTCAGCTCCCTCTCCTTTAAAAAGGGGTCCCAGCCCCACTGTCCCAACCTCCCAGGGTGGCCATGCAAACTGTAGGGTTCCCTGAACTTGGGAGGGCAGGTCGATGCCCCACCAGCAGTTCATGGCAATCTAGACTCCCGCTAGCCTTTTCAGCGACTGAAAACTTGGTCTGAAGGAGAGGAGAGTGTGTGAGGGCAAGTCTGCTGGCCGCTCCTGGTGTCCGTGCCGCCAGGGCCCGTCACCATCAGATATTAATATTTCCAACTCTGATATTTACAAACCTCCCCAGAGGCTGCGCTGATGGAATATCGGTGATCATACTCAGCTAAAAAGAATATATTGATTTGGGGGAAAAAGAGAGATCTTTTTTTTTTTTTTATAAAAAACCCAAACCTATAAAATACTGAAATCCATAAACACCCAGTTCCCGGGCTGCAGAGTGATATCCAACCCCCGCTGCGGTCTCTGCAGCCCGGTCAATACGGCTCCATTAAGGGCCGCTGGCCCACGCCCCGCCCACCCTGCCCCGTCCCCCATGGCTGTCCAGATTAATATGGGCCTCACATTTTAATTCTGCGTCCATTAGTATCACGTTGCCAGTTGATCGGCTCAGCTATCGATCCCAGGGAAGGCCCGCTCAGGGGCCCTGTGCCCCGGGGAGGTCAGCAGGGGACATGGGGACAGCTCTGCTGGCCAAAGGGCAGACGCCGGCAGGTTCCCAGAGTGTGTCCCTCTGCACAGAATCTAGTGCCTCCAACATCGGCTGCAGAAGCCTGAGGATATGTGATAGGAGCAGGTTGAGAGCACCCAGGCCCCCCATAGTGGCCTCGCTCAGAGATCACCTCCGCGGAGCCGGGTCTGCCCCAGGTGGTGCAGGACCAGGGGAGCAGGACGTCCGTCTGTCCAGCATCTCCTCCCGCCAAGCACAGGGCAGGCCTTCAAGAAGGTGCCTGGCCAGACCTCAGCCGACCAACGGGCCCCTTAGGTGGGGAGGGCGAGCGCCAGCCCACGGTGTCCGCAGCACGAGGGTGTGTCCTGGGAGCCATGTGAAGGAGCCCAGATGCCCACTGGCAGGGAACAGGGAGCATGATGGTGTCTCCCAGGGGCTTCCAGACAGGATGAGGGCCGGATGGTGACCTGGACATGAGCAGGAGACCTGCAGGACCAGCTGGGGTTGTCCAGAGGTGAGACGGCAGAGCCTGGACTGCTGGCCTGGGGCTGGAGAGGACGGATGGATGGACAGACAGAGGGACAGAGGCAAAATCTGCCCTTAGGTACAACCGAGCAGTGAGCTCATGTGGGGTCCCAGGAAGGAGCCCCCTCGCCAGGCTTTCCCCTTCTGGATTTGACCCAGGATGGCACAGCCCCCTCCCCAAATGCAGAGCCAAGTCAAAGATCACGAAGGTGTTCACAGCAGAAGTGCAGGTTCCTCCCGTGGCTGCCACTGGGGAGGCGAGGGGAGTGGTCGGAGGCGCAGGCCCGGGGTGAGACCAGCCTCTGCCTCCCCCCCTGCTGCAGGCACAGCCTCGGGCATGTGAACCAAGCTCTCTGGGCCTCCGTTTCCTCATCTGTAAACGGAGGGAGGGCAGGGGGCGGACGGACTCGGAGGCCCAGCAAGCGTCTGGTCCTCTCCCGGCCCCTGCCTGCCCCAAAAAAGCCTGTGTGGGAATTTCTTGAAGGCAGGCACAATGGTTGCATTTTCCCCCCAGATGAATTGAATCCAGATCCTGTGTCCTTGTCTGAACTGTCATATTCTTATCACATTAGAAAATCCTATCACTGAGGTGACGTAGGTTTCAGGAAGGAACTTGGATCAACCGTGATCCGTGAGGACAGCATGTCTGTCTTAAAGCGCCCCCAGCTCTGGCCCCCAGCGCAGCCTCTGGCACCAGGTGGGGGCTTACCGAAAATCCATCAATAAGGGGAAAGAACGTCCATGAAGTTAATTGAGGGTCTTGAGATGAGATCGTCCTGTGTGTGGAGTGAGCCCTGAACCCGACGCCTGGTGTCCTTGTAGGAAGAGGAGACACAGACACAGAGAACGGAGGCGGCGGCAGGTGACGATGGAGGCAGAGGTGGGGGGAGCACCGCAAGCCAAGACTGCTGGAGTGGCCAGAGCCGGGAGAGGGACCTCAGGGACCCCGCAAGGATGCAGCGCTAAGGACACCTTGGTTTTGGACTTCTGGCCTCAGAACTGTGAGAGAAGAAGTTTCTGTTGTGTGAAGGCCCTGTTTATGGTCCTTTGGGAGGGCCGCCCCAGGACGCTGACCCAGGCCTCCTACCTGCCTATACCCAGGCGGCCATCCTCCTCCTAAAAACCAACCAGGGACCGATCGTCTACCCACAATCAGAGTCTTCCAAATACCAGGAGAACAGGAAATGGGGTGGAGACGCCACACTGGGGCTGGGAGGTGAAGAGTGTGCTTTCTCAGCTCCGGAGCCCATGGGCGCCCAGTGTCTCCCCTCAGTCCTGCTCGGGGGCCGAGCTCTTGGGGTCTCTGCAGCTGTCCGGTGATCTTACCACGGAGGCTCACAGTCGTGGGACCCCTCACATCTCTCGAATCCCACTCTGGTCCCCAGGGAGCTGACAGAGCGAGAGGCGGCTGGGCAGACCGCCGCGCCTGCTCTGACCAGCCCAGAAGGACAGCAGCCAGGCTCCCACCATGTCAGGCAGAGCCTCCCCCAGGACCAGCCCCGCCCGCCCCGGGGCCATGCGCGGGGACAGCTAGACACAGACACCCGACGGAGGCACCTTGTGTCTGCGGCAGCCCTCAGTCCTTCCGAGTCCAGACTAAGAAGGGCTCACAAATGCTCTCTGAGCTGCTGACACCCACGCCAAAGGTCCACATGCTAACAGTGACTCGTGGCGCCCGTCAGCCCAGCCGCCTCTTCCCCCGCAGGTGCAAGGACCACATCGTCAGCCTGGAGTGCAGAGCCACCGAACCCTCTGAATGTAGGGAGGCCATGGGTCTGGGTCTGGACAGCGGCCGAAGAGGCAGTTGGCAGCCTGATGGCAAAGAAGAGGTCTGCAAAGGAGCTCCCCATCTCCGCAGCCCGGGTTTTGGTACAGGAGCAGGTGACGCTGCACATTCGGGTGTCCCCATGCCTTCCCCCGGGGCACTGCCGACCCCGCAAATACTTGCCCACCCGTGTCCGCGCTCAGGCCCTGAGCTGGGGCTGCAGGGACGAGGCGAATCAGGAACACTCCTCCCCGGAGGAGTTCCCGGTTACTGTAAGAAACGTGTTGACGCGACCACGCGCGACAGGCAGGGGACAGGCTGGGTCACTGTTGAAGAGGCCAGTGAGAGAGGGTTCAAAGGAATAAAGAAGTTACTTGTGCCTGGCTCCTAGGTCTGCAGAGATGGGGCAGCCAGGCTGGCAGGTCGGCCCCCTCCCCGGGGTGGTCCCGTTCCTCTGCTGCATCACCAGTCCTGGAGGCTCCCTCGTCTGCAGGGTTTCTGAGACAGCCCGCCTCCACTCTGCACGTCGGGGGCGGGAGGGAAGGCGCTGCCCTCCCACCCCATCCCGGAGCTTGGTCCCACGGCCGCAGGCGGCTGAGGTCTGTGGAGTGGGATGTGGCTTTCATTCCAGGGTCCAGTGATGGGTCTGAGGTTCCATGGCTGTTAAAAAAAAAAGAGAGAACAAGGATGGAGACAAGTCAGAGTGGCTGCCACTGCTGGCCACCAAGACACTAGGAATAGACCCAGCTTGGCCCAGGTCACCTTCCTCCTCCCACTCCCCTCCCAGGTGTGAGCCTACTCACAGCCCAGGTGTCTACCTGTGGGAGACGTGTGTTGATGCATCAGGTCCTGCACGTAAGAACAGAGCCTGCCCAGCCCAGGGACCCACAATAAAGGGTTGAATTGAGGCTCAGCACCTCCTCTAACCCAGGGGTCTCCAGTCTAGGGAGCCCTTTACTTGGGGAGTGAGCAGGTGCTGCTGGAGACATGTCAGGGCCCCTGGTGTCGGCAAGCCGATGGCAACAGCCCGGGCCACGTGCCAGAGCTGCGGTGGGGGTGAAATGAGATGATACGGGCACCATGCAGCCCAGTGTGCCAGTCTGTTGCCACAAATCATCACCATTAACTGTATAAAAACCTCAGATCAGAGTGACGGAAGGGTTTTAGAAATAGTGCTGATGGCTGCACAACATTGTGAGAGTACTTAATGTCATGAAATTATATACTTAAAACATGGCTAAGGAGGCAAATTTTATAATATAATATATATATATTTAACCACACACATGCACAAAAGAGAAACACCAGATGGCTTGGGTGGTGGAAGGCGCCCAGTTTCCCAGAAAAGGGTCTGTGGGAAAGGGTGTGGGGAGAGGAGTGGGGCCAGGGTCATACGAAGGAGGTGACCATGGTGGATGAAGGGGGCCCGGGGAGGTGGCGTGAGCACAAGGCAGGACCAGGGAGACGGAAGAGAGCGGCCGAGACCCAGCAGGGCTGTTCCAGGGCATAGGAGCGGGAAGGCTGAGGCAGGGGCTGGGCACTGAAAGGAGGGGAGGGGCCCAGTGGCCAGCTCCACGGCGCCTGCCGCCCAACTTCATATGTGAGCCCATCGCCTTCTTTCCTGGGATCACAGATCATCCCAGCAGCCCTGGTGAGTTACAAAGTACAGAAACCCAGCGTGGTAACAGTTACTGTTTGCACCTAAATGGTTTTCTGCAAATTTCTTTGGCAAACTGAGATCAGATTGTCAACACCAGCCTCTCTCTAAGGAGCGGATGTGAAAACGCTGCTCTTCTGGCCTCTGAATTGGGGTAGGTGTTTTGCCCAAACTGTTCTGGGCACCCAGGAGGGGTCTCCTTCCAACAGACCACCTGCCAGCTGAGTCTCCTCACTCCAGTCACAGACATGTGTCTTCGATGGATCAGCAAGTCGCCCGAGGCTGCCCCGCTCCGGCTGCAGAAGTACTAGGCGGGGCTGTTGTTGACGGTGCAATGGCCATGCGGCCTGGCTCTGGTCACACGGAGCTGACAGCAGTGCGGAGGACAGTCAGCCCTCTCCCGCACCAGGCTGGGCGCCAGGAGCCACACGTGGGTGCCCTGGGCTGGGCCAGAGGGCGTGGCGGCAGCTGCCGGGGCCCCCCTTCCTCTCCCTGAAGGCTGGGGTCTGGAAGCCGAAGACGTTTGAGCTGCAAGGGTCCCCCTTTAAGGGGGAAAGTTTTGCGCTGAGCCACATAGCAGGGAACTGAACCATCCATCAGTCTGGTTAAATGTGGGGGGAAGAATTCTGAAAATTCCTAAGCTTAGCACATCAGGTCCTTCATGAGAGAACCCGGCCTCCCAGTCCATCGGGGGTCACACACACACACACACACACACACACACACATACAAGCCCTTCATTCTAAGGATGGAGCCCTCGTCCTCACATCAGTTCCTACAGGCAATACTGTCTCCCACCGCAGGGCCTTTGCAAGAGTGGTTCGCTTTGCTTGGCGCACCCTCTCTGCTCCCTGTCATTGCCCAGCCAATCTTTTCCCTTTTACAAAACTCAGCCAGGAATCACTGCCCCCAGGAACAATTTCCTCACTTCCAAGCTAGGCTCAGGCCCCCTCTGAGCTCCCAGTCTCTGGCCTCCCTCTGTCTTTGCACTTGTCACCCCATGTGGTGGCTCACTTCCTCCTCCACGAAGCTGTGATGCCTCAGGGGTGGGGCCCGTCTCCTCAGTCTCCAACCTCACACGTCCTGGTGCCCAGAGAAGAGTAGGTGCTCAATTAAAACTCACTGAATGTGTGAATGTCTCCATTGTCTGCCAATAAAGTAACACTGTCACGCAGAGACTTTGACCCTGGGTCCCAGGCTGGTTTCACTGGAATCTCGCTCTTCTGCTGCCAGGGGGCCTGGCCCAGAACCTGGTGCTGGGGAACCCCCAAGACCTGAGCAGAGGCACTCAGGCAGCGGGCACCTGCCTGATTTCTACCCTCAGAGGCCTTCCTGAGCCCCCAGCCACACAAGTGGTCCCTGGACCTGTGTCCCGAGGTGGCCACAACAAAGGACCACAGACTAGGGGTTTCAAACAACAGACAATTCTCTCCCAGGTCCAGAGGCCAGAAGAAAATTCAAGGTGCTAGCAGGGTGGGTTCCTCTGAGCCCGCGACAGAGGATCTGCTCCCGGCTGGTCCAGGGGTGCTCTGGCCGCTGGCTGGTCTGGGGGTGCTCTGGCTGGTCTGGGGTGCACTAGCCACCGGCTGGTCTGGAGGTGCTCTGGCTGTCTCTGGCATTGCTCGTCTTGCAGATACAGCACGTGCGTCTCAGCCTCTGTCATCACATGGCGTTGTCTCTGTGTCTTCACACGTTCTCCGTGTGCATCTGTGTCTGTCTCCTGTCTTCTTACAAGGACACCAGTCATTCTGGACTCAGGGCCCACCCTCCTGCAATGTGGCCTCATCTTAACTTACATCTGGTTGACATCTGCAAAGACCCTACTTCCAAATAAGGCCACATTCACAGGTACCAGGGTTGGGACGTGGACACATCTCTTTCAGGGACACAAGTCACCTGCCACCATCACTGAATCCATGGACCTATCTGAGGTTGTCCAAAGTCAGAGGGCATCGAGGGAGAAAGACAGGGCGTCTGGCTAACCCTGGGAGCCCCGGGGTGGGGGGCTGGGAGGGAGGAGCCCCGAGGGAGTGTGGGGGCAGGGGAGAGAAGGAAGAGATCTGATTTGCAGATGAGTGAGAAGAGGTTGTTTCAAGGAGGAAGACGGCCCAGCCCCGGAAAGTTCCCTCCACATCTCCTAAAATAAGCCCTGAGAGTGTCTGTGGGATTCAGCAGTAAGGAGACCACGACCTCAGCAAGAGCCATGGGCGGACTGCGGGGGTGAGGAGGGCAGAGGTAAGGGAACTGAGCCAGGAGTAACTCCTTAGCTCAGGGGACCAGCTGGGAAAGGGAAGATCCAGTTGAGGGGAACCGGGTCGAGGGGGAGACTGGGGCTTTAAATGCCACTCGAGAGGCCCTGGAGGACAGGTGGCTGAGCGTCAGAGCATGAGCAGGTGCCAACAGGAATGGAGAGGATGCCCTGACCCAGAAGACACGCGGGGTCAGCAGGGTGCAGCCAGAACCCTGGTCCACCCTCCGGCTCCTCCTCCCTCCACAGACAGGAGGGTGGGGGGGCCCAGGCTCTGGGAAGACGGGAGTACCCTGCCTGGGTGGACTTTGTGATGCACAGAATCTAAAAGTTCCAGCACACACATGTCAGTCTTGACACCCTTTGTCCTCATCCTCACATCCTCCAGCAGGTCCTGATGACTTCACGTGTCTCAGAGATGCTCCCCTCTCCCCACTTCCACTCTGCTGCCACCCATCACAGCGGTCCTCAGGATGGTCCACCGTCCACACAGCAGCCAGAGGGGTCTGTAAAAAAATTCTTCATCACAAAACAGCATGAGGAACATGGAACTTCAATCCACCATCTGGGAGAAAGTATTTGCAACGTAAATGATGGATGGAGAATTCATCTACAGATACCTGAAGGTTCCCCACAAAACAGCAGGAAAAATATTTAAAAATAAGAAAATATACAAGCAGCTGCTTCACAAAAGAGGAGAAAAGAAAGGCCCCTAAACATATGTTGAGACGCTTCATGTTGACAACGGGGGAAGCACAAACAGGCGACAAAGGAAAGGGCATTTTGCACCCAGCAGACTGGGGACATCAGTCTGGAATGTCGCCGAGGATGTGGAAGGCGGGAAGGTCAGTACAAGCACCTTGGAAAGCAGGTTCTCTCGGGTCTACCGAAGAGTGGAGCTGCTGGGAAGAGCTTCTGCAAACACTGGCTCCCGGGCGTAGTTCAGGGGCAACTCCTGCAGGCAGGCAGTGCACCCCGAGATACAGAGGCTGATGGGGGCAGCACCGTCTGCAGTGGAGCTGGAAACCACCCCAACATCAGGAGACGTACGGGAGAACAGCCACGTAAATCATGTTATAATCACACAGTAAAATAGTCTGAGCAGTAAAAATAAATTAGTTACACTGACACAGGTATAATCTATAACAGGGTACTGGGTATGAGAGGTCTGAGCATGGCAAGTATTTTAGGAAAGGTATCACCCGATACCATCAGCCTCCAAAAATATGCATAAAAGATCTCATCCAGCTTCGAGGACACAGCCAGGAATTAACAATAAACATACTTACTCCGAGGCTGATCCCCTGTATGTGAATCCAGACAGTTCACCGCCCGGGAGCCAGAGGAAACACAAGTCGTAGCGGCAGAGAACCTGGCGCTGGGCGCAGCCCCACCACTCCCTTTGGAGCCTTAGACAGCTTGCTTCTTTGGGCCTCCGTTTCCTCATCTGTAAAATGAAAGTAATGACATGGGCATCGTGGTGGCAAATAAGCCTGCACCTATGTGTAAATATACATAGGAGAGCTTGCCACCTGCCAACAAACGCCTGTGCGGACGGTCAGAGCCTGCTCCCCAGCGCAGGCCCCGCCCAGCGCAGGCCCCAAGCTTCTTCCTGCAACTCCTTCCCACTTCCCACCTGACCGCCCGGAGTCCACGCGGAGGGCTGGAACAGCAGCAGCTTCCCTTCCTCAGCTGGTCTGGAAGCTGGCCGCAGCCCTGGCTGTATATCTGTAGCATGATATCTGGAGCAGGGAGGCCCATTCCTGGTCTCCAGCTCAGATCAGTGAGCCTTCTGCATCATCCCTGAGTGCCTAACATGGCCAGCAGGAGGTCCCCTGTCTTGACTGGGTGAGTCCTAGCCCTGGGCTCAGCAGAACTTCCCCAGGCAGGGAAGTTCTCTCTCAATAGACAAGGCAATGGATAGTGTCCCCCTCTTCTTCCAGGAAGCCCTCACAGCTTTCTCAGAACAATCGGAAGTGTTCTGCCCTAGGCCCGCCAAGCCCCATAACTGGCCCTTGTTGCATAGACTGACTTTGTCCTCCTGGGGTTTCTGGAGCGCTGGTCTTCACTCCTGTTTACTCACTCCTCCATGTACCCACTAGTGCTCCAGTCCAGCAGGAGACAGACCATGGAGACCCTAGCAGTGTGCAGTGAGTGGTCTGCAAAGGGTCGGGAGATCTATGGGAGCACCAGGGGCTGCCCAATCAGCTCGGCCTCAGAGCTAAACCTTCCACCTTTAGGTTTAGGAAGGTGGCCTCCTTCCTTCCACCACGCTGGCTACTGAATGCCCTGTCCCAGACCACCTGAGGACCTCAAGGCCAACATGCACCCTTGGTCCTGGGCAGTGACTGTGGGCTGTCCCCTCTCTCCCTTTGGCTGGCCTCACCCCACCCCAAGGAAGAACTTGTGTCCAGCCTTCCTTGCAGTGAGGTACAGCTAGGGTGTGAGCAGGGATGGTGTGTAACACTTCTTGGTCACACTTTTTGGGGAGGCTGCAGTGGTGAGGTTCTTAACCCATGGAGGCCCAGCAACATGCGGGTCCCTGCAGGCCCTGCTGGGGGTGTGGGAGTCTCTCACCTCTGCCTTTGCTATCTCGGGTCCTTGTCAGAGCAGCCAAGCTCACGTCCTGATGCAGAGCCCCGAGCAGGAGGAATATTACAGGTCTAGGGGCCGATGTGTGGCAAGCCCTGTGCAGGCGCGGTTGAACCCCACAATCTCTAATCCTCAAACCACAGGTGAGGAGGTGAAGGGCAGACAGGAGGTCCGACTGGCGAAGCCAGGCTCTCGCCTCCTGCGTGTGATGCTCCAGCCTTGAGGGGCCCCTGCTCATCTAGTCCTGGGCATCCTTGAGAAGCTGGCAAGACGGGAACAGGAAAACCAGACAGAGAAAGGGCAGGGGGCTCAGGCGGACCTCACCTGCCTGCGACAAGAGGACACGTGAGTTCCCCCTACATGCAGCTCAGCTGTTCCTCCTGGAAACCACGATCCGTGAACGAGTCCAGACCAGGGCAGCGTCAGCTCAGAGCTCCTTGTCTGCAGCCAGGCCCTGGAGACTCATGAACCCCGTGGTTCCTGGGAGTGCGATTGCCCCACTTTTGTAAGAATGGATGTTTTCCTGAAATAAACAAGCTTGTGATGCTGCATCCTTTGAAGTTAAAATTGAGCTTCGTGGTCATGGACGTAAATGTCAGATTATCCCCCCTACTCCTCACCCCAGTGAGCCAAGAGGAAATTAGCTGAAGGATGGAGGTAACCAGAGGCAGAGGGAGGGTTGGGGGATGTTGTTCAGTGAGTGGAGGTTATGTTGGGGGTTGGGTTCGTCAGGGTTTTCCAGAGAAACAGGACAAAAGGAGGCAGAGAGAAAAAAGATAAATGTAGAGATACAGATATAAATATAAATACAAATGTAGATATAGACATAAACAGATTTATTATAAGGAACTGCTCACAGAACTGTGTAGATTGGCAAACCCCAAATCTGCAGAGCTGATGTCCCAGCTGGAGCCCAAAGGCCAGAAGCTGCTGTAGAATCAGGAAGCCTCGACGTCCCAGTGGAGGCCCATCAGGCTGGAGAATTTCCTCCGACTTGGGGAGGGTCAGCCCTTCTGTTGCACTCAGGCCTTCCGCTGGGTGGGTGACGCCCACCTGCACTTAGGCGTGGGGCTGGGGGGGAGGGCAGTTTGCTTTACTCAGTCTGCTGATTCAAATGCTAACCTCATCCAAAAACTCCCTCCCAGAAACACCGGAATCCTGTTTGGCCAAACATCTGGGCACCCTGTAGCCCAGTCAAGCTGACACGTGAGCTTCACCACCACAGGGGCGATGAAAAAGGTTTGGATAAAAGTAGTGGTGAAGGGGACACACTGAATGCATTTAAGGTCACTGAATTACACACGTACAGATTATTAAATAATAAATATTATGTTAAGTACATTTTACCCTATAATTCTTGCTTCGGCAGCACATATACAAAGATTGGAACGATACAGAGATTAGCCTGGTGAGGTGTTCCATGTTTTTAAAGAAGCTGTAATTAGCAAACCTGTTTCCACAAGGCAAGCTGTCCTCAAAGGACCAGAGACTAGCATTTCAGCTTTGAGGGCTGTCCAAGCCTCCCTGCCCTTGGTTCAGGAAGGCAGCCAGAGACATGTGAGTGAATGAGTGTGGCTGGGTTCCAATAAAACTTTATTTGTAGCCACAGAAATTTGAATTTTACATACAATTTTCACATGTTGCAAAATGTTTTTCCCCCAACCTTTGAAAAACATAAAAACTATTCTTTTTTTTGGTTTTTTTGGTCTCCAGGCGTGCAAAATTAGAAGGCTGGAGTTGGCTCAGGAGCTGGAGTTGGCCAACTCTGGATCCAAACAAAGAGGACTTGGGGCCAGGATCCCCCCAGGAACCAACCCCTGAGCCCAGCGGAGGGTGCTCAGCCACCCTGGGCCCCCCAGGTGTGTGAGGTGGGGGCAGAGCACCTATAACCTGGCATAAGGAGAAATAAAGGGGCAGGGACCCCAGAGACCCAGAAATGCCAACTGCCAGGCCCTGAAGTGTGCAGATCCATGCTTGGGGTGCTGGGAGGGCCCGACTGCTCCGTGCACTCAGCTAGGGAGTCTCCCCTCCACCCCCTCCTCACCCTGGACCCCGCGTCCTCCCGATGCCCCAGCCTCTCCCACGCTCCCCATCTCACCCTTCTGCCCTCTCCGGAGTCTAGGGATGATGCCCACTGCTCTGGAAGGGTGATCACGCAGGCTTGCTGGGGAAGAGGAGTCGGCCAGGATGCAGGACGTCCGCGCTGACATGCAGACAGTCTCAGGGAAATCGGGATGACTGGCCACCCTCCCGTCGCCCACAGGTTCCCGAGGGGGCTGACTGGTGTAGTCAGCGAGGAAAGGGGCACAGAAGACAGCCGCCTCCCAGCCCCCCGCACCTGGCCTCAAGCCTGGCACAGGCAGGTGTGCGAGGCCCGGGGCGTGGTTTATGCACCTGCGGGGACAGGACGCACAGGGAGGGAGGGCGAGCTGCACTACGCACCGCAGTGCGGAAGCTCCGCCCGGACGCAGCGCAGAGCACAGAGCTCTGGCTGGGCGATGCCGCATTTGCAAAGCACAGGACAGACGGAAGTGCTCCGCGGGGCTACCTCTGGGGGGCCTGGCCGGCTCTGGAGGCCTCTGGTTGCTGCCGCTTCGGTCCTGACCCCATGCCGACCCCTCTGGTGTGCTCAGTCCGCAAGATGTCCCCGCCACACACACGGGGTCTCACACCCCTCCACGAGCATCTTGCTGGCACTCATGGCGGCCGGGCACTGGCTCTTCTGCCCTTGCTGGCGGCCCACGTGGCAGACCTTTACTTAGTGCCTCCGTGGGTCTGGAACGGAAAACCCATTTCAGGGTGTGTCCTTTAATGCTCGCAGAGCCCCCCGAGGGCTAAGTGCTCTCAACTCATTTCACAGATGAGAAAGAAAACTAAAGCCAAAGAAGTTAAGTCCACGTCCTAAAGTCACACTGGGCCCCGAGATGAGCCCTCACCCCCGCGCTCCTGACATAACAGCAGCCCACCCTCCCTCTCTGCGGCATTTTCCTGACTCGGGAAAAAAGGAGGGGGTCCTGGTGGATGCCTCCCTCCCCAGGAACCCTAAGCTCCCAGCCCAGACCCCAGGCCCCAGGGGAGCCCTCTCCCCTGCTGGAGGCGCTGCCGGCACGCAGGCTCCAAACACCCGGACGAGACCGTCCATCGACGTGAAATCACCGCATCAGCAGGCCGGCTGCGGCCTCGCATTATCGCCAAGTGAACGGCTCCGTTTAGAGAAGTCGTTTGGGGCGCTGTCCCAGACAATGACTCCTGTCAAAAGATTTACGGAAGCTCATGGGCCATGCAGCGGGAGGCCCCCGGGCCTGCCTCAGAGTTTATCAGCTCATGCAGAAAACAAAGATTGCAGCGTGGACCATTTTGCCGCTGAAATTCATGCCTTTTGACCCCAAATGGAGAGATAATCCCAGGGCTTGTTTCCACTTGAGCTTGGAGATGTCGTAAACAGCTGTCTCGGAAGCGGACCCCACTGGCCGTGGGCGGAAAGCGACCATCCACCGCACCGCGGAACCGAACGTGCTTCTCCAGCTCATCCTACCCCCTCTGTTGGGTAGCAGCCCCCGGGAGAGCCCTGTTGTAAAAGTGGGTGCTTGGTGGAGCTCTGGCTGGAGGAATACACTTCCTCCATTCCAGCAGTGAAGACTGTGAACCTGGTCATGATTTGTTTTCTTCTTGGCTTCCAGGAAGCACCATGGCCGTGGGTTTAGGCGGCAGAGGTTTGGCAGGACGGCTTCCAGGACGGGGGAGTGGAGAGCCCGCAGCAATAGTTAATACTATTTACCGCAAAGAGCCCTAGAAGGGAGGCTTCTGCGGGCGGGGCTCCGGCCGGCCCGCTCGCCCCACGCGAGACGTCCTGGCGCGTCGCAGGAGCTCCACGAACACGGCGGGGACGCGCGGGGGGTGAGCGGGCCGCTGGCAGGCTGACGCGGTGGCCAGCAGGTCCTGCACGCAGGCGTGTGTGCCGGCCTCCACCGCCTCAGGGCCCCCTCCTGCCTGTGAGCCCAGCCAGCACCTCTCTCATAGTGACAACCTCAGGGGACCGTGCATGAGGCCCTCATCCGCCCCGGCAACAGGCACCGGCTCAGGAAAGCAGCTTCCTTTGCTTTCAGCTCATTCCAAGATGAAGTCTTGTTTAAGCTGCACAGACAGGTAACAGACCCCAAAGAAGTGTACTTCTTACAATTACACATGAGGATGCCAGGGATAACAGCCAACAGACACAGAGCGCCCCCGGCACCACCCCACGTCCCTTACGCGGAGTAACCTGTATGATGCTCACACCCTCACAAGGTAAGAATTACCACCATCTCCATTTTACAGATGAGGAAACTGAGGTACGGCAGTGTTAAAACATGTCTGCAAGTTCTGGAACCTTCTCACATCGAGAGGCAGGGTCATGGACCACCACACATCTGGTGCTTGTGACTCACTGTAGCCGATGAGGTGGAAGTGAGGTTAGGAGAGAAAAGGTGATGTGCCCCCCCCCCCACTCACCAGAACACTCGCCCTAAGAGCCCTGAGGTGGGCGGAAGTTGGTCCATTTCCCAGGGCGGCCATGTTGTAAGGAGGCCCAACCAGGCGGAGAGGCCAGGCCAGGGCACTCCGGTCAGCAGTCCTAGTCTTCGTGGCCCAGACACCGACCATGGAAGCAGTGAAGCTCGGGCCATCGCGCCCTCCAGCCACTGGGTCATGAGGAGCCTCACGGCCTCCCAGCAGGCACCCCAGACTTTTGGAACAGGGACAGGCGGTGGGCACTGGCTGTTTCCGAAAGGACTGATGGTTCACACCCCCAAGTCCGGTGGTCTGCTGTACGGGCAACAGACAAAGGTCAGCCGCCTCAGCAAAGCCGAGCGTTTGCTCTGGTCCTGGGCCGTCGACGGAAGCTGACGGGGCCTTGAGGAGACCGCCAGTGAGATCTTGAGAAAGAGTCAGACGGCTGTGATGGGGCTGGAGAAACGGGGAGCCCACTGTGGAGTGGCCCAAAGGACGGCAAGTGTCACCAGCAGCAAGAGGTAGAGCAGGAAACACACCTACTGAGCTTAGCGACCACAGGCGGCCTCTGTGAGGGCCAGACAGCGAAGATCCAAGGTGCTGAGGGCCGGCGGCCTCTGGAGCAGCTCCCCAAGTCTGCTCGCAGCTGAAAAGCTTCCACTGACAACACGTGAATAATTGGGCTTGGCTGAGAGCCAGGAAAACCTTGTTCACAAAAGCAGGCGGCAGCTGGGTCTGGCCCGTGGACCGTAGTTGGCTGACCTTGGTCTGGCTGATTCCCGGGGAAACACCGCAAGCGCCTCCTTCCTTCTCCTCACGCTGGCGGTGGCGCGCAGGCGGAGGGGCCGAGGGAGAGAGCAAACCGTGGGATTTTAAAGAAAATTTTAGAGAAAATTTAAAGGTGCCAGGAAACCGAAGTGTTCAGAAGTAAAAGTGTTTCTCCTTCCCAGCCTGCTCTGATTCTAAAATATCTTCAGTTTTTAAAATTCAATCTTGTCTCAGGGTAGGGTGTAGGGAGGTGGGTACAGCTCATGGTAGCGCGTGCTTAGCATGCATGAGGTTTGGGGTTTAATCCCCAGCACTTCCATTTAGAGAGAGAGAGAGGGGAGGAAGGAAGGAAGGAAGAGAAAAAGGAAGAAAGGAAAGAAGGAAGGAAGGAGGAAATTGTCTCAAAACTAAAAACCGATTAAATCTGTAGCAGGGCTGCAAGCTCCCTTGCAAGTGCTCAGAGAAATCTAAGGGGGAGCCTCACAGGCAAGCTCCACAAAGAAGCTTGAAGGTGTCTCCTGGGTCGCCCCCCTCAGAAAGCAGGTTTTAGGAGCCTCAGGCACCTCTGAGGAGCACCGACACGGAGAAGAGCTTCCCCTAAAAAGCGTGTGGCCGTGTCTCACCCGGCGGCTTGAGGGCCAGCAAGGCGCACAGGAAGCCGCCAAGGCTTAAGAGGCCCGCCCTGCTGGGGGCGCTGGCAGCCCCCGGCGGCCGCAGGCCCGGGTCTGGCCCACCGGCTTTAACTTCGCTCCGGCCGGTGTCCAGCACAGGGCGGGCTCTTTAGGGACTGGGGTTGAATGTGCGAAAGGAGAGCTCCGGGGTCGGCCAGGCCTCCGTCCCACCCCTGCTGTGTCCAGCATTGTCCGTGAGCCCCGCACAGGTGACTTTCCCTCTGTCCTGTCTGACTCTGTGCAGGATGGGGTGATGGGGCCTGCCTTTCTGGGGTCCAGCTGGCGATTGCTGAGCACACAGACTGCAGCTGCTCCTGAGGGCTCTGCCTCCATCTCCATCCTGGCTGTCAGCTGTGACCTTGGCCATCACTCACCTGTCACATCACCTGTGACCACCCCCTGCACAGTGGCAGAGAAGGCCCCCCCCACCCCGCTGCCTCAGTCCCAGGAGCAGAGACTAAAACTCTGCCTTACCCCGCTCTCCCAAGCCCTCCTCACATCAGCCCTTCCCCTCATCACCCCCACCTCATGAAAAGGGAACTCAGCCTCTGAAAGGTGAAGCAGCCATGCACACAGCAGGCAGAAGAGTCTGGATTTGCACCTGGGTCCATGTGGTTGTGTCGCTCTGCCTGAACAGGGTTTGGGGTCCCTCTTGAGGACCCAAATCTGCCCCATTGGTGGTGGTACCATCTACGATGATGCAGGGCAGTGGGGGAGGGAAGGGTCAGCTCCCCACGCACAGGAGAGCTGTGCAGGTGCAGGGACCATGTCCTGCACGTTGAGCCCTGGTGCCCAGCATGGGATCCGGCACACAGTAGGTGCACAGATTGCTGAAGAGGACGGAATTGGTCCCACAGTGTGAGTCGACTCCCTCGTTACATGAGCAGAATGCACTGACCTCAGGGGTGTCTGCCCAGGGTCACTGGGTGATGACTGCTTGTGGGGCTGGCTGCCAGCTGACAGGCGACCCAATGGGTGAGGAAGGAGGGCCTGCCATGTGCAGCACACTGTGCAGGGAGGAGCCGGGCTGGCCATCACTGCAGCGCCCCACGCCTGCCCCAAACCTTCCGTGTGGGCAGCCAGGAGCTGGTGGCTCGCTGGGTGGCTCTGCACTGGGTGCGGGGCGTGGGTGTGGCCTGGGGGCCTGAAGGATGCCACGGCGCATGTCTGGGCCTGGCCTGCCCTGAGACACGCACCATCGCCCTCCGTAGGTGCAGACTTGGGCTCCCGTCCTCAGAGGAGCTCTTGCAGGGAGCACGGCCCTTGGCAGGGGGGGTTAGGGCGGCCGGGAGGGAGCAGCACGTGGACGGCCCAGAGAGTGGCTCCCGGAACTGCTGACAGCCAGGACCCGCCGGAACCTGGGGCAGGGACAGTTTCTTGGGCTCACCCTGGATCTCTGGGGAGAGCAGCTAGTCCTCAGCTGGCGACTAACCTGGCCAAGTGACCCCTCTGACCCCGTTTAATCCAGAGCTGATGAGCCTGGCAGGGGCTTTTCAGCCGGGCCTTAAAGACCAAGGGGGTTCCAGGCAGGTGAGCAGAAGGGAGGCATGTGTCGAGACAGAAAAGCCTGGACAAGGCCTGGCCATGGGGACGCTCGGCCTTGCTCAGAGCGGCCCAGCTCAGGGGTCAGTGGGGCCAGGACACTGGAAGACCGGGAAGCCGCCTCCCTTCCGGGAGACGCTGCTCAGCCAGGCCGGCTTTGAGGCCCAGCTCAGGCCCGTGCAGACCCGTGAGTGCGTGCCAGCCCCTCGTGGGTCTGAGCCTCTGTGTCCTCATCAGCAACACAGAGGCCCCCCCGAATATCTCCTCTCTTACAGCAGCCCCTCGGCCCTGCATGGGCAGGGCTTAGGAGCAGCCCAGGCTCGGGTGGAAGGAGCTAAGGAAGAGGACTAAATGCACTGTGACTTTCTGTTAACGTCTTCAATGTCCGCGTCACTAGCGTCTACTGGCCCCGCCGTGTGCAGGCGGGGCTGAAGCATTTGAACTTACACGCGTGGGATAAAGGTGAGCTGGGGGGCGGCGAGGAGCGGGTAGGGAAGGGCAAGGAGAAGGGGAGGGTTTCGGCTGAGCCTGTGAAGGCTGATTTCTTGAAAGACCAAAAATACGTGAAGCAAAACCAGCATCATCAGTGACAATAATCCAGCGGGGCCTCGGCGAGGACTCAGAAGACGTGTGTCGCTCAGGCAAGGGGCTGGAGGGCGCGTGCCCAGGAAGTGGTTCCCCACCGGCTCCTCCTCCAGCTGCTGGGCCCGCACGGACCTCAGGGCTGAGTCTGGGCAAGGTGCTTCCCCTCCCAGGTGTCCCCTGGGGCCTGTGGACACATCCAGGGATGGAGGATTCCCATGGCGACACAGCCCGGAGAGCACCTGGCACGTGCAGTAATTCTTACATACTGGCCACTTCCGTGCCCAGCAGAGGGGCCTAGTGAGGACGGGACGGGGACGGGGGACGGAGACAGACGGGCATGAAGGTAGGGTGGGGTGCAGTCACCTCGTCTCCAGAGGGGAATCCCGGGGGCTGAGCTGCCTCGGGCCTCGCAGAGCTTCAGTGTCCAGAGACGTGGGGCTGCGCGGGAGGGGAGGGTCCCCCACCGAGATGTGCTGGCCGTGCCTCGGGGCTGTGGTGGAAGAGGCCCCCTGGGAGCCAGCGGGGTGAGGGGCTTAGAGATGAAGCTGCTCCCTCGGACCCTCAAACAGGTCCCCGGCGGCCCTGCCTGGCTCCCGAGGACGCCATCTGTGCTCCCCTCTCCTCGGCCTGGCTGCGCCTGGGGTCTTGGCAGGATCTCTCGAGAGCGGCTGAGGTCACGACCCCTGCCCTGTCCAGATGGGCCTGGGCCGACCCCGTCCGCGCCAGGAGAGGACAATGGCCCCTGTTGTTGGCCGGCCGCCCTCGGCCACATTCTCCAGGGACCTAGTGACCCTGAACAGGGGCTGTGAAGAGGTCCCTGCTGACTCGGCGAGATGTCCACTCACTAATGAAGGGCCGTTGGAAAGGGCATTGACCTTGGTCAGCAGGCAGGAGCCCTCCATCCGGGGGACCACCGCAAGGAGAGGGAGGAAGGGGATGGTCCCTTTACCTGCCCCCGTCCAGAGTGCTCGCCCAGCAACCACAGAGACCACTGGCCGGGCGGCAGCCTGCGAGGCAGAGCCATGACAGGGAGGGAGCCTCGGAGACCCAGGTGATGAGGGAAAAGGTGGCGACCACACAGTCGTGGGATCACAGCCAGGACCAAGGGTAGCCCCAGGTGCTCTGGGAGGGCAGAGTGGCCCTCACCCAACCTAGAGATCAAGGAAGGCTGCCTGGTGGAGGTGACTTGGAGCCAGGTTGCCAAGAATGGGTAGTATTGGCCAGGTATCACAGAAGGAGAAGGGAATTCCACATAGGAAGCAGTGTAGACAATGACTTGGGGGCAAAAAAAGAGATGACAATTAGTTTGTCATGACGGCAGAACTGGCCGCGTGGGGCTGAGAAGCTGGACATGAGGGAGACAGTGAGGAGGGGACGAGCTGGAGAGGGATGGTCCCGTGTGTTAGAAACACCCGTTCTGGGCTGAAGCAGGGAGAAGGGGTGGGGGGCCAGGAAGCCTGCGAGGGGAGGAGGGACGGTTCTAGAGAGGGACAGTGGCGGGGCAGGGTGGGGCAGGACAGACACTGGAGCCAGGAAGGAGGCAAAGCTGTGGGCCTGGGGACTGTCCAGATAGAGAGGGGCTCAAGGACTCAGGGTCCTGCGGGATGCCAGAGCAAAGCAAGACCAGCCTTGCAGAATTGTGGGGGAGACCATTCCAACTTGAGCAAAAACCCGGGAAGCGTTCAGGAAGGCACAAAATGTGGGGGAGGGACAGCAGCCTGTCATTTCCCAGACTGTAGGAAGTGGGAGGACCAAGACGGGAAGGTGGACTGAGCCCCCCAAGGTCACGTGGACCAGAGCAGGCACTCCAGGTGGGGCCCCAATTTCTCAAAGGGAGGGAGTCCAGAGGGGCCACTTGGCAGGACAGAGGGTCTGGAGTTTACAAAGGTGAGAATATACCACAGGCGACAAATCTCTAACTCCTGCCCACATCAGGGCCAGGACCCAACGCTCAAGCTTGGGCAAAGCCCCAATGCCGTCCCACGCTGTTCCACATAATTACACACTGTTCCGTCCAGCTACTTTTGAGGTGGCCCCCACAGGCACAGGCAGAAGGAGTTATACTCCTCAGTCACCTGGCACGTAGTTGCTGTGTGACCTCAGACACACTGCTTTCCCTCTCTGAGCTTCAGTCCCTCTCCTGTCAAATGTGGTAACTAACCTCTGCCCTCCTTCCCTCCCAGGGCTGTTTGGAAACATACGCAAAGGCACAAAGTGCCTTGTGCTGCCCAGGGGTGGGCGCAGGCAGGCATGGCCTCTAGGGTGACGTTTTCTTCTGAAGGGAGTTTAAATGCTCTTTCAAACACAGGTAAGACACTTACAAAACTTGACAACCTCCCGGTCAAAAAAATGCACCTCAACAAATCTCAAAGAGTAAGTTTCATATAGACTGTGTTCTTTGACCGCAATGCAATTAATTTAGCAATCAACAACACAAGCCATTTAAATGTATGTACACGTAAATTTGGAAACTTCAGACATACTCCTAAAAAATGTATGTTACAGAGGAAATTATAATAGAAACTATGAATTAGTGCTGAATGAAAACAAAAGCTTGACATAGAAGTTTTCTGGGATGCACCTAAATTAATTTTTAAATTGATCACAAATGCATATTTGTAAACTATGCATTTATTGCAAAACAAGAAAATCAGAAAATGAATATGTTACATTTTAAACTCAAGGAAATAACAGGAGAATGGCAGTAACTCTAAAGAACACAGAAGGAAAGAAGTAAAGCTGAGAACAAATTGATTAAAAGAAAATGAAGAAACATAGAAAAGTTCAACAAAAGCAAAACACTGTTTTCTGAGAAAGTAAGATAGGAATCTTCCCAGCGAGACCAAATAGGAAAAAAAAATGCTGTAAAGAAATAACATTGGAACAAGGAGGAAACATAGCAGATACAGGACAGATTTAGAAATTGTTAGATACTGCAATCAACTGTGTACCAATACATTTTATACGTAAGTATAGTGGTCAGTTTTCCTGAAGATAAATTAATTGCCAAAATTAATTCAAGATGAAATAGAAGACATGAACAAACCAATAATCAATGCAGAAACTGAACTGACTGACAAAAATGTGCACCTCCACACAACAAATAAAAGCTACCCAGCTCAAACAGCGTTACAGTGAGATCCATCAAACAGTCAGGGAACAGACGCTCCCTGGCATGTGCATCTGGCTTTGTTGAATGGGGGGTGGGGGGCGGGAAATGGGAAAACAATTCGTTTTCTGAGAGTAGTATAACCTAATGCCTGAAGCTAAATGACAATTCATAAAAAGCATGTTACACCAATTTCAATTACAAACATAGATGCAAAAAAAAAATTCTTTAGGGGAAGACTTGCAAATCAAATCTAGCAGTGTATTAAAATAACTACAGCTCGTTTTAGTTTATCCCACAAATGTAAGGAGAGTTCTTAACTCAAAAATTTAATAATAAACAATGGCACATCAAGAGATGAAAGGAGGAGGAATGATAAAACCCAATTTGGTGATGGGGAGGAATAGCTCAGTGGTAGAGTGCATGCTTAGCAGGCACGAGGTCCTGGGTTCAATCCCCAACACTTCCAATAAAAAAAAAGAGAAAAGAAAAAAGAAAAAAGCTAATTTGGTCATCTTAATAGATACCAACAAGCATTCAATAGAATTTGTTCACTAATTTTTTCATTTTCAAAATTCATAACAAATTATTAATAGAATGATTTATTTGGATAAATTTAGACAAGGTACAGGCTAAGCTGAGAAACAAAGGGACCTAACCAGCAGTAGGACAAGATGGGGTCTGCTTCTGTGACATGGAACAATGCTGGTCAGGCAGGTGGCTCTGCTCCGGAGCTCACCCAGGCACACAGGCTCCTCCTACCTCCTATGTGCTGTTCACATGCCCCAGGATGTGGTCCCCACCCACCTGGTCAAAGCAGGCTCACCAGCACCACCATCACTTCCACATAAAGGCAAAGCGACATGGAATTTGTATACATCACTTCTCCCCATACCTGCTGATGAGGACTTAGTCATTTGGCCACACAGAGACTGGAAAATATAGTTTCCATCCGATATTCATGTGCACTGCTAAAACCCAAAATAGTTCTATTACTAGAAGGAAAAAATGAGAGATAATGGGTAACCAGGGACAATCAGTGGGCTCTGCCACACCTAATAAAAACTGTCTATCCAAAACAGAGTAAATGTCACACACAGTCATTTTCCATACATTTTCCAAGAATCCTTATTAAAGTCAAGATCAAGGCAAGGATGCTCTCATCATCACTTACGTTCAACATTGTACTGGTGGATCTAGACAATGCAATAGGACAAGAGAAAAATCAAAGAGGCAAACATTGGAAAATACTGTGGTTGTTCACATAGAAAATCCAAGATACTCTATGAACAAACTGGTACAAATAGCACAAATAATTATACAGGCATAACTACTAATCAACAAGTTTGCTGGATACAAAAACTATAGAATTCCCAGATGCCACTAATAATCAATAAAAAAACCACTAGAGAAAAAAATCCCAATCTTGAGCACTGAAAACTATAATCTTTAGAACTATGCAAGCTGTTTACTCGGAAAAGTTACAAAATACAGCAAATACATGGATATGAAGACTCGGGTCATAAAGATGTCAATACTCCCTAACTTAGCCCATAGAGTCAATGAAATTTGAATAAAAAATTCTAACAGATTTTTTTTTTCCATGAGCTTTGGAAAAGACAATGGAAGAGAAATGGATCAAGATCATTTTATTTTTAATTTTAGAAAATAAAAACATAGAAAGGATTGCTTTAAGATTATGGCAATTAGGAAAGTGTAGGAATGGGTCAAGACAGAGAAAACAACCTGGAAATCTCAGAAATAACACATCTATGGGAATTTGACTTTTGACAGGGACAGGAACACAAATCATCAGGGGAAATGGACCATCCAGTGCAGGTTCTGACTGGGACCGATTAGGGGCTTTCCATATGGACAATTGAATCCCTATCTCACACCATATACAAAAATCAATTTCCAACGGATTAAAGCCATCAAGGTGAAAAGAACTATAAACCTTTTAGAAGAAAATATAAAATGATACCTTAATGACCCCAGAGCAGGGCGGAATTTTTAAATATAGCACACACAAAAAAAATACAAACCATAAAGGAAAATATTGACGACTCAGAGTAGTTAGAGCTCACCCTCCCTCTCGAAGCCTTGCTGCGAGTGACGCGCCGTCACTTCCCCTGTATCCCACTGGCCCCAGGTAGTCTCAGACCTTCCAGCTACCAGGTGGGAAGTTTGACTCCACCTGCAGAGGGAGGAGCTACGAAGTCATGCGACGACACTGTAGCGAGATACAGAAGAGCGTGGGGAACTTGGAATATTTTGCCACTTCCATGCTTAGGCTCGGTGGTCAGGGAAGGCTGCTGAGAGCGCCAGTACCTGAGCCAGGCGATGGAGAGAGGGAGGAGGGGCTGAGTGAAAGGCGGGGAAAGGAGGACACAGGGCGGCACATGCACACATCCTACAGTTCAGAGAGCCAGAACCAGGAGGGGAGTGTGGACACCCCAACATAAGTAGAAGGAAATTCATCACAAAAACACTCATCTTTTTGACGCAATTATTTTGGATTTATTCCCCACCTCTTTCCAAAGTGACTGAACGCAAAACAAGACTGTATGCTCAGTGAAATAGAACAATTAAGACAAAACCAGAAACATTGAAATGTGTGTGTAGGTTCCAGGAGGGCAGGTGTGGGCCCCCGCCTGGGCACCTGGTGCCAGACAAGAGAACAGAGAGGGGGGATCCGGAAGCATGAGGCTGGACCGAGAAAGAGCACCAGTGGGCCCTGGGTTGGAAATCCGAGCTTGGAAGCCCAGGTCAAAAGGAAACTCCAAGGAGCCACCTTTCACACGGGTCTGCAGAGCTGGCTTACCCGAGAGCTCTGAGGACGGAGGCGTTCATTAATCATTCCTTTCAGCAGCGTCGCTGGGCATGGGGCACAGCTGGCCCTCCCTCTGCAGTGCCCTCTCTGGACTGATGAGGGACCCTGGGGTGCATGGTCTTTGGCTGCAAATGTCCAAAGGGCATTCCTTTCAGAAGCAGCCAAGGCGTGATGCACTGGGGGGTGGGGCATGAGCAGTGTGCACCCTCACCCTTGTAAGACTGTGCAAGGTTCTTGGAGGCCACTCTGGGGAATGGAGCATCTTTGACGGTCCCTGTGATTTGGTCCTGTAGCTTCCACACTGAATCCATCTGGTCACCCATACGAAGAACACAGAAGCCACCTTTGCTGCCCGCCCACCAGGCATCGAGTCCTCTGAACCTCCTGTCCCCCACCTTGCACACCCTCTCCCCCAGGCTCATGAGCTACCTGCCGTGACCACCAGCCCAGTCCCCTGGAACCCTGAGGACCTCCTCAGTGCTCACCTGTCCCAGCCTTGCCCCTAGTCATGCCTCCACCTGCTGTCAGGGAGCTTCTCAGCCACACAAAAACCTGCCTGGGTCTCTGCTGCCTGCTGGACAAAGTCCCCTTCCTGAACCAGGGACCCAAGGCCTAGGGAGACAGCCCCAGACACACCTCTGACCACATCCCCTGCCCCAAGAGTCTCCGTGAGGGCCATGCCAGCTTGGCATTCTTGTTTCTCTATTCCCACTGCTCTCAGGACCTTGCCCATCTAGCAAATTCCCATTCACCTTTAAGAATCTCAGAAGTGACGCCGCCTCCGGGAAGCCTTTGTGGGGGTGCTCATTAGAGTTGATTTCCCAACTTTGTGCTGCAACTGGCAATGATGGATTCCCCCCTGGTTGACAATGAATGGCTTCCCTGGGCCCAGGTGCTCTCCAGGGGCAGGATGGAGGTCCACTTGGTTTCCACAGCCCGGTGTCTAGTGTGGGAATGGGCGAGACGCTTTCCCTAAAAGGAATCCACTGAGAGCTGGTGAAGCGAGGGGGTTGCCCCCAGCGTGCCTAGGTTGCTGGCGTAGAGGTGGCTTCAGCGAGGAAAGGAGCACTTGCCAAAGGGAGAGTGCCAAGGGTGGTGGCTGCTCTCCCCTGGGCCCTGCAGCCCCTCACAGCCTCCCCAAGCTGCTCTGAGCCTGAGCAAGCTGACAAACCTGTGGAGGCTGCTGGCGTCCAGACACCACAGCATGGAGAAGGTGGGCATGCTGGTGGGGGGCAGGGGTCCCGTCTGCCAAATCCCTCCCATCGCAGGTGAGGCACTGAGCCACACAGGACAGTCCACCGCACGTGGCCAGAGCTGGCCCCCAGCGGCCCCCAGCCCCGTGCTCTTCCTCTGTCTCTGGTGTAAATTTCCTCCCTCCGCTTGTTTCTGCCCCTCCCTGTGGCCCAGACCCCCAGGATGCTGACACCCCCGGCCCCAGGAGGACACTGCGAGTCTGACAGGCATATAGAGAGGATGGAGTCTGGCCCCTGTCTGCTCCAAGAGGGGTGTGGCAGGGAGGATGAAGGTCTGGGGGTAGAGAAGGGGCACAGGAAGAGACAGTTGGGGGAGGCAAAGCCACACTGGCCTGGATGGGAGTGGGGCTGTCGTCAAGGAGAAAGAGGGGCCTCCAGCTCTGTGCAGAGCACCCCCTCATCCCCTGGCCAGCATGGTGGAGAGCGGTAGCCATTTCCCATCCTGTCACCCCAGCTCAGCAGGCAGGCGCCAGCAAGGCACTGCAGGTGCAGGTCGCTCCCAGGGCTGGGACAGGAGCCACTTGTTCCAGAAGACTCAGCTCCATCCTGTCTGCACTTCAGTTTCAGGGTCTGTGAAATGGAGAGTAGACCGCGCCCTCGCAGGGGGCCTGAGGAGTTGCTAAGCCAGCGCTGCCATTAACGGGACTGTCCCCCCACGTCCCCCCCCCCCCGCGCTAACTGAATTCTTCCTGGGATGCCTGTGTGCGGGGTGCGTGTGCTGGGACCTCGTCTGCCCCGCCCCCCGCTCAGCCGCCGCTGCTGAGATTGGAGCAGCTGCCCACGGCTTCCCCGTTTTCCTAATGGTTCAGTCTCGTCTGTGGCTCCATTAAACAGAGCTTATAATTAAAGAAATGTGATGGGAAAGTTAGCTGATGGGAAGACCCGAGGCCTGGTACAGTTACAAGAGACAGTGTCTCTCGCGCCCTGATTAGCCGGCTCAGCCCGACCCAGGGTTAAGCGGAAGAACGCCTAGATTAATCCAGATTGACAATTATGACCATTTTTTTCTCCAGCGTCGAGCTTTCTCTCATGGCTCCCTGCCAGGAAGGTATTGTGTTCCGAGACTAAAATACTTGTCATTTTTTTCTACAATTTCCGTTTAAAAAGTTCCAAATGTTCAGCCATATGATATGAAACTGAACTTCAAGAAAATCCTGCAGGGGCTTTGACGGTGGAGAACACGTGGGGGTCTGATCCTCTGACCCCAAGTCGACAGAGGATACGGTTTCAGCCTTTCTTCTCCCCCCCACAACCCCCGCCGCCCTAAGGAGACAGGAGGGTCAGATCCTCGCAGAAGCTGGGGGTGGGGGTGGACAGAGTCCACCGAGATGCTCCCGCCTTGAAAACTCGCCCCCTTGTGTGGGTTTCCAGGGCAGAGCCCTGAGCCTGGAAGCTGGGACATCTGGTCTCTAAGCTCTGCCTCTGCACCCCTCAGTCTCCTTGTCTAATTATGCTCAAAAATTCATTCTGCTAGGCACAATTAACTCATTGAATCCTCTTGAAAGCCCAGAAGGCAAAATTCTTATCTCCACTTTACAGATGGGTAAACTGAGGCCAAGGGAGCTTAAGGGCCCACTGCAAGCAAGGGATAACGTCCACATTTGAGCCTCAGCTTTGACTCTAGTGCTTTGGCCAGATGCCTGCAGGTACTGGGGGCCGCCCCCTGGCTGGGACCCGCTGTCTGTCTGTAGATGAGTGTGCTGGGCTCCTTCATCTGAATTCTGTGAAGAGGAGGAGAAGGTGGACAGCCAGGAGGAGCATCTGAGGGTCAGCTCTCAGTCCTGGTGGCCCCACGCTCTGGGCCCTGCAGGACTAGCATGGGGAGGTCACCTCCGCCTGTCCAGCCCCTGGCCTGGCACTGGGCACAGAGGGGCTCCAAGAACAGCTGTCACCCTGGGCAGAACTCATGTGGAATCATCATTATCAATCTGTAAGGATGTGCATTGCCTATTGTTAGATTTTGAAAGGTGAACCGGACAAAGTCAGCGGGTGTAACCGCACCTACTGCTGTCGGAGCCCAGGTGCTGCAGACGGAAACACGTCTTGGAGATGACGCGGGAATCAGGTGAAGACCCAGGAAACTCCCCGTTGGGAGGCCTTATCAGCTATTTCGTGCTTAACAAGGATCAGCTGTACCAGTTAATGTCCGTTACTGTGTCGATTCTGAGCTCCGCCCGGGAGCGCTCAGGGTCTGCTGAGCGAGTGAATGAATGATGAAGGATGGCGTCATTTCTTCACCGCCAGAAACCTCCAGGGCCCACGGGCCTCTGCTGCCTGACACCAGCCTTCCCCCCTGGGGTTCCCAGGGCCTGGCACCTCCCCGCTTCACCTGGGTCTCCTGCTGCAAATGCAGTGACGGTACAACACTGGCCAATAAAAGAGGGACAGGGAGTGACGGTGCCACGGGGCCCCTTGGCCATGCGTCCAGAAAACACTCAGCTGAGCCCAAGGAGCGGCAGGAGGACCCCAGCTGAGTGTGGCCTTGGGTGCATCTCTCCAGAAGTAGCCGGCCTGGAACTCCTCAGCCCCGAATATGCTCCCCTGGAAGAGGGGAGACTGAGGGTGTCGCACTGCACGGGGAAGGCAGGAGGCTCAGGGAGGTTTGGGGACTGACACAAAAAGTGGAGGTAGGACTTGAACTCCCAGCCCTGGAGCTCAGATGCATCATGGCCAAAGCCAGACAGGAGGTGCTCAGACGGCCAGCAGCTGGGTTTTCTCATGGCTCCTTCTCGCCTGGGCCCATCCTGCAGGATTTATGCCCAGGGCACCCAGGCAAGCATGAGCTGCCGCTGGGTTAGACTCTCACAGGTGCCCCCCTCCACAGGGTCCCCCAAGCCAGGGCAGACTGCCCTCTGCGTTTGTACCAATCTGAGGCCCAGGGCACTCCACCAACTCGCGGCTCCTCCTCTCCCATCAGACTCCAGGTCAGCACTCAGTGGATCATTCAGGCTAAAGCCAGAATCTCCCCCTATACGTCCCACTAATTCAGACCAGGCCCAGGCTGCAGAACTCTATCTGGGGAGCCTCGAGGAGTCACGGATGCAATGCATCAAATGAGGAGCATGTTTGCACTGCTTGGCCCCCGAACAGACAAATGGAATTCTAAACTCTCTGGGGTGGAAGAGATCTTAAAAGGCATTCTACCCAGCCATCCCCAAACACCACCACCACCACCACCATCCAGAGCTCAGAGCTCCACACACAACTGAGAAAATTTAACACTGACACTCAGCCCCTTACGCACCTCCAGGGACGGAGAGCTCACTACATCTCAGAGCATCCTGCTTCCACCATCAGCAGGTGAAACACATATCTCCCCTGCAGTCCTCAGGGCCACACAGGATGTACATGTCCCCTCTCCCCAGACACAGTGCTTCCAGGTCCCAGAGCTCCCTCCCCTAGGGGACAAGGGCAGGTTCCTGCTGGGGCCTCACTCTGCATCCTGGGAGCATCCCCAGGCCCTATCTAATCTCCCTCAGTCTCTGAGTAACTTTAAGGTACCCAGAGAGTCTGTGAGCTGCCTTTCAGTGGGGCAAGGCGCCTGAGCCAGCCCCGACCCTGACCCACCTACGGCTGCTCCACGCGGAGGTGCTCTCAGCGGCGTCCCTTGCAGAAGCTGACCCTCTACCCACAGGGACTGGGTGGGCCTCACAACAAACCTCAGAGGGAGCACTGTTCTTCCCACCGCACAGACTCAGAGAGGGGCGGCGACCGGCCCAAGGCCCGGCAGCCGAGAGTGGCAGACCCGCACCTGCCAGCCCCTCCGAGCCGAAGGGTGTTCCCACGCTCAGCGGGCCTGAAGCTCCCGCTGCAGCAGCTGCCTCGGTGCCCTGGCTGCCAGCTGCCAGCAGCCACACCCCTGTGCCTGGGCATTCTCCCTGACTGCCAGATTTTCCTCTGTCCCTGTGCAGCCAGAAGTGCCAGGGAGTCAAGCACACCTCCCGCCCACCCGGAGGAGCCCCCAAGCCACGCCCGCAGAGGTCAGTGGTCTGACGGGACTCTTCCTGTTCGCCACGTGGAGGCCCGTCCCGTGGCTCAGCTCTTGTGGGCTTCCTGCTCTCCCCCTCCCCCTGCTTCCCAGGACCCCTCCTTGTAAGTACGTGTCCACCAGTCAGTGTCTCTGCTTCTGGGGACCCAGATCCAGATACCGAAGACCTGAGACTGAAGACTCAAGTTGCCCTGAAGGCGCCTTTGTAGTCTAAACCTCCTGGGCTGCTATGTTTGCTTTTGTATGTTTGTACTTTGATAATTCTCAAAGCATTGAGGGCTCCCTTGACTTCTGGAAATGAAAAGAAAGATCTCCAAAAGGAGTCTGGGGCAGCGGTGACACGGAGGTGCTGGGCATCACCGGTCCGGGGACAGCTGCTCAAGCCCACCTTAAAGGTAGCAGTGAATGGTGAGCGCAGGGCGTAAACCCTCGGTGTTTGCGTCGGCGGCTCATCGTGCAAACGTCAGGTGCAGAGTGAGCCTTGCTTCTGCGCTCTGACTCTCTCAGTCCCACTGGGACTGGACAGACAAGGGCCTGGGCATGGTCCTGCTTCTGGAAGCTCTCAGACCCAGCGATGGAGAATGAATCAGAGGGCTGGTGGGGCCAGGCGGAACCCCGGTACCACAGACACGCTCCTGGGGCATCCGGCCCCCAGGTCCCGGGCCCTGCTCAGCCAGCCCCAGCTGGGCTTCCCAAGCCTCACTTTCCTCCTCCGTCTGTCATGAGTGTGAGACCAAGCCCTACAGCATCCGGCAGCCAGGACGTGCTCAGTAAACTGGGGGGAGGGGGGTTGCTGGGAGTTGGCAGAGAAGGTGGGCCCAGTCCTGGAGCCAGAGGAGGAGAAGACCCTGGAAAGCCCCGGGGAACAAGAGTATATTGTGCAAATGAGGGTGCATTGGCAGCTTCTGGAGCCCAAGTGGGACTCTGTCTGCACAGGAGGGCTGGACCAGGTCAGAAAAGCGGCCCCGCACGGACCAGCTCTGACGGACCTTGTGCCGTGAACAGAGCTGCTGGCCAGAAGCTACTGAATGACTCTCAGTCATTCATCCGTTTCCAGGCCGGCCCGCCCCGGATCCCCAAATAAGCACCTACTACGCGCCAGGCGCAGCGCCAGCAGCGCCCAGCCGCGCTCTCTCAGCTGACACTTCCCTGAGAGCATCTGCCAGAAGGCATTAAGAAGTTGCCGGAGGAAGCCCTGGCTTCGTTTGGGAACTTTCCCCCAGCTGAGAAGGAGAGGCAAAAGGAGGAAAGAATGACCAATTATTCGCTGTGTTGTCTTCAGATGAAAGGCCTTTTCTGTGGCGCTTCCCGGTCTCCTGTTTGGGCTGTCAGCAGCAATTTGACGAGGAATGTTGCTCGGCCTGACCTGTTTTTTCAAGCCGGTAACCTATATTGTGTATCATCTCAGCGCAGGAGATAATCGGCCAGCATCCTCCCTCGCACAGTCCCCGCCGGTTGAACTTCAACTTCTAAAACCAGGAAAATTGATTGGAAAAAATGGCAGGGAAATCGCCCACTAATGATATTTTGTGTTCAGGAGCGGGGGGGCGGGGGGTGGAATTAAAGTGGCTTTAATCTGCTTCTCCCAACGTGGATTTCAGTGCTGAATGGTCAATTGTTGCTAAATTCTAATTGGTTCTGGGTCACTCCCTTTGAAATACGGGCTGCGTTCTGTTCATTTTTTCAATTAAATCTTAACAATTCACATCTGACAAAACTCAAAAATCTTGTCAAAAATGGTTCAGATTTGTGTAGTGAGAACGTGCAACAGGCAAGATGGAGCTTGCACCAGAGGAAACGTTTATCCCGAGGAGCAGTTTAAGGGCTAATTATGAGAATGCCGATTTTATTGTTTCCAGGCTCACCTCCTTCTGCTACATAAAATGAATTTTTCTCATTAATTTACAAAAAAAGATACTTTGGAGGAAACCCTGAAAGACCACAAATGCCTTTGCCCAAGCGATGATTGTTCTCTGGATTAAGAAGTTCAAGCCCCTTTCACATTTCATGTCTCATTGTGAGAAAGTTTTATTTTATTCCCCGAGGTAACACAGCAGTTGGCTGGATGTAGAAGACACAAGGCTTTGTAGCGGGCAGACTCTGGTCCCAAGCGGGCTCAGCCCTGCTGCCAAACTGGGTGATAATTCTCCGCAGAGGACCGCACCTCTCTGAGCCTCAGTTTTCCCATTTATAAAGTGGGAATAATATTTTCTCAATTTGGGGTCATAAATGAGTGTTGCCTGACGCAAGGGAGAGGCTGAAGATGTTGTCCCTGTCGTTCGAATTGTAGGATTCTCACGGCTTAGTCCCAGCCCCATTTTTCATATCGCCAGGCTGCAGACCAGAGAGGGTCAACAACTTTCCCAAAGTCACACAACCAGTTTGTTCTGGAGCCAGAAAGAGAAATCAGAGCTGCTTCTAGAGGGTAACATCTCAGAACGCGTGTCTGGCTATCTGGAGCCCACAACGGAATGCTATCAGCTGGCTTCCCGAAGGACGGGCCCTGCGCCAAAACTTGGGCATCCCCTGTGCTTGTCAAGTATGCAGAACCTCAGGTCCCAACCCAGACCTGCGGAATCGGAATCCGCATTTTAACAGGGTCCCAGCTGGTCCCAGTTGCCAGAAGAGATGAGCAGATGTGGCATTTCACTGGATTCTGGTGGCCCGAAAATGAGCGCTCGGCCAGTTCTGAGAAGGCCTGTGCCCCTCTGACTCCCAGGTGGCCTGTTCCTTGTGCAGGATGGTGGAGCAGCCCCGGAGAGGACGGGGGAAGGAAGGTGGGCACTGCAGGAAGACCAAGGCCACAGGGACACAGTCCTTGTCCCCGCTCCTTCTGTGCTCCCTGCCAGTCAGCCCAGCCTGCTCAGTCCTCCCGGGCTGCCGCTTTTGAACCTCACTCCTTAACCCAGGCCAGCTTTGCCACCCATACTTTTGGGGCCCTGCCCGTCCCCTGGTCTCAGCTCTTCCCAGTTTGTGGTCAGTTTCCCATCCTTGGGGTCTCTTTACCTGCAGAGTGGTGTGAGAATCAACTGCCCCCCCAGTAGCCTTGAGCCAATGCCTGGAGAGCTGGGGTGGAGACGGGCTCCCTGGCCCTTGGTGGGACAACCCCGCAGTGTGGGAGGGTCCCGGGGCAGGATGGATCCTTGGCCAGGGGTAACTGGCTTCGCCACCCTCCGCCTGCCTCACTTCCCCACATCCCCTGCTGGTGTGCCCTGCACCCCCAATCAACCCCTTACCCTCAGCTCCTTCTGGGGAGCCCAGCCTTGGGTCTCCATCCCCCTCCTGACTGGAGAGGGAGGCAGGGGCAGTCGGGTAGGTGCTGCTGGTCTGTCTGAGAAGCAAGAACAGAGGATGGCATGGGGGCTGCGGAGCGTGCCAGCCAGGCGGGGTTGGGTTTAGTGGTCACTCTGGCTGCCCCGTGGAGGACTGGCGGGGGTGGAGGCAGGCATGGAGGGGCGGGGAGATAATTCAGGTGGCTGGGAAGAGTGGGCAGGCCGGAAGAGGGGGGACCTGAGCGGTGGGTGGAGGAGGAGGGGCAGGAGGGATGCTGAGTTAGCTCCACTCTTTATCCAGAGGGTTATCCAGCTGCCTGTCCCCTGGGCCAGCTTCAAATTCATACATCGTCAGAGACATGTACATCAAAACCATGATGAGAGGCTGCTCCACACCTGCCAGAATAAGATCCAAAACACTGCTGACCCCAGGTGCTGGTGAGGACACGGGGCAGCAGGAGCTCTCATCACTGCGGGTGGGGAAGCGAGATGCTGCTGCCACTTTGGAAGAGAGCTGGGCAGTTTCTTACAAAACTAAGTATACTCTTGCCATACGAGCCAGCAAGGGTGCTCCTTTGTTTTTACCAAAATGAATTGAAAATGCATGGGCACATAATAACCTGCTCACAAATGTTCACGGCAGCTTTATTCATAATCACCGCAAGCCGGAAGCAACCAAGATGCCCTTTGGGAGGTGAATGGATAAAAAAATGTGGTCTATCCAGACAATAGAATATTATTCAGCTCTAAAGAGAAACGAGCTAACAAGCCACGAAAAGGTATGGAGGAACCTTAAATGCATGTTACTAACTGAAAGGGGCTGGTCTCGAATGACAGCAGACTATCTGATTCCAGCCCTGTGGCATTCTGGAAAAGGCAAAAACCACAGAGACAGTGCCAAGATCAGTGGTCGTCAGGGATTTGGGAGGAGGGGTGAAGAGGTGGGGCACAGAGGATTTTGAGGGCAGTGAAACGATCCTGTGTGATACTATAGTGGTGGACAAATGTCATTGTGCCTTTCTCCAAACCCCTAGAAGGTACAACACAGACGGAGCCCTCCTGTGACTATGAACTTCCATTAGTAATAGTGTGTCAGTATTGGCTCATCGGTGGCAACAGCGCACCCCACCAGTGCCGGAGTTTAACGAGAGGGAAACTGGGAGCGGGGAGGGAAATCACGTAGGAACTCTGTCCTTTCTGCTCAATTGTTCTGGAAACCTAAAACTGCTCTAAAAGTAAAGTCTTAAGTAATTAAAAACAAAAATTTTCCATCGGTGGCCCCAGAGCTGCCACATAAGGAGGCAGGACCCAGATGAAGCCCAGCGCCCAGCTCACTGCGCAAGGCCAGCTTTGCATGGGAGCCATGCTCGGGGAGCCATGGAGGAGGCCCCCACTGCTGGGGCGGGGTTGTGGGGCTGGGAGGGGAGAGGAGGGGAGGGGGACGCGAGGTCTGGGGCCCTTAGGAAGAGGGGGCGGTCAGTGAAACAGGCCACAGGATCTCTAGGATGGGGACAGGGAAGGTGAGGTGATGAGGCCCCAGAGATAAGCAGGGGCAGAACTGGAAGGCTTCCTGGAGGAGGGGTGCTATGGCTGAAACTTGAGGGTCAATGGGGAGGCTCCTTTCCCTCATGCCAGCCCCAGTCCTCATTGGGCTGTTGTGTAGCACAAACCCTTCCCAGGCTTTCTGGTGCCCTCAGTACAAAGCCCAGTGCCTGATCTGCCTTCCAGCCCTAGAGACCGGCCCTGCCCCCACCATCCTCATCTTCTCCGAGAGACCCAGCCAGGTGAGTGACGGCTGGATGAAGCCACAGGGACCACTCCAGGTGGGCTGGGAACTGCCAATCAGATCCCACTAACAATGAGGCTGAGCTGCCCCAGGAGGCAGCCCAGGGAACTTTCAGGACCTGGGCCCCTCTCGTCCCTGGCAGGGATGCAACGTGGGTGGCTGACCCCCTACCCCATCCTGCAGAGGGGGGGACCGAGGTGTAGGAAGGGACGTCTTTACTAAGGTCCTGCTTGACAAAGTGCTTCCTGGGGAGAGGGCCTTAAATCCCCAAACCTTAGCCCACCTGTGGCCAGGGGAGAGGACTCCCAGGACCTAGACCTCTTGTGACCATGACCTTTGCCCACCTGGGTTGTGGCCAGGTGGGCCCAGCGCCATCTTTCCTCAGTCCTGGGAAGTGGGCAGAGGCGAGGGGGAGGGGCTGTGCACTGCTGAGCAGGGCTGGGCTGCCCTGGGAGAGGAGGCATCTCTGGAGCACTTGGCCTTGACCCTGGGAGGTGAAGGCCACCTCAGCAGTGGCTGCAGCGCTCTGCTAATCCATCACTGAGCACCTCAGCTGGCCACCGGGCAATTAGTGCCGGGGCCTGCGTCGTGACAGCTAATTGCACTAATTGACGGGGCGGCTTCGGTCCTCCACACCCCTCCCCCTCATTCAGGATGGCTTCACGCCTGGGAGGCAGGCCTCTTACCTCCCTCTCTCATGGTTTTCTAGAACATCTCTTCCCAGAGGCCACAGTCAGAGGAACACTCAGCTAGCCCTCAGCTTTGGACAGGACTTGACTCAGGTTGCCTCTCCCCTCCCCTCCAATCTGACATCTGTCCTCCATTCACATCCCTGTGTGGCCGGTGGGGAGAGGCTTGGCTAAGAGCAAAGGCAGAGGCCAGCAGGCCTGAGTCAAGGTTCCACAGGCTCTGGGCAGGGCAGGTGACCATATCTCTCCCAGCCTCAGTACTTCTGCAGGGCAGCTGGGATGATTGAATTAGGTGATGGATGGGAAGCACAAAGTTCCAGGCATGGCCCCAAGTGAGGAACTTGGTAGGCTGTCCCAGAGCCATGACAATGATAGTAATGACAATGGTGATGATGGCAGTGGGATGATAACAGTGATGCTAGTGGTGATGATGGTGGTGGTGATGGTGGCGGTGACAAGGATGGTGGTGGTGATGATGGTGGTGATGATGGTGGTGTTGATGGTGATGATGCTGGGATGATGACGTTGCTGGTGATGGAGAGGATGATGGTGATATAACGGCAGTGATGGTGGTGATAGCGATGAGGATGATGGTGGTGAAGGTGAGGATGATAATGATCGTGAGGGGTGACAATGACGGTGGTGACAGTCTCTCTCCCTCTGTGGTAAAGGCTACAGTGCAGAGCCTCTGCTAAGCAGTGGTTAAAAGCCTGGGCTCCAGACCCAGCTGGCCTATTCAAATTCTGCCTCTGTCCTGCACTGACCTCATGACTTTGAACCTCTTTCTTGGTCTGTCCATGCCTCTGTTTCCCCCATTATAGCCAGGGGACGATGGTAGCCCTGACCTCACTGGCTGGTGTGAGGCTCAAGCGTGTCAGCACACGTGACCGTGGCCGTGGGAGGGGGAGGGGAGGGGGAGGGGCCACTGGCTTTGCTGCCATAGATCTAGGAAGCTCCTCAGTGGCTCCATCAAAGTCTAAAGCTTTTTGCTGCAAAGGACACCGTCAAGGCAGTAACGAGGCAGCACACAGAGTGGGGGAAACCCGCTTGCAGGGCTCATGTGTGCCAACAGACCTGCACCCAGAACATATAAAGAACTCTTACAACTCAAGGATAAAAAAAAAAAAACATAATCCAAATAAAAAATAGCCCAAAAATGGAAATAGACATTCCTCCAAAGAAGATATGCCAACAGTCAAGAGATACATGCAAAGATATTCAATATCATTCATCATCAGGGAAATGCAGATCAAAGCCACAGTGAGATATCACTTCATACCCACTAGGACAGTTAGAATCAAGAGTCCAGATGCTAACAAGTGTCATGAGGGTGCGGAGGAGCTGCAGCCCTCGTGCATTGCTGCAAGGAAGATGGTGCAGCCGTTCTGGAAAAATCTAGCAGCTCCTCAGAAACATAAAAGTGGCCGTATGACACAGCAGCCCACTGTGAGGTGCGTGTGTGCGCGTGTGCCCGGGAGAACAGACAGCAGACGTCCGCACAAAAACTTGTACGTGGACACTCACAGCAGAAATATTCATGATAGCCCAAAAGTGGGAAATCGCCCCCAATGTCCATAAACCGACTGCTGGACAAACAAAATGGTGTGTCTGTGCAACAGAGTGTTACTTGGCCATAAAAAGGCGTGAAGTTCTGATTCGTGCTACAGATGAATGGATTTTGAAAACAAGATGCTAAGTAACAGAATCCCAACACAAAAGGCTACATTTTGCATGATTCCATGTATACAAAATGTCCAGATCAGCAAATTTATAGAGGCAGAAATAAATTAGTGGCTTCGAGAGGCTGGTGGGTGATGGTTACGGAGGGTGATCACTAGTGAATCCTGGATTTCTTTTAGGGGCAATGAAAGCGTTCTGAAATTGGATGGTGATGATGGCTACCTAGTTCAAAATACATTACAAACCACTTTAAAATGGGATAATTTTATGCTATGTGAATTATAGCTGAATGAAGCTGTTATGTTTTTTAAAAAGCATCCCCCAATAAATATCGGCAGATCAAGTGGAAGGAATTTTCCCGAGTGGGAGGTGAGGGATGAACATGGTTCTGAGCTGCTAAAGGACCTCCTTAGCCATGACCCCCAGGTCTGGCTCTACCGCGCTCTCCCCACTGCCCGATGGCCCTGGCTGGGCACTCACTGCAGTGTTTCCTAAAGGGGTTCTGAGGCTGGGGACAGACCGGCATGCAGGTGGGGAAGGGAGCAGAGAGGAATGTCCTTCTGTGACTGAGACCCCAACACCACAGCGTCTCCCTCCTCTTGGAATCTTATGGAGGACCCAAAGCATTACACTGTCTGCATCTGCAGAGCGCCACCCAAGGCCTGGCACTCAGTCAGCACTCAGCTTGGGGATAGATGAATGGTTGAGCCTTCCTGTACCGTTGTGCGGGCCATGCACTTTTCAAAAATGCCTGGCCCAAGGAAGGTGGGTCAAGGCTGAAATCCAGCTCACCCTCTGCTCACTGCTCACCAAGCTGAGCAGCTCGGAGCCCCCTCTGCTCAGAGAGCAAGCCTTTTCATAATTCTCATTCACAGATATGCTGTACAGGCTAGCTGTCACCCTGGAGGGAGGGAGAGGGAAAGAGGGAGGGGAAAGTGAACCATTTTAATTGCTCAGAATCCGGGTTCACAAACACTTTGAAATGTGCCCACTGGAGCAATTGGAAACAAGTGGATGTGTATCAATCATAATAGGCTAAGTTACACCCCAATGGCAAACAACATCTCAGGTGGGTTAAAACAACCAACATTTCTTGCACATGTGTCATGTCCCACGTGGCTACGCTGCTCCACATGGTCACCCGGGGATCCAGGCTGATGGAAGCGCCACCGTATTGTAGTTGCACCGTCTGGTACCTGCAGCCTCCACAGTCACCAACATGAGGGAAGAGAGATGGGAGCATCGCCCAGAGTTTCCCACTGCTCCCTTCTGTTTGCTTTGTATTAGCCAGGACCAGCCCCATGCCACCCCCACTGCATGGCTGAGAGGTGCAGTCTTTGACGTGCCTGTAGGCCAGAAAAGTCAGACCCTAGGAGTGCGAGTCCTGTCTGCACAGGGTGTCAGCTGGTCCTGATACTCCCCTGGCCCACCACAACAGCTCAAAACAGAACCCTGGGTCACAGAAGCGGTCCTCATACAATCGGGGGGCCCCTGGGAGCTTGTCAACATGCTGGTTCTCACCCCAACACTAATGCAGTAGGTCCAGGCTGGGGAGTCTGGGTTTAACAGACTCCCAGGGATTCCAATGCAAAGGGTCCAGGGATCGCACCTGGGCAGCACTGTGAAGTGTGCACCGTGGTGCCGCTCACACTCCCCTGCCTGCACCCCATGCACCACGTTGGGCACCAGACCATGCACAGAGCTCCCTCTGGGCCTTCAGCACCCCCTTTCATGCAGCAGAAACCCCTTCCCCACCCCTTACCCTATTCTCTGGAGGTTTGCTCTTCAGGCTCAGTTCATATGTCACCTCCTACAGGCAGTCTTCCCTTATCCTCTGACTGGAGGATCAGACCCTTCCTCTGAGCTTCAGTGTATCATTATTTTTGCTTTTCTCTTTAGCCCATATTTTAGTCATTGGTCTCTTCCAGGTGCCTGCCTTGGGCAGGATACAGCTAGGGGTCTACTGTGTGCCAAAGTAATGTGGAGACACAGAGATAAATACAGCTCAGTTCCTGACTCAAAGTACCAGACCCAGAATTCTCGACATGCTGGCAGAATAGGGATTCCCTGCCTCACCTACCCACGTCAAAGCCTCTGAGAAGTTCTGCATTTAACACAAAAGCCATTGAGCCACATTTGACCGGATGCCTCCCAGGAATACTTGGCCATAGCACCCATGACTTGAGAACCACCTGTTCGCACCAGGGGGAGGAAAATGTGCCAGGATCATGGTTTGGGAAATGCTGGCCGAGGTGAAGCCACAGGTAGCAGCTGCTTCTACAACAGGATGGCGCCAGGGGACCAGAACCACAAAGCCACACACCCCGAGAGGTGCAGTTCTGAGGGCTAGCACAGGGCTGAAGGAGCGCCAGCCACGGTGGCACTGCTGGTCAGTAACAAAGGCTCCTGGGTTACAGATGTGGAAACAGAGGCCCCCAGGGACCAGGCAGCACCTGGATTTGAATGTGGGACTGGCAGCGCCTCTACCTGCCCCTCATTACATCCGTATGCAGTCGGATTTCCATAAATGCTTTCTGGGCATGAGAATAAAGAAACAGGATCCAGAAACCGGAGATAGGGATGGGAAGGGCCTTCAGGGGAGGGTGGAAGGGACCTGAGCTGAGAGAGTGGATGGCTCCAGTCTGAGCTGGGAATAAGGGGCGCCTGAGCTACAAGGACCTACTGTGCAGCACAGGGAAAGAGCCAGGGTTTGGTAATAACTTTAAGTGCATATAAGCTATAAAAACATGGAGTCATGTTGCACCCTTGAAACTAATAAAATATTGCAAATCAACTATATTTCCATTAGATAAATAAGGGGCCCCTGCAATCCAAGACTTACGGTAACTGGAGCAGGCACCGCAGCGTGGTCCAGGAAGGCAGCGGCGAGCGACACAGCAGGTGTGGCCAGTGCAACCAAGGAACTGGGTTTTATTTTTTTGTATTTTTTTTTATTGAAGTATAATCAGTTTACAATGTTGTGTCAGTTTCTGGTGTACAGCACAGTGCTTCAGTCATACATGAACATACATATATTTGTTTTCATATTCTTTTTCACCATAAGTTATTAAATCTCGAAACCAACCCTCGGCTCTCGGACCTTAGTACGCTATCAGTGTGTTGTAACAACTCAGCTGTAAGACTGCATTTGCAGCTGTAGTTTCATGGCATCTCAGCACAGATCCAGCATTTCCGGTGAAAATTCAGCATCTGATCTGAGATGCACTGTACGTGCGAGATACAGGGCGTATTTCAAGGATGGCACCAGGAGGGTAAGGCGTCTCCAGTTTTCACGTTGACTGCAAGCTGAAATGACAATAACCTTGAGCACACTGGCAGGAGTTACCATTAAGCATTTGCATCTGTCTCTTTTTCCTTCAGAGCGGCTACTAGGGAATGCCAGCCGCACACGTAGCTTCGCTGTGTTCTCTCTTGAGTGGCATTGCCTTAAAGCCTACAGTATTTTAACAAAATGGAAATAGTTTGTAAAATTTTTATGATGGTTTTTGACATGTTTGGGGAGAGTCCTTGAAATGCCTGAGTTCAACACCCTGTTTAACAAGCGAGAAAACAGGAGGCACGTCAGTTTCCCAGGGTCACACAGCATGTTGTGCGTGGAGCCAGGTCCCGAACTTAGTACTCGGTCCAGACAGGCTTGGAGAGATCAGCCGCTCTGTGACGAACCTGGACGGGGCTCCCTACACAGCTCCCGGGGCCTTGGGGCTGCAGGCCACAAGGACCAAGCAAGACGGGTGTGACATCAGACCCGGGTCAGAAGATCACCCCAGGGCCGTCAGTAAGACAGCAAGGAGACATCATCAGGGCTTTTCCAGCCGTGCAGACCGAAGTCTGCTGCCCAGAGAGGGGCCCAGAGTCCTCACCACTCGGCCACCTGGCCCACTGCTGCGCCCAGCGTCCTGGTGAGCAGCCGGAGGCCTCTAACTACAGAGAGAAAAGTCCTCGCCTGGTCGAATCGAAGGCTCTCCACAGCCCGGTACCTGGGCATCTCACGTTGCACCCAGGGAACTTCCTCTTCTCCCAACAGAACGGCCTGCTGCCCGGGGCGGAGCAGGTGCCCTGACCTGGGCACCACTGAGGGGCTTCCCCTCCTCCCCCCCCGCCTGCTGCCCAGGCGGGGGCCCCTCAGAGCCCTGGTTTTCTTGCAGATGAAATGGGGATGGGAATTGCCGTGGTGAAGCCTCCTCACAAGGCGGTGACGAGCTGGCACACCTAGAGCACAGTGGCAGCTGTTGGGGGTTGAATCGCGTCCCCCCAAATGCATATGTTGGAGTCCTAACCCCCAGGATTCAGAATGTGACCTTATTTGGAGAGAGGGCCTTACAGAGGTGATCGGGTGAAAATGAGGTCATTAGGGTGGGCCTGGACCAATACGACAGTGTCCTTGTAAGAAGGAGAAACTTGGGCACAAAAGGAGAGTGCCGCGCAGTCACAGGCCGTGTGACAGGCCAGGGCGCACCGAGGACCCCGCGAACACCAGGAGCCTCTCCAGGGAGCAGGGCCTGGCCGACACCTTGGCTGCAGGCTTCTGGCCTCTAGAACTGTGAGAGGAGCAGTGCCGGTGGTGACAGCAGCCGCAGGACACTCACGCAGCGGCCGCGCCCGCGGGCTCCCGGGGCCCTCGCTCAGCCCTCACCAGGCCCATGCGTGCCTGCCCGTGGCTCTCTCCGGTGCCCGGCCCCCGCCTTTCTCCTCCAAGCCCGGCCTTCGCTGGCTGTGGCAGGAGGAAGCGGGGGCGCAGGAGGGGCTGTGGGGGTGGCATCTCCTTTTCCAGAGGCTGTGCCGGGTCTGGACTCAGCTCAGTCCCCTGTGGGGTCTGCAGCCTGTCACTGAACCCCGCCTGTAGCCCCACGTGTCAGCCCACCCGCGGGCCCAGTGAGGGGACACACAGTACGTGACCAAGGGGGCGGCCCCTGCTTACGGCCCAGTCTCCTGTCTCCACCACTTCAGCCTTCCGGACCCTACTCACCCACCCACACTCGGGAGACAACACCTGGAAGGCCCCCAGGGCCTGGCACCCAGGGGCGGGGGGGGGAGTCCCCTGACGGCTGGCTGAGGGAGGGGCTTGAAGGCCGCCCACCCAGCTCGCCCAGCTGCTAGAGGGGACCCGGCCCCTCAGAGTAACTGCTGCTGCTGTGGGGAGGCAGGGGCATTGAAGAGGGAGGCCTCCGCTCAGCCGGTCACTCCATCCCAAGCCCTGGGCCCCAGGATCTCACACCCGAGCCCACACCTGCCGTCCACCTGCAAGGAGCCTCCCTGGGACCTGGGGAGTCCCAAACACTTCCTGGGATGCTCAGCCCTCCCTCTGACACCTCCTCAGCTTTGGAAGTGTTTCCCCTCCCGGGCCTTGGTCTTCTCCGTCCGGTCAGCCCTGCGGAATCCATCACTGTCCCTCGAGGCCAGAGCAATTGACTAAAACCCTGCACAGCACCCTCCCCTGACCACGACCCTTGGAATGAAGCCCAGATTCCTGGCCAGGGGTCAAGGCCATGCTTTCCTCCAGGCCTGGCCACTGCACCCCAGCCAACTCCGCCACCCCCGCGCACCTCCTGCATCCTGCCGTCAGGCACCTCCAACGCACCCTGCTCACCTCTGAGCTTCACTCAAACCATCCCCCTCATCTGGAACATTCTCCCAGCTACCTGTCCGACCGCTCTGGGTAATTCCCACTCACCCGTGGTGCTAGCGCCACCTCTTTGGGGGCTCCGTCCCCCCAGCCCAGCTGCCAGGCTCCCAGCCACATCGCACCGTCTGTGCTCCCTTCATCCACCATCTGCTGTCTCTCCTGCTAGACCAAGGCTCCCTCGAGGTGGAGACTGCGGTGCCTCCATGTGGGGGATGCCCTGGGAAGGTGCATCTCCCCAGTCGGTGGTAGGGGTGGGTGGCTGCAGCCTCCGGGCACATGTGCCCCCTCAGCAGGACCGGGAGCACTCAAATCCTCCCCTGGGCTCCGCGAAAGGCCCTCTAGGCTCTAGAAGTCTGCAAATGCAGGAACTGAGGGCAGCGGCAGCTCAGCCACCTGCCCAAGGGGACACTGTTAGACGGGCGCCTAGTGGGTCTGACCCAAGCCTGTGCACCCCACCCCACAAGGTGGGAAAGGAAGGCAGGATCTGAAGAGGGTTTGGGTCTTCACGGCAGAACTAAAGACCCGCGAACGGCAGGGATCCCGCCCCCCAACACCCCTCACTGCACCAGAGCCCCTCCCCAGGAAGCACGGCTCTCCAGCAGCGGTGCCTTTAGCCCACCTGTGACTCACCTGCCAGCAGCATGTCTGTGGCTGGTTGGCCCCAGGTCCTTCCTGGGGATCCACATGACAGCTGTTACCTCTCTAGCCAGTTTGTCGGGGGCAGCACCGGGCCACCCACTGCCCACACAGCAGAGGCACAGGGCCCTGGCCCAGCCTTCACGTTCCCCCTGCATCAGATACGGGCTTGAGAGAGACCCAGGGCCCCCAACAGCAAGTTGAGGCCAGGCCAGCGTCTTAGATCACGAGCTGGGCGGGCCCTCGAACCCGCGCCGTGTCTCAAGGTGGCACAAACAGGAACCTGGAAGTCCTTGGAGACAGACGGGGTCTTTAAGTGAGGCTGGTGCCCTGGCGCTGAGAGGACATTACTCATGCCGCGGTGTGAGCATTCTCCTGACTCCCTCCCTGGCTCTGAGGGGCTGTGGGTGAGGAACACAGAAGTATTGACCCTGGGTTCTGCCGGCGATCACTCACATTATTTTGGGTAACATGCCTTGGGTTAAGCCAAATGAGTGGCGATTTGTAATAAAAATAACAGATGGGCTCGCCCAGCAGGGCAGATACCCAGCCAACATGGTTCAGGGGAAGAGGTGAACTGGCCAGGATGCTGGAGAGCCAGGCCCCATGTCTGAGCCTTTGCTCTCTTGTGCTTTGTCAAGGAACAGTGGGGACAGCGTTGCTACCATTTCTTGTGCACCTATTATGCTAAGGGGTGGGGAGGTGTTTGCACAGCCCTTTCTTCTGTGATCGTCTCCACTCCCAGTGGAGCAAGAGCCGAGGGAGGATGTGACCATTCAGAGAGGTCAAGGGCTTTGCCCAAAGCCACACAGCAAGGAAGACTCCTCCCGGTCTGTCTGACAAAGGCAGGCTCCCAGCCCTGTCCCTCCTCGTCTCAAAGGAAGCTGCACTCCCCTTGGCACACAAGAGCTTTTGCCTGGCCTGGGTGTGGGTGACTGGACACATCTCACCCCGCGGGCCGAGCTCAGTGGAGTTGCTGGCTGGGCAGGGTCCGGGTGAGAACTGGGGACACCGGTTCCAACTGAAGGTCTTTAAAAGTCCTGGTCTTATTGCTGCTTTGTGTCCATAGTTCATAACTCTCTCTGAGCAGGGCCTCCTAGTTGTCCCCCAGTACCCACTCCCCACTCTGCTTTAGTTACAAAACTCTCTCTGGAAGATGGAGGTAGCTAAAGAGATGAAGGCAGAAGCCAGTGAAAGGGGCCTCTGGCACATTCCTAAAAGCTGGGAGGAGGCCCCTTTGCCCCTTGCCCTTGCCCTTCATCCTGAATGGAACAAAGATATGAGGGCTGGAGCTTCAGCAGCTGTCTTGTGACCTGGAGGATGGAACCTATGTATTAGAATGGCAGATAAGAAAGGCAGGAGTCCTTGGTCCCTGGTGCATTGGTGGAGTACCACACAAGCCCTGGGCTGCCCACCTCCAGACTTGTTTCGTGCTTCTATATCCAGTGCTCAATCATTAGCAACCAAATGCAGATGCTAACTGGTCCAGCTTAGAAAGGTCTCCTTGGAAGGTGAGGGTACAGCTCAGTGGTAAACAGTGTGCTTAGTATGTGAAGGCCCTGGGTTCAATCCCCAGTACAGAAATAAAGAAAGAAAGACCTTCTGCGTTAGTTAGGATATCGACTTGGTTACTGGAGAATAGGTTCTTATCTCCCTGCAGAAAGAATTCAGAGACGAGACATGGAGGTCAAGAAAGTAAAGTGAGAATTTATTAAGCTATAGTACACTCTCAAGGGGAGAGTGTGCAGGCTCAGATGAGTAGCTGCCCTGAGGTTCTTTGGCAAGCTGATTATGCGAGGTGTAAAAATGAATGGGCGGAATATTTACTGGGGAGGGAGGGGTTTGGGGTCGTATTTCCTGATTTTCATCCCAGCTCCACCTTCCCATGGGGAGGAGAGAATTTTGTCCTTATTTAGTCTGGATCAGAGGTGTCATGGCATCAGTGCATGATGGGTACTTCTTAACTGCAAGGCTAATTTTATTGTAATGAGTATATAATGAGGCTCAAGGTCTACTGGAAGCTGAATCTTCTACCATCTTGGGCCAAGTTGGTTCTAACCAGTTTCTGTCCTAGCCTCAATGGCTGCGTCATTCTTTGAATGGTTGTGCCCTGCCCTCTTCCCTCCAGTCTCAGAAGGTTTTATCTCTCACATAAAAGTGGCAGCTGGTACGTGGTCCACGGGGTGGGCATCTCTGCTTTGCTCTAAGTGACCTTTCCTCACCAGACCTCTAGAACCCCATCCCAGACAGCCAGGAAGGGAAGGGAAGGGAAGGGCGCAGAAGGCTGCCCAACCTCCTGTTGAGAGAAAGAGCTGGACTTGCCTGTAGTACGTCTCACACCCGGGGGTCAGAACCTCTTCGTGTGACCAGGCTGGGAGCTGCGAGGGGGTCTGGGGAATGTGGTCTCTAGCTGAGCAACCAGCGGAAACTGGTGGAAGGGGGAAGAGCAGGAGAGACACACCTCCCTTCTGCTGGGATCAGGTAAACACTTAAGAGCATTTTTAATCTTCTTAAGCTTCTTTATTTTGGCTTTGCATCTTTAATTGACCCAAGATGAACACAGGTGCAGGCTGTGAACCAATCCTGTGGCCCCTCCTCCCCTCCAGACCCCTCCACTGCTACCACCCAGATGATGCAGGAGAAACAGAACCCCCCCCCCAAACTCCCATCTCTCCCTGCACAGGCCCAGCCTTTGGTGGGTCCTGAGGACCTGGATGTGATGGAGCTCAGTGTCTGGTCGGGGAGCAGACATGGGGCAGACTGCTGTCACACAGCATGAGAAAGGCTGTAGCCCAGCCCAGCAGCATGACAGCAGTCTTATGCCCCACAGGCAGTACCCAAAATGGGGCCTGAACCTGGGGAGCCCTGAGTGGATTGAAAAGCCCAAGGCCTATAGAGCTGCTCAAATCCATCCACACATTCTTTTAACACCAGTGAAGTTACCAATGCTGGGATGTCCTTTGTTTCTTTATGAGGAGGGAGTATGTTTAAATTCAGATGGAGGCCTGGGTACCTGAGATGGTCAAGGGTATGCATTAGCTTGGCTGGTTGTTCCTTTACACTCCAGTCTAGATGTTACTGTGAAGGTCTTTTTAAAATGAGATTAACATTGAAATTGGTTGGATTTTAGTGAAGCAGATTATCCTCCACGATGTGGGTGGGCCACGTCAAATCAGTTGAAGGTCTCAAGAGCGAAAACTGAGGACGCCTGAAGTGGGTGGAATTCTCCTAGAGACCTGCATCACAGGAACCCTGCTGAGGTTCCAGCCTGCTGCCCTGCAGGATCTGGGCTCACACTACGACATCCACTTTGGTCTGGATTCCCAGCCTGCCAGCCTACCCTGCAGATTTCAGATTTGCCAGCCCCTATGATCATATGCGCCAATTTCTTAAAATAAACCTTTTCCTTGTCTCTCTCTCTCATACATATATATAATATATTTTTTCTATATATACTCTGTATTTTCTATGTACATGTATATTTCTCTCTGCATATGTAAATTTTCTGTTGGTTTTGTTTCTCTGGAGAATCCTGACTAACACAGTACCTAAGAACAATAGGAAGAGAAATATGTATTACTTCTACCAAGTTCAAAACCATAGAGTAATAGAAAACACAAGAATGCCAGCATGATCTAGTGAAACTCAAACTCTTTTTGTAGATCTAATGACAGTAAGAAATGCATTTTACATCCTGAGATGAATTTACAAATATAGAAATCTGAAAAGCGATTTCAGCAAAATGCTGATCCTAGCAGGTGAGAAATGCTGGATCCCTTTTTTCTGTGCATCTTTATTGCGCACAGAACACGCATGAGCAGGGCAGTGACACCCAGGTGACCACCCTGTGTGAAGAGCTAAGGCGGTGCCCACGCCCCCCCCCCCCCAGGGCTCTTCCAGGGCACCTGGGCATCCTTGCTCCGCTATTCAACACAGACATGTTTGCCAATCTCCTTTGGCTCATCACAAGCCTGAAGAACCAGTAAGATTCAATTTGCTTTACAGATTTGGATTCAGTCCTTGGCTAGCTGGCCACGCAGGCCTTGTCCACATCACGTGGTCAATGTGAAGTTTAACCACAGTCTCGTTCACTATTTATCCAACAACCGTTGATTAAGCAGCCATTGGGGCAGCCTCTGAGCTGCTTGCCAGGATGGCAGAGCTCCAGAGAGCTCACGGTCTCAGGAAGGAGTCAGATAAGAAACAGCAGTGAGCACAGAGACCCAAGAATGCCGTGACAGGAGGGGCCACCTAGGGGGTGAGACTGGGGTGGGGGAGGGGCGGCCAGGATAGGTTCACTGCACACTGAACCCCTGTTGAAGGAGTCCTCATGAAGATAAGGAACGTTTGATTTCCCTGGCACTGAATACAGGGCACCTTCATTAAACAAGGTTTCCCAGGGAGACCAGTAAAGGGTTCACCCTTGGGGAATGCCCCAGCCCCAGCCAGGGGCCACATTCCCACAGAAGCCTTCAAAATTCAGAGTCTGAGCTGGGCAAACCCAGCTCTCCTCACAGGATGCGAACCAGAGTGGAACATGGTCCAGAAGCTGCAGAGAAAGGCTCAAAAGCTTTTGGATAAATATACCACATCTTCTTTATCCAGCCATCTGTTGATGGACATTTAGGTTGTTCCCATGACTTGGCTGTTGTAAATAGTGCTGCTGTGAACACTGGGGTGCAGGTGTCTTTTTGAAGTAGGGTTCCTTCTGGATATATGCCCAGGACTGGGATTGCTAGGTCATATGGTAAGTCTATTCCTAGTCTTTTGAGGAATCTCCACACTGTTTTCCATAGTGGCTGCACCAAAGTGCATTCCCACCAGCAGTGTAGGAGGGTTCCCTTTTCTCCACAGCCTCTCCAGCATTTGTCACTTGTGGACTTTTGAATGATGGCCATTCTGACTGGTGTGAGGTGATACCTCATTGTAGTTTTGAAATGTCCATCAACAGATGACTGGATAAAGAAGTTGTGGTATATTTATACAATGGAACATAATTCAGCCATAAAAACTGACAACATAACGCCATTTGCAGCAACATGGATGCTCCTGGAGAATGTCATTCTAAGTGAAGTAAGCCAGAAAGAGAAAGAAGAATACCGTATGAGATCACTCATATGTGGAATCTAAAAAAAAAAGAAAAAAAAAGAAGACAAATGAACTTATATATAGAACAGAAAAAGACTCAAAGACATAGAATACAAACTTGTGTTGTCAGAGGGGAGGGAGGGGGAGGGAAGGGATAAATTGGGAGTTTGAAATCTGTAGATACTGACAGGGATACATGGAATAGAAACACAAGTTTATATGCACAGCACAGGGAAATATATTCAAGATCTTGCAGTAGCTCACAGTGAGAAAGAATGACAATGAATATATGTATATTCATGTATGACTGAAAAATTATGCTGTACATAATGACACAACATTGTAAACTGACTATAACTCAATAAAAAAATAAAATAAAAAGCAATTTGCAAAAAAAAAAAAAGCTTTGGGAAAGTTACCCAGGGAAAGATGCGGCCAGCCCCTCCCAAAACACTCCCACAGGCGGGGGCTGGGGGAACGTGGGGGCTGGAGGATGTATGAGGCCAGGAGTGAGGAGCATGTGATTGGCCTGGAGAGCTGTGGGAAGCCTTGGGAGCTGATGGCCTCTGAAAGTGAAGTCCAGACAGAGCTGGTCTTGTTTAGAAGCCCGGCCTGTGTCCCACCTCCCCCAGCCTCCCCATCGGATGCATGGGGCCTCTGGGTGTTTACACCTTTCACAGGAGGCTGGCCCTCTGGAAAGGAGTCTGAAGACAGATGAGTGGGAAGTATAGAGAAAACCAAAGGGAAAAACAAATATCGGAAAAAACCGTGACCCCAGCTCACATCCAGCGGCGAAGGGCATTCACCCGATGGCAGCCCTGTGAACTCGGGGCCTCACCCCAGCACCACCTGCCCCAGGACGGCGCTTTCAGGATGGGGAGGAAAGGGCTGTGAGCGCCTGAGTGACTTGTGATCATGACTTCTGAGCAAGTAATTTCCCATCTTCCAGGCGAGCCATAGGCACTTGATAAAAGTTTTTAAATGAAATCAAGAAAGAGCCCAAGCGTGCCATTTAGGAATATGAGCAGGCAGGAGCATAAGGAGCTGGCTGGGGTTGGCAGCTGCGTCTCCTGCTAGGGGCTGGGGGCGGGCGGAGCTGTTCTGGTTGATTATTGTTGTTGTTGTTGTTGTTGTTGTTGTTGTTGTTGTTGTTGTTGTTGTTGTTGTTGTGGAGGGGGGAGGTGATTTGGTTTATTTATTTTTACTTATTTATTTTTTAACAGAGGTCCCGGGACTGAACCCAGGACCCCATGCGTGCTGAGCACGGGCTCCACCACTGAGCTGCACCCTCCCTTTGATGTTTGTATTCTTTTTGTGGAAACAGAAGACATTTTAAGTTGTGTGCATGAATAACTTTGGCAAACTTTAAGAAAAAAAAGAAGGGTACAGCGGTTCTCTCAGTTTAAGTCTTGTAAACATTTGTGTAAATGTTTTCTCTCTTTAAAAAGACAAGACTCAGATGGTGATTACTAGTGTGTACGTTTGTCCAGACTCATCGAATTGTACTCTTAAGATTTGCGCTTCTCTCCGTACGTAAATTTATCTCCATTTTTAAGAAGGAAGGGAGGGACTCCTCCCACGGTATATCTGGTTATGCGTTCGAATTTCGCGCTGAACCAATATACTGTCTATTTAAAAAGTAAGTAAGTAAATAGGAAAAAACCCCAAACTATTGAAAAATTCAACTGTCTCCGTGTAGTGAGTAGGATTTGTGATGCCGTAGTTTTGCTTTGCTTTACTTTGTTTTGTTTTTCTTGCGTGTATTTTCGGAATTTTCTGCGGCAAACGAACAAGAAACGAAATCAGATGCGGGCCAGCCGAGAGGCGTCGGGGCAGATCTCGCTGGAAGGTGCGCAGGGCTGCGGCCGCGGGGCCTCGCGGACTCCGGGCTGCGCCCCGGAAGGTCGGGCTGTCCGGCGTCGGTCCCTCACGCAGGCCTGGACCCTGCCCGGGAAGGAGGCCGAGGAGGGAGCCCAGGGCGGAGGCGGTCACGGCGGCCTCCGCTTCTCCTGGCCGCGCGCTGCCTGGGCTCTGCGCTCAGGCCCGGCTCGGCTCCCAAGTGATGGCCGACCTGGAACCAGTCCCCTCGGCCCCTCCCGCGGGTAGAATGTACAGCAGAGGCGCCGGGGAGCCCCTCCGCGAGGGCGCGGGGTTTCCCAGCTTCTGGATCGTTCTACGGTTCTGCCCAGGTCTGAGTCTGGAAGGTCGAGGATCTGACTTCGTACGTCTCCCCTTGGCTCGAGTCGAAGCTCTGCATTTTACGCGCCAGCGAGCCCAAGGTCCCTGAGGGTCCCAAAAGCCACAGCCCCTCCGCCGACGCAGCCCTCACCCCTGCCCGTCCGGATCGCGCTCCTCTAGCGGCGTCCACGCGCGCAGGGCGGCGGCACGGGCCCTGGTTCCAGGAGCCGCGTGTCTCCTGGCCAGCAAGTCCTGAAAGCGCTGGGAGGGCGCGCGGCGGGGAGGCCGGCGGCCGGCGGAGGCGGAGGCGGGGTGAGGACCAAGGGGCGGCTTTTAACGAAAAAGTTGAATCATCAGCTAAACCATCAGGACTAATGCGATGTACACAAGCTGCGAATCAATGCCGGGCCTCGGGGGTCGGGCTGGGGGTGGGGTGGGGGCAGCAGGGCCGACCGCCCCCTGAAGCGAGGCGCCCCCGCCGATTTGGGGAAATGGATTTTCGCGATTTAAGAAAACTCAGACCAAAGTGAGCGAGGCCCAGATGTGCTGACGCCGCGGTTCTACGGAGCTGGAGCCCCGAGAGCGGCTCCGGGAAGGGGGACGGCGATCGGCGAGAGGCCGAGGCTGAGACGGCGGAGACTGGGGGACCGGGGGAACAGAGCAGCGCGGCAGGGAGCTTGGGCAGAACGAACCCGGCCGTACAACTGAGGCTGCGCTCCTGGGCCAGGGTCGGGGGGAACCGGGCAACCCCTGGGCCCAGGTCCCAGGCACCTCGAGCCTCCGTGCGCCTGGGAGGAGCCGCGGAGGCTTGTTCAAGACGGAGAGGCCCTGCTCTCACTCTGGGCGCACTCGGTGGCTGCAGGACGCAGATGGCTCCGTGGGGACGCACCCTGAGCTCACCACCTCTGGCTGGGGATCAAACCTCACTCCCAGGGTCTGGGAGAGGTCGGCAGTGACATACACACACTCCAGTCCCCTGGTCGTATTCAGGACTGTGGGATGATTGGCTGGGGTCCTGGGGTCCAGAGCCTCCTTCCTCCAGGCCCTGTGAAAGAATCAGACTTCCAGTGGAGAGACCCTTAGGAAAGTCCTTGGGGAGAGAGTTGCGGATCAGAGAGGGCCCCAGCACAGGGTGGGCTTCCTCAAAAACCCATTTTCCACTGGGGCCTCCCAGTTCCCTCCTCTCTGCCACACTCAGGGGGCAATGACCGCCCCCCCCCACCTTGTTTCTGAGACACCTGGAGTCTGGTGGGCCCTGCTCTCTGGGCTCAACCTTGCTTGTCGTTGAATTCAGGAGCAGAGGGAAGAGGAGGGAGGTGTGGCTTCCAGCTTCTGGGGCCTTTCTTGGGGCCACATTAGGTTTGTCTGTAAAAATGGGCACAGTGGGTGAGACTGGAGCTGGCAAGGGTCCCTTTCAGGAAGCTGGAGGTTTTGGCTCCAGCCAGGAGGTGGCTCATAGACTGTCACCACCACCACACCACCACCCCTCCACACGCACACAAGGGAATGGAATGTTTTTAAGGGGTCCCTGTCCACAAAAACAATTTGAATCATCATGAGTCAGTGTGTCAGCATCAGTCTGCCACCCAGTCTCTCCAGTCCCACCTCTGGCCAGGCTGCCCTTCAGGGATCTCCACCCACAGAGGTCCCTACTGCCTTGGGGCTTCCCTCTCAGATTCCACAAAGGCCTAGTGGGTCCCAGCCACTCTAGAGGGCCTTAGAAAATTCCAAGGAAAGCACTTTTGAGGGGCATCCTAGGGTACAGAAGCACTGCCCCTGAGCTGCCCCACCCCAGCCGCGTGTGGGGACTCGGGTAGGGAAAGAAAGGCCAACCGGAAGGGAAGAGAAGCTTGATGAAGGCCGAGGGGAGAAACTAGAGAAACCTTCCTTCCGAGCTGGTGAGCTGCCCTCGCCCACCCGTCTCCCGGCGCCCCAGCCAGGGCGCCGCTCTCGCCACATGTCTCTCATATGCACTTGTTGTGTCGTTTCCCCCACTGGAAAGAGGGCTGGACACAGGTCTGCCTTCCCGCACACATAATCTGTGTAATCTGGAGTTGGGTAAGGCCTGAATCCTCATTCATAAACTGGGGACATCACTCCCCTCGCCAGATTACTGTGGGGATGCAGTGAGACAATTCCTGTAAAGAGGGTGATCAACTTTCAGCTCAGAAAAAGCCTCAGTGTCATGTGGGTGGGGGAGTAAATGCCCACGAACAACAAGGAGAGCAAGGCCAGCTTGCCCAGGAAGCCAGGGTCTCTGTCCACCTCTGGACACCAAATTTCCTAGGCCAGTTGTATCGCTGGGATGTTGGAGGCGCAACTGCCCGTGGTGGGAGTAGGGGACACAGACGTGGACACACTAGGTCTCTGCTGGGGATGAAGCAAAGGTCGGAGGACTTATGGGTCCGGGAGTGTGGAAGCTTGGGCCCTGGAGGGGCAGACGCAGGGTTAGATAGAGGTGCAGCTGTGTTACTGGAGGGCTCTTGCGCATGCGTGCGCCCCGGCCTGCGGTGACAGTGTGTGCGGGCACCTTCAGGTGTCCTGGAGCCCTAGTAGGAGCATGACTACATGAACGAATGGGGGTGGCGGGGACTTGACTTTCTGCGCTCAGGACCAAGCCATGAAAGGCAGCGAGCCCTTGGCACAGGCTAAAGGAAAGGGACCTGTGGGTCAAGCGTCCTGGCAGTGGGTGTCCTGGGGTGTGATGGGTACAAATCAGGGGCACTTAAGGCTGTGTGCATAGCAGCAAGTCTTGAGCCCGCGCTCTTGTCATTAGGCCGAGCGACCTTCACCACTGCCACCTACCCACTCCAGAGATTGGCAAGGCGAGCTCAGAAAGATGAAGTGACTTTCCCAAAGCCATGCAGACGGCCGCTGAAGGCAGCACACAGCTCGGCAGCCTCAACTCTGCGCCCCATCTTTCCGGGAGGGAAGAGTGGAAGGGAGGTGACCCGAGAGCTAGATGGCAGAGAGTGGGACCGAGATGTCCCCAACAAGGGCGGAGACTCGAGGCGAACCGCGAGGTCTCCACCTGCGTCCGCCCAGACCTTTCCTCCCCTCTAGCCTTCGAGTTTAATACGGCCTCCTCCCAGAAGCCTTCGGGGACCCAGGCGGGCTCAGGCACCTCCCTTCTCTTCGGCCCCAGCCCCGGCCCCTTAGCTAGACCTCGCCGTCTTAGGTGGTGGCGCGGAGACCGGACGGATGCGCAGCGCGGAGCCAGAGGGGGAAGGGACGGGCGGGGGAAGAGGGGAGCTGGGAGCGGGAAGGGGCGAGGTGAGAACCGAGGGGCGGGGCCCGAGGGCCGAGCCAGACTCCGAGACGCCGAGGAGACGCCAGGTGAGCCTGGCGGGGGGCGGGGAGGGGGCCCGGGCGCCGGCGGGAAGAGTGGGGTGGGGCGGGGCCGGAAGGACTGCGGGCGGGGGGCAGGGCACCCCGAGGGCCGCGGGCCCCGAGGGTCTAGAGCTGCGACGGCCTTGCGCTCCGACGCCCGGCAGCCTGTGCGGGGAGAGGGGCCGCTCGGAGCTGGCCGCCCGCCGGGCCCCGGAGCCGCGGAGCTGGCGCCACCGCCAGTTTCTCTCCTTCAAGCTCGGGCAGCCGGGCGGGACACTTGGGCCCGGAGCGGCGACAGCCCAGCTCGAGGGCCCCAGAGGGGCAGGCACGGGATCCGGACGCGAAGCGGCGCCACCGACTCCCCCCAGCCTGACCCGGGCGACGCAGGGCTTCGGCGCGTCGGGGTCCCTGCGCCGCTGCGTCCCGGAATGCGCGCTTCCAACCGCCTAGGTCGAGAAGACGTCTCGGCAAAGAAATAAAACCTTAAAGGGGGCCCGGGCCTCCCCGACCCCGACCTGGGCGGGTTCGAAGTGGGTAGGAAGCATGTTCCGGAGAGGGGGAAATAGAACCGGGCGGAGGGGTACTGCGGTTAGCGGGGACGGACCCACGGGCGGAATCCCGAGCTCCGATGGAGGGAAGAGAGCAGAGAAGAATGGAGAGGAGACACCGGGAGGTGGAGATCGACTAAAGCTGAGAATCTGAGCGAGAAGAGAAACGCGCGGCCGGGAAGGCAGAGTCCGGGAGGCACCGCCAAGGCGGGGCGGGTTAGCAACTTCCGCCAGGTCCCCGTCCTGGGGTTGGGGAGACCCCGGGGAGACCCGCAATTCGGAGCTGGAACGGCCGCATCCCAGAGGCCCTCTTCATGCACCTTGCCGGTCCCTCGTCGGCCTCTCCTAGGGCCTCCTGCCGGGGCCCTCACACCCACAGGATCCCTCCTCTCCAGGGGATGGGGAGCATCTTCGGACTGGTCCGTCTCGGGATGGAGCGCCAAACACGTGAGCCCCTCCCCCACCTGCCCCCCAGGGATCTCCCGCCCAGCCTTAGCCACTCATCCCACTTCAGTCCGAGTCTCGGCCCTGCGGACCCTGGGACACCGAGAGCGTCAAGGAAGCACCGAGAAGCCGAAGACACGAACCCAGGACCAGGGGGTGGCCGCCGGGCTCAGTCTCCCAGACGGGCAGCAGGGTCGGACCTGGACAGCATACGGCAGCGGCAGCGGCAGCAGCAGCGGGAGATCCCAGTCCGCGTTGGTGACTCGAGCCGCGAGAGCCGGGAGGCGGCGCCAGCGATCGTGCAGCCCTGATGCGTCCTCCGCGGCGAGGCCTCCCGGGCGGAGGTGATCATGGGCGCCGGGGCTCCGGATGGGCACCGAGGGGTGCCCGGACCGGTGGGGGAGGGATGGAGGCAGGGACAGCTTCGTGGAGAAAGAGGGAGGTTTCAGAGTGAAACACGTCTGCAGAGACCGAATTAACGGGTTTTAATTCGCACTTCGAAGTAAGGAGGGGGAAACAAACAAAATGCAAGCAGGGTATAAACTGGACGAAGGTCACACGGCGATGCGATAGAAGCAAACCTGCAACGAAAGCAGCGCGCGGCAGAGTCAGCAGCTGGAAATACACACCCTGGGCGTTCCTGGATAGTCACTTTTTAAAGTATTTTTATTGTGAAAGGTTTCAAATCTAAAACAAAGCAGAGGAAGCCTTGAAATGACCCCTTGTGTGCCCACCGCCCACTCAACAGCGGTCACCTCCCGGCTGGTCCAGTTTCCTACATGCTGCTCCCTTTCAGTTTTACTATTTAATTTGTTTATTTTTGTTGTGATATTTTCAAACCCAGACATCACATCATTTTATGAGTAAATACTTAAGTGCATCTTTAACTGATAAGAACTTTAAAAAATTAACAAAACAGCTATAAACCGCCTCACAATAAATCCACAGCCTAGTCTGACACTCAGAAACAGTTGACTTTTGATGGTGGAGATGCAGACAAACTTTCTGTTTTGACTTCACTGCAATTTCCAGATAATCGCTAATAAGCACTATTGCTTTTATTACAAAACAAACAAACAAACAAACGCTGAGGCCAGCGGCCGTGGGAGCCAGCGGGAGCTGGGCGGCCAGTTCTTCCCTTTGGTCTCCCAGCAGTGAAGCTGGGGACTGCCTCGGGCTTCTCGACTTTTCTTTTTGCACCTTTGTCCCAAGTGTCCATCCGAGTTCTGGATTCAGAGCTCGGTGCTGTCAGAACAGAGTGGCCCCTTTCCAGTCTATTTGTGAGTTCGGGTCCACCCTACCTTTTCCAGGGAGGGCAGCCAGGCTTTGTACCCAGTTATGGGCTGAGCCACTTTGGGGACCCAGCTAGGATCATCGGGTTCAGGCTGTGTTCCGGGTTAATAGATGCAGGAGGCTGGGGACCCTTCTATAGGCAAGCAGTTTGCTGAGGGACAGGGCGACCAAAGGAAACGATCCCTACGATCTGGCTGGTGGGAAGGGGACGCAACTCCTGCTAGAGTGTGCAGGCCGTCAGGGAGGAGCAACCCCAGAATGGGGCACATGACCTCCACAGCGCCAGGTGGAGGAAGGGGAGTTGTCGGGGCCTTGATGGCCAAGTGACTTCATGGAGTCTCTGCCCCAGAGTCTCTGCCCCTCAGAGCCCCAGTTTCCCTTTTTGAGAATTGCCAGATGAGACCAGAAAGCCTTGAAGGATGCTTGAGAGACACCCACAGACAGGAGACGGAGAGAAAAGCCAGCCTAGCCCCTCCTGTCTCCTTCTTGGTACCCACTTGACAGCACCTTCCTTCTCAACCCAGGTGGGTCGCCTTCTAGGTAGGCTCAGAACCAAGGCTCTGGGAAACCTTCTCCCCATGAAGTCAGACCAAGCTTGGGGGAAGGAGACTGGGGGCCACTGACAGCCCCCAACCTGAACCTGATGAGGAGGGGTGAGCCGGAGGGGAGGCCCTAGATGGACAGTACAAAGATGGGGGCTCCCCAAGTGCGGAGTGGACAGGGGTGGGGAACTGCCAGCTAGGAGAAGGGCAATCCCGCGTGCCGGTCAGTCCTGCACGAGGGCTTCGGATGCGGAAGGCAGGAGTGAGGGGCGCTGCCTGCCCTCCCAGCCAGGGCCGGGAGCCGCCAGGTGAGGCGGGGAGCGCTAAGCACCACCTGGGGTAGGGGGTGCTGGCCTGTCTCTTTCAGCAGGTCTGATTCTGCATGAACTCAGCTGGGACTCCTTGCAGGTCGGGCGCGATGTCCAAAGCCTGGTGGACCCAACTAGGCTCAGGGACTGTGCAGCCTGAAGCCCTAGGCAGCCCTTGGTGGCTAGAATTGGGTCTCGCTTAAGGAGAAGTTAGGGTTGGCGGGTTTGGGAGGGCGAGGTACCCGTATGAGAGGCAGAGCAAAGCCATTCATCTTCTGCCGGGAGCCAAGCCAAATTAGGCGAAGTGAGGTTCTTCCGCGATGACGGCGCTGAGTCTGGAACGAGGCTCAGCCCCAGCCTGGTCCCGCGCGCCCTCTAGGGCTGCGTGTTCCGCTCCGATTCGCTCTGGTTTGTGTCGCCCTTGACGCGACCCTCCTGGGTGCTGGATAATGATGGGGTAAAGTCAGCTTCCCTGAGCGCAGCTGGCCTAATCCAGGTTTGGATTCACTTTCTCTACTTTGGCGTTAGGGTTCTAGGTCCCGACCCTTCCCAGTGCAGGGCAACAGACCCCTTTTCCGCCTCCCGGCTCCTTCCTTCCGATCCGGGGGAGTTCGGAGCCGGCGGGCGAGGAAGACGCTCTCCAGCCCAACCTTTCACTGCTTCCATCGAAAGATGCAGCCCTTCTCTTCAAATCTGCTCCGGGTTTGCAGCCGGCTAGACCCTTCTTCCCTCTGATTCCGGGTAGCAGGCCCGGGCCGGGTGGCGGGGTTTGCTGCTTCCTGGTGGGCGGAGCCAAGGCGCGAAGCGGTGCCCCCAGCTCTTCACCCTCCGCGCGCGCCGGTGGCTCCGGCGCGACGTGGCTCCCCGGGCGGGCGCGGAGCTCTGGTTTGTGCAGACCGACCCGCCGCTGAGTGTGAGCCGCCTGGAGACATGGGCAGCGCACCGCGCTTTGCGGCGCACTGGGTCTGGTTGCCACCACTTCGGGACTGCCCCGCATCAGCCACAAAAAGTCGAATAAAACGGTTGCATCAAGGTGATAACCCCTTTAACCTGGGTTTTAAAGATCCCATTCGTGGTCCAAGAGCCTGTGACCACGGCTGTTGCCCAATCCCACCGCTTCTGTGTAATGCAGAGAGGGTGCCGCGCCGAGCACAGGCCGCCCCACCGCCTGGCTGCCCGCCTGGTGTGCAGAGGGAAGGTGGCAGCTGCAGAGTGATCTGCGCTGGGCCGGAGGCCTCTGCGCTGCAGTCAGCTCTGCCAAGGCGCACTGGGTGCATCCTTTCGAGGACTGGCGGTGATGTGTCTGCTGACTGCATGAGGCCACCACCAAGGTGACAGAAGGCCAAGGTCCCAGGTAGAGCCTGAGCCAAGGGCTCTGAGGCCTAGAGTGGTCACAGTAGGGAAGAGAGTGGGAGGAAGGAGAGGTGGGTCTGCGCTGCCCCTCGAGTGGCCTTCTTGGCGCCCCACTTCCCCTCTGTGGCCGCTGGTCAGGAGTGAAGGCCTTTGGAAGCAGTGAATAGCAAGCTCACTGTAGAGAATCAGATCGTAAGCCCCTCGTAACAAAGTCAAATGAACCTAGCGGGAAAGGCAGCAGCGAGGGGCAGCTCCCCGCTCCCCCAGGAAGAGGAGGCCCAGCCCCAGAAGTGCTGGAGGGAGGCACATGGGGTAGGGGTTGCGTGGGAGGAGGCCCCCCCAGTCTCTCAGGGTGCCCTCCCCCATCATGCCATGGGCACTGGGAGCCTGACGGTGGGGACCTCAGGGCCCAGAGGAGCAAGGACCACTTAGGCCATAGCCTGCCCTCTCCCCTTCACCAGGTCCTGCTGCAGCTTTCCAGGGTCTGGCCTCAGGGAACCTGCAGCCGACTGGAAGGGCTGGGGCAGGGGATGATTCTGGGTCAGGGAGCTGGATAGCAGAGTCCCACAGATGGACTGTCCTTGGGGTGTGGGGAGACACCCATGGCACCTTCTTCTGGTCTGTCTGGAGCCACGCTGAGAATGCCAAGGTGTTGGGAGGGTGGCTGGTTGCTACCCATCTCCGCGTGGAAGTGTCTGTTCCACCAGGAGACCCAAAGCCACGGGATGAAGATGGGTTTTTGAGGGGGCTCAGTTCTGTCACAGAAGTGACCTTTTCAAGCCCCAAGTGACCTCTGTCCCCAGGCTTGAGAAGCAGTCAATAAAGCACCCTTCTCCCGTGCAGGAGGCCCCTGCCCTCACCCGCGACGAGCGGGCAGCAGGGATCCAGCCACTGAAACAAGCTTTCGCTGGGGCCCCATAAACTCAGCCCTGACCTGGAACTTTGCTCATGGGTCAGGATCAGAGTTTCACAGCTCGAAACGGACTGCAGATGGTTCAGGAAGTGAGGCCAGGGCCAGAGAGAAGTGTTCTCCACCTGACTTTGCTGGGCTGTCTGGCGCCCGTGTGTTGTTTAGGCCAAAAAAAAAAAAAATCCACATGTTAGAGATGGCACTCCACCCCAGTGCAGGAAGGGGCAGTGGACGGAGAGAGCCATGTAGCTGGCAGCCCCTTGTGCCAAGTGGCCAGAGTGGCCGATGGGTTCCGCCTTCACCCGACTTGTGGCTTCTGGTATTGGTGAAGGCCCCACAACTAAGGAACAGGGCTCGCACAGTCCCCTCTTCTGCCCTAGGCCCCTCTCCTCCCCTACCTTGATTTCCCCTGAGTTCCTGCTGGGCCTCCCTGTCTGGGGAAAGTGGGGGCGTGAGAGTCCAGCCTGCAGACCCCCTACTTCTCGCCTGTCCTGCCCACCCACCCATCTGCCCCTGGCCAGCAGTGGACAGGGCTCCACAAGGGGGAGCAGCACCCACCACAGCCTGTTCTCAGAGGAGAGCCCGCCCCAGGGATCACAAAGCAGCAGAAACTGTCCAGAAAGCGTCCCTTTTTATTCCATACGCAAATAAGTAGATTCATTAAAAAAAAAAAAAAAGTCTTCACCGGGATAACCAGAGGCCACAGCCCAGGAGAGAAGCCCCAGTCAGTCCTGTCTTCAGAACAGATGCTGGGACAGAAGCCCCTGGCAGGATCGACACCCTTCCCCTCCACGGGGGCTCTCTCCCTGGAGCTCGCTCCCTGCTGAGCCCAGAGGCTAGGCCATAGCGGCCGAGTGCCCGGGGGGCTGCCGTCCTGCTCGCGCGTTGTCCCGGGCAGGGTCATTCGGGTTGGAAGGTGGTCACTTTGATGAAGCACCTCGGACAGCCTGTGTTTGCCAGGCACTGCACCCAGCCGCTGGCTCCAGAGGTGGGGGGGGGGGGGGGACGGGGACGGGGGAGGCGCTGAATTTGCTCATGGGTTGAGGCCTGTCCCCGTGGGGCTCTGGGCTGCACGGCCGACTGTCTCGGTGATGCCCTCTTCCGAGCGAGGATCCAGCCTTGCCACTGTTTGGAGACCCAGGGTCACCTGCGGCTCTGCTACATTCTGGACCATATTTAGATGGGTTCGGCCGGTCGGGCCCCAGGGGCAGAGGGGCGGTTGGAGCGCCCCGGGCCTCCCCGACGGCCCCCTTGCGCCACTGCCGCCGCCACGGCCTTTTGGCGCGTCCGCACAAGTCCCCAGCGGCCACGGGGAATGGGCCCCGCGGGCCGGGAGCTCACACCAGGCCGGGCATCTGCGCCCGCAGGAAGGGCATGGAGGCGGCGGCCGGGAAGGCAGCCAGCGGGTAGGCGAGGGCCCCGGAGAAGCCGAGCAGCGGCGGGGGTGGCGCGGGCGCGGCGGGCGCCAGCGGGAAGGGCAGCGCGGCGGGGGCCCCGGCGGCGGCGGCGGCGGCGGCGGCCGGGGGACTTTCGTGGTAGAGCACCGGCACGCGGACGAGGCGCTGCGCACCCGGCGGGGACAGGCTGGCCGCCTCCAGCTCGGCCGCCAGCTGCCGTTTCCACTTGTTGCGGCGGTTCTGGAACCAGATCTTGACCTGCGTCTCGGTGAGCTGCAGGGAGGCGGCCAGGCCGGCGCGCTCGGCGCTGCTCAGGTAGCGCTTCAGGTCGAAGGTGGACTCGAGCTGGAAGACCTGGCTGCGCGAGAAGACCGTGCGCGTCTTCTTCTTGCGGCCGCCGCCGCCGCCGCCACGCGCCTCCCCCGCCGCCGCCGGGGCCTCCCCCAGCTCCACCGCCTCCTCCGCGCCGGCCGCCGGGCCCCGCGCTGCGAGCTCCGCCACCTCCCGCTGCACCGCTCCCGGGCCGGGGCCCCGGGGCCAGGCGCCCTCAGCACGGCCCATCTCCTCGCCTGTCTCCGGTGAGTCCCGGTCGCTGGCTGCAAGGGGGAGAGGAGGAACACTGGTCGGTTCTGGCAGCTGATCCCCAGACCCAATCACTGAGGCCAGCTGCTGCCCCCATAAGGTCACCGGCAACCACAAGCAGGGAAATCGTCCCCACGCAGGGCCCTGCGTCCCACAGCACCTATGGCAGATCTTGCCCTGGGATGGAGAAAGGCAGAACATCCGGAGGTGAACTCGAAGACCAGAGACTCTCCAAACCAACACGCTGGCAGCACACTCACGCTCAGAACAGGACAACAGAGGGAAGAGGAGAGAAAAGAAATAAACACAAAAAGAAGACGACTCCTGTAACCAGTGGCTTCGCATCAAAACACACAAAAGCCTGCAGGCATACCTCACGGAGGACAGATGTCCTGAGAAATGCACGCACTGGGAAACAACACAGAGATGGCCTCATCCCTAGCACCCAGCCCTAGGCCGTCCCCCAGACACGGAGATGAAGACGTGCCGTGCCCCCCGCCCCCCGCGTTCACTCTTAGGAGCAGATGCAAAACCCCCGCCTGCCTAGAAATATTCCCGTTGATGAAGGATAAACAAATGCGAACAATCCCCAAACAAAACTCCAACCAGGTGATATAAGTAAGCCATTCACCCCGGTTTCCAGGGCCCCTAATCCAAATGTCCACAGACTGCCCTCTCTGCCCACAGCCATGCTCAGAGGGATCACATGCAAGCACAGCTCCGCAGAAACCCTCAGCAGCCGCACCTCACCCCAAACAGGTTGAGCCTGTGGGGTGGGGGTACAGAAGCCCACAGGGGGTCCCCGAGCTCATGCTCCAAGTACCGAGTTCCACCCAATCTCCCAGAGGTCAGGAGCTGACCCTCCCAGGGCTGGCAAGGAATGGTCCCTCCAGGACCCAGGTGCTTGTTTAGAATCCAGGCCAAGCTAGAAAAGGGGCTGACTTTGGGGCTCAGGAGGCCAATTCAGGCCAGTCTGCCCTTCCACCTCAGGCTGAGCCTCCCATGCTCAGGCGATAGGTCAGCAGTCGGGTAGAGTTTGGCCCAGCCAGCCCTCCAGAGGCAGCGGTGTGCCCGCAGTGTGAGCTCCCGGGCAAGGTGTCTGTGCTTGATCCACGCCCCCAGAACCCATGGAGGTGTGCGGATTTACCAGCGTCCCTGCTCAACCCTGGTGGTGTGGACCTTCATGGTGTCCAAAGAGGGGTCAGGTTCCAGGCTGGCATGTGTGCAAGCAGATACGGGGAGCTCCCCACACTGACTCACAGCGCTCACGCATTGCCACCAGGGGCCAGGCTGGCCTGCCAGCTCAGGTACGAAACAGGGACCCCTAACCCGCATTGTACGAAATGTTGCTTTTGGAGGGACTGACCCGTGGGACTGCAGCTGGAGGAGAACCCCAGGGGCAAGAGGGGAACACATTTTACCCTGTGAGACCCTTTTCAGAAACACCCCCAAAAGAGCACTAATTTGATCACTCTTTTGGGGGAAAACACTGGAGCCTCCTCAAGTTTCCTGGAAGGGGTAGGGGCCCCGAACTTCACAGGTGTAGGTTCTGAGATGTGGGTCCCCTCGCAAGGGGCTCAATCCCACACCAGAGAAGGGGTTATCCAACATGTGAGAGGGGTCTGCCCACCGACACCTCCAGCACTCACTAACTTGCGCTCTGAGCTGAAAGGATCTCAGAGCGACAGCCTGGAAGAGGCCTCGCTGGCCTCACAGTGTGTGTGTGTGTGGGGGGGAGCTGGCAATGCCTGGGGGCTGAGGGTAGGATAGCTTCCTAGTCTCCTCCTCCCCAGGCGTCTTCCTCCAAAGGGCAGGTCCCCATGGGAAGCAGCCACCCTGGGGAGGGGGAGCAGGATTCAGGGGCCTGTAATGTCCAGGCAAGAAGGGGGAGCAGGTTCTCGGGCTGAACCCCCACCCCTTCAGCCTCAGAGCCCTCAGCAGGAAACAAAGGCAGGGGAGGGGGAGGGGCAGAAAGGAAGCGAAGCGGGTGGGACTGGGGGCTTCAGAACTCAGCCTTCTGGCCTGGCACAGCCACAGCCAAGGGCCCTGGGAGGCCCAAGAGGGAGACTCAGGCCGCTGCCCCAGGCCCTGTCTGCAGCTGGCAGAGGAGATGAGACTTTGGGGACACGGCTGCTGTGCCGGACCCTCCTCCTCCCCTATCAAGCCCCCCACAACAGTGTCTCCCTCTGGTCAGTGCCCTCTTTATTTTACTGTATCTGACTCTACTTTGTCTTCCAGCTCTCTCTCCTCCCTTTATCTTTTCTCTCTCCTCTCCATCATTTATGGGTTCCTTTTTGGTTTGGGGTTTTTGTTTTTGTTTTCTTTCATATTCTCTCTCCCCTCTCCTTTCTCCTCTCCCGGCATCTTTCTTCTCTGTCCTTCCCTCTTCTTTTCTTACCCCTCTCCACATCCTGTCTTTCCCTGTTGTATTTATTTCGCTCTCCTTTCCTTTCTCCTCTTAGGTATCTGTTGTCTCCTATCCCCAGGTTCCTCTCCCAAGGGCTCTCTAGAGCCTGGTGATGGGTGAAGTCCAGATCCTGTGAAACCTTCTCCCTGTGTGGGGAGCCTGTCCCTGAGAATGGGGCTCCAAACCCACCCAACCAGGGGCTCTGCCGGGGCCCTGCACGACCCGGAGCCCGCTACAGCCAAAAAGAAGGGTGGCCCAAAAGGGCGCCAACGAACCCAAAGTCCCCGAGCAAACGCGCGAGAGGAAGCCGGGCCCCACCGCCCGGCCCACCGTTCCCCGCGCCCTCACTCACTGTCAGGACTGAGGCCGCCTCCGTAGCCTCCGTGCGACCGCGAGTACCAGCGCGTCCCGCCGCCGCAGCCCAGAGCGTAGGGCGGCCCGGGACCGGGGGGCGGCCGGGGACCAAGGCCCAGCGCGCCCGGCCCAAGCAGCGCCCGGGCCCGCGCCTCCCCGCCGGGCCCGCCGCCCGCGCGCAGCTGTCTCCGCCGCTGCAGCCGCCGCCGCCGCGCCTGCTCCGCGTCCTCGTCCTCCGGATCGTCGTCGTCGTCCTCCTCGTCCTCGCGGCCGCCGCCGCCCTGGGCCGCGCGCCCGGAGCCCTTGGCCTCGGCCGCCAGCAGGTTCTCGATGAGGAAGGAGGAAGCCCGGGCCGGCGTGGCGCGCCCGGGCTCCGTCAGCTCGTCCGGCATCGCGGCCGCGGACCGTCGGGCTCTGCCGGGCTCCTCGGGGCTCCGGGCGCCCCCGGCGCGGCGGGTGCCGGTCCCCGCTGGGGACAGTGGCGCGCGGCTCCCTGGCGCACGCGCGGGCCGGCCCTGGAACCGCTGCCCGGAGCGCTGGCGTCGGGCCCCGCGGGGCAGGCAGCGGCCTCGGCGCCGGGCTGGGCTGGGCCGGGAGCGGGTGCGCGCCGACAGCCGACAGGGCGGCCGCCTCGCTCGCCTTTCACGTCGCAGCTCTGGTCGCCGCCCGGGTCGGCCCCGCTGGGGGCGGGGAAGGCAGGGGAGGGGCCAGCAGGGGCGGGGCGGCGCGGGCCGGGCGGGAGTCCCGCTCAGCCCGAGAACGCGGCGCTGGCCCCGAGCGTGGCCACTGCCGGGAGACGCCGCCCGGACCCGGGCGCGCAGGCGGTCGCGCGGCCGAGGGCGGGCGGCCGGGGGCCCAGGCTGGGGGTCGCGGCCAGTCCAGCCCCGCGTGATCCATTCCCGGGGCCTGAGCCACCAGCGCCGGGGATGGGGGTGGGGCCTCGGCCAGGGGGCCGCCCATTGGCTGCGGGGCCCCGATGAGAAACGGACTGGCCAATCACCGTCCGGCAAGGTTCGTAATTGCCTCGCCGCAGGGAGAGTGTTGGACCCAGCGTGAGGAACAGTGTGTGTGTGCGCGCGCGAGTGTGGTATGTGCTTGTGTGCACGTGTGTGTGCTTGTATGTGTGTATGTGCATGTGTAAATCGGGTCATGAAGACTCCGGGGCTTCCAAGAAACCGAAAGAGGCTGAACTAGTCATTTTTTAAAGACCCCGGGTGTCAAGGCTGCAAAAATTGTGGCATATTTTAATATTTACACTTAATGAAATATTCTTTTAATGCCAAATGTAGTGCGATAGAATTCTCTAGTTCTCAGGTTGTCTCAGAATGTAAGAAAATGCTGGCCCCCACCCCCATTCCCATGGCCCTGCCGGCAACAGGCCCATGTCACGCTGAGTGAGAGAGGGTCCCCACAATCCCGCTCCCCGGGAGACCTGGGCCTTAGTAGATGAGCGAGAGCCATTGCCCCTGGCCGCGGAGGTCTTGGGGGTACTGTAAACCGGTAGCGAGTCCCCTCCCACTTAGGCAGCAGGGAGTGTGGTGACAAAAGTGCATCCCGGCCCACGCCGTCGCCCTCGGAGCTGTGGTCGCTCAGGAGTAACCTGACCGGCCTCCTCCGGGAGCGGGTGACGGCCGAGTCACCGGGTCGCAGCGCCGACGCGCGGGCGGAGCTGGCTTCACCGGACGCGGGTTATCTCGGAGAGACACATTCGGCCTCCCGTGCCAGCCAGGGGTCCTGGCCAACCGAGCACCGCCGGCTGCCTCGCTTTAATATTCAGAACAACGACCGCGGAGAGAACATCAACCCCACATTATGGAGGGGAAAACAGAGGCGAGGAGAGGAGAGATTCCCCCAGATGGTAAGTGGCTTCCCCAGGCCTGGAATTCCCGCACTCTGGACCCAAGGCCCTTCTGGCACCAACACTCTAGAGTCGGATAGGAGCAAGGAGCAGCAGATCTGAGAGGCCAGGTGGAGCTGAGGTCCAGCTGGAGGGACCTCGCTGGCCTGCAACCGTGGAGACAAAATAGTGAGCGCTGCGGGTGCATCTTCTGGCGTGCCTGCCGGGAACCAGTCGTCCTCCAGCCACCCCTTTCCCAGCCTGAGCCTTCCTGCCCATGAGAAGGGTCCCTGCTGGGAAGGGTCTCTGGTGCCCAGTGGCCTGGAGTCCTCGGGCAGGAGGCACACTCTTCTGCAGACTCACGGACTGGATGCTCAGCCCCTCCGGTGCTCCTCTGGCCCTCACGTCCTGCCCCAGGAGGGCACAGATGATCACCGGGGTGTTTAACTCCAGCCTGGAGACAGAGGATGGGGCCTTTCCCCCACTGTGTAGATGAGGGTGCTGAGCCAAAGTGGGTGGGTTGGGGTCAGGGAGACTCCAAAGGCAGAGGTACCCCGGACAGAGGGGAGTGAGTCAAGGCAAGAAATGACTGCCCCGGGCTGTTTGGAAGAGAAGCTGCTACCTTTTGGCTCATCACGGGGTCTAATTCAAGGGTGCTTCCGACAGATGCAGAAACGGGCCAGAGAGGGACTCGGATTAAAAGACAATACGGTGGGAAAGAGTACCTTCCAGATGACCACCTACTTTACGCAGGTGCCCTGGTCCGGCCTGTGAGTGCCTCCGAAGCCCGTTTCTGGAAACAGCTTTCCGAGCACCTTCAGGGTAGGGGTTTCCTCGGAGTCTGGGTTTGAGTTCTCTCTACTCGAGGGCTGTGTGGTCCTGGGGGAGGGGGTGCCTCATCTCTCTGATCTTCAGTTTCCTCTCCTGTAAGCCGCTGTTAGTAAACTCCTGCCTATGCTGGCTGTTGGGAGTGGAAGCCCCGCTGGGCCAGGCCCCCGGGCACCTGGCCATTGGTTGCTGGCCGGTGTCTCCCCACTGCCCCTGGAGAGGTGAGGGGACAGACCAGACCTGATCGGAGGAGAGTAGGCCTCCCTCGCCCGAAATGGCTTTTTGGGGGTTGGAGGGCGCATTTCCTCTGCCAGGCACTGGGATGTGCAGGGTCCCCACACTGCTGATCCCGGAACCACTCTCAGCCACTCTGGCAGTGGAGGGCGGGTACACAGCACAGGGCGTTGGTGAGCGGACCAAGGGTCCCTGCTGAGGTGCAGGGCCGGTTAGGGAGGCATGAATTAGTTGCACTGGCCCTTACCCAGGCCGCTGCCTCTCTGCTCCGTGCAGAGGTGACGGGAGGCGGGATCCTCGGCAGAGGCTTGGCGTGTTCTGACCCTGCCCGCAGCTCCATCTCCCAGCATCCAGCTGGTTGCAACTCCAGGACAGTCTGCGGTGGTCAGCCCTTGGGATGCTCTCTGGAGACTGACCCTGAAGCCTCACGGCCCTGGGTGGGTTTCTGGTGCTCAAGAGCCAGAGCTCAAGTTTCGGGTCACCTCTGGGCACTGGGCAGAAGGACTCCCCAGGCAGAAAAGTGGGGCCTCCAAGTCAGCATGTTGCCAGCTCTCTGTGTCTGTGTCTCCGAGGCATCTGCGCCCCCTTCCCCCAAGTCACAGCCACCCTTCCTTCTCTGTCTGCTCTTGTCTTTCCTTATGTTCCACTTGTCGCTGCACAGCAGGATGGCCAGAGGGTCCCCAGCAAAGGGCCAAAGGGCCAAAGGGCACTCGGTGCTCTTCTCGACGGGACAGCGAGAACTTTGTCGCCTGTGTCCCCAGTGCATAGCTCAGCACTGGTTGTCAAAGGTGCCCCAGGAAGAGTGTAGGGGGTGAGTTAGTGGGAAAGATTCCCAGAGCCTAGATCAGAAGTCAGCCACTGCCAGTTTTTTTTTTTTAAATAAACTTTTCTTTTTGGAATAATCTTAGAGAATGCCCACTTTAAAATTTAAATTTTACCTTATTTTTTCTTCCCTTCATCCTTCACCCCAATTCCATTTGTCCTCATCTCACTCCGGCGCCACCCCACGTAACACACCTGCTCTCGTGTCTGAACTTAGAAAAGCGGTGTAAACTGTATGCCTCCACCAGCTCGCTTTTTTCACTTTAAAGTATGAATCTGATGCTGATAAGTGTTGTGATGATCTAACCATGCTGGGCTTACCCAGCAGTCAGCCATGCCTTTGTTCCAGTTCCTCTGGTCCAGTCACCCTTGTCCCCAAAACTTAGGGTGTAAAACCACCATTTCTCAGTGTGCTCATGGGTGTGGGGGTGGGGGGTAGTTTGTCTCCACTGCGTGGTGCTGAGCCTCAGCTGGGGGCTGGGGGTGGGAAGGACTTAGCTGAGGGCACCTTGGCTCCTTTATCTGGGGCCTGATGCTGATGTTAGCCGAGGGACCACTGCCTGGGCCCCTCCGTGTGACCCGGGCTTCCTTACAACATGGGTTCCCAGAATGAGTGAGTGTGGAGGCGTGTATGTAGGAGAGAGGTGTGGAACGTCGCCTGGGAATTCTGCTGTACTCTGCTGAGCTCCCATTGGGGTGCAAGGGGGAGGGGCCTTGGGCCCCACCTCTCAGTCAGGGGATGGTCAGACTGGAGGATGAGAATCCCTGTGTGGTCTTCCAGGAAAGGATGGTTGACCCCACTAGGGGACTTTCAGGTTGCTGCCAAGTGTCCACGACTGCAGATCGCGGCGGGATGGACAGACCTATTTTTCTTTGTGGGGTGGGAGGTTGTCTGGGGGTGCGTGTCCCTCAGAATGGTACTCCTGGGGTACGGGGTCTCTACAGAGTCCACATGGCAGGCTCTTCAGAGAGACTCTCCAGAGCAACGCGATCACCTCTGTGTCCCCTGATCTGTGCCAGCACCTGGCTTTATCCGACCCTGTCGGCGGCGTGGCGCTGGGATGAGGGTGGGAGGGAGTCGGGTTGTTTTCTGCAATGATTCTCTGGTGGCTGGTGGGCGAGGTTGCTGTGCTGTGCGACCAGGGGCAGCGGTAGGTTCGAGTGTGGCAGGGCTGGGAGCCAGAGGACCAAGATGCGCTTGGATTCTGAAGACCTGCGCCTGCCACCTAAAGAGTAGGGTTCTCAGTTTGCCAAGCAGTGGGGAGCCACTGAAGGTGGCTGAACTGGGGAAGTGTCAGGACCGGAGCCTCCTTGGGAGGAGTAAGTGGAAAGCACTGCACATGTGGGTGAGTCTGACGACCATCCTAGTGATCAGCAGCGAAGCCCCAGGAGGGCGGTGGCCACGCAAGGGGGCCACGTCCCAGTAGCCACCTGGTGGTGCACCGGCCGGGGTTGGGGGCGGGGAGAGGGAGAGCCTCAGGACGTTTTTATTAGCTTGTCGGATGGTCTGCTCCTGACCTCACAGCCACGGTAAGGGTCCTTGCAGCTGTCCAGATGAGCAGCCAGGCACTGGGCAACTATTCTCCGCCAAATGCTGAGTCCACTGTGGCCATAAGCAAGTCACTACCCTCTGGGGACCTCAGTGTCCTCAGTGGTAAAGTGGGAATAACACCGCCCAGCACATGGGCTGGTGTGGGGTGGAGTGCAGGGACAATGCAGGCAAGTCTTTGGCGTGTGTTTAAAATATTTGCATCGTAGAAGAGCAAATGTTTGACAATTATTTTGGCTGCCTTTTGAGGTTTTGGCCACTTCCTTCCTTGCGAAAGTCCCCCTTTAAACACTGGAAAAGGGAGGAAAATCTTTACAACGTGTTCCGCGGATGCTTCCCAGAGTTCCATTCCCTGGGAGATGGGCCGAGGGGGCGGAGAGGGCGGAGGCGGGGGGGGTGGCGGAGGAGGGGGAAGGAGGAGGGGAGGAGGAGGTAGGAGGCGCGGAGCAGAGGGAGGGGAGGGGAGAGGGCAAGGAAGGGAAGGTGTGTGTGGGGATGGAGACGGATGGGGCGGAGAACCAAACGAGGGAGGAAGGGATGCATGGGGAGGGCGGGGAGGGGTGCGGGGAGGGAGGCGAGGGGCGGGGAGAGGTCAGCGGAGGCGGGGCGGAGGCGGGGCGGGGGCGGGGCTGGATGACGTCCGCAGCATTCCCGGCGCGCTGCCGCGGGACGCCGGCCGGGCCCGGAAGCCCCGGGTTCTGGGCGAGGTTCCCAAGGACCGTCCCGGGGCAGAGTGTGCGAGTCGCCAGAGCCGCGCTCCCGAAGCGCCGCCCGGGCCAGCCGAGAAGCCCCCTTCCCCGCCGGGGCGCCCGAGAAGGGTCCCAGTCCGGAGCCGCCGGATGCTGGGGTGGACAAGACGTGCCAACGCCTGTGCCAAGGAGGCTGCTCCCCCTCCAACCCTCAGGGCCTTGCCAGGAGCACCTGCCCTGGGCCGAGCCGAACTCTCACCTTCTGCTCACCCCCCAGCCCAGGCTTGGGCGCTGCGTCATGTCTTGTCCCCGCTTGGGGTGGGCATCCACCAGATCCCGGTGTCCCCGCGCTCGGCAAACCATCAACCTTGCGGGCGCGGGGTGGGGGGGGGCTGAGGGTGTTCTCATTGATGGAGGGACCCTTCCTTCCTCTGCAGGTACATTCCCCACTCCAACATTTTATTTTGAAAGAACTGGCCATAGGACACCCATTAGGTACCCTCTAGATTCTTCCATTAGCACCTGGCTTTCCTTGCTTTATGACATCTGCGCGTCTCTCCATCCGCCTCTCCACCACAGGGATGCGCGCGTTTGGGTCCCAGCTCTGCCTCTGATCAGCTGTTTGCTGTCCCCAGGCACCACCTCCTCCTCTGGAGGTGGGCGTCCTACGGCTCCCTGTGCTGCAGGCTGTGCTGGTGGAAAGTGGTCCATGAATGGACTCTGTCCTGATTATGTTTTCAAGCGTGATGCTACAGTCACACTCCTGATTTCCTCGTGTGACGTCCGTCAGCGGCTCTGCATTCACCGCCAACCCTCGTTGTCTGCCACTGATGTCCTGTCTCCGTAAAGGTCTGCAAAGCTGTGGTCACCAACCTCAGGGGGCAGGCGCGGCTGGTTGCGGCATGAAGAGCACCTCAAGGTGGGGGTGGGTTTTGGTTTCCACGATGGAGCACAGGTTTGTGCCTGGAGTTATTCAAACCACCGGAGACCCTCAGACCAGTCAGACTGCCCGTGACCTTGATTGGAAGTGACTTGGGGTTGGAGAAATGCAGCTGGAACAACAAGGAGAGGGGAACTACCGTGCAGGTGCAGGGCACCTCTTCCCAGGAGCTGGATGGAAGTTTCTGGAAACCTCTGGCCATAGCCTGAACCCAGCCAGTCTGGCCTGGCTCACCCCTCTAGGTTTTGGAATGGATGCCTGTGGCCTAGCAGGGCGTGTTTGTGTGGGGCCCCCAGCGCGGGTGCCGGCAGGAATGTTTGGCCCAGGAATGCTAGTTACACTGCTCAGTTATCCCTCTGTGGGCAGGCGCCTGGGGCCTGGGAGGAGGCCCGTCCTCGCCCTCCCCCCTCAGAAGCTGCTGAGTGTTGGAGCCCAGCAGGTTTAGTCGGCACTTCCCAGAGCCCCGGGTGGGCAGGCTTGCCCGCCCGAACAAGTCCTTGCGGGGGGGGGGGGGGGGAATGTCACTGAGCAGATTCGCTGCAGCAGCACTTGTGACACGGAAAACTGAACCGCCCTCCCTGCCAGCCGGGGCGGGGCGTCTGTAAACACAGACCCATCTTCCCACCATCACGTGATGCAGCTGGGGAAACAGTGGGTGGCCTTGATAGGGGACCCTCCCAAGTCTGGAGGGTTGGTTGGGGAAAACATAGAAACGAGGGTACAGGGCGTGTGTCACAGATGTGTAAAGGGGGTGAAACACACAGGCGTATTTACACACATAACCTTATACTGATTCTCATTTATGGTTGGTTGTGTGCCCATCTGTGATGGGCTGAACTGTCTCCCCCAATTCATATGTTGAAGCCCTAAACCCCAGTGCCTCAGAATGTGACCTCATCTGGAAATAGGGTCACTGCAGATGCAATGTGTTACTACGGTGAGGTCACCTGGAGTGGGTGGGCCCTAATTCATCAGGACTGGTGTCCTTATAAGAGGAATGCCCTGCAAAGAGACAGCAGCACGGGGGGGGGGAGGACGCAGGGCAGGGCTGCGGAGGCGCTGCCACGTGACCCCACAAGATTGGCACTGACCCCCAGCGCTGGGAGAGAGCCTGGGACACAGCCCAGCCACCGCCTTCAGAGGGGGAGCTCGGCCTGGCCAGCACCTTGGTCTTGGACTTCTGACTTGCAGTCTGTGAGAGAGTCTGCTTCTGCTGTTCTGAGCCCCTGGCAGCCCCGGGACGCAGGACAGCTTCTCTGACTGTGGGAGGAGGGCCTGGGGCCTGGTGTGATGCTCCCTCCCGGGGACAGGGGTGAGAGGACATCTCAGGTCCACTGTCTCCACTGTTTGAGGTTTGCACCAAGTGCAAGTATTACTTCATTTTTAAAACATGAAGTGGGAAAAGTCAGAAGTCCTCAGGGCGATGCCCTGAGAGAGGAACATTAAGGGCATTTGGCAGAGACGCCTAGCGAGGTTGGAGGACCCAAGGCCTCTGGGCTGCGGAGTGGAAACAGAGGTCAGAGGTCGTGGGGGAGAAGTTCTGGGATCCCAGAGGTCCCAGGGTCCTCCTGGGCTCAGGTGTGCTTGTGATGGAGGTAGGGGGGGAAAGCAGGTGTAGAGGGGCTGGCATGTCAGAGCCCCTGACCGACCCTCTGACCCACTGACGTGGGGACTGGGGGAGGTCCATGTGGCCGAGTGGTCCCCCAACGTGGGTATGAGGACCTGGGGTTGCTACCTCCCTTACCTGGGGTGTCAGGGAGGCGGGGCTCTGCGTCAGGCCCCCTGCAGCCCCCTAACCACTCTCAGCCTCCAGCCCCTCATCAGGTGGAGGAATAGACGGCGCCCAGACCAGCAAAAGAGATGTTCATGGACCTCGCCCGCGCCAGGCGTCCTGCGCCTGCACCCTCAATCCATTGAGTTGCCTGCCCTCACCCACTGGCTCTGCTGGCCCCTCAGGGTCTCTGCCTTCACCCTGGCCTTTTATGCTACAACAAAATCACTTTTATGTTATTAAATAATATGTGATCAACACAAAGAATTTGACAAATACCTGGTGATATAAAAGAGAAAACACAGGTCACCAGGAGCCCACCACCCTGAGACCCTCCACTGACATTCTGGGACACCCCTCCATGCAGCTCTTTGAGGAAACACAGCCTGGGGCCACGGACCCCCACCCACACCCTGCTCACGTGTGCACACACACACACTCACCTACACACACTCATACACACACCCCTCACTTAGATAAACACACAGAGACACTCACACACACACATGCATCTGCACACACACCCTCACTGATACACACACACAAGTATACACACATTACCTGTATACACAACACACACTAGTGTGGACACACTGCCATTCACTTATACACACACACCTATATTCACACGCCGACTTATATACACATCCCCATTATATGCAAAAACACATACTCATTTATACACACACCCACTCATAACACACACTCACTGACACACACACCCCCTCACAGATACCTCACACAATACACACACATTTACCTACATACATAACACACACTAGTATATACACACCCCCACTCATTTACACACATAGCCCAACTCATAAATATACACACATGTTCACTGACACACACACCCACCCACACACTCATACATACAGACCCATCCCCCACACCCACACACCCATCTACACATCCCCAAAGGCATGTGCTCAGTCCCCCATGCCCCTCACACACACTGCACCCTCCACAAACCTACACACACACACACACACACACACACACACACACGCTACACACGTCCCCCCCAAGCACACAAACCCACACACATGTCCACACCCCTCTACCGCGCCCACACACACACCTCCAGACACGCTGCACCCCTCACGCCCCGATGTCTGGCCAACACCTGCCCGCCCGCACTCCACGCACAGACCCGCCTCACCCCACAGGGCCCTCCGCACGGGCAGCCCCGCCTCCCTCCCGCGTGCGCGCCCCCCCCCCCCGTGATCCCACCCCCGCCCGCGCTCCGCGCAGCTTCACACTCGTGGGGCTTCTCTTCCATCACGGACCCCCTCAGCACCCCTCCTACTTCCATCTTGTCCCCCTGAAAACCCCTCCGACCTAATGTGCACCTTTACGTCTTTCTCTCCAGAAGCCTTTGATCTGCGAGCGCAGACATGAACACCCAGCCAGCAGGGCCAGCGTGTCCAAGCCCCCCCACCCCCACCCCACCCCACCCCACCCCACCCCTCCGCTTTCCGTGCCTGCGTCCGCCTCTCCTCCCTCCACGACCCCGGCCCCGGCCCCGGCCCGCCCCGGGGGGCCCTCTCAGTCCCCAGCCCAGCCCGCGTCGCCCTGGCTGCGTTCGTCCTGAGGACGGGCCACGCCTCCGCCACCCGCGCGTTCGGGGCGCGGGCTCGTCCTGCGGTTGCTGATCAGTGCAGACAGCGCTGCACGGGGCCTGCGGACAAGGAGACGTGCAGCCGCTTCCTCCCGGGCTGCTCCTCCTGTGCCTCCGGGAGCAGCGCTGCTGGGCCGGCTAGCATGAGTGTGAGTGCGTGTAGGCGCACATGCGTGAGTGTGAGAGACATTTTTCCAGGTTGCTTTTCCGGAAGGCCGAAGCCCTTCACGCCTGCACCAGCGCGGGCTGGGGGTGCCTGTCCCGCGCCCTCCACCAGCAGGTGGCCGAGCTCCTTTCCACTCTTGCTGTCAGACCGATGGGTCCGAGCGGCTTTTGCTCTAAGCCAGCGGACCGCTGGGGAGGCCGCACAGACTGAGGGCCTGGCCCCCTCCCTTAGTCGCCCTGCCCTGGCCCCGTGGCGGGTGGGGAGGCAGCGCGGGGTGGGGAAGGCAGCACTCCGTCGGGAGGAGCATGGGACGAGCACTGCTGAGGCTCAGCCTTGCATCCTCCCTCCTCCCTGGGCTCCTCTGAACACTGAGCCATCGCCCCCCCCTCCCCGCCCCCCACTCAAAGCTCGATCAGTGAGACTGTCATCAGCTCCGGGACCAGGAAGGCATCAGTACCCCGCAGCCCAGTGCTCAGCTCAGAGAGGCAGCCAGCACCCGGCGGGCCGATGGCTTGTGGAGATTGTCACCTCCCTGCCTCTGGAGCTGGCCCGTCCCAAACCAGTGGGCCTTTCAGCAGGTCCTAGAGGGAATGAATTATTTGCCCAATGGAAGGGTGAATTTAAAACAGCTTACCAGCATCTGCACCGAAACCTCCCGATCTGCCTGGCCGCGGAAGGCTGGCTGGGGGACGACCCTACGATCCAAGGTGCCTGCGGCCCAGGGCCCTCACCCACCACGCCACTTTCTCAGGGCCTGCAGAAAGCACCTGTTCTGACATTTACAGGGGAAGTGGGCTTTTGGGGGGTTTCTTTAGATTTTTTTTTTTAATGGAGGCACTGGGGATTGAACCCAGGACCTCGTGCATGCTAAGCACGCGCTCTCCCACTAAGCTCTACCATCCCCCTCGCAGGGTAAGTTTGATAACTGAAGTGTGAGAAAGATTCTGAAGGGGCCTAGGCCAGGTGCAGACGCTGCCTCCCTCCCCGCCCGCCCCCCCCCCCACACCTTGCCCCCGTGTCTGTGTGCAGCCCGGCTGGAAGGGAGCATTCCCGGGGGAGGCCCCCAGACCCCAGCTGGACCGAGCAGCACCAGACCAAAGGCCCTTCCGCTGGGTCCCCGCAGCTGCAACCCAGGCTCTGAGTGTGTCCCAGACACCGAGTTCTGTCTGTGAAACATCAGGGACCCATCCACGGATGCCTGGTTCTAGCGCTAACAAATCACCACGCGCTGGGCAGCTTAAAACAACAGAAATTTATTCTCAGGCAGTTCTGGAGGTCAGAAGTCCTAAATCAGTATCACTGGGTTGAATTCAAGTGTCTGCAGGGCCGGGCTCCCCCTGGAGGACTTCCCACCTCTTCCAGCTTCTGGGGGCCCCAGGCGTCCCCGGGCTGTGGCGTGTGTCTGTGTCAAACCTCCCTGCGTCTCCAGCTCGTCACACCTGTGATGGCAGTTAGGGCCCCTTGGATAATCCGGGACCTTCTGTCCAGGGTAATCCTGAACTATCCCAATGACCCCTTTCCCATACCAGGTCACGTTATAGGTTCTGGGGATTTGAACCTGGTGTCTTTGGGGACATTATTCAGCCCATGACGCCACTCAGTTCTCACCAGCCTCCAGGGCATTAGCTCGGGCCCAGGTCCCTCTATATTTGCTGGGTGCATCAGCCAAGTGCTCTTTGGGCCTGGGTGAGGCAACCCCAGTGTCTGCAGGAAGTGGGATTTTAAGCCACAGCTAAAATGTTAGCTCACCTGGAAATCAATCTGGGAAATTAATTCAAAGGGAGGGTCCCAACAATGATGCAGTGTAGAAACCTCCTAATGGGGGTCGTCTAGTTGCTGCTTGCACACCTCTCCCAACAGGGAACTCACTACCACACAAGGTAGCTCATTCTGTCTTTTGCTGCTCCGACTGTCCCCTTTACTTGCACTGAGAATGGTGAACGGAGAGATTGTGCTTCTGAGAAGCTAGTAAGCCTCCGGCTGGGGGAGAGGCTGGCCAGAGTCTCCTTTGTGTAGGCTGGTCAGGCACAGGCAGGGGCCCATCAGGAGGAGGACCCTTAATCTGGGGGCAGCCGGATCTGACACGCTTGTCACCCGACTCCGTACACACCCCAAACCGAAGAGGGTGGGGTCGGGAGGCGGGGGTCTACTGAATGCCCCACGCCTGGGGGATGGGCAGGTTCCAGGCTGCCTGAACCCTTCAGAGAGAGGCCTCCCCCAACTCCTGCCATTTACACAGACAACAGGCCCAGAAGGCTGCCCCCCGAACCACACCGCCCTCTGCCCCTTGCCCACGGTGGAGCCCTTTAGGGGGCAAGTCCTGCGCCGTGGCTGGGGCTTGACTTCACTTGGCCCCTCGTGGCCTCTGTGGCCACTGTGCTTACAATCCTCAGCCACTGGTGAGGTTTCCTTTAGCGCTGAGCAGTCTATTCTAAGCATCCCAAAAGGAATGATTTGGCCAGAGTCATGGAGCGGGGATGTGATCAGCCGTCCGGTGTTGTAATAAGGCGAGAATCATTGGAAGAGGTTAGCAAGGCGGGGCCTGGCTCTCGGTCCACGTGTCCCTCCTCCACAGCAGACTCCCTCACCGAGACGGCAAATAAGATATCAGCTTTAACAATCACCCTTGAATAATTGTCCAAAAACGTTTAGTGTCCAAGTCATCCCTCACTACATCCTTGGGACCAGGGGAGGATGTGCTAAAACAAAACATCTTCTTGGACCTGAATCTGTAAATAAGCCAGATTTCGCTGGAAGGCGCTCGCCTCTTCAGCTGGGAGCACAGTAGAAGTATTCATCTAAGGCTGATTCATCCTGAACGCTTGAAAGGCAAACGCTGCGCCGCCCGGATGAACCGGCCCGTCCCACGAGCGCCACCGTGAGGAGACTCTCTGAACTGACTTGAAGGAATAGCACACTTCCTGGGCTTGGAGACACTCAGGCACTGCATTTATTCGTTCAGTCAGTGGTTCAGCGGCTACTGATTTAGCCGAGTCTCCAAGCCCTGTTCTGGACACAGGAGAGAGCCCAGACAAAGCCAGGCCCGTCCTTGCCCACGTGGGAAGACAGGACGGGCCCTTGTCCAGGTATCACGTGTAACTGCCCCGAGTAAAGGCTGTGACAGAGAACTCAGGGTGCAGTAGGGGTCCTGGCCCCACGTCTCCTTCCTGGCCCACGCTTTGTGGTCCTGCAGAGCCAGGGAGAAGGAGGCTTTCCTCACCCCCAGAAGCCAAGGTGGACTTTAGATTCCATAAAGGATGGGATTATTGCCACGTCAGACTCAAGTTCAAGGGGCGGTGCCCAGCCTGGCTTCTCAGGTGCACAGGTAGGAACTAGCTCTCTTTCCTCTCTCTCTCTCTCTTTCCTTTTCCCATCTGGGATATTTCCCTGATGCCCTCATGAGTCTGCGGATAGACTGTGCCCAGCCATCAGGGTCCATAGGAAGACAGGTGGAGGGAGGAGCCGAGCTACACAGAGACAAGTGTGTATACTCCTCCTAAAACAAGAACCATGAGGAGGCTAGAGGACCAAATGTTTTCCCACCAGGGCCTCACGAGCTTGGAGTCCTGTGCCGGGTCCTTGGACCACCAGTGGCCTGAACTCCACTCCTTCCCCTCTGTATGTAAGGGAGCATTACTTAATAACATGATGGCTGAGAAGGCAGGGGCTGCAGGAGGCTCTGAATTAGCCAATGTGGGAGGCGCAGGGGTCACTGAGACTTAGGTCCAACCCAGCCCCTCTGCAGGGGAAACGGGTCAGGAAGGAGCAGGGGGCCATCTGCCAGGGCCTTGGAGAGCAGACTCCCTGTCCTGCTGGGAAGCCCCCACTCGCTCTGAGGTGGACACCTGTGGGTCCACGCCAGGCAGTTGATGCTTTGACTGAATCCAGCTTTAAAGTGTAATTTCTAGACCAAGACTGTGATCAGATCCCCGCCTCCTGGGCGACTACCGCTCAGGTCTGAGTGCCAGTGGGTGGGGCTTCTACCTGGTGGGCGGGGCTTCCACCCGGGTGGCCGCCTCCCAGGACCTCTCCCTGCTTTTCCTGCATTTAATGCCCCAGGATGACACCAAGAAGAAGGCGTCCTGAGGAGTGTGCTGAGTTGCCAGCGGGTCACAGCCCCACACAGCATCACGAGGCCAACTCCACGAGGCTGATAGCAACACCAGCCTCTGCTCCTGCCCACATGAGGGCTCTGTCCCAGATGCGAGGTGCGGTGCCATAAGCTACCAAACCACTATCCACTCGGGCCCCGCGCTGCCCGGACTGCGTGTCCGTCTCTGGCTTCAGGATACCCCAGGCTGGTAAACTCCACACCCAATCGTCTCTTTTAGCCTCAGTCTTCTCAATGGAAAAAAGGGCTTGACAACAGGGCCGACTTGACCAAGGTGCTGTGAGACAGTGCTGGTGCAGGAGGGGACCTGAACCCCAGGAGGAGCAGAGATGAGGACTGGAGCCGAGATGAGGACTGGAGCCCCGTCCCCTCCCTCGCAGCCGACCCACCAGCAAGAAGGTCTCAGATCGGCCACACTGCGGGCCGTGCTCCTCCGCTCCCACCTCAGCTCACTGGGGACCCCACAGGTGATGCTGCCAAGACTGAGATGTCAGTTGATTTGATCTGTATGGCTGAGAAGTCGTTTCCAGAGCAGACCACCCCTTCCCTAATCCTAAAGGGAAAGAGCGCAACAGAAACCCCTGGCAGCCTGCCCTCAGGCTTGGGGACACACGCCCATCCTCGCTCTGTGTGTCCCGGAGGCACACAGCGCCCAGGGTGTCCTGTGCCACCCAGCTTCCGCCCCACCGTGCTGGACACTTGGGAGCCAAACTGCTTCCAGCAGTTTCTCCAGACTAGGCTGACACAAAATGATCCCCAAGGCAGCTGGAGAGCTGGCGCGTCTGAGAGCAGGACCAGGGCCCGGAGCTTCCAGTGCCCAGCCTGCTCTGCCAGGGTTCTCAGTCTGAGTCCCGGGCGCCCCCACTCCCACGGCACCTCGGGGGGGGGAGCCCTGGGGAGAACTGGGGGCCCCACAGTGGAGGCGGAGCTGGGTTAACCTCACAGTTGCAAAGTCACTTGAGGAGGGGGCTGCAGGCTCCTCAGTTGAAGTGTGTGCACCCTGCCTTCCTCCTGGGGTTACATTTAGCATTTCAAGGGAGACAGCTCTGAAGAGCAGAGAGGCAAACGCCTAGAGAAAAGGGAGGGAATAAACCTGAAATGCAAACTCAGCAGTGGGCCCTTGACTGGGGGTGGGTAGCCCCCACTTCCTTGGCCCCGAAATCCTTGCCCTGGGCCACACTCGGTCCCACCCTGAGGGAACAATGGAGTTTCATTAAATTCCTAGGAACACCCTTGTGTCCGCCAGGGATCCGGGAGCCCCTCTGCATGCTTCTCGGGCGCACTTCCCTCCTGCTGCTGCGGTGTCCCGGACCTCCAGCAGCTTGCCTCTACTCTGAGCCTGTGGCACAGAACTGATGCAGGGAGTGGGCTGTGGGGAAGGAGGACAGCCCCTGGCCGGCCGGCAGGACCCAGAGTCCCTGGCATCCTGGTGAGCCCCTGGCCACTGGGTGTCCCAACCCTGGGGCCCCAGTTGAGCTCAGTTCTCCTTGAACTCTCTCTGTTGGTCTAGTGAGTGGTAAGGGGCCCTTCTCACTCCTCCCTCCCTCCCTCCCCTCCTTCCTTCTCCCCTTCCTTCCTTCCTTCCTTCCTTCCTTCCTTCCTTCCTTCCTTCCTTCCTTCCTTCTTTCCTTGTCTGAGCCAGGCCAAGTGTCAGCTGTTGGAGCTTTAACTGTGCACAAGGCAGAAGAGTCTGCAGAAAGTAAACACGTAGGACCAGACTACCTGTGGCCTACACATGGTCCTGGGCCAAGCCAAGAGTGGTCCGGGCTTTGCCAGGAGGAAGCAGAGGGCTGGGAGGTGGTGATACCCACTCACCCAGAGCCACCTGCTGGAGGTGGCAGAGTTGGAGTTCCCCTCCCCCCTACTCTGAATCCATCCTCCTGACAGTTTCCAGGGCCAGATGGTTCATCCCCCTTAAGAGTAAACACTGAATCTAAAGATCCGTTGAGATGACTGGATAGAAAAGCTGTGGTCTGTTTATACAATGGAATCCTACTCAGCCGTGCAAAAGAATAAAATAATGCCATTGGCAGCAATGTGGATGGACCTGGAGAGCATCATCCTCAGTGAAGTTAAGCCAGGAAGAGAAAGAAAAATTACCATATGAGACCATTTACATGTGGAATCTTAAAATAAGGACACAAATGTACTTCTCTACAAAACAGAGACAGACTCAGATGTAGAAAACAAACTTATGGTCACCAGAAGGAAAAGGGGTGGGAGGGATAAACTGGGAGCTCAGGATTCACAGATACTAACTGTCACATGTAATAGCCTGTAATGAAGAAGAATAGGGACACACACACACACACACAACTGAATCCCTGTGCTGCACACCAGAAATTAACACAACATAGTAGATTGACTATACTTCAACTTTTTTAAAAAGGCAAACAAGACAAACAAAAAATACGAAATGCTGAGGGCCACCCTCTAGGGGAAAGGAAGCCATCCATGGAGGCCAAGAGGACAGGGCCAGCCCCACACCAAATGTCCACCAAAATGGGAGGGAAACCACGTGAGCAAACCCCAGCCAAGTGCACCCTCTGCCTGGGCACTGAGAGCTTCCACATCGGCACCAACCTAGCAGGTGAAGCATCCCAACCGAAGTCCCTCCCCACGGAAACGCCTTGGCTTTATAGGGAGGGCGTCCAGGAGAGGGGCTCACAAAAGGCCCAGACAGGGCTGGAGCCCAGAGGGGAGGGTGATCTGGGGCTCCACACGCCTACACCACCTTAATTCAGGGCTTAGCGTGCCCAGCCCAGACTCACTAGCCCGATTCTGCGTCTCACCACTTGGATCCCAGAGCCAATCTGAGCGCTGCCCCAGCAGGGGCCAGGTGGCTCTGTCTGCAAGCTCCCCTCCCTGGACGTGTACGTGAGGCTGGCCAGTAGCGGTGTGGGAACTTGGGATTCGCCAGCCACCCCAGCGCCAAGGTTTTTCCCAGGGCTGTGCCCAGCAGCAGAGGTCCCCATCCCTCCCCTCACCCCACACCACCAGGTTGTGCCAGGACAGAGGCCAGTCCCAAGCTTGCTCTTTGGGCAAATCCTGGCCCTAGGTGAGGTTCAGTTTCCCCACTGTCGAGCTGTCCCTTGGATGGGGAGGCCTGTCCCAAATTGTTCTACCTCTCTAGTCACCCCCAAATTGAGTGCACTCCCCACCATTGTGTTTAAAGCTATTTTGCTGAGTGCCTGGAGCCTCAGTTTCCTCATCGGGAAATGGGTTCAACATGATCCTGATTTCTCAGGGCTGCTGCAGGGACCAAGTCATCCACCTTGCACCCGCACTGACCTAGGGGAGGTTGTGGTCCATGGAAGAGTGCGGCCTGGCCACCCAAGACCACAGCCTCACTGGCATTTCCCTCTAGGTGGCAGGGAGGGAGGAGGGGCAGTCAGGGCCTCGGCTTGGAGGGAGGACCCTGCAGCACATGCTTTCCAGAATCCAAGTCTCACTGCCTCCCATGTCTTTTCTCAAGTTCCTGGTCACAGTGACCACTGCCTCTTCCTAGATGCTCTGACCCCAAACCCTGCGCCTCCTCAACTTCTGTCCTGCAAACCTCACATCCTCTGGGTGCAAAACCGGTCATGTCTCCCCTTCCCTCTCCCCAGGCAAGAAGACAGCTTTCTTGTAGCTCAGGACCAGCTTGAATGCCTTCTTCTCCCAGCAGCCTTCCTGCCGTCAGAGGGTGCAGTGCACATTCACTGACGTGTTTACTGTCCACCCAGCCCACCCCCAAGCTCCCCCGTGGCCCCACTCTAGTGCACTGTCTCTACCCAGGGCCTAGAACCTTGCCTGGCGCAGAGAAAACACTCAAAAAATATTTGCTGATGGAGGGAATGAATCTCAGTTGGTGGCTGCACACTTGAACCCCACAAAGCCGTCGTCCATAAGGGGGAAAAACGGGGGGGATCTCGGGGACACAGGGGAGGGTGGATACAGGAGGGAACACACTCAGTTCCAACGGGTAACCTTCGGAGCGCAGCCTGTCACCTCTTTGGGGCAGCCCTCCCCACTGCGCCCTACCCTAGTTTCTTCCTTCTCTGCTTCCGTTGTCGCCACCACCCTGGGCTGCGCCCTCCTCCAGCGCGGGTGCGAGCTGTCCCCGCGGCTCGCGGCGCAGAGAGCGCGGGCCTGTCTGGGCGAGCGAATCGCTGAGTGTGCGGCCCGCGAAGCTGCAGGCTGGGTGCGGTTTGGGGTCTCAGGCCCTCCCGGGGCTGCGGGCGGCTCCCTCGCCCCGCGGGCCACCTGGGTTATCGCCCTCGAGACAGGCTCGGCGGGAGCACCCCGCAGAGGCAGGCGCCCGCGGCAGGTGCTGTTCCCTCCACAGCTGCTCCTGCGGCGGGGCGCGCCTGCGTCTCCGGCCCACTCGCCGGGAAGGGAGGCGGGAGGCGGACCAGCGGGGACTCGCGGTGCCGCCGCGCGGGATACGAGGCCGAGCAGGCTCACGCCGGCCTCCCGCCGCCTCCCGGCCCGGGCTCGCCCGCGCGGGGCGCCGCAGGCCCGGTTGCCGAGGTCGACGGAGGTCCCACCGCGCGGCTCGGAGCGCGGGCCAGTACCCCGCACAGCATTCCCCGGGCTCCCGCCCGCCTCGGTCCCTCCACTTGTCCTGCCGGCAGCCCCTGGGCGTTGTAAGCAGGATAAAGCGCCCCCTTCTGGATGGTGTGGGTTTCGTTCCTGATCTCGCTGGGCTTTGTTCTGACCTCTCCAGAGGGGCCGCGGGGGCTGCAGCAGGCTGCTTGGGGCTGGAGACAAAGGACTACCCCCAACTCCGTAGGAAATGCCTCCTTCTGATCCTTTCAGCAGAGCGCTAGCCAGGGGAACCCGGCCATTTGCTGATGGGACGCATCCGCGGGGACGCAGACCAGTGACCTCGCGCTGCAGACACGCACCCCGGTAGAAAGTTCCCGAAGGACCCAGAGCCCTTCCCGAGACCGCCCGCCCCGGACGAGAATCAAGGTCCGTCGCCCTGAGGCTCCAGCCCCACCCGCAGTCCAGTCACGGGGCCGGGAAGAGAAGGCGCGGGGCTGAGCCCGCAGACCCGCGCGCGGATGCCCGGCACTAGCTAGCACTAAGCGCTCAGAAGGAGACCACGCGGGAGAAACCCTCAAGCCGGCGCGGGCTCCCGCCGCTGCTGCCCCCAAGGCCGCTGCCTTCCAGGTCACCACGGTCCCCGGGAGGCCTGCTGCTCCCGGCGCCCGCCCGCGCCGGAGGAGCCGGCGATCCCAGTGAAGCACCCGCTGCCCCACCCCTTGGTTCGCAGTCCAGCCCCAAGCGTCCCGACACTGAGTTTGCGGGGCCTTCCAGAGCAGGAGTCGGCTCCTTCCTGTCCCAAGAACGGGTGCTCCCCTTACGTCTTGGGCCTGTAAAGCCCGGGTACATGGCGAGCCACTGTCGAGGTGTTAAGGTTTTGCTTCTTCCCCGCTGCCCTCCCTGTGGACCCCCGCGGCCTCCGTGAGTCCCCGCAGCAGCTCTGCCAGAAGCCGCCTTGGGTCTCCGTTTCCCCAACAGAGAAACTGAGTTTCAGCAGAGGGAAAGGGAGGCTGAGGGCTGGGCATGGCAGGGCTGCAAATGCAGGCCCGGTTGCCCGCCTCAGTTTCCCCCACTGACCCCAGGTTGTAACCCTGTCTCTAAAATAAGCCCGGGCCTCATGGCCTGCCACCACAGCCTAGGATCCCGGGCAGAACCGGAGCGCGCAGTGGGCGAACTCCGCAGAGGTGACCACCCAAAGCCCGGGTGGCAGGGAACCCTGGTCGCCCTGAGGACAATCTGCACGACCCGACTGAGCCTGGCTACCCTCACCCAACTTCCTGCCCCAGTGCATTACCAGCAACAGTGAAGTCCAACCTTAAGCCCCTACGCCCTGTTTTTGCCCTTGGGTTGGGGCTGTCGACTCAGCGCCCAGGGGCTCAGGCGCTCAGGCTTCTCCTCGTGGTTTTAAATCCCCTAAATGAAGCCACCATCTCCCACCCCGGTGACCCGGCAGCTTCTCCGCCTCTGCCCGGCGGGTCGTGGTCTCTTTCCTGCCAGGCCTGCAGGCTGCGGCCTCCTCCCGCCCCGCCCCGCCCCGGCCCCGTGGTCCAGGTCTTACCGCGGCCTTCCAGGCCCTGCGCTCCTGCTGCTCCGCGCTCCCCGCTCTGCGCTCATCACCCTGGGCCCCTCGGGGCAGGCCGCCTACCGGGGTCTCCAGGACACACTTCTACCCTGAAGGATTATCTCCCCCCCGCCCACCAGGCCCAGGCGGGGACTCGCCCCCAAAGCTGGGAACGCTGACCCTCCCCCGCCCCGCACCAGCCCTCTCGCCACCGCCACCGTGTCTGCTTATTTAACCCTCCCACCGAGCAGTGACCCTGTACCCCCCCGCCCCCCCTGCCAGGCGCTGCCGGGGGTCAGGTGGGGGTCGGGGAACGTCAGGCCGAGTCCCTGCGGTGAGTGTCAGACCCTCCTCACATCCATCCTGCCCTGCCTCTGAAGCACAGGGACGCACTGGAGACCTGGTTGTGCCCCAGACCCCGGGCCCCTCTCTCTGGGGACTCCCTCCCCCAACAGAGCTGCCTGAACCCACGCAGCTCTGGCTACATAGTTCTGTGGCCCCGTCAAAACGAAAATGTGACCCCTTATTCACAAATTAAGACGCATTAAGACTTTCAAGGCAGCGACGGCCAAGAGGCGCCTTCCTGAAATGAACCCAGGGCCCTTTGTGACTGGACAGGTCCCCATAAGCCCACAAAGCCAGCCCTGCCTCCAGGACTCTGGCCTTAGCCGGAACCCCACGTGGGCCTCTCTCAAAGCCCTTCCCCGTCCCGGACCCAAGGCTCAGGCCTGGGCCCTCTGCTCTCTGTGGAAGGCGGAGGGGGACACAAGTGGTGTGGGCTAGACAGAGGCTTGGAGGCCAGGCACGCAAATGGACCTGCAAGCCCTTTTGGGCCACTGGCATGCGGCCACCGCCAAGACACCCTCAGCTCCCCTGCAGCCAGAGCCAAGGGGGTCTTCCTGGAGGTGGCAGGTCTGCAGAGTTCCATCTTAAGGGAGAGCCCACTACACGCAAGACATGGGGCGCTGGGCAGCTCCGGGTTCAGCCTGCTTGCTTTGAAACCCCAGTGACCCCAGGCTGCAGGGGCCTGGCCTGTCGGGGACTGGCAACGGAAATTCAAGGGTGATTTACTGTGAGTACCGAGGTCCTGGGGAGGCCCGAGCTGGGTATTCTCCAGGGCATATGGTTTGTCAAAAAAAAAAGTGCCATATTCCTATATTTTTCAAGTGAGAGCCCAGTGGCTGTATAAATGTTAGGGCCGCCAGGGTCCAGCCGCTCCTGTGTGTTTCTAACTGTGTTTCCTTCGTGCCAGGAGTTTCCCTCTCGGACGATAGGGAGGAGAGCGTGGCCTCCAGGTGTGAGTGACGGGATGGGCTGGGGACACAGGGACCACGTCCCCAGGGGCAGCCCACGCTCTTCAAACCGCGTATTGATTTTCCCGTTTCAGCCTCACAGACTTGCCTGAGGCAGTGCCCGGTCCTTCTGGGAAAGCAGGAAGTGGAGGCCCAGAGGAGCCCGGTAGGGCACCCCAAATCCCTTGGCTGACGCTGGGCAGTGACCCTCACTCCACAGTCCACACCAGCCTGTGGGTGGATGCTGGCGTCCTTCAGACTGGACATCTCAGACCTGGGGACCCTGCGGGGCTCCGGAAACCAGAGGGACCCAGGGTCGGGTCTGTGGAGACCCACGGCCAGGCCCTTTTACCCACCTGGGGAGAGGCATCAGTTTATTCTCTCGGGGGACATGCCTCCCTCGAAGGCAGGAGAAACCTTGGAGTCAGCTGAGGCCACAGCTCACCCCACCCCCCGGCTGTGCCTGCAGACTAGGCGCTGCTCCCGCACTGGGAAACGGTTCTCTTCTCCGGCCTGGGACTGCACCCCAGCTCTGCATCGGCCCCTCTGGGCCTCGGTTTCCCTCCCTGTAGAGGGGTGGCGGGCAGGGCTGTAACTTGAGTCCCGGCAGCCACAGGACGAAGCCGACTTTTTCCTCGAGAGGTATTTCCAGGGAAAGGGTGTAAGTGGGCGGTGACCCTTCCCCAGCCTGGGATTCAGCACCCCCATGCCTCTCCTGATGCATGAGGACCTAGACTTTCCGGGTTCCTGGCAGTTACAGGAAGCACTAGGGAGCTTTGTCAGGTGTGTGTCGGGGCTGGTAGGGCCTGGGGGTCTTGGAGTCCACCGGTCCAGCCCGACACTCCACCCCTGCTGCCAAGACCCTCAGGAGAAGCTAAGTTCCCACAGGCAGCCCACCCCTGACCCATCCAGCTCTCCCAGCCCACAGCTGGGCTGCAGGAGGTGGACAAGACAGGAACCCGGGACCGTGTGTGCACCTGGGCCTGGACCCCACTGGGGACACCAGGCCCTCTAACCCTTGCCCTTACACCTGTCAACAGTGAAGGATGGAGTTCCCTAGAGACCGGGGTGACAAGAAATCTGGGAGAGGGAGGTGCATTCCAGGGTAAGCCATCCGTTTCCCACTCCTTACGGGGAGGTGGGACGGGGTGGGACGTGCAAGGCGGGTGCTTCTGCAAATCTGGTGACTGAGTTCTCCAAACAACTCCGAGGTAGCAAGCCGCCTTCTGTCGCCTGACCAGGAAACAGAGGTGCAGAGAGGTTAGGGAACTCACTAACGCCACACAGCAGCAGAGAGAGTGGATTCGAATCCAGGAAGCTGGACTGCTGTCTGCTCCCGGCCTCTGCACGCGTGCACAATCGGTGGCGAAAACACCCAGCGAGCTTGGAGGTGCGGGGCAGAAAGCCTGACCCAGAAGATGTGAATACAAACCCATTTCCTTCAAGCTTTGATTGATTTCCCTTCAAGAGCTCCTGCATTATGCAAAGCTCGGGCTCTGAAGGGCAGCCGATTTAAATGGAAATAAGTCCGGAAAAAACAAATCAACAGAGCCCCATGTTTAATTCGCTGGAAAAGCACAGCGCAATCTCCGATTAAGTCAGGGCGGAAAAGGACCGATTTAGAGGCAACTCTGCAAAGCTGTTAACCCTCCTCCCAGGGGTCTCCAGCATCGCCGGGTCCTTCATGAGATCACTTCCCATCCTGCAGGAAAGTGGATGTTACCAGGGAAACGGGAGAGTTTTCAATTTCTCCCCCTAAGGAGTCTGGTTTTTTTCAAAGGAGCACTTTTAGGGGTAGTTCACCCAGAAGTGGAGCCTCAGGCAGCAGTTTCCAAGCAGCATCATATTCTCTGCCAAAAGTAACACATACGTACCCCGCCCCCGCCCCGCCCCTACCCCCCGCCCCGTCCATACATCCCTTCCTTCCTTCTTTCTTCTATCAGAGATTGTCTCCTGGGTGCCTGGATGCGCTGATTGATCACTAGTCCAGTTTCTGGAAGCGTGACAGCTAGCACGCAACTTGGGTCCTGCCTGCGTGGGCCTCGTGGCTGTTAGATCACGAGGTCACCTCACTTGGCCTGTGAGGCAGCTCACTGGCTGTCTTCATTTTAGAAACACGGAAGCGGAGGCCCACAGGGGTGAAGTGATTTGCCCTAAGGTTGCCCAGCAAATAGGGAGTTTCCTTAACCTGACACCGAACCCTTCCCACCAGGTCCTGCTCTCCAGCTTCCCTTGCAAGCCCTCTCACACACCACTCTGCGCTCCTGCAGGTCGTTGGGCCAGGCTCACCCCACCACTGTGCCTTCGCACCTCCCGGTCACGCCCGTCCTCCTCGCCACTCTAGGAAGTCGATTCATTGTTGAAAACACCCACATCGCTGAGAGTGCGCGCATCCTCTGTGCGTGGAGATTTTCTAGCCTCATCCCTGCTCTGTCCCATCATGGCCTTTGTGAGCTCCTCTCTCCACTCACCAGCTCTTGGCCCCAGGGCTGATCCAACTGCACGCTGGGCCCCAGCCCTGAGCAAGCCCAGAGCCAGGCCCACGTGGCCATCTTAATTGTAGACCCACCCAGGTGAATGAACCGCGTCTGAAGAGAAAGGGACGGGTAAGCGATGGAAGGGAGAGGAGGCGTGTCTGGTGCGCGGTGGGGACCAGGGTGGCATTAGGGGTCTCAGGAGATGACAGCCGGAAGGTTTTGGGACCACTTGAGGTGGGGAGGGGACTGGCTGAGGAAGGAAGGGGCTAAAGGAGTTTGAACACAATGATGTCATCACCTGCCGTGGTTTTAATTAGACTCTGGCACCGCTCAGCACCCCTTTGGAGCTGAAAGTACTTTGGTTTCTATCTGCTGATCAAATGTGGGAGGAAACCCAGAAAAAATACCATCCGTATTGGCGTCAGAGCACGTTTTTGGCTCTAGACCTGAGATCCGCTTTGTGTTCGTCTCAGCTCACAACAGTGTGTCTTTCCCGTCTGGAAACGTGCGAATGATGCTTAGGAGGCGGAGGTGAAGCTGGTTCCCGCTTAAAGCTTAGGCTTGCTTAGAGCAACGCCATTTTCCTGTGTTTCCTGGGAGGGGCCAGAGGGAGACAGCTGGGCACCGTGGGTCATCGCTTTAAAAACACATCTTAAAACTATGAGCGTCCCCATCCCCAGAGCCGCTGGACCGCGAGGCTCACACCGAGCCAGCTTCTCGGCGCTGCTGGGTCTTCCCTGTCACGGGCCCTGGGCACCTGGCATTCAACAGCTTGCTCCCTGCTCCTCCAGGTGAGGGACTGTTGAGCCCGTCTGACAGCGGGGAAGACGGAGCTGGGTGCAGAGCCGTCGGTGGACTAGCAACGGGACCAGATCGCTGCTCCCTCTTGACGTGACTTTGTAAACCAGGGTTGAGCGTCTCCTGTCCTGGCTGGAAGCTCTGCTGGGGCCCCTGGCCCGTGGTCCAGGCCCGCCAGACTCACACATAGCGGATCTCGCGGTGCAGTTTGTGTCCGTGAGTTCAGCCACAATGAAGGTGTTGGTGTGTCCAGCTTTCCTGACCCTCGCCTATGGGTGGGGAAGCTACCGCCTCTTGCTGCAAGAATTTTCTCTTAGCAACTGCTCCCTGTCCACCCCTCTTCAGGGAGGGAGGGAGAGGAGGCCAGTCTGACCGCAGCAGAACTCGTCCGCCCCCATCTGCCTCAGAAGGAGCCCTGGGCTGGGGGTCAGTGGGGGCCCGGCTTCCCTCCCTCCCTCTTTCTCCTGCTCTCCATAAGGCATGTCCCCTCCTCCCCATAAGGCATGTCCCCTCCTCCCGGTCCTGGGCCTCAAGCAGAGCCCCCTCCTCCAAGGAGTAGGACAGATGTCTGAGATGGCACTGGCCCTGCGAGCATCCAGTGGACAAGCCCCAAGACAGTGCCAGGGCCTGGGCACCTCACAGGGGGACGGAGGCCCAGAGAGAAGGACCCTAAGAAGTTTCTCCATGAACACCAAGCGGCCTTAAGCCTGCACACGTGGGGCTGAGAGTCCTGTCGCTCCCCGACTCACCCCCTCGGCACCCTGAGTCTCGCTTTGTATAGCAACCGAAGGGCTCCTCTGAAAAAGTGTCTGGAAGGTGCCAGACACGGCAAGCGCCCCCTGCAGGGTGACCTGTGTGATGCTGGCTAAGCTGGCACTTCCCGAACTCACCACGCACAGGGAGCCCTTGTCCTGAGTGTTGGGGGAGGGGCAGAAACCACCCCGGTTGTTGAACAGAGAATTCTCTATCAAGAACTGCCAACCAGGTACCAGAGAACTGAAAAGGCAGAAAGAGACTCTAAGATGCCAAGAGGCAGCCACTGAGGGAAGGGGCTGCGCCCTGGGTCTGGGACAACAGGGGAAGAGGAGGAGGATGTGTGACGAGTGCCCCCTGCCCCCGGGATGGGGAAACCCCAAACTGGGCCAGGGGTCAGCCACTGGTGGTGCAGCCGTGGAGCGGGAGCAGACAAGGGGCAGGCTTCCTCTGTGTGGACGTCTCCCCTGCAAATTCCACCTAGAAGCTTCCATCACACAGTGAACTGCCCCAGGATGGGCCCCGCCCTCACTGCCGCGCCCGCACGCACCTGGCACAGACCAGCATTTACCAGGTGCCTTGAGTTCCTGAGGCTGGGTGCCTGCGGAAACAACACAGGCTTCTCTCGAAGCTCTGGAGGCTGGAAGTGTGGAATCCTGGAATCGGGGTGCGGCAGGCCTGCGCTCCCTCGAGGGGTGCTGGGGGAGGGCTCCAGGTGCATCTGGGCTCAGGCCACAGCGCCCCAATCTCTGCTTCCATCAGAGGCCCTCTCCCCTGGGTCTGTGTCCACATCTCCCTTACTTTTCTCTTATAAGGACACCAGCCCCTGGGTTTAGGTCACACTTTACTCTAAGGTGAACTCAGCCCAAGAACTTTCTTACTTACTCCTGCAAAGACTCTTTTTCTTTTCTTTTTTTAAATTGAAGTCTAGTTGATTTACAATGTTGTGCTGGTTTCAGGCGGACAGCAAAGAGGTTCAATTACACACACATACATTCGCGTTTTCAGATTCTTTCCCGTTATAGGTCATTACAAGACACTGGATACAGCTCCCTGCACTGTGCAGTACATTTATCTAATGTATGTACAGTCGTGTGTGTCTGTTAAACCCAAGCCCCTAATCCACCCCCCACCCCTTTCCCCTTTGGTAACCATAGTTTGTTTTCTGTGTCTGTGAGTCTATTTCTGGTTTGTAAATAAGTTCATTTGTGTCATTTTTTAAGATTCCACATGTAAGTGATATCATATGGTATCTGTCTTTCTCTGTCTGACTCACTTCACTTAATACAATGATCTCTAGGTCCATCCACGTTGCTACAAATGGCGTTATTTCATTCTTTTTTATGAGTGATAGGTAAGACCCTTTTCCTAAGTAAGGTCTCATTCATAGGTTCTGGGGTTAGGATGTGGACCTACCTCTTTTAGGGTCGCCAGTGACCCCCCAAAGGAGCGCAAAGGGGCCACTAAAGGAGCGCAAAGGGGCCACTGCAGAGGGCTGCTGAATTTGAGACACAACTCAGAAGCTGCCTCCACCAGGAAGGTTCCCGTCACTCCCACAAGCACCAGTCCCCCTCCCCGCACGTCTTCAGAACCTCGCGCTGGTGCCTACCCATCTGCACATCCTTCCATCCTTCCCTGCGTCCACATACTCGCTCACTCAGTGGCTTCCATCCCACACTCACTGGGCGCAGTCTCTGGCCTGGCACCAGCGGCTGCTGGCATGGATGAGCAGCCAGTGAGGCAGGGAGCCTTAGGAGCACGTGGTCGGTGGCACCGCGGGATCTCTGGCTGTTGGTTGTAGACTGGGGGCCCAGGGCCGTTCCTCCCCACCGTCTCCCAGCTGTCATCATTCAGCCTCTCTGGACTTACTTCCTTTTCTGTGAAATGGGTTGATGTTGCCAGCCCTCCTGGGTGTTATCAGCCCTCAGGGTGGCAGTGGCTGGTCCTAGGGGCTCAACAGGAAGCCCCCCACCTGCTCCCTGTCTCCCCCTCCCCCAGCCCCCGCTGGTCCCTGCCGAGCACTGGAGTTGGTGCCTGCGTGCTAGTGGGGCTTCCGGGACATGCTCGGTGGATGCTATGGCCGGACAAGGGGGCACAGGAGGGTGAAGCCTGGAGCAGCTGGCTCTCCTCAGACCTAAGGGCAGATCTCAGACACCCCGAAGTTACTCTCTGTTTCCACTTCAACCGGCAGCAAGGCTTCAGGCATCTGCAGCCATTTCAGCCCTAACAGCCCCTCCGTCCCAGTCCCAGGAACTGCCCGGAGAGAGGCCTCCCCTCTCTGCGGGTGACTGGTCTGGGCCATTCAGAAGCAAATGGCCTGGAGCGAGAATCCCGCTGTCCGAGATCAGCGGGAGCAGTGCCCAGGCACGGAGCCCGGGGGGCCAGGCCGGGCGCGGCTGCAGGCACAGAGGCTGGGCTGGCCTTGGGCCAGCACCCCACCCCTCCCAGTGACCTCACGGGCAGAGCCGGGGCTGCTGGAGGGCTGCGGGGGAGGGGAGGACTCCCGCCCGCCGGACTCCGCGCGCCAGCTTTCTTTCCCAAAGGCCCGGGCGGGGGCTGCTGATGGATGGCTATGTAATCTGTCCTGAATGGAGTGGAGGGGACCCAGTGGCCCGTGAAGAGTCCTTTTCCGCACCCCCTCCTCCGCACCCTCCCCTGAGTTTGCTTTACAAATTAGAAAAGGGCGTCGAGGTCACATCCGAGAAGCCAGCTCAGGGTCAGAGCAGCCCATGGGAGCAGGCCATGGGGCTCTGTCCCCCGTGGGAGGACCTGGGCCAGCTAGGACCCAGCCCCTGCAGAAGAATGGGAGGAAGAGGGGGAGGGTGCACGGTGGCGGGATTAGGGTGCAGACCGGGATGGGGCTGGGTCTTGCCCAGGGTCCCGCCAAGCGTCCCGCCAAGCAGGGCTGGAGAGCAGGCTGGTCTGACCCCAAGGCCCTGGCCCCCGCCTCAGGCAGCGGCTACCCAAAAACAGGAGGCTGTACGTGCTAGAGCTTTGCTGCAGACTCTGATGCTAGATTAGGGAAAACGCTGTTTCCTGCCAGCCCTGCACGCGCCCTCTTGCCTGTGTGCATTGCGCGTTGTGCATTGTGGCTTGGCCTCTCTCCCTTCAGGAGGTGAAGCTCTTTCCTTGAGTCCGGCCTGGTGACTTGCTCTGACGTACAGGCTACAGTGGATGTGACCGTGTGGGGCTTCTGGCCCTTCTGGACCCCGAGATTGCCACGTGCAGGAGCCGGGCCAGTGCCCGTGTGGAGGAGAAGCACCTGCAAGGGATGCCGTCGTGCCCACCGGCCCGCCTGAGCCCAGGAAGGCTGCCCTGGAGCCCGCAGACTGTGAGTAACAGCCGTCCCAGCCTCCCAGCCCCAGGCGGACACAGCTTTCCCGCAGTGAAGAGGACTGGTAGACCTCACTTCTGGGCCCTGAAGACTGGGGAAGGCTTTCTTCCTGTTCCGAGGGCTCCAGGAGATCTTTGTATGGAAAGAGAAATGTCACGGGTGGCATTGTGTTTCCCCCAAAATTCACGCTGAAGCCCTGACCCTCAGCATCTCAGAATGCGGCTTTATTTGGAAATAGGGTCTTTGCAGGCATCATTGTTAACATGAGGTCACACTGGAGCTGGTGGGCCCCTGGGCCAGTGTGACTGGTGTCCTTATAAAACGGGGAAATCGGGACACAGACATGCACACAGGGAGACGGCCACGTGGAGATGAAGGCAGGGACCCAGGGCGACACAGCAGAAGCCAAGGAAGGCCAAAGACAGCCAGCAAGCGCAGACGCCGGGCTGCGGCCTGGGGCGTCCTCCCTCCGGCCTCAGAGGAGCCAGCCTGAACTGCCGTGCCCTCTAACTGGGACACCACCTTTGATTGCCCGATTAAGGTGGGGTCTGTCCGGGGTCTCCATTGTAGAGTAACCCCTTCTCCTGTGGAAATCAGTAAGTGTTTTGCGGGAGGTACCCAGAGACTTCGTAAACACCCTGTTCATCATGCTTACAGTTAACCGTTCATTACTCTCGACAAAAAGTAATGCTCACACACCGAGGTCCGGGGAGGTCATTCTGGCCTATCCATGAGTCAACTTGAATTTGGTGCTGACTACAACAGCCTTCTATAGCCTCTCAAACATACACTGTACGTCTGCTTCATTCTGGCATCTTCATTAAGATGGCACACTGACCAGAAGTAAAGAATGTTTGTGTTAAAAATGAAGATTGATGTCCCTCTTCCTGGGACGCCAGTGCTGGTCCTCCTTTGATGACAAGACTCGCTTCGCAGGTGCCAGAGCCACACTGCGGGTGCTGTGAGTGTCCGTGCCGATCTGCCTGCTTATTTTTTAAACCTTGAACGTGTCCCTGACTTGTTTCATGTTCTTTGTTCCGACAAGATATAGAAGTGTGCTGAAAACCCCGCTTCTCCGGAGCAGTTTCTCAGAGTGATTTGGGAAGCAGGCTTCCAGGCTCATCCTCCGTTTGGCTCAAATAAAACTCTTTTCTGTTTTTCTTATTGATTGTTCATGGATTATTTGCATCGACACTGTAACAGTGGGGCCTGCGGGCTCGTACTTTTCTCCATAGGTTGTGATCAGTCACTCACATCACTTACTTTGCTGCTCAGGTATCCCGTATCTGGTCTGGCTGTGATTCCAGTGCTGGCCCCCGCCCCCCTCCCACCTCCGGGGTGAGTCATTCAGGGAGGAAGGGAAGCCCAGCGGGGGCCTGACCTGGGAAGCAGGCAGTGCTGCCCATGGAAGCCAGCCCCGGCAGGCCCAGCTTCCGCGCGGGACCCGGACCCGCCCATCCACGGGAGGACCCAGGGCCACGGTGCCCCACCCTAGAGCCCAGAAAGCCAACGAGTGAGGGGGTATGAAACACTTTTAGGCCAAAAGCAGCTGAGAAAAACTGCAGCTGAGTTCCTGAGTAACACCATCACCAGCCCCTCTAGAGGGGCTTCCAAAGGGCGCACCCCAGAAAGGGGATGTGCCCCAGGAAGAGGGGATGCCCGGGGCTGTCTGAGACGGCAGGGCTGGCGCAGCTGCTGTTTTTATGGCGGTGAAAGTCACATTGCATAAAGTTAACAATTTCGGGGTGGCATTCATCTTGTGCAGCGTCCACCTCTGCCTAGTTCTAGAACGTCTCCATCACTCTGAGAGAAGCCCTCACCCACTAGGAGGCACTTTCTCCCCCCTCCCCCAGCCCTGGCAACTGTGAACCTATTGCCATCTCTACGGATTTGTCTGTCCTGGACGTTTCCCATACATGGGACCGGACAACGTGTGACCGTTTCTGACTGGCCTCTTTTGCTCGGCATAAGGTTTCCAGTTCCATCCTTATGGCGGCATGGATCAGCGCGTCACCCCTTTCTAAGGCGGAATCTTGTTTCATTGTACGCACACGTCGTTCACCCCTTGACAGGCGCTTGGGCGGTTTCGGTGTCTTAAGTGCGCTAATATGCTAATGCTGCCTTGCACCTGAGGGTGCAGCTATCTCTGCGAGACGCTGGTTCCATTTACTTTGGATAAATACCCAGAAGTGGGACTGCTGGACTCTATTTTTAGTCTTTTGAGGAACCTCCACCCTGTTTTCCACAGTGGCTGCACCATTTTGCATTCCCACCAACAGTGCACGAGGGTTCCCTTTTCTCCACATCCTCACCAACACGTAGCTCTTAACCTTGTGCTAATAGCCATCCTTACAGGAGTGGGAGGAGATCTCAAGGTGATTTTGATTTGCATTTCTCCGATGGTTAGTGGTGTTGAGCACATTTTCGGGTACCTATTGGCCATTATTTTATCTTCCCTGGAAAAATGTTTATTCAGGCCCTTTGCACATTTTAAAATTGGATTATTTGGTTCTTTGTTATTGAGTTAAATGAGTCCCTTATCTATTTTTTTATCAACTCCTTATCAGATGTATAGTTTGCAAACATTTTCTCCCATTCCGTAGGCTGCGTGCTCGTTCTGTGATCGTTTCCTGCGCTGTGTGGAAGCTTTTTAGTTTCATGTGGTCCCGCTTGTTTTTTGTCGCTTTTGTTGCCTGTGCTTTTGGCGTCAGATCCAAAGACTCGTCGCCAAGCCCGAAGTGGAGGGGCTGTTTCCCTGCGTTCCTTCTAGGACTTTCACAGTTTCCACTCTTACGTCTAGAGCTTTAATCCATCTTGAGTCCATTTTGTCAGTGGTGTAAAACCGGGGCCCAGCTGCGTTCTTGTGCAAGGGCGCCTGCAGCTTTTCCAACACCGTTTGTTGAAGAGACTGTGTTTCCACATTGTGTGTCTTGGAATCTTGCCATAAATCAGCCGATCATGTGTGTGTGGGTTTACGTCTGGGCTCTGCTTCCTGTCCTGCAGGTTTGTGGGTCCGCTTCTACGCCACCAGCGTGTGTTGTGCGACGGGCTGCGCTGCAGCACGACTTGCGCCCTCGCTGGAGCTTTGTGATGTACTTAGAAATCGGGACACGTGCTGCCTCCAGTTCTGTTCTTCTTTCTCAAGATTGCTTTAGCTACTTGGGGCTTCTTGTGGCCCCACACAAATTTTAAGATTTTTTTTTCTCTATTTCTGTGAAAAATGCCATTTTGATAGGGACTGCGTTGTGTCTGTAGATTGCTTTACGTAGCAGGGACTTTTTAACAATATTAATCCTTCCAGCTCAAGGACACAGAAATCCTCCCATTTATTTGTGTTTCCTTCAAGTTCTTTTATCAACATCTTAACAATTTTCAATGTACAAGCCTTTCACCTCCTTGCTTAAATGTCTTCCTAAGTGTTTTATTCTTTTTGATATTATTTTAAATAGGATTTTTTTTCCTAATTTCTCTTTCAGATAAATTCATTGTTAGTGCATAGAAATGCAACTGATTTTGTATGTTGATTCAGTATCTTGCAACTTTACTGAATTTGTTTATTAGTTCTAACTTTCTTGGGCAGCATCTTCAGGGGTTTGTATATATAAAGTTTAAAGTCATATCTGCAGAGACAATTTTACTTCCTTCTTTCCAATCTGGATGACTTTTTTCAAAATTGAAGTATCATCAGTTTACAATGTTGTATCAATCTCTGGTGCACATCACAGTGTCCCAGGCATACATACACATACGTATGTTCGTTTTCATATTCTTTTTCATTATGGGTTAGTACAAGATACTGAATATAGTTCCCTGTGCGATACAGAAGAAATTTTTTTAATCTATTTTTATATATAGTAGTTAATATTTGCAAATCTCGAACTCCCAAATTTATCCCTTCACTCCCCCTTTCCCCCTGGTTACCATCAGATTGTTTACTATGTCTGTGCGTCTGTTTGTTTTGTAGAAGAGTTCATTAGTGTCCTCTTTTCTCTTTTTTTAGATTCCACATATGAGTGATATCATATGGCATTTTTCTTTCTCTTTCTGGCTCACTTCACTTGGACTGACAATCTCCAGGTCCATCCGTGTTGCTGCAAATGGCGTTTTTTTATTCTTTCCTATGGAGTAGTATTCCACTGTATAAATACACCACAACTTTATCCAGTCTTCGGTTGATGGGTGGATGCCTTTTATTTCTTTTTCTTGCCTGATGCTCTGTCTAGAATTCCCGATACTATGTTGAATAAGAGTGATGAGGGTGGACATCTTTGTCTTGTTTCTGATCTTAAAGGAAAGCCGTTCAGCTCTTCACCACTGAGCATGATGTCAGCTGTGGTCTCATCATGGTGGCCTTTCTTATGTTGAGAAAGACTCTTTCAAGACCTAATTTGTTGAGAGTTTTTTTTTTTTTAATCATGAAAGGATGTTGAATTTTGTAAAATGCTTTTTCTACATCTATCAAGCCAATCATAAGATATTTATCCTTCATTCTGCCCAGGTTGTGTATCACACGGATTGATTTGCAAATGTTCTTGAAACCCTTGCTATAAATCGGGTGAAAAGACCGTGTTTGTGTGGGTTTACTTCCCACCTTCCTTGCAGCCCGAGGATAAATCCCACTCAGTCGTGGTGTGTGATCCTTTTAATGTGCTTTGAGTTCGGTTTGCCGGCATTTTGTTGAGGAATTTTGCACCTGTGTTCATCGGGAATGTTGCCCCGTGATTTTCTTTTCTTGTGGTGACCTTGTCTGTTATCAGGGTCACACTGGCCACGTAGAATAACTTTGGAAGTACTTCCTTCTCTTTGGCTTTTTAGAACAGTTCGAGAAGGACTGACGTCAATTCTCTGAACACTTGGTGGAATTCACCAGTGGCGCCGTCTGGCCCTGCGCTCTCCTCTGCTGGGGGATTGCTGGTTACGGATTCCAGCTTCTCACTAATCGTAGGTCTCCTCAGACTTTGTTCTTCACAGTTCAGTCTTATGGGCTGTGTTTCTAGGAATGTATCCATTTGTCTGAGGTAGTTTCATTTGTTGCCATTTAGTTGTTTAGTAGTTTCTCATGATCTTTTGTATTTCTGTGGTACCAGTTGTAATCTCTTCTCTTTCATTTCTGGTTTTATGTATGGATGCACAGTTACGTGTTTGAGTCCCTGGCACATAAACTTTTGAGCTCCAGTCTCTGCACAAGTAACCCAGAGGTGTGATTGCCACCCGCTGTCACGGGGCACCTGGGACGATGAAGTGAAATGCAGGGTGCTTGGCTTAGAGGAAGCAGTTGGTAAAAGCGGCCATTCACAACTGCAGAGATTGCACACTTAGTATGCGCTCAATATTGTATATGGATTTGTTCGTGTAATCTTTATGGAAACCTCATGGGGGTAGATGCTGTCAAGACTCACATTTTACAGACAAGAAAACGGAGACTCAGAGAGGGCAAGCAACTTGCACAAGACTACATGGCCAGTGGCCGAGGCAGGATTCAAGGTGGGCAGTGTGGAGTCCACCCGTGACCACTGTGCTGTTAACCTAAGTAGGCAGTGGGAAGAGGCAGAAATGAAGCTTTGAAAAGCAGCTGCTGGACGGGGCAGCCGAGCCCCGCCGGTCACACCGCTTTGTTCATCCAAGGCACTCTCAGATGGTGGCCAGTTCTTTGTGGAAAGAGCATGCAATGCCTCAATAGTTATACCGGCCACTTGTTTCCCACCTATGGTATCTCTGGGGAAGCCCGCCTTGCCAGGGCCCGGCGGGCAGGCACACCTCTGCGGCAGGTGCGTTGGGCTCCAATTCTGAAACCCGGGGCTGCTGACCGTTCCTGGGATCAGGCCCCTTCTTGGAGCTGCGACCCCACCCCCACACCATCTCCCTCTGAATCATGCCCTCTCGGACCTCCACCACCTGCTCCCTCCCCAAGGCGCCAGGTGGGCCGGGGCGGCTCTTGTGGGTGGGGCAGGGGCTGTGCAGCCCCAGTGGGGCTGGGACGAGAGACAGCAAGACAGACTTGCCCCGCCGACACTCCCCAGGCAGGAGGGCCCATCTTGCACCCACATGCGCCTGCCGGCCTGTGGATACTACCCCAAATGTTGGAGGCGTCTGTCCTCCGTGGGGTCACGGCCCAGGCTGGCGCTCTCTGAAGCACGTGGGGATCTGCAGCTTGTCTCCGGTGGGCCGTGTCTGTTCTTCATCTGATGCTGAAAGGAGCATGGGGTGAGGAGCCCGGGCCACCTGTTTTGCTCTGGACACCTGAGAAGCTGATGGCTAATAATTCCCACATCCTCTGTTCCGTGTCAGAGACTCTGGAAGACCAGCCCTCGGTGTTTGAAAGGAACGTGCTGGAATTGGGGAGCCTCCACCCCTCACCTTGGGCAGACCCTCCTGGGGCGCACATGGACCCTCCATGCCTCAGCTCCAAGCCACAATCATGTGGATCCCAGCAGCCTCAGGCTGTTCCTCTTCTTCTATCCTCTGTCCTCCATCCTTCGTTTCTTCCTTGTTTGGCTTTAAATACGTAATACTTATCCAAGTATTGCCTGAATGTGGTTGAACTTGCGTAATAAAGTCTCAGAAGGAGAACAGGATGCCTGCCCCCCTGCCCCCCCTGCTCCTCTGCCCGCTTCACTATCTTTCTGGGGTTTCCTTCAGGATTTAGTATTTTCCTCCTTACGATTCTCCCCTCACCTCGTATCCTATGCATCCTTCCAGCTTCTGCTCAGTGCTCACCGCCTCCAGGAAGCCTTCCTGGCCTTTCTTACGTCCTGGGAGCTCTACTTCCCGCTATGGTTCCACGTGCATCTTGGTGATTATCTGGTTGGTGTCTGACTCCTGTCCTGGGCTCTAAGCCTCCGGGCAGGTGTGGGAATGCCCGCTTGGCGCTCGGCATCCTCAGCAGCCGGCCTGGCTTGTGGGAGGGGCCCAAGAGAGCACCTGTGTTGATGCTCACAGGCAGCGTCCTCTCTGGCCCCCGGGCCCCCGGGCCCCCTGCACACTCATCGCCCCTCTGCCTAGAAATTACTAGGCAATTTCTCTACATCAAAGGCACCAACACTCCCCATGGCCTGAGACCATGTTCAAGCCGATCTGTGCCCTGAGCCCGACCTGTGGTCACAGCAGGCGGCCACACAGCCCTGTTCCCTGCTTTTCGTCTGAGTGGCAGGACACATCTCTGAGCACGTTCCGTAAACTGGCTTGGGCATTGCCGTTAACACTCTCCTGGGCCTTTCCATGGGCCCTCACGTGGGGATTTCTGCCCTTGCCCCCACTCGGGGCTGGAGGCAGCCTCTGGGCGCTGGGCCCTCGTGGGTCCCCGGTCGTAGGGAGATGGCCCGGGCTGGCCCCCAACAGAAGGCAGGGTGGGTCGGGGCAGCCGGGTCTGGTGGGGGGATGTCGCTAGAACCGAAGTGGGGGGTCTGCTGTACTGAACGAGAGAGAGACAGACAGCCGGCAGGAGAGCCGCAGCGGGCGGGACCTGGGGAGAGGGGAGGGGCGCAGGGAGGCCTGGTCCCCACCCTGACCCCCCCCATCCGAGCCCCCCACCCCGTCTCTGCACCTGGCCCTGGAGCTGGCTCAGCCCCACCCATGGGAGAGCCCGGCCTCCGGACCCCCCGAGCCTGTGCCAGCCCACGTCACGGTCAGCCGCGGCCCCCGAGCCTCGGTTCCCCGCCGCTGCGTGGGCGCTGCGCTGCACGGGGGCGCGTGCGCCCTGTGCCCGGCTGGCGTCCCGGCGCTCGGACACGGCGCCTTCTTCCCCTCTGGAAGGACCCTCTCTGTTATTTCACTTCTCAGCAGAACAGAGCTTGACCATCCAGCCAGACCACCAGCTCCAAAGGCAGGGCCTCGGCCTTCCTGGGACCAGGGTGAGGGCGGGAGTTCCGCAAAGCCTGCTGGCTAGGGTGTCTGCTTCCTGCAGCCGCTGTGGCCCACCACCACAGTGGAGTGGCTTAAAACAGAGAGACGCCCTTGAGCCTGGAGGCCAGGAGTTCTAAAATCAAGGGGCCGGCAGGGCTGGTTCCTTCTGGAGGCTCCAGGGGAGAATTTGCTTCCCTGTCTCGTCTGCAGGCAGCGCCTTCCTTGGCTCGCAGCCCCTCCCCCATCTCCAGGGCCAGCAGTGCAGTGTCTTCCCTCCTCTAACCTCTGCTTCCGTCTCCTCTCTCTTTGCCTCCTTTCTACGAGGACCCTGTGATTATGTGAGGCCCACCCAGGTCACCTTAAATTCTCTCCCCGTCGTAAGATCCTTCACTGAATCACATCTGCAAAGTCGCTTATGTCCTGATAGATCACATGCCACACGTTCCAGGGATAAGGGCACAAATAGCACCGGGGAGGCACTGCTCCGCCGACCACGGCTGGACAGACAGACACATGCCTGCAGGAATGAGTGGTGACACGGGGTCTGGATTCTCCCAGGGCCCAGGGTGGCCAGCCAGGCAGGTCAGGCCCAACGGGGCCACTAAGCAACACAGCGGGGCTGTTCCCGCCCAGTGCCTGCCTTCCCTGTGTGTCCAGGGGCTGCCGAGCCCAGGGAGGGGAGAGCGTGGGGATGCGCTTGCCACGGGCGTGGGCGAGGAGGCCCGAGGCACTCCTGAGAGGCTGAGCCCAGCTCCGGACTGAGGTCTCAAGCAGTTACAGCGAGCAGCCGTCCAGGAGGGCAGGACTCCGGCTGGGGGGGGGGCTGCACCATCTGGCCATACGTGAGGGGCAGGCCCCCCGCTACCTGCCCCAGGAGGGTTCTGGGCGCAGACTAGTGGCCTTAGCCAGCCCCTTGGCCTGTTTCCTACCTGGGGCCCTGCCCTGCAGGGCACGCGCTGCATCCCACGCCGGGTTGGGGGGGTTCCAAGGACGGCGAGGTGCTGCATCCTGGCTGGGTGCCCCGCTGGGAGGAGTGGGGTGGGATTAGAACCCCCGCCTGTTTGTTCTTCTCACACCCATGCGGCCCCCTCTTTCTCAGAGGAATCTGGCTCAGGCTCTGTGCACCGGATGCTTCTGCCAGGACACAGGACGCCTCTGCCCCTGGCCCCCCCGTGGCAGACACGCAGCCCTCCAGCGTTCCCGGTCCCCTGGGCAGCAGGGGATGGGCATGGCTTAGAGGGTCAGGACCCCTCCCCTCCCTGTCTGACCCAGTCACTCTGGGTGGGGCACCTGGACGGGCACGGAGGGTGACTTGCATCTTGTGAGCGTTAATGTTCTGCCAACCGACCCTGGCCAGTTCACTGAGTGAAGTGACACAGGTCTGGCCGGGCTGCGGTCAGCGGCTGACACACAGCTTGTGGGGAGGACTAGCTCCCGGCCTCCGTAGAAGGTGGGATGGGACCCGGGGAGGCTCTGAAGGGTCCAGAGCTGCAAGGACTTGAAGATAGATGCTCAAACACTTGGAAGAGGCAGGATCATAAACGAGATGGGAGGGCTTTCTTCAGAAAGTTGGTAAAGCTCAAATGCCCTCTTTAAACTCTAATCTGCAAAGACAGTTTGGAGCGATTCAATAAAACAAGTGAGAAATTGCAGATTCCCGGTTTGGATTGACATCAAAGGGGCCTTGTTGTCAACTTTAAATTTATCCCTTAAGGAACCAGGGAAAAAACTCAGATAAGACGCCGGAATGTGAAATAAGGGCCACGAGGCCGGCAGGGGAGCCAGCAGAGGCTGCGGAGGAGCCGAGGAGCCGCATGCTGGGGACTAATTCAGCTAAGAATGGGGATGGGCGGAGGGTGTAGCTCAGGGGCACAGCATGTGCTTAGATGCACAAGGTCCTGGGTTCAATCCCCAGTACCTCCATTAAAAAATACATAAATAAATAAACCGAATTACCTCCACCCCCTCCCAAAATCCCCAAAACAACAACAACAAAAAAAGAATGAGGATGAAAGATGTGAACGTCCTGGAAGAAACTCAGCGATGTTTTGGTGGCGTCACTAGTAATGAGTTGTGAAACCACAAACAAAACAACAAGAGAACTTTTCTAAGCCAGCAATGATCAAAAACACATTTAAATCAGTGTTTCCGGCGTCTCCAGAGAACATGAGACGGCAGGACTGTCACGAGAAGAGGCAGCAGCGTCTCTGAGAACGTCTGAGAAGGTAATGCCGCAGGGCAGGTAGTGAAGAGCATGCTCTTTTCCGGAATTTTTTAAGCGCCCGTGGTATTTGTCAATTTAAGAAAAAGGATAGCATTATGCGATTCGATTCATAACTTGATGTTTAACTTTGTCCTTATTTTTGCTTTCATAATCTTGCGTCTTGTTCCTTAAGGAGGCCCCAGGATTGCGTCTGGGCCAGGCCTACGGTTTGTGGTCCCACCTCCTCCCCATGGGTGTTTGTGGAGCTGAGACGGACGCTCTGCAGGGAACGGGACTCAGATGCTCACCTTAGACACCTACTGCTATCAATTATGATTTTTTTTTCAGTTGACTAGACCCGACTGCCACGCCGTGCCCCGGGCTGGGGATCAGGGGCGCCGGGCCCCGGGAGGTGACCCTCCCTGTAGCACCGCCACCTTCCTCCACATTTGAGTAGGTGTAATCCTCCGTCACGCGGCACCAGGGAACCCCAATGTCAGGGACAATGACCCCCAGCCCCCGCCAGTCCCGCCCAGGTCCTGCTCCAGCCTCACCCTGCAGAGGTGAGGATAGAATGCTGGCGGAGGAGGTGACATCGGGGCCGCTGCAGAGTGTGAGCTGGCGGTGGGCAGCGACCCCTGGCTGCTGAGCAGTGACTGCGTGGGGACGAGTGTCCATGACCGTCCGGCCCGCCGGGCCCTCCTGCCCCAGCTGTGCCACACTCTTGCTCACCAAGTACCTCCCTCAAGGCACATGGGGGACAAGGCCCTGCTCCCAGAGCGTCACCTGACAATGGCCCCTCAGAGACAGCCACGTTCTATGCCTGGACCCTGCAAATGTGGCCTTATTTAAAACAAACAAACCTCGTGGACAGGATTAGGTTAAGGACCTTGAGATGGAGACAGTGTCCTGGGCTCTGAGAGAGGCCAGATTGTCCATAGGACAGCGGCAGAGAGAGATTACAGACAGGCAGGCGTGGAGAAGCCACATGAAGACAGAGGCAGAGACTGGAGCCCAGGACCGCTGGCAGCCACCAGGAGCTGAAAGTTCAGGGAGCAGGTCCCCCCTAGAGCCTCTCGAGGGAACAAGAGCCCCTGATGCCTTGGTGCTGACTTCTGGCCCCCTAGACTGTGGGAGAATGAATTTCTGTTGTTTTAAGCCCCCGGTTTGTGGTACTTTGTCACAGCAGCCTCAGGACACGAAGGGCAAAAGGCACATTGCCCACCTGTCCTCAAACACATCAGGAGGCTCCTGCCCCCGGGCCTTTGCACTGGTCATGCCCTGTGCTGGGACACTCTGCTCTCCCCCTCCTGTCCCTAAGGCTTTGTGCAAACGTCCCTCTCCCCCATTACCTTATTTAAAATGTCAGCTTCTTCCTCCCCACACCTGCCCCATTTTGTTTCCCTCCAGCACCTGCCTTCACGTAGCGCGATCTGCTGACGTTCGTGGCCACTTGCTGCCTGGTTCACCCCCACCAGCTGCTTGCACGAGGGCAGGACTCAGCCTGGTGGGGGGGCGGGGAAAGAGGGGCTCAGTAAGCATTTGTTATATGAACCAAGTTGGAAAAGGAGGTCCCCTTGCCTGGAGGGAGGCTGCATCACGGAAGGGAGGGTGCACCCCTCGGGAGGGAAGCGGTGCGTGGTTACCTGCAGGATCTGCATGGGCTTTAGACCCCAGGACTGGAGCGCGGCTCTGCCCTGCTTCCCGGCATCAGTGTCCTGACCTCGCCAGTTTCCTCCTTGAGGGACACCACCCTTGCTCAGCTGCGGTGGGTCAGCAGCGATGAGCCCATGGAAGGGTTTGGTAAGCCGTAGTATCGCCATGACTAGGATCCTGGGAGCCTCGCCAGCCCCTGCAGGCAGCCCTCCCAACTCGGGCCCCTCTGGGGGCATCTGTTCCCCATTATACTGGGGGGCTGACAGGGAGTATGGATGTAGCCCCGTGATCTCACCACGGGAGGGTGGAGGCTGGCGGCTACTCAAGAGCCCAGAGCCAGCTGCCCCGTGCCGGTTGGGGGGGGCGCCTGGGGGGCTGGCGGGAACGCAACTAGGCCGCCAGCCGTGGCCACCCCGCCCACAGACTGAAGCAATCATCATTCCTGGGATTTTTGTAACACCTGGCCTGGGACCCGCCTGCCTCCCCCTCCTCCCTCCCCACCTCCCGGAGCTCCCCCTGCCCACTGGGCTGGCCCACCGGCCTGGCTGGGGGACCCATGGCCTCCCGTCTGGGAACCTCTGATCCGGGGACCGGAGGCCACAGAGCGAGGGCTTCACCCCATGCCCTCTCTCGGGAACTAAACTTTCTCTTCTGTAAAGTAGAAAAAGTGCCTCCTGCCAACCTCGGAAGCAGGGCTGAGTCTCCTTTGGGAGACGTGACCATCAGGGCTCCTTTGGGAGATGTGACCTGCGGGAGCTGAGAGCCAGACCCCATGCAACTGCTCCTCAGCCTCCCCCACCCCCAGCCCCCAGCTCTCGCTTCCGTGACCCCTCGGCGCTTCCCACTGTATTCCCAGTGGATGGCTGAGCAGACTCAGCTCGCATACCTCTGGGGGTGGTGAGCTCACTACCTCATGGGGCGGCCCTTCTCACACTCGGTCAGCACTGACTTATCTGCCTCTCTAGAGCATCCACGTACGGTTCCAGCTGTGTCCCTGACGTGCTTGGGCCTCCCTGCCCCCGTGGCAGCCCTTCAGATGAGTGACAGCAGTGACCCCATCCCCCGGACCTCCTTTCCTTGGTCCCTCTGGTGACAGGTTGCCGTGGCCTCTTCACCATCACCACCCCCTGGCTGTGCTCGGGTTCCTCAGAAGATGCCGCTGGAAAAAGCAGAACAAAATTAAATACTTCCCATAGCAAGTTATGCAAAGACACAGAGATGTCCTGGACCCTTCCTGGTGGAGTCATCCAGTGCATCAGAATATTCTGGAATCCCAGGAATGAATGACAGCGTGACCAGTGCAGTCCCCTTGGGGTCTGGATCTGGACCATGTACCTTCATTCATTCATTCATGCATGAATTGCCCTTGCAACACATGTTACTAGGTCTCGTCTAAGAGCCAGGCAGCTGCCTGTTGGGAGTGTGTCTGGTGGACAAAATGCCGCGGGGACACCCGAAGCCAGCTGCGTTCTTCGTGGGGCATTGTTTTCTCAGCTGAGTTGGGTAGGTCTGAGCAGTAAACACCATGAAAAAGTCATTTTTCACTTTCTCGGCACACTTGTCATCTGAATTAGGATTGTAAGTGGTTTGCTGAACTCGCACTGAGCAAAGGGGAACAGAACTCAAAAAGCCACACGCACGGGCCACGTAGAGTCCTCTCCCTTTCTCTCTGCCGTTTTACCCCCAAAGGAAATCCACCATCCACAGCACAGAATTTACCAAGCTTTCTTGCCAAACCTTTGCTCCTAACTCACTCGGGGTGCGTCCTGGGGCCTCCATCTCCAGCCCCTGACAGTGGTGGCCACGGAAAATCCACAGGTCCCACTTACACATCAGCCCCCGGAGAGAAGCGCCTGCCAAGGGGTCAGGCGCGTGTGGCTCTGCCTGCGATGGGCTGAACTGCACCCCCCAGATCTGAGTCCCAAGACCTCAGAATGCCACCTTCATGGAGATGGGGTCATTGCAGATGGAACGAGTCAGGTGAAGGCACGTTTAATGGTCCTGCGGAGGGTCTGCTGGGCTGAACGTGGCGGCGCCTCACTCGGGGCACGTGCAAGGGTGCAGAGGGCTGCTGCTGTCCCTCCGGGGTGGGGGCACCTCAGGGCACACGTGCAGGGTCGGCGAGGTTATTGTTAGAAATCCAGCCTCGTGGGAGGAGTGGACGGCCGGAGAGGGGCAGACGAAACCCGTCTCAGCACAGGGGAACCCAAGGCGCGTCCCTCCCCCAACGGGGCGGAGCTGCTCCAGACGCTTCTCTCAGAAGGCAGGTGCCCCCGGTCCCGCTCCAAACCTGGGAGCTTGGGGGCTGGGGGGCCCTCTTGGCCTCCAGCCCACCGAGGGCCCCCGTGCTGCCCCCACCGGCTCCCCCTCAACACAGACTCCCGGCCCCAGAGGATCTCTCGTCTGCCTCTCAGCTTTCCAAGGGCCGGTTCCCGAGCCACCTCCGGGAACTCGGCCCAGGGCACCGGCAGTCTGAGGTCTACCTCGTCCTGCGCATCTCAACGCCTGCTCCCCCTCCCCCCAGCGGGGTTCCAGGCCCTCTGGCCCCATCTCTGCCCTCCCCCCATTTCACAGTCCCTGACTTTCTCAGGTGGGACACTGGGGCCACGGAAGAGGGCAGGCCATGGGCAGACCCCCAGCAGCCATTGTTTGTAACAAAACAGCCTCTATGTTTGTCTCCGAGATGAATTGTTTTCACATGGAGTTTGATGAAAACCAGGCCTCATCTCACTTGACATCCACTGAAGGACTGTCCAGGAAAGGGGGCAGACTGGGAATCCCAGGAGAGTTGGGAAGTGGGAGGCAGGGCGGTCCTGTGGTCGGCGCCCGGCATCCAGGACCAGACTAGGGTGTAAATCTGGAGCTCCCTGGCCGTGGGACCCAGGGCGTGCCACTGTGACCGTCGGGGCCTCAGTCTCCTGCCTCTGCACGATGAGGACACAGTGTGGGGCTGGGTGAGCTGGTGCGGGGCCGCACAGCCACGTGCCCGGACAGGCGGAGCTGCACCCACCGGCGGCGTCTCAGAGGTGTCGGGGTGCGAGGATGGAGGGCGGAGGGACAGGCAGGGGGTGGCCGGAGCCATGTCACCGCTACAGAGGCTCTTCCTTTGTGTCCTGCAGGACCCGAGAGCCCATGGGCAGACTAACAACGGTGGCCACGCCCATGGTTGTGGCTTCCATCCCTTGGGGCCATTAGTTAGGCCCCTGCCGTGCACTGGCAACTCGAGGACGCTGAGGTGGGGACCCGTGGGAGTGACAGGGACGCAGACCCTGGCAAAAGCCCAGCCAGGGAAGTCAGTGCTGGAGGAGGACAAGCTGGTCGGGGTCCAGAACGAAGGCTTCACGGCTGCCGATCGCCGATCGGGGGGACTTAGACGGGCAAGGTGGGGGAACATGGTGGGAGGGGACGGGGCGGAGTGGGGTGGGGGCGGCTGGTACGGAGACAGCATGCAGAGCTGTTGGGGACACAGCCTTCCACGCGGGGCTGCAGTCTGGGGGGCACCTGGCTGCTGTCAGGCTCCCAGTTGGATGATGCGGGGCAGCTGGACTCTGGACACCGCAGGTGCTCCGGTCAGCTGAGGGCTGGCTCCACACCAAGTGCCCAGCAGTCGGCCCACGGACGAGGCCACGGGCCGAGGGGATGCCTTCGAGCTTCTCAGGATGGAGGCTGGCCTGCCCCCTCCCAGATACACCCCCAGCTCACTGGCCCCTGCAGCCCGGACCCTCGACCCTCGGCTGCACTGCTGCCCTGATGTCCTCCCAACCCCCTCTTTCAGCCCAGGATGTGCCCCCCACCCCCCTGTCTGGGCCCAGCGCAGGCACAGGGCAGCCCATGAGGAGAGCCCAGTTCCCTGAGCCCTGGACCCAGAGAGCTGTGGCCGCAGAGGGCAGGGGGCAGGGCGCTAGCCGTCCTCTGGCAGGAGTTGGAGCACCCTCTGCCCCGTCCCCTCCAGCCGGGAAGGTGGGTGCCCTGCTCCTGGGAGGTGTGAGCTGCAGCCCTGGGAGCCAGCGCCCCTCCCAAGCCCGTGTGTGTGCCCCAGCCCTGCACAAGCCCGCCTCCCCTGCTGGGGCTTTTAGGGAAAGATGAAAAATCACGGCAGCGCTTCCTGGTCTGGGGGCAGGCAGCTCAGTCCAGCATTAATCTTCCTGCCTCCAAGTCTCTGGGTCCGACACTTCATGAAGGAAATGGGTGGTTAACGTGGCCATTTGTGCAGGCGCTTTTGGCCACAGAGGCTCTGGCCTGGACCGACTGGCTGGAGGACGTCCAGGCCCCTGGACACCTGTGGGTCTCCTGGAGGTTCCTGCAGGTGCGGGAGCGGCAGGCCGGCAGAACCCTGGCATTTGGGTGGGGTGATGGAGAGTGACCTTGAAGGGGGCCCCAGGGCTGTCCTCTGAGCCCCCAGGTCCCTACCATCCAAGCCTGGGCAGAGGTCAGAGGTCACACGCAGAGAGAAAGCCAAGGGACACCTTCCAGGATTTGCTGGGAACGCCACACGCATGTCCTGTTCACCGCACTTCACAGTGTACTGAGCCTGGGGAGCAGGGTCATCTTCCTGCATCTGGGAAGCTGGGTTCCGGGGACATCTGTCCAGGCCGTATGGTGAAGCCGGTCCTTTTCCCATGACCTCCAGGGTCAAAGCTGGCAGGGACCACACCTGTATCTGGCAGCTCTCTGGTCCATGCTGAGAAGTCCGACAATACCACTCGTTCATGCACACCTGCATTCACCCATCCCCAGCTCAGGGTCACCAGCTCAGCTTCCGTGAGCCTCGTGTCCCGTCCTGTGAAAGAGAGCATGTGGTTCCAGGCTCACGTTTGCCGTGAAGGTCAGGTTGGTCAGTGCCTAAAGGACTCCAGCCTCTCCAGGACACAGCCGGTGCTCAGGGAGGGAAGGCCAGTGCATCACAGGGTCCCCCCGCCACCACTGCCTAAGGCCCAGAGCCCTCGGGACCCCTGCCCAGCCAGGCCTGGGCTCTGGACTGGGCATCGCTCACCCTCCAGGGGAGCAGCAGAGAATGGGGAGGGATGGGGGGCTGGGAGGCTGGATGCCTGCCTGGGTCACAGGGCTGGGGACCCACATCACAGGTACCAGGGGAACGGAGGCTGGATGGAGGGAGAGACCCACAGACAGACCTGGAGACAGAAAGACAGAGACTGTAAGAGAGGAGGGGAGGGGAGAGGGTGAAGTTCTTCGGGGGGTGGGGTGATGATGCCTGCCCTAATCTGCCCCTCCCCCAGCCCCTTAGAGCCTGGGTCCCCCGACCCTGACCTGATGGCTTGAGGAGACGATCTGCCCCAGGAGGGCTGCACCTGCCCAGCCCTGCGGGAGCCTCGGAGCACACACCGCCACCTGCTGCAGTGCTCGTGGGGACAATGCCCAGAGCATGTGCCTGGCCCCAGGCCCCAGGGCCTCAGTGGGGAATCTGGGGCAGGATGGCATCTGAGGCCCAATGGTGCCACCTCGTGGCCACCCCCCACATTGCAGCCACTAGGCCACCCCCGAGGTGGGGAGATCCCCCTGCTTGCAGCTGAGGCTCAGAGCCCACGCTGGGATACCCCGCCCCAACACTCACACACCCCCAAGGTGGGGTCTCTGGGCCGGGGGTGGGGTCTGCACCTGCGACGATCGCCAGTCAGGGCTGGCAAACAATAAACACAGGAGGCCAGCTAGATGCGAGTTCCAGGTGAACGAGGACTACCCCCTCGATTGCGTCCTAAATATTAAGGACGGCGCCTCTGCTAAAATTGCTCCTTCTTTACCTGAAGTTCACCTGTAACTGGGCCTCCTGTGGTTTTTCCGGCAACTCCAGCCCCGAGAACTCCTACGCCGACAAAGATCTCCTGCCGTGGGGTAAACACCACTGGGGCTTTGGGATTAGGGACAGTTCTGATGCCTTCAGAGCAGCCTCGGATGACAGCAGCGCGCCTCCCGCCGCGAGGGCTTCCGGTGCGCCAGGCACTCACGCGCTGTTTCACTCGATCCTCACTTGCAGCTCTGCAGGGCGGAGCCTTCATCGTTGATGCCGCAGACGGGGAACCCGAGGCTGAGGCCGGTGAAAGGCCTTGGCCTCAGCTACGCCCCAGGGCCCCCGTCACGGGGCCAGCGCGGCTTAGACTGACGTCTCCGGCCCAGAGAGGTGGGGGACCGGGGCAGGTCACACAGCAGCATCAGAGGCCGGGGCGGGGCATGGAAGGGACGCTCCCCAGGGAGGGCGGGGACATGCCCATCGTTCAGCGAGGACAGGGCAGAGAGGTGTGGAGACTCGCTGAGGCCACGCAGCTTGTGGACAAGGCACGGCCTCCGCCCAGCTCCTCTGAGAGCCCCCGCGCTCGCACCCACGTGGGCCTGAGAAGTCACAGCCTGGAGGCCCTAGGAAGCAGGCCGACTCCAGCAGGGAAGACGTCCTTGGGGCGCAGCGTGCAGAGAGCTGCCGCCAGGACGAGGCCCCGGCTGTGAGCCGGGCTCCCAGGGCGTGGGGAGAGGCCTTCTGGGGCGTCAGCCCCTCCTTCCTCCCCCTGACAGGCTTCCATCCTTTCTTCTGTCCAGCGAGGGCTGGGGGGGCACCTACTGTTCCAGCTGCCTGTCCTCCAGGCAGGTTCGAAACAGCCTCTGGCGGTGGGACCGGCCGCTAATGGAGGTCCCGGGCCTCTGAGGAGGGAGGGGGCCCTACCGCGGCAGGGAGCCAGGGAAGACACGGGCTGATGTGCCTCCTGGGGGCAGTCCACCAGGCACCCCGGAGAAGAGCTCCCAGGCAGCGGGCACAGCAGGTGCAAAGGCCTGGGGGTAGGACAGCTTGGGGTCCTGCAGAGGGCAGCCGAGTGTGCTTGATCGGAGACACAGTGGGAGAGGCGGGTCCGAGGGGCCGGCGTGTCGTCTCTGAGCCCACCTGGGGCAGCAGGCAGGGGGCCGATCCCACCTATTTACAGGCAGAAATGTGGAGAACTGGCGAAGGTGCTGCTGGAAGAGTCTGAGCGCCGGAGTGGGGGCCCGGCCCGCGCAGGGGCGGGGGGGCCGAGCTCTGTCTGGAAGACCGCCAGGCGCTTCTCATGGGTGGCTTGCAGCTGCCCTTACAGGCTGTGCATTTCCCACGTCACATTTGAGACGCTCCTCAGACAGGCCCCACGTGCAGGCGTCGGGGGTCAGTTGGATTCAGCAGGCGGAAGGTGGGGCGAGGTCCAGCAGGGCTGCCTCCCTCCAGAGGCTCCAGGGGAGGGTCCTGCCCCCTTCTTCTAACTCCCGGTGGCCCCAGGCGTCCTTGTGGCCAGATCACCCCAACCTCCACCTCCATCTTCACATGGCCTCCTCCCCGTGTCTGTCTCCTCTCCTCTGTCTCATAAGGATGCCAGTCCCTGAATTTAGGGCCACCCGGATAAATCTTGAGATTATCTCCTCATCTCAAGGTCCCTAACCTACATCTGCAAGGACCCTTTTCCAGACAAGCTCACAGTCATGCTCCCTGGGGTGAGGGTGTGGACACACTTTACAGAGGCCTCAGAGGCTCCGTTCACTCCGCCGAAGCCCCTAATTCACGCACCTGCTCCCTTTCGGCCCCGAGTCCCTCTCGGTCTCCTCCTTCCCAGACGTTCTCTAAGTGTCCCATGAGGTACTCGCTGCTGGGGCTGCTCAGAGGAGCCAGACCCCCCTCTTCCTGCCCTCCCTCCCTCCCTTCCTTCCACTAAAGCATATTGTGCTCTTACTGTGTGCTGAGCCCCATCCTGGGGGCTTGTCCTGAAAGAAAGAAGACATCTCACTCCCTCGGGGTCCCCCTAAAAGCAGGCACCAAGGCGGGATTGGATGTGCTTTCCTGGAGAGCCCTTGCTGAGGACAGGCCTGGTCCTCCATGCAGGCACGGGGGTGAGGCGGAAGCAGGGACTCAAGACTCCAGCTCCAGGCCGGCAGGTGGATGGTGGGGGTCCAGCACCGAGCCCAAGTCACAGCCAGAGGAGCCCCACCCCCAGGGGCCCCGGGCTGAGTCAGCGGACAGCCTGTCCTGGGCGTGAACTGGCAGAACAGATCCCAGGGGCACATGCTCATGGCCCAGAGCAGGGGCAGAGGTCCATCCTGGCCCATGTGGAACATTTGAGACTATCGTCCAACATGGAGACCCTGAGGTGGGGGCTGGATCTCATTCTCCCTTCAAACAGCGTCAGCGACTCACACGCTGCGACGAGGGGCACACGCGACAGGTCTGCTGCGTCCACCCCCAGAGCTCCCTCCTGCCCTGCCCAGGGAGCCCTGGGGTCTCCAGGCCCTGACCCTGCTGGTGGAGCAGGTGTACAGCTCAGCAGCCACCCCAAGTGGTCTCAGTGGACCAGGGCCCTCAGAGTCCTCGGTCTCCCTGTCTGTGAAATGGACTCGCTCTCCCCGACACTCGGAATTCTGGGGGGCGGAGTACGCAGTGGTCATTCTGTGACCCGTTTTACGTTGTCGTGAGGTGTGAGTCCACCAGGCAGAGGTGCTGGCGAGTTCTGGTAACTGCGTCCCTCGGAGGCAACTGTTTCTCATCACTGTCCCCTCCACCCCTTGTCCACGCTCAGAGCATAAACCTGAAGCCTGAAGCTTTATCTGACCCAGAGGGCCGTTGGTGAACTGCTTGGTCAACTGCAAGCTGGGCTGAGAAACAGAAGACTTCTAGCCTCTAAGGAACCCTGCTGGGGGCAGGGGCAGCCCGTCTCTCGGGAGAAGGACTCTGGGCTGCAGCCAGAGCTGTCCTGCCTACTGGCCCCTGCGTGGCCTCAGTGGGCATCATGAGACCCCGTGGTTGCCACCGCTCCAGCCTAGGCCTTGTCATCCCATTTTGTAGGAAAAGGAAATGAGGCCCAGAGATGCTGAGCCATCTGCCCGAGGCCACACAGCCAGATCCAAGCCCAGGTCTGTCCAAATCACAGTCAGCTCTTTCCCTCAAGAAACCCCACCCGACTTCACCTCCCCTCCCAGTCTCCCCTCCTTGACCCCCAGCTTCTCCAGCGAAAGTAGGTCCCACCTCTTTGGCAAATGGCCGGCAGGTGGCGGCAGAACCCTTCCTTCCCACGCAGAAGGCAGCCCTGACTTCGGTGGTGATGACCAAGGAGGAAGCCGGATTGGGCGGGGCGGCGTGAGTCTGCAGATTGGTGGGGAGGACCACCGGCCAGTGCCTGGGGGTGGGGTTGGCTCTGCCTGTGCCCAGGGCTGGGGGCGGGGTCTCCTGCAAGTGTGTGGTCCACCCAGCCCTGCACTGAGGGACCCCAGTTCATCTGGGTAGAGCCTCAGTCCCCACCACCCAGTCGGAGTTTCTGGATGGGGAAGCGTCCCTGCAGAACTGTCTCTAAACTGTTTGCAAAGGCCACCTGCCTGCCCCAGGGGGGACAGGGGGCTTCTGGGGAGTCACAGTGCCCTGCAGCCTACGAGCCCAGGGCCTCCCTGCAAGGTCTCAGCAGACCGAGGCCCTTGGACTCAGGTTCCCCATCTGTGAAATGGGACAGTTGCTGCCCCTGCTCTGCCAGAGCCCTGAGCCAGGGGCTGGGGACCCCAAGATGAGGCTGCTGCCTGTGTGTGTGAGCATGCTGAGGGCAGCACCCCAGGCCCGGGGCACCAGGACCTGACCCGTGGGCCAGAGGTGGGGTCTGCCGGCAAACCATGGTCTCAGCCCATTCTGAGCTGAGTTGTTATTGTCAGCAAGGTAGCTCTGGTTACCGGGTCAAGCATGAGCGGTAGTGAGATTCCCTGCTACCAGGGAGCACATGGGGCCACTCTCCCACTGCTGCTGCCCCCGGGCGGTGGGCCCCATCACGGTGCTGGCCCCTCCGGGTTTACCCTCGACCTCAGATCATAAGCCAGCCCTCCAGTTTCTACTGATTCCTTTGGTGGAACTTGAGTGATGCGCCCCCAACAGGGACCCTCCCCTTTCTGACCAAACTTCAGTCAGACCTGTGGAAACTGTTCGAGACTTGGCCTCGACTGGCAGGTGTCCTTGGGCCCTCAACATCTCCTCTTGGCGTTTCCATCCGCCCCGCTCCTTGGTTACAGATCCCCACCTGTCCTTGCGGAATTTGGAGCCAGCCCAGCCCCCCTTCCCGACTGCCATGTCTCGAATAACGCCTTCCTACTGTTTTAGCAAGTGCCAGGTTCATTTTCTTTAACACCCTGGCCCCACTGCTGCCTCAGCCTGTGTTTTCACTGTGAGATTCGATTACCAGTCAGTGATTAAGACAAACTCCTCGACATAAAATGGATAAACAACAAGGTATTACCGTAGAGCACGGGGAACTATATTCAATATCTTGTAATCACCTATAATGGAGAAGAATCTGACAAATAATCTGACCTGAATCACTTTGCTGCACACTTGAAACTGATACAACGTTGTACATCAACTGCACTTCAGTGAAAACCCAGGGACCCTGGAGACACCTGGCATGGCCGAGCCGGGCGTGAGCGCCGAGGCGCCTCCCGGCTGGGCTCGGGCCTCACCTTGGAGCTGTAGTCCTTGACCCACGTGCTGATCTGTGCTTGTGCCGAGCATGTCTATGTTCTTGTAACTCGGGAGGCTGGGCCACTTTCAAGTAACAAACAGTAGTAGACATGGGGCTGTCGCACTGTTGTTCCCAGCTTCCAAGTTCTGAGGCCTGATTCCCTCCCATAAAGCCCTGTGCAGTTAGGGGTCAGGATCGGGGGTCAGGATCGGGGTCTCCCCTGGGGCGGGAGGGACCCTCAGACCCCCACCCATCTGCTGACAGGGCCCACAGGCAGCCGCGTGGAGCCCACCCCACCACTCCCACTTCCCTCAGCCCCCGTGAGGGCAGGTGTGGGCCTGGGTGGAGCCTCAGGGGGCTTTCCTGTCCAGGCCCCGCCCTGCAGCCCCTCCCGCTGGAGCCCCGTTCTCTAACCCTGGCGACAGCTGCCTTCCTGGGGGTGAGGTAGGTCTGTCTCAACCCAGCCCACCTTGCATCCTGGGCAGGCACGGATGGGGCAGGCTGGGAACTACCACGTGCTCCCGCTGCTGGCAGCCAGCGTGGCCAAGGCACTTCCTGTCTCTGGCCGGGGTCACCTGCGTCTGTCAGCCTCTCTGTGCCCTCAACTGTCTCTGTCTCTCTGTCTGGTGTGTCTCTCTTGGTCCTGATAACTCTCACTGTCTCCCTGTCTCTCCCCGGTGTGTGTCCTTCTGCATACCTCCCTCTGCATCTCTGGATCTCTGTCTCTGCCTCTCCCTCCCTCCTTCCCTTTGCTGATCTCGGGGTTATGTTTGGTAGGAGCCTGGGCCCATGATGTGCCAGGCCTGGGGGTGCCGAGCTGGGTCCCAGGAGAGACGGAGGAACCACAGGGTGCGGGGTGTGGGGGAGCACCAAGGCCAGGCTGCCCAGAGCCCCGTGAGAGCCCCCTGCTTCAGCAGGGGTCCAGGGAGGGCCTCTGAGAGGTGGCGCTAGAGAGCTGGGCTCAGAGGTAGGACTGGGGGAGAATTCCAGGAGAGGGCCGCAAGCTTAGAGGCAGGACAGCGGGGTAGTTGGGCCCATTAGTGCTCTGGGGGCAGTGGCGTTAGACACAGACGGGGTGCACGGGGATCGGCCAGTGGGAGGCCGACGTTGATGATGACCCTGACCCGTGCCAGCCCCAGGCTGGGCCTGCTGGTGGACCAGCCTTACTGACTCTCACCCAGTCCTGTGAGGTTGGAACTGTCTTTGGTCCCCATTTACAGGAGAAGAAACAGAGGCTCAGGGCAGTTGAGCAAGGTGCCCGAGGCTGCACAACTCACAGGGGGCAGACCTGTGCTAGGGAGCTGGGAGCTCAGCCTGAGTAAACGGGAGCCACTGAAGGCTCTTGAGGAGAGGCACTCGGGGTGAGATCAGCGTTGAGCACAGTCACGTGGGGAAGGGAGGCTGGCAGGTGACGTGCCCCCCTGCAGGCAGGCTGGGGTAGGGCTGAGACTGCCCCCAGGATGGCACTCAGGAGAGTGTTCAGTGTCGGGAGGGCAGGGAGGACCCCTCCCCAGCAGTGCCGCCCCTCCCCACCCTCTCCAGCATCATGTCTCCCAACTGACCACACCCCGGTCTCCCCACCCAGACCCCTTCCTCTGCTGCCACCCCACCTCTGGGTCTCCACAAAGCTCACTTGGTTAGGATTCCCATGGGGATACCCGCTATTTTAAGACGCGAAACCTGGTTCCACTGGGAAGTCCCGAGCATTCCATTTTAATTAAAAAGTTAATGTCGTTAAAATAGGCCAAGAAACTGCTGAAGAAGTCTGAGATATTTTCCCTCCATCAGTTGCTTTAATGTTTCATGACCTTTCAAAATACTGATGGTCAGACAGCGGGGCTCTCCGGATCCGTGCCAGTGTCCGGGCCCACGCCCTCCTCCGCCCTCCCAGTGTCAAGGCCCGTTTTCCTGAGGAGCCCTGGCCTGAACCCCTTGCCCTGGGGCCCTGCCCTGTCTCCGGCCATCTCTTGGAGGACAGCCTGGCTCTGTGAAGTGCTCGATCACCCCAGGCCAGAGGGCCGAGACCCCGTGGTCCCATCCCCAGGGGATCTGGTGACCCGCACTTGTCACCTCACTGAATCCTCAGCCGCTTGGTCGGGTAGGCACCAAGGAAGCCACAGGGCTCAGAGCCATCGCTGCCCCTCTGCCTGGAAGGAAGGCCCTTCCCCAGGGCCCCTGAGTGCCCCCCAAGCTCATGCGGGCCCCCCAGTTTTCTAGGGTTCCAGGCCACGTGGCAGCTCGCCTTAGAGGCTCCTCCGTTTCCCTCCCTCACCTCCCACTCCCGACACGGCTTTCCTCCCTCACAGAGCAGCCGCTGGCGCTCAGACCAGCCCTGGGTGGGTCACCAAGAGCCGTGTCGATGGGGAGAGGGTGTGGACGCCTTGTCCCAGGAGGCCCTCTGGGCTGTGGCGCGTGGTGTCCCAGGTCCTGCAGGGGTGAGGAGCAGGGACCCTCGGGCCAGGAGTGCCCGATGCAGGGGGCTATGGCCCTGGCCAGGGCAGCTCTACCTCCTCCATCTGTGCCGGGCTCCTGCTTGTGGTGAGAGCAGACTCTTCCGGGCCCTCTGGGCATAGCTGGGACCCGCGGGAAGGAGGAGGCAGGGCTGCAGGGGGCCTGGGACTCTGGACTGACCCAGGGTCTGCGGGCGGGGCAGGGATCTGACACCCGGGAGGTGCTCAGTGGCCGTCTGCACACGTGCAATGGCCCCGCTGGGAAGCCGGGCTGGGGTTTAGGCCACTGTCTGTCCCCAAACACAGGTGCCGGGCCCCTGCCGCTGGCAGCAGTTGCCGTGATGGATAATGACGGCAATGGGTCAATCCTATCAAATACCGATTAACTGTCGTCAGCTGTGTCTACTTCACAACAGACGGTCGAATCCTTTTTTTTCCTTCACCAGGGCCACAGTCAGGGCACACGTATGTGGACATCGGAAATGAGACAGAGTCGGGGGCTCCTGGAGGGCGGGTGGGCCCCGTCCTCCCTGCCCAGCACCTGGCGCAGGTCCCTCCGAGCGGCCGTGGAGACAGGCAGACCCAGGCTGGGCCCCGGCTCCGGCTCCGGGGCCGCGGGCCGTGGACGTGGACGTGGACGTGGTCAGGTCCCTAAAGCAGCATCACTGGGGTAAAACTGGTGCACGGCGGCACGCAGTGACTGTGCGCGACTTGATGAGTGTGGGGGCGCGCAAACGCCGGTGCTACCATCACCGCGATCGCGGAATAAGCAGAGCGCCTCCTGGCCCTCTGGGGATTTTCTGTTTTTGTTTTGGTTTGGTTTTATGTAGTAAGAACTCTTAACGTGAGACCGACCCGGCTGGCACACTTTGAAGCGCAGCGCCCCGCTGTCTGCCGCAGGCACCGTGCTGTCAGCGGACCTCTGGAGCTTATTCATCTGGCACGACTGAAACTTCTTTAAAAATGAAAAAACATTTTCCAGGTTTACTGAGGTGTAAATGGCAGAAAACTCGCGTATACTTAGGGTGTGCGACTTGATGCTCTGATGTACACGTACATCGTGTGATAATCACCACGATCAAGTTGACTGGCGTGTTCGTAACCACACAGAGTTACTCTCTTCTTTCCTTTTCTGTGGTGAGAACAATTAAGATCTACCCTTTAGCAAATTTCAAACATACAACATAGTGTTGCTAACTGTGCAGTAACTGTGTTTCTACAGTTCCTTTTCTCTGCATGAGGTCTCCACGTTGCTTCCTTTAATCAGCGCCCCCACTTTTCCCCTCCCCACCACCCTTGACAACCGCCATTCTCTCTGCTTCCCTGAGTCTGACTATTTTCAGATTCCACGTGGATGTGCAGTCACACAGCATTTGTCTTTCTGTGCCTGGTTTGCTTCGCTAGCACGATCTCCTCAAGGTCCATCTGTGGGGTTGCAAAAGCGGAGTTTCTTTCTTTTTTAAGGCTGAATAATATTCTGCCCTCTCTGCACACCACGTTTTCTTTATTGCTCGCCTGTGGATGGACACTCTAGTTGCTTCTCTGACTTGGCTACAGTGCGAATGCAGTGACCGTGGGAGGCAGAGCATCCCTCTGAGATGCTGCCTTCGCTTCCTTCGGGCGCACACCCAGAAGGGGGCTTGCCGGGTCTTACAGGGGCTCTGTATTTACTTTGCGGAAACCCCATCCTGTTTCCACAGTGGCTGCACCAGTTTACGTTCCCACCAGCAGCAGATGAGGGTTCCGGCTGTCCCGCATCCTCCCAGGTGTTTGCTCTCTCTTCCCTCTCCCAGCGTCTCGACAACAGCCATTCTAACTGGCGTGAGCGAGGTGGCGCCTCACTGTGGTCTTGGTTTGCATTTGCTTGATGGTTAGTGACGTCGGCACCTTCCCGTGCCCCAGCTGGCCGGCCGCATGTCTTCTCTGGAGACACGCCAGCTCAGGTCCTTGGCTCATTTAATTGGGCCGCTGGCTTTGCTGTTGCTGTTTTGCCACTGAGCCATGCACGTTCCTTATAGATGCTGGATCTTAACCCCTTATCACACGTGTGGTTTGCAAATGTTTTCTCCCGTTCCACAGGCTACTTTCTCATTCTGATGCTCCTTTGCTGTGCAGAAGCCTTTTAGTTTGATGTAATCCCACCTGTCGAGTTTCGCTTTTGTTGCCTGTGCTCTGGGGTCAGATCCGAGGCGTCACTGCCTAGTCAATTCGCTTCTTTGCTGGGTCTCAGGTCCCTCATTTTACATTGAGAGTAAAATGCCTGACCTGTTAGTTAAAATAGGTTTGGCTGTGGTAACAGAAAGACTCCAAAACACATACCGTCTCAACCAGAACAGGAGAGATGTTTACTTCTTGCTCCGGGGCAGCCGAATGACGGGCAGTGTCCTCCTGCGTTGATCTGTGGACCCCCACTCTGTCCCCCAACTCCAGAGCCCGAGAGGGAGGCGGCTCTGCCCACACCGTGATCTGGACCTTCTGCATCCAGACCTGGAGAGAAGGGATTACCTGTGTGTGGTCCCTGTGATGTGGCCCCAGGACACTGACACAGCCTGTGTCGGTTGAAATGACTTTATCAGCACAGAGAAAGGAGGCGCCAGTGCTGCTGCTCTGGCTCATTTCCATAGTCGGTCTGCTCACCTCTCTGCCTCCCATTCCTCCCACAATCGCCCAGCCACACTGGACCACTCCTCACCCTCCTGCCTCCAAGGTGGCAGTGATGGAGGTGGCTCGGCGGGTATCAGACCACCTCTGCAGGGGCACATCTGTCCCCACTGGACCACCTGCACGCCCTCCTGTCAGCCCAAAGGCAGACCCACCAGAGAGAGACCGGGGACTCAACACCCAGCCGCACCCCCACCCCTGGCCTGAGTGAGATCAGAAGAACCCGGAATGCAGACCCAAGGGAAGCGGATGAGGACTCGTGTGGCCCCGTAGGCCCTCTGTGCACCGGGTCCCCTGCTCTGACTCTGCAGATGAGGAAGCAAAAGGCACCCTGGTTTGTTCTCATTTTAGAGACTCAGAGGCAAGGAGGCTGGGCTAGGCCCCCAGGAGGGGCGAGGATGGGGAGCCCCGCAGCCGACTCGGGTCAGAATCAAGATGACGGAGAACTTTAGGAAGATACGGCCTGGGTACCCGTGAATTGTGTCACCTGGCCTGAGAGGAGGGCAGGTTTTAGCTTCTATCCAGGGGAAGCCACTTGGACCCAGAGGGGCTGAGTGGTCTGCCCAGGGTCACACAGCAAGGAGGGGCAGGATGGCCTCTGTCCTGCTCTGGCTTGTCCCCTGGCCTCCGCCTCCTCGGGAGGGGGCATCACCTCTGCACCCAAAGGCCCAGTGTGAGCCCCCCCGCAGCCCTGCAGGCCTGGGTGGACGGGCAGGAGGAGGAGGGCCTGACCCTCTGGGGAGCTGGAGCTGGAGCTGGCCGTTCCAAGGCTGTGGATTTATCGCAGAAACGGGAAGTCAGTCTCTGACCTGCTACAGCCTCATTACTCAAGTCGGACCAGTGGGAGAGAATTCTGGCTGCCCGGAGCTGCGATCATCATGGCCAGCGTGGTGCCCGCCCTGCCTGCCCCGTTCCCAGGCATGCTGGCCCCACAAGTCCCCAACCAGGATGGCTGCGTGTCAGGGCCTGAGAGGCCCTGGCAGTCCTGGGGTCCTGGGACCCCAGAGGCCTTGTGAAAAGTGCCTCACACACCTGTAGTGGGACACGATGGTGGTCACTAGGTTGGGCCGCCCTCCTGGGACGATCAGGGTGGGTGCTGAAGGATGAGTAGGAGTTTGGCGGGTGTGAGGGGAGGACGCATTTCAGAGGAGGAACCGCAGTGTGACTGAGCTTTGTCTCTGGGGGAGCTGTGCCGGGAGCCAGGCTGCAACAGCCCATCAAGACTGTGCTTGCCCACTTGGCCCTCGGGGACCACTGGGCGTGGCTATGCTGGGCGGTGGCACTGCCAGGCGTGTGTTCCTGGAAGATTGCTTTGTCTGAAGTGACAGGGGATGGGGTGTGGGGAGGCTGGAGACCAGGGCTTGGCCACTGCACTGGTCACAGGAGAGGACTACGGGGGCCCAGCCAGGGATGGCAGAAAGTCGGTGGGCTTCCAGGCTGCCCAGGAGGTGGGACCAGGAGGTCTGGAAGGTGGGTGGGACGGCAGGGAGAAGGAGGAGGAGGCAGGGTCGGGGGGGTGAGGGTGTCCTCTGGGTGGGGAGTCGCCAAGCGGGGGTCTCTCTCACCTTGCTGCCCCCTCCCACAGCACAGCCAGTGGGGTCCAGAACACTCTCTGAAGCTTCTGTGACTTCTGGCCATCGTCCACCAGCGGGGGTCTCCCCAGGCGATGGTCCCATCGAGGTCAGGACTTCAGAGGAAGCTGAGAAGGGGGTGATATACTCCACTTTGAGTTGAGGAGTTCCGTCTGTCTGCCATGACAGGGATGGACCTGGGCAAGCCAAGCGGAGGCAGGGAGGCCGGGCAGAGACCATCCCTGGCCGCCCACCCACCCCAGCAAAGCAAGGGCCTAGTGAGGATCCCGCTGCCCTGGGCCTGCTTGCCGCTCCCCTGATTCCCGCTAATCACATTAACTGCTGCTCTGGGTGGCCGAGGGGCAGGGTTGTCAGATTACTGGCCATGTGAAAAGGTTGGCAGGCCTGGCAAGTTCTCTGTCTTGTTCAATTCAGGGCCAACTGATGCAGCCTTGTCCCCGGGCAGGGCAGGACGTGCCAGCCTCTGCAGCCTGCGGTCAAATGGGCATCGCTGGGGGTGGGTGTCGGGAGGGCCGGGCTGACTGGCCGTGACCCGGGGGCAGTGAGCTAGACTCCGCCCTGGGAAGCTGCGGGGCTCCTCCAGGCAAGGCCCTGCCCCCTGGGGATCGGTCTTTGGACAGGAGCAGTTTCTCCAGGTGATCACTCCTAGTGCTAGGTCACATCAGGTTCACAGAGAGCTAAGGACTGAGGGAGGAGGGCCCAGTCCCGCAGCCTGTGGCTCAGGGCCGAGCTGGTGATGCCCAGGCCTTCCTGCCCCTCCCCCCCCCCTGGGGTCTCCACCGCCAGCCGCGGCCCCACCCCTGCCCACAGGGCCCGTTACCACCATGGCATCTGCTCAGCTAGTGGGCTGCCGGGCACCACTGCGAATTACCTGGGATGATTTCATTTTTGAAGATTAGCTGGGAGACCCCACAGCTTTCAAGATGCCAAGAGACAGAGCTGCGATGGGGGGACGACAGAGTGACCCCCACACTGAGCTGCCCGGACCCCTTCAGGAGAGAGGTGTCACCCCTCCACACCTGCCCAACTCGGATGCTCCGAGGGACTCCGCGGCTCCAGGCCTGGGCCGGCCAAGGCTGGCGGCTGCAAGACATCCCTCCGTGCAGCCCTGCCTCCTTCCTCGATTAATGTCTCGGGGCTGCAGTGATAAAGCACCCCAAACGAGGGGCTTCTCTGAGCAGCATCCACTCTCTGATGGCTCTGGAGGCTGCAGGTCAAAGTCAAGCGTGGGCAGGGCTCTGCCCTTGGGAGGTGGCTCCTTCCTGCCACTTCCAGCCTCTGGGGGCTCCAGGCGTCCTGGGCTTGTGGCCGCGTCACAGGGCTCTGCCTCCCTCTTCACACGGCCTCCCCTCTGGGTCTCCTCTCCTCTGTCCTATAAGGACACTCGTCACTGAATCCAGGGATCCCCTGGGTAACCCAATCACACTTGCAAAGTCCCAGTTTCCACATAAGGTCATGTTCACAGGTTCACAGTCTGGGACATGGACTCATCTCATCTGGGGTCTGCATTTAGCCACACTTCCCTTCCTCAGTCCAGACCCCAAGCCATCCCCAAATAAACGTCCTGCTCCCCAAACTCCTCCTCGGAGTCTGCACTCCAGGGGTCATACCAGTGAAAACCTGGGACCCCAGAAAGCAAGGGGGCCTACTCACCTCAGAGTCCAGACTTCTGGCCACTGTGGGGAGAGACCAAAATGACTCAAACACCTCTGATGGAGCCAAGCTGGCAGCCACGCGGGTGGGTGCCGGGTGGCCCTGGAAATCCTCACAGGTCCCTCTCCGGGAGCAGTCTTCCCGGCTGACTTTCCAGGAAAGGGAGGAACCTTGGGGTTACCGCTGGGCACAGGAGGAAGCAAGGCAGGAAAGGAGGACCAAGAGGTGAGCGAGTGACTGGGGTGGGGGTGATAATGACGGATACACAGATGCACAGATGCACAAGTGACAGACAGACAGATGGGACTCCTGCCACTGCCAATTTGGGAAGTTCTGGGCTTTATTTTATTTGAGAAGGACACATTTTAGGTGGTTTATGATCCCCTTTTACAGATGAGGATCCTGAGAACATCAGAATACTTTGGCCACAAATAGAAAAAAAAAAATCTCAAGATGTTGTAAACAATAAGGACTAAGTTTTAACTCACAGAACAGGAAGTTCTGAGGGGGCCTGGCTCCAGAGATGGAGATTTCAGAGGCATAGAAAGAGTATTAAAAACCCAGGTTCTTCCCACCTCTCTTCTCTGACCTCAGATCCATCCTCCTCATGGCCCCAGGGTGGCTGCCATTGCTCCGGAAATCACAGCAGATGTGGTCATGTTTAGTGGAAGAAGAGATCATCTTTCCCTGGGCCTTTTTGAGAGGAAGGAAACATTTCCCTGGAGCTCCCAGTAGCCTCCACTCCCATCTTAGTGGCCAGAACTCAGTGCTCAGAACATCGGCCACCAGAAGTGTTTCCACTTTGTAGGATTTACCCCTGAAGCTGGGAAGGGGGCATGCCCCCTTCCCAAAGTCATTGGCAGGGGGATGGGGAACACCCGACAAAATCTGGCCCTGCCAGCAAGCAAGAAGTGTGGAGGGCTGCAGGGTGTGGACGCTGGGAAGGTTACATCCTGTGCCCAGAACTTCCCAGCATCGGTGGAGAATTCGACATTCAGACCCAGAGAGCCAACTCTACCATGCAGTGTGGGCCAGGCTGCACTGTTGCCTGGGTCGCCAAGCGGGGTTGGGTGAGGGGCAAGGGGAGTCTGTGCTGGCCCAGGGCTTAGTAGGGCTGGTCTCCCACTCTGCCCCCGTCTCCCGGGGCTGCACAGAGAGCCGCGGTCTGGGCTGCTCTCTGATGCTGGGCTCATTAAAGGAAATGTTCTCATCGGCGTATTTCCAGCCCAGGCGGTGGTGGTTTTAATATCCAGAACCACAGGGAGGGGAGCAGGAGGCCTATTCCTGCAGGCTGGCCAAGGGCGTTCGTCCTCCTACAATGGAGAGGAAATGAAACACAGAGATGTTTCCCTCTCCTGAACAATGCTGATCCGCCAGGATATCGGGGCAGAGGTGACACTGAGCCACAATGCAGGCGAGAGCGGGAAGCAGGGAGTGGACGGCTGCGACCGCAGACCACAGGGAGCCCCAGCCTCAGCTTCCTACTCTGTGAAGTGGGGAAAATAATAGTACGGGGGGTGGTGATGCTGCCCCTACCCCAGCTGCCCATAAGCGTCTGGTTGTGAACACACGCCTGTAAGGGACACGAGGGTTGTGGGGGGACCCACTCCCCAGGCAGAACAGAGCCCGGCTCCCCTCCTGCCTCCCCGCTGCGCTCCCATCTCTGCAGGAGAGTGTGGCCAGGTGGGCCCCGTCCTTGCCCCGGTGAGGTCTGGACCTGAAAGCTTCGCATCCTGGGTGGGCGCGGGGGGCGGGTCGGTGTTTTCTGTAGTTTCTGCCTGAAGGGCACAGATGGTGATTCAGGCAAGTGGGCTGATTCTGGCCCAAGACCAAGGCAGGAGGCGGCAGGGCCAGTCGTCCAGCTGGTCCGTTCTCGAGCCGCAGGCGCCAATCGACCTGGTCAGGAATCAGGCTTTGGGTCCTGCACCTGTGTCTAGTCCCTCAGCTGGTCCCCTTCTCCTGACAGGAAGGAGAGGGTTGCTCACAGTCCCCTAAATTCAACAGTCCAGGAGCTGCCTGTCTGGCCCCCGTGGACCTGGGTGGGTGCCAGCTCACCCCCCCACACCCATCCAGAGCCCCAGCAGATAGCGACCAGGCCAGGGGTCCTGCCCACCGCCAGGACGTGCCTGTGGACAGCGCGTGCCCACCTTCGGAGGGTCAGGGGCTGCAGGACCTGAACAAGCAGAGGCCAAAGCACGGCCCAGTCTGACACGTCCTGGCCACTCCCGTCCCAGCCTCCACACCAGGCCTGCAGCCCTCGTCCCTTCTGCCTGCTGCCCACCCCTCACCCCACGTCTTTTTTGTCTTCCAACCTTCCAGTCCCTCGAGAACCTTCTGCAGGGCAGCGCCGCTACCCCGGGTGGTTCCCGTCGCCGCACACCTGCATTAGTGCAACTTTAAAAGCAAACCAGCGGACCTTCCTCCCGACTCCACCTCCCCCTGGGCCATTCTGCAGGTCTCTGCTCCTCTTTGCAGCAAAACTCATGGAAAGCCCACTCCGAGTGTTCTCCCGTCTTGGGTCCAAGCTGGGCAAGTGAGCTCCCACCTCTCCACCAGAAACCACCTGGCGACCCCCACTCTGCCAAAGCCAGGGCCAGCTCTGCACGGCCACAGCCTCCCACCGCTGCCTGCAGGCATCGTCTCTTCCGGGATCCTGCCTTCCTCTGGCTCCCAGGTCCTGGTCCTCTTCCTGCCACTCCAGCCGCCCCCTCCCCCCACTTCCCTTCTGTTCTCTGCCCTCTTCCTTCTGACCTTTGGAGGCCAGGGCTCCGTCTTGAGCCACCTCTGCCCCTCTCTCCACAGCCCCTGCTACTCATCCCTTCTTTTTCTCATACCCTGAAGCCAAGCTGTTGCCTGTTCACTTGGCATCCAGAATTCAGAGTCTGGGCCCTCCCCTCCCCTCCGCTGTGTCCACCTGGCCCAAGCCCCCTCCGATCTCACCTGGACCACGGCAGAAGCCTGCAGCCTGCCTCCTGGCCGCTGCCCATCTGTTCTCAGGCAGTAGCCAGGGCCTTGGGAGGTGAGTTGAACCACGACCCTCCCCCCTCAAGACCCTGGAGGAACAGGAGGGAGCAGGTGCCAACATCCTCACTGCAGCCTAGGGGCCCTGCGTGGCCTGGCTCAGTGGGTGGTCAGCAGTCAGACCTCAGACCTCGTCTCCTGCCTCACACCCCCTGCCCCAGTTTCCACGCCAGCCCACTGTGCCCCCTAGACTGGGCCCGCCCTCTGTCTGAACCCCCGACCCCACATCCACGTCACTTTCTTCCTTCAAGTCTTGGCTCAGATGTCATCTTCCTGGCTGGCTCACCCCTCAAGTTCACAGAGCCCTCACACCCATGGCCTTCAGGGCACCCCCACTGTCCACTGGTCCTGGGGGAGGATGCCGTCCACAGGGCAGGGGTCTGCTTTGTTCCCCACCAGGGCCCTCGTCCAGAATGGTACTGGCAAGCTGCAGGTGCTTGGTAAGCATTTCTTTTGGGGGACACAGATAAACGAAAGTGTGACAAATGGTCGCCACTCAAACCCAGACAGCCAACACCCCTCAGGGACCCCAACCCCAAGCAGACTCTGAAGGGGGCTCAGGGGCTGGGTTGCCACCATCCACCAGAACCCGGAAGAGTCACGGTCGAGCAAAGTGAAAAGGCAGAGGACAGAGTCTGGAATCAAAGACGCTGACTTACTGGGGGTGAAGTGCCCTCAGGCAGACCCTCGCGGCCGGGGTGCCAGGGTCCAAGTCCCAGCGCACTTGATGTCTGTGTGGCGGGCACGTCCCCAGGGTGCTTGACCCTGCTTCGTCATCTGTGCAGGGAGGCCAGTGTCACCTCCTCTCTGGGGGCCCTTGTGAGGCCGGAACCAGGTTCCGCACACGGAGCGCTTAGAGCCACTCGGGCCCCAACCGCCATCCCTCCTCCCCGCCAGTCGGGGGATCAGAGACCGGGAGGTTGGCCCATCCCTTGCTGGCTCTGGGGAGCTGGCTGGACCCCCGCCTCCCCCACGCAGCCAGCCTCAGGCCAGAGCTCACGGGGAGGCCTCTCTTCCAAAGCCAGCTCTCGCTCCCTGCCCCCTACTCCTCCCCACCCCCACCCCCACTGCCTGGACCCCCTGCCCGTGGACAACCTGCCCCATCTAGTTGCCAGCAGCTAAAGGAGGCTGAGCGCAGGCTGGCTCTGCCTGTGACTCCCCCAGGAGGGCCCCCCCTTCAAGGTCAGTCCCGCTGGACCCCCTGGAGAGGCAGGTGGGGGATGTGGGGGGAGAGCCCCACCGCTCTCCAGAGGGGACAGCTCCCAGGCCAGCCTCTGCTGGGAAGTCTCCTTTCAACTCCCCTCCAGCCACCAGGCAGTTGGTCACCAACTGGGTGTGGAGCCCAGAGAGGCCACTGGCCAGGCTGTGTGACTGCAGAGTGACGTCTGTCGAGTCATTCAGTCAAGTTGGGCCAAAGTTTCTCCCAACAGAGGGAGGATTAAGAGGCCTCTGTCTATGGGAGTGCTGATTAGGGGGCCGCAGACAAATAGACGGGAGGTGGGGTGGTGCCTGCAGGGCTGTGGGGCCCTGAGCTGCCCGTCCGGGCCCCCTGCCCCTCCACCTGCGTCGGCTCGTTTTGCTGAACCTCCCAGGAGGGGACAGACCCGGAGCCCCTTCCGCTGCCGGGGCTGTGATGTCAAGGGGGCAACGGGGGCCCAGCTCTCAGGGCTGTCGGAGCCTTGCGTGGTTGTAATCAGGCATCAACTCAGCGATTTGCGGAATTAATGGATTAAATCAGCACGACCTCAGGGTAGCCAAAAAAATTTTTTTAAGGATTGAGATGTGGGTTGCCTAGCGTTCATGGGACAGCCCGGGGCGGCAGGAATCAGAGGCAGGGAGGATCCTCAGCTTAAGGTGCTGGGGGATCCAGACCCTGTGCAGCTCCTGTGTCTCCGCTTCACACCTGTGCTCGTGTGATGGTCACCAACTCTGTGACCTAGTGTCCGCACCAGCCATCTCCATGACTCCCTGGGCCCCGAGGCCCCCCTGCCTCACCTGGGCGGCCCCTGCTTCCAGGTCTGTGCACGTGCTGTTCCCTCTGCTGCTCTAGCCCTTCACCTCCAGCCCAAGGAGCGCCACCTCCAGGAAGCCACCCAGGTTGCTGCTTTCCTCAGTCACAGCCTTTTCTGGGTGTGTCTCCTTGTTGCATGTGTGGCTTCGTCTCCCTTCACATGCGGGAGCAGGACGTCTGGGGACTTGTGTGGACGGGCCTGGATCTGGTGAGGGTTTCGAGGAGGACCTGTCCTGCCTGCGAAAGGATGGAGAGGCCCTTGCACCTACAGGCACACTCACCACCCTGGCGGCTGAGCTGGGCAGGGAGGGGCTTTCAGGGGAGCAGGGCGGCTGAGGCCATCGCTGGACCTAGACGGCTGTGCTCACCTGCAGGAGAGTTCACACAAGAGGAAGATGGAGGCCTCAGTTCCCCACGGGCTGTGGGTGGCACCTGCCAGTCACTTCTCAAGCGCCCAGCACTCACACCAGAGGCTGCTCATTACTCAGGGCCGGCGGGCAGGCCTGCCCCAGCAAGAGGCTCCTGACCTGGGAGAGGGACGGAGGAAGCTGTGAGTGCCCACAGGACAGGGCTGGGGGCCACCACGGAATTCCCCATCTGGACTTGGGGAGGTTAAGTGGCCAGTCAAGGTCATGCCCTGGGACGGGCTGACTCTCACCCCTGCTCCTCCCAGACTCATCTGCTGTCCAGGGAGGACTCTGGTGGCTCCCAAGGGCTCGGTTCCCCCACTTGCGATGGGAACTTGGGGCAGAAGCTTGCTGAGGGCTCTTCCTCTCTGACAGCGAGGGCTGATGACCGCGTAGTTGGAGGGAAGGAAGGAACGCAATCTGGGTGCTCCGTTTCTCCTACCACCACGCAGGGGGCGCAGCAGCCCACCTGCAATTACTCACAGTCAAGATGCGAACCCGCAGGCAGAGTCCCGGGGCCTCGGAGGCCGCAGGGTCCGCAGCCGGCCTTGCGGCGCCGAGGCGGCCGGTCCTCGCCGGCATCTGCCGGTGCGCGCACATCCGCCTGGCTTTCCCCTTGCTTGTCCCGGTAACTCAGCCCCTCACGGCGCCTGGACCCGGGAGCCCGGCGCCACGCGGCAGCCGCGCTGGGCGGCCGCTCCGGGGCTGCCGGGCCGACCGCAGACCAGCTGGGCGCCCGCGGGCATGGGGGGCGGCCACACTCCTAGTGGGCGTGCTTGCACCCCAAGATCACAGGGGTCGGGGCTGCAGGGAGCCGCTCCTGGAGTGAGGCCCCACGTCCGGCAGCCCTGTGGGTCGTCACGGCCCCTGGTGGGTGAGAGGCCGGGTGAGCCCCTCATTCTGTAGCCAGGCGTCTCAGGCTCATCAGCAGACGAGCAGGGACCTGCCCAGGGTCACCCATCTCAGCCGGGGTGGAGCTGGGCCTGAACCCTCCACCTTCCGGCCTCTTCAGATCTGTTCCTCTCCCTAAACTTGGGAGCTACGGCCCGAAGCCTGACCCAAGGACAGCCAGCCTCGGTGCTGACCCCACCAGCGCGCGTCCACCAGCCCCTCCCCACTCTGCGTGTCTGTTTCTGATTTCGCAGGTAGCACGTTCATTGTCGAGAACATTGGCAACATGCAAAAATATGGGGAAGAAAATAAAGATCACCTGGAACTCCCCCCGGAGATGCCTTCTGTCATCACTGTAGCTTGTACGTCCTGATCTTTCCAGATGCTCACCTGCATGAGATGAGACGTCCGTGCACATCTGCGCACAGCAGCCCAGGGGTGTGTGAACCTGTGAGGATGCTTCAAGCTTGGGGTCCTACACCGCACGGTGTTCAGTGACGTTAGCAAGGTGTCACCCCTCACCCCTCGTCAGCACCTGAAGCTCCCAACACCTGACAGGGTCAGCACCTGATGGGCTGGGGCGGCGCCAAGGCTGAGACGAGGGGAGAAGTTAGCACACAGCGCTGACTGCACAGCCCGGGGGCCACCATGGTTATCATCCAGGTCATGCCCACCCTCAACAGGAGGAAGGAGAACCTTCTCACCATGACCCTCCATTTGTTCACTTGTGTCTCGGGGAGGATCAGACCTCCTGCCCAGACTGCTGGCCTTCAGCGGGTTGGACAGAGGAAAGAGGTGGCACTGCGCCCGTGTGGCACAGAGGACATGCTCTGGAAATACAGGAGCATGACAAGTGGGCGGGGCTGACATTGGTGCCCCTGCCCACTGGTGGGCAGGTGTGTCTGTGTTCTGGGGTGGCAGAGGGGACCCTGCATCCGTTAGCAATGGGCATAATAATACTGCATGACAAACAGCCCCCAAACCTCAGCAGCACAAATACCCATTAGTCAGCTCATGCATCTGCAGGGTTCCACTGACCTTGGCTGGAGGAATCTCCCAGGGCCCTTTCTGTCTGTGTGTCCCTGAGCCAGGCTGACCCCCAAGTCCAGACTGACCTCCATTTTGTGTCCCTGCCCAGTCCCTTCAGCGACCCTCCCACTGAGCCCCTCTCCTCCACCCTTGGCTGACCCACACATGGGCTTCTGGGGAGAAATGGCCTGGGGGCCCCGTCACACAGGTCCTGGGGCCGACAGGAAGGTTAACCACCAGCTCAGATCTGTATATAATGTGGAGTCCTCTTTGTTTTCATCCAGCTTTTTATTCTGAAAATATTCAAACCTACCGAATAATGGAAAGAGTAATATAATAAACACCCACCATCACTTACGTTAACCACCCGTCACATTTGACCTCTCTCTCTCTGTATATATATGTCAACTGAAATAAAGTGCACACCCTAGAAGCCGAGTTATGTGTCATTTGGTGGACTTCCTGAGGACTCGAGCCCAGAAGCAGCCTCTCAGATCACTCTGAGGGACTGTTCCCAAGGGTCAAGGGAGAAGCCAGGATATAGAGGAGCTTTTGCAACAAAGACTAAGCCGTCAGAGCGTCAGAAGATTTTTGTTAATTAAAGGGAACCAGACATCTCAAGTCAGGGAATTTAGCGCTTTTCTGCGTGTGGGCAGGTGCAAAGGTCTGGCTCACTGGAACCGTTCCTTTGATGTGCACCTCAGCTGTCCAGGGCCAGTGTCTGTTCTTTCCCATCCCGAGACCCCTGGGGGGGCCACAGTTGGAGGGGCCGCAGAGGCCGGGCTGCCTGCCTGTCCGCATCCTGAGTGCCCTCCGCTCACTGTTGGGGTTGGTGGTGGAGGCTGATGACTCGATGGCCGCAGCACCCTTTGCTTACTGACGTGGCTGGCCATATTTTTCACTCCTAGACATACATAAGTATATATATGTATCTCCATGTTGAAAGTAAGCTACTGGCATTGTGTTTCCCCTAAAACCCAGCATACTCTCTTACCCTGAAAAATTCCACATCTGAAAGTTGAGTGTTGACACTCTGCAATTATTATGGACTGAATGTCTTTGCCCCCCAGATTCACACTTTGAAGCCTTGGTCCCCAAGGCGAGGGCATTCGGCATTAGGAGGTGGGGCATTGGGTGGCTGAGTTCAGACGAGGTCCTGGGGCCCCCGTGACAGGGTTTATGCCCCATAAGAAGAGGAAGAGTGAGGAGAGAGGGCTCTCTCAGCAGGAGGGCGCTCAGCGCGGGTCGGGCGTCTGGGCCGAGCCGGGAGACTCCTCCCCGGGAAGACCCCGCCCCAGGACCCCGCCCCGCCACCCCTGGTCGCGGACGTCCGGCCTCCAGAACGTGAGGAAGAAGCTCCCGAAGGCTAAGCCCTGGGTCTGGGGCCTCCGTCCCGGCAGCCTGAGCTAAGACAGCGTGGGTCTAATGCTAGTCCCCATTCTAATTGCCCCAATTGCCCCAAATTATGTGCCTTTTCTGTTTTCTTTAGTTGAAGATTTAATTGAGGATCTTGCCTTACCCTTACTTGTCATTTCTCTTTAGTTCCCTTTGTCTAGAACATTCCCCGTCCTGACACCTCTGAAGTGTCCAGGCCAGGGGACTGCAGTCCTGCTTCTAAAGACAAAGCAGGAGCCAGAGGCTGGGCTCACCTCCCCGCCCCTCCCGCCCAGAGATGAGGCAGACCTGGCGCTGGAGGGACCGTCTGCAGGGAAGGGGCACCAGGGAGTCCGGAGGCCGCCTGCCGGCTCCTGAGAAAGGGACAGAAAGACAGCAGTCAATTCAGGGGAAATGCACGCAGATTTCACCTCCTTTCTCTAAAACGTGCTCAGGGCAATGTGACAGCTGGTTCCTCTGCTGCTCCCGGCAGCCCCAGACACACAACGAGCAGGAGGACCAGACCAGGGAGCAGGAAGACAGGCCTCTGGTACCAGCCTCCCTGCAGCCCCGGCACCCGGGCGGATTCTAATTGCCAGGGCTCGTTATGCAAATGAGCCATTAACCTCTCACAGAGCTCCAGTGACAGCTTGGGGTCACTGATGCGCTTGAGTGCTGACTTCTTTGTGAATCGGGGGGGAGCTGGTCTGCACCCCCATCCTGCAGATGAGGAGACTGAGCCTCAGAGAGGGGCGGGACCTGCACAAGGTCACCAGCTGGGAGTTGCTCAGTGTGTCCAGCGGCCAAGCGGCCGGACCTTGGGGTTAAGTGGTCAGACTGCAGGGGCACCTCACCAGAGGGGAGCGGAGGCACTGAGGGGCTTTCCCTGGAGGAGACGCTCTCTCCCAGGAAGAGTAGGGTCCTCAGGGCCTCAGAGAGGGCACTTTGGGAGAGGAGGGGAGCCCCAGGGGGCTGGGGACCGGGGTGCAGAGAGGTAGAGAAGCTTGAACTGAACTAGATGCTCTGCGCTGGGTTGCAAGAAACTAAGGTTAAATTGGACCCCTGTGCCAGGGTGGCTCTGCCGGAGTCACTGCCAATGGTGACATTTTCTCCCTGGCCACGACGGTCCCCTTCCTCTTCTGTAGGGACCAAGGGCCTTCAGGCACCGACACGTGTTCCCCTTACCCTGGGACCCCCATTGAGAGCTAGGGACAGGGTTACAGTGGCAGCCACTGTCCTGGGTCCTCCCTTGAGGCTGGCATGGAGGGGGTGTCTCTCCCAGTGAGACTGTGGGGGAGGTGTCGGGGAAAGCAGGGGTTAAACCACTAAAGACGACTTTTACTCAGGACCACTGCAGTAGAGGAACAAAGACGTCTACATAGAACCAGGTTAACTCCGGATGCAGCATGGACAAGTGGGGTTCACAGTCGAGGAGCAGGTGGGGTCAGAGGATGGGAGGTTACTAAGAGGGAACCTTGGGGTGAGGGGGTCTGCTCCATCCCCTGCAGGATCCTTGCTGAAGGCCCCGGGGCATCAGGCAGCCCCCAGGGTCCATGGGATGAGGAATTTGATCAGACGTCGAGGTGGGGGATTCTGGTGAAACTGACCTAGCAGGGTTCTTGCAGAAAGGATTTTAGCAGGAAGTGCACAGTCAGGCCCAGGAGTAGGTTGAGGCTGAGCAAAGTCTAGTCCAGGAGTCCTTGCCGGGCATCTCCTCTAGGGGCTTCCCTCTTCCCACCTGAAGGCGGAGGAGAGCAGGATGTCCCCGAGGACCCCCGGGGACTGAGGGACCGCTGGGTCACAAGGGCTGCGGGATCCCCGGGCTCAGCATCCAGGCTGGCCCCACCTCCCCTTCAGGACTAATGCGGGGCTTCTTGTGGATTTCCCAGTGGGGTTCCTCCCACAAGGGTCAACACAAAACATACTTTGCACGTTTCTTGTTGACCCTGTGGGCTACAATGCATCAGGGTCTGCCCCCGCAGAGGGGAGGGGAGGCCCTCCAGAGCTGCCAGGAGTGGACGGATGTGGCCCACAGGACCCCACGGACAGCTGCACCTGTCTGCGTGTCTGTAGGATCAGCCAGGGCTCCAGGCCAGTACTGAGAAGGCCAGGGCGGCAAGAACCTGCTGCGAAGTCTGTCCATGCTCTTCATTCATTCATTAGCATCGGAAGGCTCTTCCTCCAAATACCACCCCCCGGGGGGCTGTGAATTCTGGGGGACACAGACAGTCCACAGACAGGTGATGCTGCAATTCCCCGTCCCTCCACCTGTCACCCTCCAGGCTGCAGCACCTTGATCTCGGGGCCACGTCCCCATCCCCAGTGACAATCACAGGTCTTTGCCTGCGGGAGAGGCTTGGTCACCGCTGGAGGGCTGAGAAGAGGCTGAACGTTCTTCCTGTCCCGCCACCCATCAGGGCCTCCCTCCATGGAAAGCCCCACTCAGCCGCGAGTCCTAATTCCTTCTGCGTGGATGCCCTGAAGCTACGCGGAGGCTCCTACGTGCTGTTCTGTCCTTATCCTCCAGCCAGAGGCCCTCCCATCTGCTGGAAATCTTCTTCCTTTGAATTCAAAGAAGGTGCCTCTTGCAGGACCCTGAAGAGAGCCCCCGGAGTGCCTGCTGCTTCGGGACTGCTCCAGTCAGTATTAGGAAGATCTGACCTGCATTTAGGGCCAACAAGGGCCTCTCTCCACCCCCGTAGGTGAGGCAGACCTTACCGCAGCGGCCTGCAGGCCCGCCTGCCCTGCTCCGAGGCGAGGGAACTGCTGCGCAGCACACTCCCTTTCCTCGGAAACACGTCTGAGGACGTCTGTGTGCGACCTATTAGAGCCAAGGCGGCTGTGAAGGGTATTTTCTTCCTCAGTCACTGAGTTATGGCCGTCCCATTGGAGTCACTCTTCGTGCTTCAGATTGATTTAGGAGCTTCATGGAGTTTGCTGAGCACAATTCATGCTAATTGGGCCAATTCCTGAACATCATGGGGGCAACTGGCTCCTCGGGACAGAGGGTCAGAGCGAAGAAGCCGGAGCCTGGCCCACGCAGGCTCGGAAGACCCCGCGCCCCCCGGGGCTCTGGTGGTAGTTTCTTCCCTTCTAAGTTTGCTCGTTGTCGGTAGGTGAGAGCGGGTGCCACTCAGGGGCTCTTCCTCCTCACGTGACCGCCCCGACGGCCTGCAGGTCTGAGCAGCGGGCAGCCACAAACAGGCAGAGAGCTGAGCAGATTCCCTCATGTTCCAACCACGGAGGGACTGTAGAGGGCATACGAGCCCCTTGCCTGGCACATATCAGGTCCCCTAGATGCCAGCCCCCTTTCCCCCCACTGGAGGGACTGAGAGAGGGAAGAAAGTACGCTCCTGGGGGGCGGGTGGGGATGGTCTGATTCGCTTTTGCAGCATGGGCACCAGCAGGAGGCCTGGCACCTAGCAGGTGCTCGGTGTGACCTCAGGTGGGTGGCTTGGCCTCCGCACCTCAGGTGCCTTTTCTGTAGAATGAGGTTGATGGTCCTCCTGCCAGCATGCTCCGTCTTACATGGGAGGTAGTTGATAATCTCAAGTCACGCGGTGCCCACCAGGTGCCCAGCGCTGTCCTGAACGCTTCCTAAGACCCCAGTTTACACTCACCGAGAATGAGGCGGTATCATTCCCCGACCTGGGAGGCGCAGGGAAGGGGAGCGACTTGGCCAGCGCGGTGCGTGGTGCAGCTGCGAGTGGAGCCCAGGCGCCCAGCTCCATGAAGCCACAGGCTGGCTTTGGGGCAAGAATCCCCAGTCAGTGCTCGTGACCTGTGGCTCAGTGACTAGTCACTGGACACCTGCCCTGGGTCAGGCACTGCTGGGGAATCCACACCCATGGCTGCAGCCCTGGCCCCCACGGCGGACACACGCTCCCCGAGGCGCCTCCTCCCCGGGTTCTGGTTTCGCCGGCTTCTCCGCGCTCACTTGCGTGGGCGCTCAGTCCTGCTCTAGCGCATGCAGAGCGACTCTCGTGCGTGGCGCCTGGGTTCAGGCGGGTTTTCTCCGTTCTCCTTTCCCCGCTCAGGGGCTGGTGGAGAGATGATTCGGGCACAGCATGAGCGAACCAGGCAGGCCGGCCGGGATCGGGCAGCCCAGGATGCGGAGCCCTGCCCCTCCAGGCCGCCTGCTCTGGCTCACTCCTGTCTGCCTGTCACTGTTCTGTCCTCACAGCTAAATGTGGAACCCCAGCTGGGCCAAGGGGCTGTCCCCTGCCCCATGCCCAGCACCCCAGGTCTCTCAGCCCCCAAAATAAAAGGTAATAGGGGGCTTCTGTCAGAGTCCTGCTGGCCTGAGGATGGGGAGGAGGCAGGGTCCAGAGCCAGACAAAGGCATGCACCTAGAATCAAGGCGCGTGAACTGCAGGCAGGATCCACCCAAAGGATCCATGCCAAGACGCATTATCATCAAACTTCCGAAAGTTCAAGACAAAGCAAAAATCTTGAAAGCAGCCAGAGAAAAATGATGCCTGTCGAGGAAACACTTTGAGAGAAGGCAGGTTTCTCTTCATAAACCAGGCCAGAGTGAAGGAATGGCCACCCCAGAATTCGAAACCCCGAGAGAATGTCCTTCAGGAATTAAGGGGACAGCAAGGCCCTCCAAGATGAAGAGAAGCTGTGGGTGTTTGTCATCAGGGGATTTATCCTAACAGACTGGATAAAGGCAGCTCTCTGAACAGAAAATGATAAAATGAGGAACCTTGGAACATCAGGAAGGAAGGAAGACCATGAAAAGCAAAAATGTGTGTAAATAAAACAGGCCTTCCTCCTCCTCCTGAATTTTCTAAATCATGTTTGACAGTTGAAGCAAAAATTGTAACACTGTCTGACATGATTCTCAGTGCACGTGGAGGAGGTATTTAAGGCAATTATATTATAAACGTGGGGCAGCAAAAGGACCTAAAACGAGGCAATGTTTTTGTACTTCACCAAAACTGGAAAATGGTGACAGAGGTGGCCTATGACGTTATGTACGTCATGTAATAACTGTGTCAGACACGTAGAAACCCACGCAAACAGACACACTCAGCTCCACGAGGGACACATCAAAACGGAATTCAAAGTGATGTTCAGGTAACCCGCAGGAAAGCAGGGGGAAAACAGAGAAAGGAGAAACTGAGAGAATAAGCAGAGAACCAAAAAAAAAAGGGGGGGGCAACTTAAGCCCTAGCGTATTTACAACTACATTAAATGCAAATGGTCTAGATGCACCAATTAAATGACAAGCTGACAGAGCAGACAGGAAAAATGACCCCTGCATGTGCTGTGTAAAGGAAACTCACCTCAGATATAATGAAGAGGTTTGTTGAAAGTAAATGCATGGAGAAAAATTAATCATGCGAACGTTAATCAGAGGAACGCAGGAGTGGCCGTGTTACTGTCACACGAGTGTGCAGGCAATACTCACGTCAGGTAAAGCAGACTTCGGAGCAAAGAAAAACACCAGGCACAAGCAGGGACATACAAACGATGCAGCGATAAAAAGGTCGCTCGGCCAGGACGACACAGCCGTCTTCAGCGCACATGCACCGAACCACAGAGCCGTAGACACGTGACCCAGCAGCGGAGAGACCGGAGGGCTGGGTGCTGCCGGGGCGGTTTCCTGCTCGCTTACGTCCCCAAGGGCCCTTCTGACAAGTCCTCACCACAGAGGTGGTTTTGTGTGCATCCTCCCCTTGCAATCCAAGATAATCTATTTTTACAAGACAAATACTATTTGAGGAGAAACAGCGAAGTGTTGCTATTATTTCTTTCAGGATGATTCATTACCCCTGATTTTTCTCTTCTGGCTTCAAAAGATTTTGTTAGATGGCATAATAAATATGTGATACAAAAAAGAGGGAAAGGATATAAGAACTCTTGTGGGAAAAAATGCTTGTCTCCAAGAGCTGCCTTGGGGCACCTGAGGCTGGGGCAGCGTCCTGTGGGCACTGGTCTGTCTGCAGAAGGGGCTGAAAAGGGCTGGCGCCCTGACTACCCACGGCGGTAGCAGGAGGGTCAGAGAGCGTTTTCCTGGCTGGAAAGGTTGGTGGCGCCCTTCGGGGAAAGGAGACCCCGCCAGGGAACTGCCTTTTCAAGGGCCGCGAGAGCTCAGGGCGCAGGGGGCCTCAGGGGTGCGACTTGCTGCAGGAAGACGGATTGCCTCTTCCACCTCAGTGTTAACACGAACGTCGGGTATCCTCACTGACAAAGCATGCAGGTCGCCGGGGCGGGGTGCTGCCCGTTCAGGGCCGTCCTCATCATACCGTCCTCAGTCTGGTTTCTGCCCTGCGCGGATGCGTCCTCAGCTGTTGCATCACATGTGGGTACATATGGAGAGTCGGTCCCACGGGGCTCCCCTCTTCGCCCCTCACCACACTCACTCTCTGCAAGTCTGTTTCCTCTTTTGTGAACAGGGACGCCATACCTCCCATCTGCAGGGATTTACAAGGGCCGGACGGGTGTGGGAACCTAGCACCTGCCACAGTCCTTGCCACACAGCAGGTACTCAGGAAACGGCCCTTTACTGAAGGTTACAGTTATTGATTTAAAAAATCATTTTCAGGCATTCCTTTGTTCTACACGAGATTACAGTTCTGGCACGATACAGGTGGTTTAATCCATCACAAATACATTTTAAAAGGCGTCGTAACGCCCTAACTCGCACGCATAGGAGGGCTGAAGCTGAAAGGACACGGGGCTTTCGTTTTTAAAGGCCCGCGAGTCAGTGTGTGGCGCTGGCGGGGCCGGGGGCAGGAAGCACAGGAGCGCTGTGCCCGGGGCGCAGGCGCCAGGGCTGCGCCGAAGTTGGTGACGCGTTTCCATTTTTGGTGACCTGCGGCTCAGTTTCTTTTAACGTGCCTATTTCCCCAATTTACAAGATAGATGCTTTCCTGGAAAACTCAGCTTGTATTAAAACTATTCTATTTCTCTGTTTATTTGTGTATGTATGTATTTGTTTATTTTATTGTTTTTTTTTTTTTGTGGAAGTCTAGTCAGTTTACAATGTGCCAATTTCTGGCGCACAGCATGCTTCAGTCACACACACACATATATATTCCTTTCCATATTCTTTCCATCATAGGTGACTACATGATATTAGATACAGTTCCCTGTGCTCTGTAGGAGAAGCTTGCTGTTCATCTGTTCTTCACACAGCAGTTAGTATCTGCATTACACTCTACCCCAGGAATCGATACAACATTGTGAACTGACTATACCTCAGTAAAAAAGTGACTCGAAATTTCTAAATAAAATGTTTGCAAGGTTAAAAAAAAACATATTACTTGCCTCGAGGACTGAGTTTTTTGAGGTCCCCTTATATTTTGCCCAGGAGGGGAATGCCTCCCCCACCCTCCCTGGCCTGGCCCGTCCCTGTGCCTGGCTTGCAGGGAGAGGTGAGCCATCTCCGGTTTCTGTCCGTCAAGCTCAGGCTTCCTCTGCCAGCTAGTTCTCGTGCCATCTTAGCTGGCTGCTAGTCTGGACGTCCAGTCAACGCCACGAGGTAGCGGCCTCAGGCAGAGCTCCCGGCTGGACCCTCGATCCCAGCCCTGCAGACCCCTCGGCCCGGTCTGCCCACACCTCCCATCGCTGCCCTCTGACTTTTGCCGGCTGGGTTGTCCCTGTGACTGCAGAGGGTGCCCTCGGAGGCTCCTGGAAGAGGCTTGGGAAATGGGCTTGGTTCCACTGCAGCCTTAGCAGCCACTGCTCCAGGCCTGCATTGTCCCCTCAGCGCCTGGTGCCAACCACTTCCTCAGGGGCCCTTGGGAGCAGCCAGCTCACACCACCTTGGAATTCCCCACGCTTTCCCCCAGAATCCCGGCCTCGGGGGCCTGCCGCGCTCACCCTACATTTAAACAGGCAGCGAAGGTTTTCATCAGATAGAAGACTGCCTCCCCGTCTCCTGCCCAGCCTATGTTTTAGGCTTTGTGCTTCCTCTGGGCACCCCACTTCGGGTACCGAGTCCTGTTAGCGGTCACAGTTTTCCCCTGAAAGCATCAGAAACCAACTAGGGCCATTTGAGCCAAAGTGGAACCATTAAGAGGGCTGCGAGCAGTTCACAAGCTTCCAGAAGGTCTGGGACACCCGGTTCTGAGCTGGGCATCCAGGAACAACACTCACCTCCCTCCCTGGGAAGCTCTGGCGGGTGCCGGATGCTGTGTCCCTGCGGCCGCTACTTGGGGACCCCATCTTGCTGCAGCGCCACCACCACCCCTCTCTCCAGGAGCCCAGCATGTTTTGTAACCGCTGCCGCTTATTTCTTGCTCCCGATTTAAAGTCTGAGGGTGGAGACTGCTTGGCTTGCCTGTGGTAATGCGACAGGCTGTGCCTCCAACAGCACCCGATGGGGTGGAGAGACTGCAATACAAAAGCACGTTGAGGGGCTGGTACGCCTCCACGAGGAAGGTCAAGTGTCCAGGCCACTTGTCCCAAGATGGCCCAGCACCAGCCCCCTCCTGGCTTCTCCTTCCTGGCCTCCACGGAGCCGAGGCACCACTATCCTGTGGCTGCAGGCCCACCGATAGCTCCTGCCCCACACGTGGCCCCGCTCCCCGGGGCTCCTCCTCCTCCCCTTACACACAGGCATCTGCCAGGGCTCTCCTGGTCTCTCTGCACACACACGTCCTGGGGGCTCGCACCCGCACTGACCTCCACGTCCAGCCTGGACCCTCACCCAAGCCTGAGGCTCCCGCTGCCACCTCCTTTTGGGTGCTCTGCTTGCCGACCCCAGACACCACCTAAAGTTGAACCCAAAATCAGTTCATCCCAGAACAAGGCCTCTCCCTGCCCACTCACAAGGTCACAACCTTGGGCACCTCCCCAGACTTCTTTCCCGCTCGCATTATCTGCCTCTGGTTGGTTCTTAGGGCTGGACCCTAATTTCCACCAACTCCTTCCTGTCAGACCAGGCAAGTCCCCTGTGATCCTGGGAGCACCCAGACCCACCTGGGAAGACGGCAGCTAAGTGCCCCGCAAGGAGCTGGCCCCAGTAAGGATGTCACTGCTGTCACAGGCCGAGCCCCTCCCTGGCTGAAACTCCCCGTTCTCCTTCCTTCCTGGAGAGGCCCAGCACCCTGGCGGCCCCGTCCCGAGCCCCGTGTCCTGGAAGGCTGCACCCTTGGCCTTTGGAGGACTCCCGCTGGAAGCTTCGTCCGCTAACTGAACTAGAACACGACTCCCAGGGCCCGCCCCGGGCCCCGGGCTCATCCTCCGCCTCACGGATCTGAGGAGGCAGTTGCCGGCGAGATCCGGGGTCCTCCAGCTTGGTGCTTGGACAACTTTGGGTGAGAGTTACGTGCCACGGTGCCTGGACGCCTGTGAAGCAATTAGCCTGCAGCTACATCCAGAGAAGAGCAGGTGCTGGGAGGAGCCACCTGCCACCCCCCACCGTCACCCCATCACTCTGCCTCACCCCCAAGTCTAAACATCCCACCGCCAAACCCCTGGGCGTGCAGCGAGCTCCCTTCTCCTCCCTGCAGAACCCAAAGAGCTTTACTGGTCCTGCAGTTACACAAACCACACATTCCTACGTTGTTTAACACGGAGAAGTATGGGGGAAAGAGGAGACTCACCTGGAACCCCACCACCTCGTGACGACGACTGTGCCACTCGGCGGCCGTGCTCGCGCCCCGCTCCCTGCAGGTCTATAGGGTGGAAGCGGCCCGAGCTAGCCCTGCTGAGGACTCGCCAAGCCCCGCACCCCGCCTCTGGGCCGGGGGGTGGGGGGCAGGTGGGGGGCAGCCAGAGGCCAAGCACGGCCAGGGGCTGGCGGGGTCCAGAGCCCGCGCCCTGCGCTGGGGGGGGGGGGTTGTCAGGGGCAGGAACGTGCTCTCAGGATAAGGGCACGCCGGGGGTTAACGAGCTGCTGAGTGGTTTTTAAGGCCATGCCATGGAAGCCCTCGGGGAGGCGGGCAACACTCCGTAGCAAGGGGTCTGGGGAGGCCAGGGCGGGGGTGCTGCCCAGACCCCGCCCTCCAGTGTCCTCGGCTCCTGGGCCGCCGGGAGGGCTGCGGGCGCCCCGAGCCCGAGTCTGAGGCCTCGATTCCAGGCCAGCTCTGTCCACACTGGGAGGCCTGGGCAAGGTGCCCGGTCCTGCCGCCTCGCACTCCTCCCCCCCCCCGCCAGAAACACCCCGGCTCCACACCAGGTCCACTGGGACCTCCAGGGACACAGCAGCGGCGCCCGTGCGGCCCGAGGAGCCGGGCCCTGCGTCGCTCTGCAGCTGCTCTCCTCACCCACGGGCAGCGTAGGAGGGAGACAGGGCTGCTCTGGGCTCCGTCCCCTCATCTCTGCAATGAAGGCAATGACCGTGCCTTCCTCAGAGGCGCCCGGTGGGCGTTAAACAGGCGACACGTGGACGACACTCAGAGCCCCCGTGGGCTTGGAGTCAAGGCTGGGCAGTTTCGCGTTGCTGTCCTCAACGATTATCACCTGCACAGCCCCATTTTGTCACGAAACGAGGCTCAGAGAGGTTGAGCTCCCTGCCTACGTTCACACAGCCAGGAAGCAGGGAGCCAGGTTTGAACTGAAGACTGGTCTGGTGCTGGCACCCCCACAACCTTTTCACCGACAGCGGGCTGAGAAGTGACATGCAGAGAGGGGTGTGGGTGACAAGCTGTGTGGCTGTGGGGCCTCCTGTCTCCTTCCTTCCCAGCAGCTCCAGAGGCCCCGAGCCCTGGGTTTGGGGGGCAGCACCAGCTCTTGGGGTGCATTAGGGAGGACCTAGGTTGGGAACCAGCCAGAACCTTGTTCTACCATCTGCTGGGCATGAGACTCTGGGGAGATAGACCTTTGCTCCTGCCCCGGCAGGTCATGATCCCCAACCTCAAAAGGCGGGGAGGGCCCACTGTGACAGCTCCATGCAGGTGCCCAGCGAGGCTGGGTCCCTCCTGGAGTGGCTCCAGCAGCCGGGCTCCAGACGGTCCCTCCACCCTCCAGAATCCTCTTCGGCCCGTGGAGTCCTGCTTCTCCATTTCTCTGTGATTTTAGACACACTCCTCCTTTTCTGCTTGTGTTACTGTGAAGCCCTGGGTTGTGCTTATTCTAGGTTAGTCTTTGTTCCAGGGGTGGTTTTTAAACTCTATTTCCGGTTCTTTCCCGAGGACGGTCACCCTGTCTCTCAGGTCAGCTGTGTGCCCACGAGGTGGGTTCTGTCTGCTGAGTGCGTTTCAGGACGTTTAAAGTCGACGGCTGGCACCAGATGCAAGGTCGATCTGCTATGGAATGCTATGTGCACGGTGGGTACTTTGCCGGCTGAATAAAAATAATTGCTCAGTGTTTAAGAAGAACATTCAGAAAATACAGGGATAGGGTTTAAGGCAGTGATCCACATTTTGGGCACGTCAGCAATTCTCAGCCATTTCCTTCACGCTACTTTATGCTTCTGCTTTGAAGATGATAATAGTGACCGAATGCCTGTGCAGCGAGGGCTGGCTTCTGATGGCTGAGACTGAAGCCTGATTTTAAAAGAATCATCATCAAAAAATACCTCATGAACTTGCTATCTGCTCTGTTTCTAAGCAGAAATACATAAATTAATATAATATAATATAATGTAATAAATAAAAAAGTGAAATATAATAAAGATTACCTTTCTGCACACACACACACAAAACCCTCAAAACCCCAAGTCAAGGCCAAGGCCCCAAGCCGGCCTTTGGGCACGTCCCTCTGGCCCGCTCTGTCCGGGGAACGTTACCCTCGGTTTGCCCGGCTTCGATCCCGATTCCTTTCTGTTGCCCCAGTGTCTGTGAAACCAGTTTCTCAAGCTCCGTGGGGCACTAGGGACCTGGCTCCGGCCTCCACCCGACTCAGGGCTGGAGCCTCTCGCTGGCTTTGGTGCCCTCTGGCTTAGTCGTGAGACACTTCCAGCAGCTTCTCTGCCTGCGCCTGTCCCGGAAGGGAGCCTGGGGGGGCAGTCCCGTTTGTCCCCATGTGGATCCTGGCCATCACCTGCTGCTGGGCTGGACACACCTGCCCCAGTGCCGCCGTCCTCACAGGGCCCTGTGCTGCCTCAGCGGCCACTCTTGGTCCACCCGCTGCTCCAGCAGATGCCTCTCCAGGCCCCAGGCTGTGAGTGTTGGTCCTCACCCACTGTGTGCGGAGCTGTGTGGGTTCCCTTGTCGCTAGTTCAGAGGCAAGTGTCCCTGGCATCTGAGTTTCCGTGTGCCCTGGATTCATATAGGAATTCGGAAGGACTGAAATGTCATGTCACCATGCCATCTGCCTCATGTGTCATTTAGGTACAAAGGACCCCAGGGAGGTGGGTCCCAGGGGCGCAGAAGCTGCACAGATGCTGTCAGCAGGTCCGATGGCCCGGGCACAGCTGTCCCATCCTTTGATCGCCCCTCGCCCCCTCTTCCCCTGCTCCCCCCGCTCCCTCATCTTGCAGGGAGCCCTGCGGCCCCATGCAGACAGGCTCTCTCTCCATGTGGCGGGAAGCATCCTGACACTCAGAGTCCAAGGGGAGGGAGAGGGTCCTTCCACCAGCAACGTGGAAACTTCCGAGGAAGGACTGGACTCCACGCACTTGGGTCACCGCCCGCCTGTGCTCACTGCGTGCGGCCCCAAGATGTGCGGTCACGCGCTCACCCTTGTCAAGTGGAGGCACTGGGGTTGACAGTCACATAAAGCCCCACGGGGTCAGGACGCATGTGACAAAAGGGTGGACGAGGGCCGGACAGAGCACCCTGAGAAGTGCGGGAAAAGCCTGTCCCTGGGACCCTCGCTGGACACCCACTTTCCCGGACGCCTCCTGTCTCGGTGGGGGAAGAGTGAGAGTGGGAGGGGCAACATGAGGTGCCCGAGCATCCACTGACCTGTGACGAGGGGGTCAGGAAGGGTTTGGGGCTGGACGCAGCCCATAGTGTGACACCAACGAGCTGGGAGCCACCGACTGACCAACCACTTCCTCGCTGCAGCTCAGCAAACGTGTGCTGAGCAGGCACCGGAGCCAGGAGTCCGGCCGCTGTCAGCCCAGTCCAGGAGCCGGGCGCCTACAAGGGCAGAGGGGAGCCTGCGAGACTGTGTGCAGGCAGCCGCATCGCCGGGAGCATTCTGGAAGGCACTTTTTGGCTGGAGAAGGCTTGTGGGGCAAGGCAGAGAGAGGAGCCGTGGCCGGGGACGGGGCAGAGCCAAGGACCCTCACCCAGGGCTCAGCAGGACTCAGAGGCTGATACTCTGCAAGTGCCTGGGGCCCTCCCCCAGGGCCCCCCAGGCACCTCTCATGTGAGGCAGGATGGAGGGGCGCAGCAGCCCACGCACTGGGAGTGGGAGGAAAGCTCCTAGCATCCCCGAAGCACATCCTCCAGGCTCAGGGCCCCGCAGTGGGATGAAGCCCCTGGCAGGCAGCTGTCACAGCTCGCAGCACACGCCTGGGTGGCCGGACCCTCCTCGCCTCGCTCCTCACGCCCCTCCTGGGGTCACGCCGCAGACAAGCTGCTTGCACAGGAATCCCTGTCTCAGGGTCTGCTTCTAGGGATGTCAGCCTAAGAGCCCTCTCAGCAGGTGACAGGTGTCCCACGTGCTGGAGACAGGGGCATTGGCACAGAAGCACTAAGGCTTGGAGAGCTAGGAACCCTCAGGACTCAAAGGGTGTCTGTCCTCAGGGCCTGACTTGGCTCTCAAAAGGCCTCTGGTCCCACTGCCAGGGGGGCCTCTCCTGGCTGCACCTCCTATCACACCAGGGTGTAGACGCTGCCTTCTCCTGGAAGCCCACCCAGGTTGCACTATTGACACCTTAAGCTTCCTCAGTGAGTGGTCTGTGTTTCGGTCTTTCCCTCCAAGGGCTGAGGTTTCTGTGTCCACGTTTGTACTCCCCCAGCAGTCTCCCTGCCTCGTCCCTCCCCCGGACTCTCCTGTGTCCCTCCCCTCCTCTACTACCTGGAGAACACCTGCTTGTTTGCCCCACCCTGTGGAGCATCATCTGTTCATGGGGAAGCCCACAGAAGCGACTGTCCTCCTCAGGGCTCCCGCAGGCATCGTGCCTCCAGCCTGCGCAGGCACACGTCCCCACCTCCTGCTGGCCTGTCTCTTAGTCTCCAGGGCCAACTCCTCCTGAGAGCCTTGGGGCACAGCCAGGAGGGGCTCGGGGTGCTTGCAAATGGAAGATGACAGCTTGTCTTCCACACACGGGCATGGGTCCTAAGGAGGCAGGTGGCGCAGTGGCACAGTGGGCCGTGGCTCTGCTGACCCGTGGCCACACCCTGTCCCTCCTTCCTGGGTGACAGGCTGCTGTGCTGGTGGGGCCATCTCCCAGGTGGCCTGTCCTTTCCTAGAGAGGGTTAGGACAGGATGGGCCATCCCTGTCTCCGGGAGGAGAGGAGGATGCGCTGGGAGCAGGCCTGAGGGGACAAGGCAGCAGGAGAAGGAGATGCCATCGACCCTGGGCTGAGCAGAAAACCTAATTAGCCCCAGTCCCTTCTGAGGCTCCACCTGTGGAGTTACAAAGACAAAGGAGATGGGGTGGGGCACCATTGTACAGCAGTGGGGAGGGGACAGGGCTCCCTCCCAGGCACCCCCTGGGCCACCCTCCTCACCCTGGGCTTCTGGAATAGTGTACCGTCCTCACGTGCACCTGCTCCTCCCATGCCCCAGGCTGGATTCCCCTGGTCTCCGCCCCACCTCAGGCTGCTCCTGCACCCAGAAGGGGCAGATACCTCAATCCTTCAGGCTCGTGTCCTGCTCCCCCCAGCCTCCCACTCCACCCACGAGCACCCACCCACACACCTCTCTGCTCACCTGGGCTGCCTTGGACCAACGCGGACAGCCCCGGGTGACCCCTGCCCGCTTACCTGTCTGGTTCCCTCGTAGACAGTGAGCTGGGAGCAGGCAGAGTCTGTGTCCACTGGTCTCTGGGCAGCCCCTCCACGGTGCCCAGAGCAGGACCCGGCCTGGAGCTGGCAGGCAGCATCTACCTGCTCAATCAGCTGAGATGAGGGACTTGCCTTGTCTTTACAGACACTGCCCAGTTACTAGGAGAAAACGGGATGGAGGCTCCTGTATCAGCACAAAGCAGGCAGGCTGATAGGACATGCTGTGTGTGCATGTCCTGTGCAGAAGTACAAATGCAGGTAGGGGGTGTGCCGCACATGCCTGTGCGAGGGCCTCAGCTGCTCGGGTAAGTCATGTGTGTGTGGGAGCCACATGTGCGTCTGCATGCACACTTCTGTGGGCTGCAGGCACACTGCACACACGTAAGTGTGCATGCAGTTTTCACAGTGGCACAAGCAGTCACAGCTCTACTCTCAAATTTCTCTCACTGGGCAGACAGCCGGCGTGGCCCAAGGGCCCAATAAGGCTAATATTCGACACCCGGAAGGTCCCGGGGGGTCCCCATTTTCTTACAGCCTGTTCCTGCGAGCTCCCGCGTCATAGTTCCTTGGACTCTGGTTAACATGGAAAGCCCTGTGCCCGCCAAGGGCGTCCTGAGTCAGAGCTTGTGGAAGGGTCCCCAGGGGCTGCCTTGCAGCAAGTGGCCTGGGTGACTGAGCCTTGCAGCATCGGTGACTGAGCCTTGCAGCATCTGTGACTTCATCGCCTCTTCTGCCCTCCGATCCTGGTCATTCCTGCGATGCCGCCATCGACTGTTTCAGAGGGGAGGGACACGTTGTCTCTGGGATGCCAGAGACCTGCCCCCCGTCGTGTGCTTTGACTGGTTGGTCCCTCAATGTCCCCGAAGCACAAGTGCTCTCACAACAGGGCCGGGACACTGTCTCCTCCTAGGAGAGATGAGGACACTGAGTCTGAGCCAGGCGGAGTGCAGGCTGGGAAAGCCAGGCCCAAACTGCCGGCGCGGCCCCTGCGGGCGCCAGGCAGGAAACACCCTCAAGCCGCTGGCGCCGCCCACCCCGCTGCCCCGCGTGGCAGTGAGCTCCCTGTCACTGGGAGTATTCGAGAAGGGCCTGGACAGCCACCTGTCCGGGGGGTCCTCAGAGCGCTCTCAGCGGCAGGTGTGAAGGCCCTTCGCAGCCAGGCTCCTGGCCCCAGATGGACAGCGGTGGCTGGATTATGGGGCATGGACACGCTCTCTGAGTCAGGGCGAGCTGAGTCCTTGGAGAGCCGGGGAGTTCAGCCCTGTGCTAGGAGCAGCACAGAATACCCCGGCCATCTGGTTGACCTGCAGAGTCCCATTCAGAGGGTCTGGGGTGCCCGGGAGTCAGTGTTTCTAGCACTTGCCCCAGGGTTAACAGGTCCATGGAGCACACGGGGGCTGGGAGGCCTTCTCTGGGGTCTTCCAAGTGCATCCTGTTATCCCCACTGTCCCCTTTAACACTGCCTTGCCTCATGTAGAACGCAGATCTCCATGTCAGGGGTGCGGCTGCTCCAGGGCGGTGGGGAGCGCCTAAGAGGCTAAGCCGAGTGACCCTGAGCCCCCGGCCCCTCCCTCATCATCCCTGAACTGCACTTGTGGGCTCCGCGGAGCCCGGACCACTGGACAGTGCTCGGTCCTACTGCAAAAAACTTGGTGTGGTTTGCTGCAAGATCAGCAGGTCTGCTCGCTGAAATCCAGGCACAAGTGCCTGGTGCCTGGTCTGACTGCCTTCCAGAACAGCCTCCCAGGGTCAGCGGGGCAGCATCCTGGCCGCCTCCCAGAGCAGCCTCCCAGGGTCAGCGGGGCGGCACCCCTGTGGAGCAGGGCTGGGCCGGCAGCCAGCTCCCCGAGCAGTCCTGCCCTCGGTGTCCCCTTCAGGTGGCACGTTGCCAGGAGGCTCAGTGCACATGATCTTCCCAGAGCTGGAGAGCAAGGAAGGGCAGGGGCCAGCCTGCCCGTGGACCTGGGCTGCCTGGAGCGCTACCTTCTGCCCTCAGCCCTGCAGCTGAGCCAGGCTCCAGACAGCCTCGGCCAGCCCCCATCTGGGCCCCTGGATGCCAAGGGACGGGTCCAGCCGGCCCTGAACACGCACCAGGAGCCTGCGCCAGGACGCCCGCATCACCGCGGAACAATACCTTGAGAGCTGCCAGGCCCTGGAGCCGGGGTGGGGTGAGGTGGAGGCCGGCGGCTTGGCATCCAGGCGACCAGACCTCACCGGGTGGAGCACGCCCCGCCTGGGCTTTCCGGGATCCCTCTGGGAGTTAGTATATCGCGTGCAGGCGTGTTGTGTAACAACATGGAAGGTGCCTCCCCGCCCAGACCGGTGCCCCGCCACCCAGGCCCCGAACGTGCCCCTGCCAGCTCCCACGCTGGAGCGCGGGAGGCAGCTGGGAAGGACAGGGCTGGGAGGGGATTCCAGACAATCCCTTTGGACCCTCTCCCCAAGAACATGTGGACCAGGAAAGGGGCCACATGAGCCTCCCTGGACAGGTGAGGGATTGGGGGCTCCAAGAGAGTGTACTGGAGTGAACACGTCCCTCCAAATTCATGTCCACCTGGGACCTCAGAATGTGGAAATAGGGTCTTTGCAGATGTCATTAGTTAAGATGAAGTCAACCGGGACTTAGGGTGGCCCCTAATCCCACAGGACTGACGTGCTTATAAGAGGAAGAGAGAGACCCACACAGAGGAAAGGGCAGGTGAAGACGGGGCAGAGGCCGGGGCGATGCGGCCACAAGTCCAGGAGCGCCAAGGGCTTCTGCAGAAACCCGAAGAGAGAAGGAGGGATCTTCCTTAGAGCCTCCAGAGGGAACCTGGCCCTGGGACACCTGCATCTTAGACTTCCGGCCTCCAGAGCCACGAGAGAACCATTGCTGCTGTTTTAAGCCCCCGCTTTGTGGTGCTTTGTTCCAACAGTCACAGGAAACCGCACGGAGGGGACATGCCTGACCCAAGACACCAGTCAGGAGTCCCATGGCTTTCATGTTACATCAAAACGAATCCCTTGCAATTTGGTTGGATTTTCCCAAGACCCACTGGTGGGCCAGGAGGACGGAGATGTCGGTGTGGTTGTAACTCCCGGGAGGCCTGGGCGGAGGCGCCAGAGCAGGCCGGGGAGGTGGGTTCGGGTCTTGGCTAGGCCTTTGCTTGCCCCAGGAGGGCATGGGGGCATCACCTCCCCCCGTCTCAGGTTCCTTCCCCGTAAGATGGAGCTCTTGTGGGAGAGGCTGCCAGTAAGGTTTTCACATGAGGCCAGCACCTCGTAAACGCTTCTCACGAATTTTGCTGCTCTCAAACAAGGACGTGTCGGTAGAGCATCAAGCAGCATCAGGCCAAGAGCCATCGGTGATGAACGGCGTGGTCATCACTATCAATGCTACCAACGCTGGCACTGTAGTGGGGCGCTTTCCCATTCTCTCACCATTTCAGCCAGGGACCCAGAGGCTGACCACAAAACGCCATGTACTGAGCTCATGCCTCCGACGCAGGCAGGGAGCACCTGTGCGGCCTGGTGGGGGCAGAGCCTGGAGCTTGTTCTGCCGCACCGGCCCATCGCCCACGTCCCGGTTCCCTGTTGCTGTCTGGTCGTGCGAAACAAGCCATCTAATTCTAGCTCATGTCTCTGCAGGTCAGGATTGCAGACAGGGCTCTGCCAGTGGCTTTACTGATGTCCCTGGTGGCACTCAGCTGGTGGGTGGTCTGAGTGGAGGGCCCAAGATGGTAGCACTCATGCCTGGCCCCTTGGCCGGGATGACTGGCAGGATGGGCTCCGCTGGGGCTTGTCAGCCGGACCACCAGTGCGTGGCCGGGCCAGCATGAGACTCGGGTGGTCAGACTTCTGCTGGGAGGGTTAGGACACATCTGTTAATTCACTCACTCACTCATTCACAGTAGACATTCATCTTGCACTCACCTTGTGCCAGGCCCCAGACAAGGGGCTGGGATGCATCAGGAGCCAACAAAAATTTCTGTCTGCACGGTGCTTTGATTCTGTGAGTGAAACAGATAAAAACAAGATTGATGAAATAGGTGATGGATTACATGGTGATAAAAGAAAGAGACAAAGCAAGAAAGAAAAAGTGACACACTGCGGGGGACTGGCTGTCAAAATTCTAGATTCCACATCTTAAAGGTGGTATTTGGGTAAAACCTGGGGTGAATAAGGGAGCCAGGCACGACCTCTAGGGGAGAGGGGAGCATTGCAGGCAGAAGGCACAGCAGGTGCAAAGGCCCTGGGGCAGAGGTGGCCCTGGTAAAAGGACAGAGTGCCAAGAGCTGATGTAGCAGAAGCAGCATGAGATGGAAGGGGTACAGGGAGCTGATGAGCTCGAGGCCGTGGGGTCAGACCTCATCCAGCCCTGGGGGCCAGGGGCCACAGGAAGGGGTTACTGAGGGTCTGGGACTGTTGGAGGGCCTGGGCTGGCACGTGACATGGCCAGTTTAGAATTCGCCAGGATCCCTCCAGAGGCTCTGTTGGAACAGACTTCAGGACCGAGGTGGCAGCAGAGACCACTCCAGCCATCCAGATGGGATCACTGTGAGGGGAGGGGCAGCCAGCGCAGGGAGAAGACAGAGCCAACACCACCCAAGGCGGGGCCTGGGGGGAATGGAGTCCCCACTCATGAAGGAAAGCTGGAGCAGCAGGTGGGGAGGGGAGGTGGGGACCCAGGGGCCATGTTGTGGTCAGAATCCTGTGTGTCAGACACTGGTGATGCTGCTGAGGCATCAGGCTTCAGGGGTCTGGGTCAGGGAGCCAGGCTGGAGATGGGCACGAGAGCCGGCTCAAGATGGACTGCACAGCCCTGGTCCTGAGGGAGGCCACCGTGGGAGGGAGGGCACCCAGGCGAGAGCCCTGGGCGCCCCGGGAAGAGGGGGCGCAGCTGCAAGGCACCCAGAAACAGAGTCAGCAGGGGGCAGGCAGGCAGGACCTTCCCAGAAGCCAGACAGGCAAGTACGTCAAGGAGTAGGGAAACCAGCCCTGCGAGGAGCTGGTGAGAAAGTGAGATAGAGCCAAATGGGCCCCCAGAAGGGACCAGACGGGTCCTCTCACAAGGGTCCCCTCCGAGGAAGTACCTGGGGGAGCAAGGCAGCACCGCTGAGGGGAGCGAGGGCCCCACGTGCACTGGCCAGGGGCCAGCTCTGGATGTCCGGCCCCAGGACCTCAGCGCCCAGACCGCTCACCCACCGCGATCTGCCTGGAGCTCCCTGGGCAGGGGGCCTAAGGAGCCCTCTCAGACGCACACAGCGGAGCAAGGGAGAGAGCTGCGCCTTACCCTTCCTGGTGCGTCGGGGGCATTTCAAGCACACGCTGGGGAGAGGGAGATGCTTCAGATGGGGCCAAAGTCTGCAGTTTCTGTCTTAGAGCCTCCTGGACACCTTACCTGAGCTCCAGGGGAGGAGCAGACATCACCTGAGACGGGCCAGGGCGTTCAGCAGCAGGAGGTGGGTGTGTGCACGTGTGTGTGGTGCATGAGTGTGTGTGCACGTGTGTGCCTGCATGTGTGTGGTGCATGTGTGTGGTGCATGAGTGTGTGTGCACGTGTGCGCCTGCATGTGTGTGGTGCATGAGTGTGCATGTGTGTGCACACATCTGGAGGATGAGAAAGAATCAAGGCACTTTTCACCTGCCTCCAACTTGTCCAGCTCCTCCATAAGTGCTGACATTGTCAGAGGAGGCAAAGTTTGATGCTGACCATGGTGGGAAGGGATGGGGGATGGGGGCGGTAGGGAGGGAGCTCTTGGCACATGGGCATTGGAGGTGGGCCTTGGACAACGGTCGGGATCTGCAGAGGCTGAGACCGGGAGGGCGAGCAGGTGGGCTGCTGGACGCAGGGCTGGGTTCAGGGCGCAGCGCTCTTTCCTGCAGGGCCGTGAAGCTGAGAAGGGTTGGGAATCAGACCCTGGGTGCTGGTCAGGGAGACTCTTGGACTGTCTCCTGGCGGACTTGGGGAGCAGGGCCCGAGCTGCCTTCCTGGGTTCTCAGGCTCCCGGGGGTACTGCTGCACCCCAGGCGCAAGGTTTGCCGGCAGAGATGCGGGGGGCTCTCCGCCCGCGGGAACCCCGCAGGCCAGCTCGGCATCGGGGCCGGTAATTACCGCTGCTGTCAGGCGGCTTCCTCACCAGCCTTTGAGTCACTTAAAAACAACTTCTCAAAGTGACTCCCCTGGTGTGCTAGCTGAGAAGCAGGCTGCTCTGACCGTGTCCCCGCTCCCCGAGGCGGGTGGGGTCCCTGTGAGCGAAGCTCGCCTCAGCCCGATGCACGCGCACCAGGGCCAGCGCCAGGACCCTGCTTCTGCCCCCACCCTGCCCTTCGCCAGCTCTGCAGCCACCATCGGCCGACTGGCAGCAGCCCCGGCGTCCTCCTGCAGCCGGGCGGGGGCCGCTGCCTCGGCCTGCGGACCAGGTGAGCATGAGGTTCAGAGCCAGGGCGGGGGTCCAAGTCTGACTCCAGAGCAGGACACCTGGGGACGAGGGCAGCGGGGTCGGCTGGGCGGAGCAGTCCACAGGACGGGCACAAAGTACCCCCTTCCACCTACGTGACATCAAAGTGACGCAACCCCGCACTCCAGGCCAGGGTCTGTTGTGTCTCCCCAGGATCCATTTGTGGAAATGCTGCCCCCAGTGATGGTCTTAGTAGAGGGCTTTGGGGGGACTGGCCCACAAGGAGGGAGTCCCCGTGAATGGGATTAGCACCCTCATAGAAGAGGCCCTGGGAGCTCCCCCTCCCCTCTCCCTGTGAGGACTTGGAGCGCCGTCGGCACCGGCCACCGGAGGAGGCCCTCGGCAGACCTGGACCACGCTGGCACCCTCATCTGGGACATCCCGCCCCCGGAGCTGCGAGCAGGAGACGTCTGCTGTGGATAAGCCACCCCGTCGGCGGTGCTGGTACCGCAGCCTGGCTGGCCCGACACTGGATGACCCTAGGACTGTGAGTGCAAAGGACGCGTCAGCCCCACGGCCTGCGAGGGGAGAAACTGGTAAAATGTATTTTATAACCTTGGAATTTCCTCTTCCTTTTCCCCCAAAAGTTCCACGTGTAGGGTTTCACCCAAGGAAGTGGATCCACCAGCTTCTTGGTGAGGCGATGGGTCAGAAACCAGCCCAGAGCCCAACCGAAACGGGCTTGGCTGAGCGGCTGACAGCGTCTGCGGGAGGGTGAACAATGGCGCCCACGGCCGCCCATGGCCCAGGCCTCGGATTCCGGGCATGTGTTACTTTACGTGGCTTAGAAGGACTTTGCAGACGTGACGGAGGGGAAGCCTTGGGATGGGGAGACCATTCCAGATGGAGCAGGTGGGCCTCGTGTGACTGTGGGGGCCCTTGTAAGAGGAGGGGAGGAGGGTCAGAGACAGAAGATGTGAGGACAGAAGAGAGAGATTCGAGGATGGGACTCTGAAGACAGAGGAAGGGGCCCTGAGCCATGGAACGTGGGCGGGTCTAGAAGCTGGAAGGGGCAGGAAGCGGATTCTCCCCTGGAGAAGAGAGAGACGGAAACTCCCGCGCTCACCGGCCCTGCCAACACCCTGATTTCAGGACCCTGGCTCCAGGCAGTGAGGGGTCACGCTTGTGTTGCTTTAAGCTTCTGAGCGTGGGGTGATTTGTCACAGCGACCACGGGAAGCTCACAGGATGAGGACGGATGGGCTTGTGATGGATCAGGGCGTGGTTTACTGGAAGCGGAAAGGCAGGGCAGACCGTGCAACTTTGTTTCTGGTTTTTCTCAGTGTCATCAGAGCATCACCTGGAGAGGGAACTGAGGGGGATGGGAGGGGAGGCGGGGGGTGGATGCTAAGCAAGGCCTGGATGTCTGGTGGGTGCTGGCAGGGACGCCCCAGCCTGGAGGGCTGAGAGGACCCTATGGGGAAGGGGGAGCAGGCAGCAGGGGGGCAGCGAGGATGAGGCTGGAGAGGGTGCGGCAGCTTCCCAAGGGGCCTAAGGGAGGTGGCGGAGGGTGGGCTTCAGCCCAGGACCAGGTGCCCCTGGTGGCCATGCCCAGGCTGGGGGCCGCAGGCTTCGGGGCAATGGCCTATGTATTTTTACTCAATTGCTTCTCTCTCTTGGTCCCATAGCCCCTGAGATACGCAGGGCTCCCCACGGCGGCCAGGAGCCCGATGTGCTGTGTCCCCCTTGTCTGGCACAGAGCCAGGCTCACGGGAGCCCAGTGACAGACAAGTGGCCGTGCGGCATGCATCCGGGGCACAGCTGACTGAGAGGGGCAGAAGGCCCCTCCGTCTCCTGCACCCCAAAGCCCAGCCCACCTGCTGAGAGCAAGCCCCCCAACCTCGTCCTCCCCAGGGAGCCTGGGCCACCAAGCAGGTCTTCCCCGGGTCCCCAGCCCAACCTGCCCCCAGGATGGGATTGGAGCTCTTACAAGAAAAGACACCGGCGTTTTCTCTGTCCTTCACTCTCTCCCTCCCCGAGCGAGCACAAAGCAGGCTGGGGAGCCCACAGCCAGATGGCAGGTGCCCGTAAGCCAGGAAGAGGTCCTCAGCAGAATCCGGCTACACGGGCCACTGTGTTGGAAGTGCACATTGCCCTGTGACTTCCAGCCTCCAGAGCTGTGAAGAATAAACACATGTTTTTGTATTTTAGTTTTGTTAGTGGAGGGACTAGGGATTGAACCCAGGACCTCGTGCAAGCTAAGCACTCACTCTCCCCCTGAGCTGCACACCGGCCCCCACCATACGCATGCTTTATAAATGAGCCTCTTCTCCTTCTGAGCTGCACGTAGCAGGGTCCTGCCTTTCTTCTCTCAGCGGGTCAGGGTGTCCTGTCCCAGTAAAACTGATGTCATGTGCCTGGGCAGGTCCAAAGGCGACGACCAACTGGGCAGGACCACGGGGTCCTGCAGGCAGGGTCTGAGACGCCTCTGGGTGTCCAGTGGAGACAGCCCGGGGTGGGTGGGCAGGGCTGGAGGTGGGCAGTGGCCCACATGGGAGACGTGCAAAGGGGACGTGTCAGCAGGGGGCAGACGGCCCCAAGGAAGGGGTGTAATCAGAGGTGAGAAGACACAGTAGCAGGGAGGCACATGCAGGGGAGCTGGAGGGAGGGGAGAGCCCGGGAGTTGGGGGCAGGGCCCACAGCGGGGTCCTGGGAGCTGAAAGAAAAGTTTCTGGGGTGAAGAGCTGCATCCTCAGATGCTGAAAGGTCAGGTGCTTGGTGGACGGAGAGTGACCCTGGACTCAGCAGCCACCCAGCAGGGGCCCTGGCACCTGGTGCCCAGCGGTTTGGGAGGAGTAAGGAGACAAGTCGGGGTGAGGACACTCGGGCGACACCGGCACCTGCATGGCTCATGTGTTTAGCTGTGTATTTTCCCAACAAGCGTGTGCTTTCAGCCTCGGCATCATGTTACATTCTAACAATATTAATTATTATCAGAACATTAATGAGTACTGCACCCTCCGTGGGGACCGGACGTCCCCACAGGCTGAGGATCTTTTTGATGAGCATTGACGCTTCCCTAGCTGGGTGTGAGCGCGCAGCGATGGCCAGGAATCCAACGTGGGGCTTCGTGCTCCAGCCTGGCCATGTGTCATGTCGAGTGGCCAAGGGAGGCAGCAGAGCCTTGAAAATGGGGACTACAGGTCCCAGCCAAAGACGTCCACTGCTGAGGGCGATGACACCAGGCTGTCCCCCCAGAGATGGAGCTCAGGCCTGGGCAGATGGTGACTGCTGACCCCATGCCACTGTGACCCCCATCTTCCAGTGGAAGCAATGGGGCATGGGGTTTCTCCAGGTCCCACAGCTGGGAGGGTGGGGCCAAGATGTAGACAATGAAGAGATGGGCAAGGTGGGCAGGTCAGTGTGGGAGAACCCCACCCCAGTCCAGCTCTACCTGGGAGGTCGGCATTGCCTGCACCCCCCACCCTGTCCCCACCGCCCCCAGGGCAGGTGAGGAAGGCAGGCCGGCCCTGGACCACTGCACTGGCACGAGCTGTTGGCGCCCAGGCAGGTGGTGCTCACACCTGGGCCCATGCCGCCTCCCAGGGGGACGGGCCAGGGCAGCTTCCCAGATGCAGCCAGGGCGGGCTGCGCCCCGACGGGCCTGGAGGAACCACCCCCACACTCAGTTTCCTCACGTACGGTTGGGAGTTAGCGTGCCCACAGGCAGAATGATATGTGAAGGCACCTGTCTGTGACTCCCACCAGGCCAGGCATATAGTAGGTGCCTAATGGTTGGGGGCTGCTTTCCTCTCCCAGGTGGGCTCCTGATGGGCCCGGGGCTCCATCCTGGGACATACTGACCTGTGTTCATACTCTGTTGCTATATTTGTTCACTGTGTGACCTTGGGAGTCACTTAACCTTTCTGAGCCTCCCTTCCAAGATCTGTTCGGATCTGTTCGATGTCCTGTCTCTGCCTCATGACCCTCAGCAGGAGGGCTACATGAGGTGATCGTGCCCCCAAACCCCTTGTGAATGGTCACAAGAGAACCACGGCAGAGATGACGGCTGAGACTGGGATGGGGTGGGCAGGATTGAGGCCCAAGGACCATTAGAACAATGAACCCATTACCCGGACTCAGCTATCGAGGTGGCAGCAGGCCCTGGGCCCTTGGCACACGCCAGATTTGTAGCACAAGATCCAGCTAGCCTTGTCATTCCCACTCTGGACACCTAAGTCCCAGAGACATGGCCTGGCATCCAGCTCGGCCGCTGACCAGGCCAGCTGGTCCGCAGCACATCCCTGGCCTCTGCCCTCAGACCCTCTCTGTGGTCCCCTGGCCCCAGGCGCACCCTGATTCCAGGGGACCTCGTGCTGTCCCTCCCTTCCAGGCTGCTTGCGAGAAGCCTGCCCACTTCCACGCAGGTTCCCGCTCCTCCCAGCAGGGGTGACATCTTTCTTGCATGCAGGGTACCACATGCCCCCACCTCAGTGTGCAGTAAGGAGGGTGCTACCCCACTGTACCCCACTTCAAGGTGGAGGAATGGAGGCAGAGAGAGGCTGAGTCACTTGATCTGTCCCCAGGTAGGACCTGGCAGAGCTGGTGCAAAGCCAGGATCGTTCCTGGCTCCAGCACCTGAGCGCCGCACGCCTGCACTCCAAGCTGGTCTGTCCACACGGGTCCCACGCCCGTCTCCCACGCAGCCAGCTGCCCCCGTCCAGGCTCATCAGTCTGTGTGCTCCTTCCAGCCTTGAGTTTGCCCCTCTAGCCTGGACATCACCCAGGAACGCCAGGCCTGTGCATCCGGCCAACTCTGCTTGGTGCTCTAAGAAGCACCACTAAACTAGTCAGCCCTGTGATTCCAATTCAAGTCCGACACTTTCAGCCTTCCTCTCTCCGCCTGCCGCCGCTGTACTCCTTGGGCCATCCTTGACTCTTCTCTCTCCCCTCCGACCTACGAGCTGTCGATAAATCCTCTTGACTCGGCCTTCAATATGCATCAAGGGCTGACCCCTCTGCTTCACCCACCCCATCGTACTCCCTGGTCTCCTGCCTCAGCAGAGGAGGGCTGAAGGCAGAAACGTGTCATTCCTCTGCTCAGAACCTCCCCTGGTGAGCTCCTACCTCACTCAGAGTAAATTCCAAAGTCCCTTTTGTGGCCTCGAGGTCCCACAGGGCCTGAGCCTGATCCTTCCTCTCCTCCCTTGCCCATGCCTGGCTATTCCTTTCCTGTACCGGCTTCTGCCCCAGGGCCTTTGCACACGCTCTTCCCTCCATCTGGAACTCTCCTGCGATGTCACCATAGCTCACCATCGCTTCCTTTAATTTCCTGCATCAGTGACCCTCTGTGGGGAAGGTGGACATGGAGAATAGCCCCCCACCTGTGCCACAGACACACTTCCTCCATCACCCTTGACCAGAGCTCATTTTCCCCTTAGCACATGGCTCCTCCTGGCACTCACATTTGCCCATTTAGTGTCAGTCTCTCCTGCTTGGCTGCAAGCTCCAGGGTGCAGGAATTTGGCCCTTTGTTTCCTGCTGTACAGGACATACAGCACACAGTATATGCTCCAAAAACATCTGTGGAACAAATCCTCCTGTCCATCCTTCCCTTGAATGCTTCTGGAAGTTCTCGCTAGAGACTCATGAACTCAGTGACATTTCATTACATGTTTGAAATTTGCGTCAAGGATAAATCTCCAGGCTTACAAAAAGATCAGTAAAATTCATTCTCAAGGACCCAGATTAAATTTAAATAGAAAAACGCTATTTATCCAACCCAGGAAAACATTTATATAAACGTGCTTATATAACGCATTAAACCGCCCAGAAAAGCCGCCTGTGTGGTCACGTTCGTATTCCTCACGTGGAGAGCAGCATATGCTAAAACCATTTAAATCTGCTGCGAACCTTCCTCTCTTAAAGCTCGGAGATTAAGCCGACATGCTTACCCCCTTAAAAATCTGTCCTTTCTTTGTTTTACTAAGTGGCTGGAGGTTTGCAATTCCAAAACGAAATGAAGCCATCACAGGAGGTGGTGAGCCCAGATCTTTATGATCTTATTACATTTTTTCCAAACTTGCCAAGACTTGTTGGTCTCTGCAGAAGGGACATGGGTCCCCCAGAGGTCAATCCGAGTAGCAGGTAATCTCTCTGCACCAAGAACCTTTGTGGTTGTGGGGGGCAGCCTGCGGCTGTCCTGCTACCAGCGGTGAGGTTCTGTCCCTGCCGACAGCGCTCAGAGCTTCCCCGGCGTCCCCCACAGAAGCTTCTGTTCTCGAAATAGCGTGTGACTGACAATTTATTCCCCCAGGTTGCAAAATAGTTAAATGAATGAGACATTCTCGGAAAACCCACATGTGAGTTGGGGCGTGGTGATTCAAATCCTGGAAGAGAAAGTGTTTTGATTTTTAAATGATGGAATATGTATTTTCTTTCTTTTTCACTGGTATTTTTTGAGGTGGGTGACAGAAAATCAGTGAATTTTTTAAACTTGAAATTGTTTTAAAAATGTACATCATTCTGTGTGACAAACTGCTTTGTCTCTAGTTGCATCAGGTTTTGGGGGGGCGGGTTTCCGAAACATAAATTCCTTGTCTTCCTACTGCCTGCTGGCAGAGGGAACTGTTCTGGCCTGGATCACCCAAGGACCCACTTGCCTGGAATTCCTTGTAGGTGACCTCTATGCAAGGGATCAGCAGGTCTCCTTGTGCTCCCAGGAAAGACATGGAAAGTGCTTTGGAGCCTGCTTGGTTTAAAGGATTCCGAGGTGCAAATAATCCAAGCTTCATTTAAGCAGAGGATGAGATGAGGTTAATTGGGAAGAATATTTAATCTTCGGTTATAATAACAGGAGCAGAGTGTCTGGAATAAAGGAGGTGATGGTTCTGCTGCCCCCTGGGTTGATCATACACTCTCTGCAGGGTTGCAGTTGGTGGTAGGTCCCTTTTGGGGAAATCTGGCCCTTGGCAGATTAGGGTGAGTTCTTCAGCCGGTTGGAAAGGGGACCTGAAGGTGAGTCCTTGGAGGAAGGCATGCCAGAATCAGGGCTGTTTCACCAAGAGAAAGGACTCTGGGGATCTGACCGCTACCTGTAGACTTCTAAAGGCGGATGCTGGCTGAGCTGCATCATCTGAAGGCTTGACTGGGCTGCACGTCCCAGCTGGTGAGGCAGGAGGCTGGCAGCTGACGCTGGCAGGGGTGAAGGGCTCAGCCGAGGCTGTTGACTACAGAGCCCCCACGTGGCCTCTCCACGTGGCTTGGGCTTCTCTCAGATGGGGCCTGAGTGCCCAGTGCTCGAAGATGCCAAGTGGGAGGCGCATGACTTCTTATGACCCAGCTTGGGAGCCTCAGAAAATCTGCCACCTCATTCCACTGGGCAAGTGGGTACCAGGGCAGCTGGGACTGAAGGGAGGAGGATGTCACGATGGGAGAATGGCCTGCATGTGCCGATGCCAGCTTTGCAATGACAGTCCCCAAGGGGGATCCCCGCGAGGAGTCTTCACCCAGGCCTGAAGCCCCCAGACTGAACCGCCAATGGCACTAGCTGTCGGCTGCCACAGAGCGCCAGACCAGCAGCTCCAACAGCAGAAACGCATTTCCTCCCAGTCCTGGAGGCTGGAAGTCTGAGAGCAGGGTGAGGGCGGGGCTGCTACCCCCAAGGCCTCTCTCCTGGGCTGGAAGACGGCTGTCTTCTCCCTGTGGTGTTGCAGGGTCTTCCTCTGTGTGTGTCTGGGTCCGGATCTCCCATTGGAAGGACACTAGTCAGACCGGATTAGGGACACCTGAATTACCCCATTGTACCTTAATTCCCTCTTGAAAGGCCCTGCCTGCAAGGACAGTCTCATTCCCAGGAGCTGGGGGGTCAGGGCGCCAACAGACAGATTTTGGGAGACGCAGCTCAGCCGGTGCCCCAGGGAGCGTGCCTCTCGGGGGAGAGGCACAGGAGGCCACGTCGCGGAGGCCAGGAGAACGTCAGCCAGAAGGGGCGAGGTGGAGGCCAGACCAGAAGAGGTTCTGGGAGGCTCCGGAGGAGGCAGAGTCTGAGTGGAGACCCAGAGAGCCAGCGGGCGAGGGGAAGGGCGCGGGAGGCGCGTAGGGAAGGGGTCTCGCGCTTCGCCGCCCAGCGTAAGTGAAGGTGCGCCCGACCAAAGGCAGGAAGATGGGGGCCTCGAGGGACGCCTGCTAAGCGAAGCAAGGCAGGTGGAAAAAGGCAAACACCGTGTGATTTCACCCACAGGTGGGACGTAAAAAAGTGAATGAACCATCAGACCAAACCAAACAAAAACAGGCAGATACAGAGAACAGAGTAGTGGCTACCAGACGAGAGGGGTGGGAGGGGCGAAACGGGTTAGGGGGCCAACTGCCTGGTGACGTATGGAAACTGGATGCTTGGTGGCGAGCCCGCTGTTGTGTACGTGGAAGTAGAAATATACTGTTGTACACGTGAAACTTACAGAGCACTGTAAATCAGTGTTACCTCAATTTTTTAAAAAGGCGGGGGAAAAACCTGTCTCCTCAGAAACTCTCTCCTGGCCTGTCTTGAAGTTTCCAGTTGCTGCTCAGTGTCATCAGTGGGACAAGGGGCTTCTGAGGGGTGAATGCAGACCCCAGAGCCCCCCTGCCCCGTGACTGGGGATGACCAATCTGGAGCCTCCGCACCAGCACCAGGTCCTGCCCGGGGGACAGGGAGGGGTCACCAGGCAGGGCAGAGGGCGGGCAGCCAGAACCCAACCCTGCCAGTCTGAAGGTGGCGGGAGGCAGGACCCCGTGAGCTGGCCCCACACGTGTGCTCTATGTCCTGGGAAATTCACTCACAAAACACAAAGGCAAAGATAAAACTGTTAGGACTGCAGAGTTAGCTGGGGGTCTGCACCGTCCCACGGGGCTCCCACCCAGGGCGCCCCGGGCCAAGAAGCCTGAGGATTTATTTTGTACCCTTCCGTCCCGGATGTCTGCCGCCTGGGTGGGTGGGCGGGCTGGGGGAGCTCTCAGGGCCTCCCAGACACTGCCCACTCTCTGCACAGGTGAAGCAGGCTCTGACAGCCTGAAGGCCACCCTCCAACCAGGGTGCAAGGTGGCTGGCTGAGAGGGACAGCAGGCCTGAAGCTGAGTGCACAATGTGGTCAAGGATGCTGGGGGTTGGGGGGGCCCACGAGCAGCCACCTGGTGGCCCATAGGAAGCTCTGGCACCAGGGTGGGTGGCCCTCAGTCAGGAGCAGTTCTACTTGTTTTTATCATAATTATGGCCACCCCCACTGTGGGAGGAGTCCCCGCTGGCCCTGACCTGAACCCAGGACTTCCTGCCCCACTGCCCCTTCCAGTCTTGCCTAAAGCCTGGGATGAGACCCCCACCCCAGCCTCAGGGATCGCCCCTGCCACCCCGTGCTGTCGCTGACCCACAGGCCTATGGTTCCACCAGCCCAGACTTGCCGGTCCCCACGTGTCCAGCACCGTCCAGCCGGGTGGCCGCCTGAGCCGCAGCTCGGAGGATTCTGGGAGCAGGGTGCCTTCCGTCTGGGCTCAGCGTGGAGACACCCAGGTCCAAGAGGCCCTGGGCAGGTGGGCTTCAGAGCTCAGTCTTTACAAAGGCCACTGTGCACCCTGGACACGTTTCACTATGGGGGATGGGGACCCTCACAACCAGACACACATGCACACAGCCTTGCAGCAAAGCTCGGAGAGGCACGCGGAGTGGACCAAGCAGACAGCAGATTGTCACACGTCAGCGTAGGACAGGTTCTGCCGCCTAATGGATCATTAAGAAAAGGGACAAAAAGGAGACTGGGGTGTCAGGGCCTTGGGGTGAAGACCTGCGGTGCCTCCTGTTACAGGGGTTGCAGGGTCCATCAGGCTCTGGGTACACTGTCGGCGCCCACTGTCTGTTTCTCCTTTTCCCCCAGAGACGTGTAAACCGAGGGGGAGGTGGAACTTGATTCCAGAACAGCCAGGCTGCTGCTCTCCAGCGGAGAAGGGAGGAGGGAAGCTGGCTCCCTCCCCGGGGCCAGGGTCCCGCCCTCCCCTGCTCAGAGAACCCAGAGTCCGCGGAGGGCCTCGAGGAGGGAGCCGCTCTTACCCCATTACTGCCTGTGGGCGTCTATTTTGTAGAATTAAGTGCTGGAAAGCATCCCTTGCTGCTCTGTTTTCCACTTGTTTCTCTGGCTTCAAAGTCAGTAACCTCCCCTGTTTCATTGTGAAACACAAAGCAGTGGCAGGTGTGTCTCCCAGGAAACCCCCACCCCCACCCCGCCCCCGTCAGCAGGGAACAAGTTGGCTCCGGGAGCGGGAGCTCGCAGCCAGCCAGCCCCGCCCCCAGCCCGGGTGCCTGTCCTGGAGCCTCCCGTCTGGGGGCGCAGCCGGGTGCCCCTCCCTGCTGTGGGATGTCAACTGAGCCATGCCCTCCACGTCTGAGTTCTGGTGTCCCCTCTGCAAAAACGGAGGGTGAGAATAACTGTGACAATAAAAACTGTCCCCCCTGGGTTGCCCTGGGCTGAAAGAGGTGATGTGGAAACAAGGATGTTCCCACAGACTGGGCGCCGGGCTCCCCGGGAGGGACAGGCACTCCACCCCTGTCACCATCCAGTGACAGGGTGGGACCAGCGGGAGGAGCCGGCCGGAGCAGAGGGCCACAGATCCACACGGAGGAAGCGTGCCTCACGCTCGGCCCCCCAGCTGCCCAGAGAACTCCCCACCCACCGAAAGTGGTCCCTTCACCAGTGCTCCCTCCAGCCTTACTCCTAACAGGGTCACCAGACAAAAAGGGATGCCCAGGTAAGTTTTAATTTCAGATAAGCGATAATACACTTTTAGTGTATTTCCTAATATTGCATGGGATACCCTTAAGATTGAGTCATTGTTTATCTGAAATTGAAATTTGACTGGGTGTCCTATATCTTCATCTGATGAATCTGGTTCATTCCATTGTCCAGTTGGAAACTCAGGGGGCTGGGAGTCTTGGCCTCTGGGGTGGCCAAGTAGGGTCTCCATTTGGGGGCCAGCAGGGAGGCGGTGTTGTCCTGGGCTTCCTCCTCTTGTTTGTGCTAAATTTAAAGGCTGAGCACAGGTTTTGGGGTGAGACGGTCTTAGGATGGAATCTTGGGTCGCTATTTTTGCTGTGGGTCTTTGGGCAGGTGACTCAACTTCTCTGGGCCCCAGTTTCCTCATCTCTGAAAAGGATGAGCAGTGAGACCAGGATTGTGGGTGGGACCCAACACTTGGCACTTGAGCCATCTGAGGACCCCTCAGGGGGCCCCCAGGCCCGTCCCACCCTGTCCTCGATTCTTCTCTGTCCCTCTAAAAACCCAGCATGATGACATGAGCCACTTGTAGGACCTTCCGAAGGATTAAACATAGGCACGTGCGGGCAATTACTAAATCACAGTTTTGAGCTGTCACCTCCAGAAAAAGAATGACATTTATTATTCATCATCCCTGCACAGTTCCAGGCAGCAAGCATCTTCAATTCCTGATCTTTTTTTTTTTTTTTAACTGGCTCATCTCCTGGAGGCTAATTCTCAAGGGCTCCCGGGGCCTGATGCGGGCCGGGTAGGGACAGGCGAGCAGAGTTGATGGTGAGTGAGCCCTGGGCCAGGCAGCCTTTCCAGGGGGAGGCTCTCCTTACCACATCCCCTCTGCTCCCCACAGGGTCCTCTCCAGGAAGGAGGTCCCCCTCAAGGCCAGTGCAGCTCCAGGCCGCCCGCCGCGGTGTTACCGGGCACAGGTTCCTGGCAGAGGCCCTGTGGTCTGGCTGGGGCACTGGATTTCTAAGGATCCTGAGGGTGAAGGGGGACACCCACACCTGCTCGCCCAGCTCACTGCCTCCACCCTGCTGCTGGCCCCCCATCCTCATCCCACATCACCCTGCAGACAGACTCCTCTCATGATCCCCAGACACACCTGCCTGGGCTGCCCCTGGAAGGCTTTGCTGAAGGTTTGGGGTCACTGGGGTGCAGTGGGGAGAGCCTCACCTCCTCGGGCCCTGGCCTCCAGCTGCTCCCTGGCCTCTCTTGCTGTCCTGGAGGGTCAGCTTGCCCTCCAGAGTCAGCTCTGTGGCATTTCCCTTCCTCCCAGCCCCCTTCCCGCCCCTCTCTGGCTGCCAGGGTCACCCCAAATTCCTGGTCTTTCCCTGTGAGAACAGCTTCCTGCCTCTCCTGTCTCTGCCGCCCCCACCAGCCGGGACACCTGGCCCCCTCGCAGCCCCAGTGGGACGGGTCCTCCCAACCCAGGGGCACTTCTCCCCCGAGGACCGCCTCACCTCCTGAGCCTGCAGCTCAACTCAGGCAGCTCTGCAGTGACGCCTCCTGCCCCTGCGCAAACACCTCCCCGCCCCCGCTGCCACCGTGAGCCTTGTTGGCGGGAGAGGATGGAGGGCCCGGGGGGGGGGGGCGAGAAGGGAGTTGCCTGTGGTCTCACCGCCCCAGCTCCGCTCTTTGTTGTAACTGAAGTAGCCGGCTGCGGCGCGTCCGTTTCTGGCGCGCAGGGGTGTTTCCGTCGGATGGGCGCACACGTGGGAAAGCCTCTCTCACCTTTGCCTGTGCATTTCTACGAGGTCTCCTCTTGCCAACTCAAGTTCCATTTTTCTGGGTCGGTCGTCTTAGGCGCTTCGCCGTGGCCTTGGGTACTGGCACCTCGGTCCCTCTGCGTGGCAGCCCGTCCTTTCCAACGCCGCTTTGCTGGAGCGGGTAGAGGGGGTCAGGACTCCTGCGGGCAAGGACTGCCCTGGCTCCCCCGCGGAGGGCCAGGCTCCACACAGAGCAGGGCAGTGCGGCACGAGTGAGCGAATGAATGAGCCGTTCTCTCCATTGATCCCCATCTTGCTGACTTCAAAGGTGGGGGAGACACTAGTGTTGGCAGAGTGAGAGGTGGCCATTCCCACTGACTTCACGTCTCATCTGAACTCCTCTTGCCTCGCAGCTGAATCTGAGCCTGTTTAAACAGGCACATTTTCTGGTGCCCAGAATGTGCATCCCAGGGACCCCATGAGACCCTCGAGAGCGGCCGGGGACGCCTGGCTCACGGCCAGCCCTGGGCGAGCAGCAGGTGCTTGGCAGATGGCGACTCTGATGAGGATACACGAAGGCTGGCCTTTTGCGTCCCTGGCCTGCGTGGCTTCCAGCTTCCTTTCTTAGATGATTGCTGCTGCTGTGAGCCCTGTGGGGGGTCTTCTGAAGCTTGGTCTGCAGAGATGACTGAAGTCAGGAAGGTAAAGCGACTTGCCCCCAGATTCGATTATTTGAAGCTCTGCTCACAAAGTACGGCTAATCATATTGATAGCATCACTGTATATTTGAATAATTCCAGATGGCACGCAGTGCCCTGCACTGGGCACGTGTGTCTGAATGCATACATCTGAGTGTGTCCCGGGGACAAGCCCCTGCAGGCCTTGGGGTCTGGTCCTTGCTGTGACCCTGTCCCCTGAGCCACATCACTGTCCACTCAGTGTTTGTACCTGGAAGATGGGGCCACATTGACTGGTAGCTGGTCCTCTGCACAAAGGCGCCCAGTGGATGGGGGCGGAGCCAAGGGTCTGGGAGGCCCCTGGGAGGCCCCTGGGGCAGGAAGCGCGTCCTGCTGCTGCTGCACAAGAGCCTTGGCCAGATCTCCTCCCTCCTGGGCCTCCGTTTCTCCCTTTCCAATGGCGTCATAGAGCGTACCTGGCTGGAAGTTTCTCATGGGACCTGGAGAGAGTGCGGCCAGGCCTGGCCCTCCAGGCAGGTAGTGGGGGCAGCTCACCCCCTTCCCTCTCTTTCTCCATCCGTTCCAGCCCCTGTCATCCCTGGAGACCCCCTCTCTGCCTCTGTAGGCTCAAGGGGTGTCTCCAGAGAGACAGAGAGGTCTCCACCCGGGAAAAATGTCCTAGTGACCCTTGGGAACCTCTCCCACCTGAGAAGAGAACGGTGGCCCTGGACAGCCTGCATCTGAGTCAGTGAACGTCCCCATGGTGACAGGTCAGGGAAGAGAGAAAACTCAGCAAGGGATTCCTGCAGGAGGCGGTTCTCTGCTGAAATGAGAAAGAATGGAGCGAACACACAATCACAGTCCAGGAGTCTCACTTGGAGAAGGTCTCCAAGACTCCAGCTGGCACATTTAAAGTGTCTTTGCCAAGACAAGCTTGGGCCCCTTCTGGTGGCTCAGCCCAGAGGTCTGCCCTATGGGGCCCTGCAGACCCACACGTGCAACCCAAGCCTAGTGTTCTCATCGGAGGAAATTCTCCAATGACCGCCAGTCTCGGGCCAGCCTGGAGCCCAGTGGCTCCTGTAAGCAAAATGGATTTGCTCAGAGATGAGAGATGCTGGACAACTTGAGCCCCTGGCATTGACCTGGCCTGCGCTGGGTATGAAATGGACACATCGTTTATAATCTGCTCCGCACAGAGGCAGCTGCCCAAGCTCCCCACACACAGGCAGAATGGGAGTCAGGAATCAGGGAGCATCTTTAAGCCAGGAGCCTGAAATCCAATTTCCATCCTGTCCTGGGGTCTAAAAGCTTTCTGTAAACAGCCGCACCAAACTCACAGATCCAATTAGCTACGGCCCCAGCCACTTGCCAAAAGCAAGGGAACAAGCCAGACTTTGTGAGTTGGGCGGCCTCAGGCTCTGGGCAGCAGAAGATGGACCAGCACCCAGAGGCAGGAACCAGCCCTGTGCTGCCCCCTGCAGCCACCTGGCCCAGCGAGCATCTGGAAGGTCTAAGCCCCCAACCCCTTCCCTATCCTGTCTCCCTAAGCCTCCAACCCCTTCCCTATCCTGATTGTGCCTTCAATCACCCCCTCCCTCTGGAAATACAGAGGCGCAGGTCTCCCAGCCCTGAAACACCCTCTCCTCCGCCCGCTCCCTGCTGCTCCTTCACGCATCCCCGTCCTCCCTCCTCCCCCCACCTTTGTCCCCCCTCCCTCACTCTGCTCCTGGGTCAGGCTGAGCCCCTACGCCCACCGCCCCGGGCTCACCCACTCCTCCAGCCCCTGAGTCCTGGAGAGCATTTCTCCCCGGTGGTCCCAGACACCCACACCCTCCCTGCATGGCTTCCGGGACCCCTTCCACCCTCCAGGGTTGCTGCAGCCCCTGCCTGGCCCTGAACGGGAGGAGGGCTCAGCCCGGCTCTCACCTGCTCCCGCGGGCTTCTCTCCCTGCGAAGTGCACTCAGCCCAGAGCTGCGAGCACTGTCCTGTGAGCCCCTTCCAAACTTCTGTAACAGCTGGTTCCTCCCCCAGGACCGTCATCTTCAGAGACCCCTGAGCTGGCCAAGGATCCCTCCGCCGCGTGGCTAGAAAGCCCGCCTTTTCCATATTGGTTCCACAGAACACAGCCCTGGGCGAAGTTACAGCGCGACACGTGTGTGCGCGCGCACACGCACACGCACGCATGTGCACACAACATACGCGCACACGCACGCGTGTGCACACAACATACACGCACGCGTGTGCACACATATTCACGCACTCGTGATCACACCTTCGGGGAAACAGTCTCTTGGAAATTCAAAGGTGCATTAGCGTATTAAAGGCTCTGAGAAGCCCGGCAATGAAAATCAACTATTTAATTTGGTTTAACTCAGAATTTTCCAAATTTCTGAACGCAGATACATTTTTCACAGCACATCTGTTAGTCTCCTAAGGAAGAATGTTGTATGAGGGTTGCAGTTTGGAAAATGTTTGTATGGATGGGTCTCTGAACTGAGGTAAGCCAAATGGAGGCTGAGCTCTTGACAAAAAAGAGCAAATTTTCTTGCTATTATTTCTTGCTAACAGCATTTACTTCACGCTGGGTACCACGCTAAGTGCTTTACATATCAGAAGCTGTTCATCCTCACACTTACCCTCAGGGATGGGTCTGTCATGACCCCATTTTACTGTTGGGAAAGTTGGGGCCAGATTGTTTACGTGACTGTGAAGCTGGGTGTCTCAGGCAGCGCAGGCTGAGTCACGCTGCAGTGACAAACAGTCCCACCCACTCCTGGTGGCCTGTAGCAATGAAAGCCTACATTTTGTTCCAACTGCACATCTGTCACCTTCATCCCAGCTCCCAGGCTGATGGGCAGCCACATGTGGGGTGTGGCAAGGGAAAGAGAGAAATTCAAGCTTCTGCTCTGAAGAGGGACACGTCACCGCCACCCACCTTACATTGGACACAGGAAGCTGTGTCTGCCCTCCTGAGATCACTGAGTGGGAGATATGACCCGGTAGTGAGTGTTTGAACAAGAATAGCCACATGGGAATATGAACAGTGACCATCTGGCTCCCCATGCTACGTGGCTCTTGGGCAAAAGATGCTGTTCTTCCTCATAGTTGGATGACCCTTGTGAGTAACCCTCACCCCTTCATCCCAGAAGGGGCCAACCTTGGCCACACCATTCCCTCTGTGGGGCTTGGCCACGTGTTCCATTTACAGACTTCCTTCCTCTTAGAACATCCCTCTCACCTGCTGAATCACAGCCCCCTTCCAGCCAGTGTAAACTGCGCCCGTTCTGTGCAGTGCTACTCACCTCCTCCCATGGAAGGAACTTCTGAACTCTTGCACCCCTCTGCCTAGAGTTTCCTTGGCACTCTGGCCAATGGTGTCCACAGTTATCCCCTGCCCCCACTCCCACCTTCGCTGCCGCTGCCCAGCCGGCTTGCCACACTGCAGTCAGGAGTCCTCATGCATCTCAAAGCCCAGGGGCGTGACCACGGCCTCACAAGGCCAGAAGTAGTTGGCCCACAGGTTCATGAGCCCCTGTGGATTGCAAAATCAGTCATTACTGGGCACCTGCTTGCCCAGGGCTCCCTTTTAAAAACTTAGTTGAAGAAGGGACTCTCAAATATCTAGAAATGATTGACCGATTTAATAGAGAGCCCAGAGTGAGATGCTGTTCATCTAAGGCAAGTCAGGGGCCCTGGGGAGCCAAGGAAGGTTGCCTGCCTGGAGCCAGAAATCTATCAGGACCAGTCGCAGAAGGCGGGCGAGAGGAGAGAGGACCCCACGGGGGCAGCCATGCGATTTGGTTTGAACACCAGCAATGAGAGCTGCAGCAATCACGGCAGCAGTTTTGTTAAAGCTGAAAGTGAGAGAGCTCATCCTCGACCCAGCCCTGCTCCTGGTGAAAAGCACTCAGCCTTTCACACTAAGCGTGATGTTAGCTTAGAGTCTCCCAAATGCCATTCGCCAGGTTGAGGGAATCCCCCAATTCCTAATTCACTAAGAGTGTTTTTTTAAGTTAGGAATGATGTTGGATTTTGTCAAATGCCTTCTCTGTACCTATTGAGATGAGCATGTAGTTTTTCTTCTACAGTCTATCAATGTAGTGAGTTACACTGATTGATTTTTGAATGTTAAACCAACCTTACGTTCCTAGGGTAAAACCCACTTGGTCATGATGTACTATCCTATTTATACATTATTGGATTCAACTTGATAAAGTTTTGTTAGAACATTCTTACATCTGTGTTAATGGGAGATATTAACCTATCTGATACTGTACTGTCTTTGATTTAGTATCAGGGTAATCCTGGTTTCAAAGGATTAATTGCAAAGTGGTCTCTCTTCTCCTTTATTTCCTAGAAGAGTTTGTGTAGAATTGGTATTATTTTTAATTGAAATGTTTGGTACAATTCAAACATTGGTGAAATCATCTGAGCCTGCACTTTCCTTTGCAGGAAGGTGTTTAACTACAACTCCATTTTCTTTAATTGAAATAGGACTATTTAGCAGGGAGGGTATAGCTCAGTGGTAGAGTGCATGCTTAGTATGCACAAGGCCCTGGGTTCAATCCCCAATACCTCTATTTAAACAAACAAACAAACAAACAAATAAAGAACCTAATTCCCCACTACCACCACTACCAAAAAAAAAAGAGAGAGAAATAGGACTATTCAGATTATCTGTTTCTTCTTGAATGAGCTTTGGTAGTTTTATCTTTTGATGAATTTGTCCATTTCACCTAGGAGGCAAATGTACTGTAAGGTTGTTCATAATATTTCCCAGTTATCCTTTCAGTGTCTGTGCATCCGCAGCGACTCGCCTATCTCATTCCTGATATTGGCGACGTGTGTCTCCTCTGATGAGCCTTCTTCTTCTCCTTGGCCGGCTACTCAACTTTATTGATCTTCTTGAAGAACCAGTTGTGGTTTCACTGATTTTCTCTGTTGGTTTTCTGTTTTCTATTTCATTGATTTCCACTCTGCTCTTCATTATTTATTCTTTCCTGCCCAATTTGAGCCTAATTTTATTTTCTTTTTCTAGTTTCCTAAGGTGAGATCTGAGATTATTGACTGGAAACCTTTCTTCTTTTCTTATCTGGGCATGTAGTATATAAATTTCTCTCTAAGCACTGCATTAGCAGCATTTCCAAACTTTTAATATAGTGTCTTTTTATTTTCCTTCTAATTTCCCCTTTTAATTTTTTTCTTCAACCTATGCTTTATTAAGAAATGTGCTATTTAGTTTCCAAATATCTGGGGATTCTTTTCAGGTATTTTTCTCCTATTGATTCTTGATTTAATTCCATTGTGGTCAGAGAACATACTTTGTATAATTTTAAAGTACTGATACTTGTTCAATGACCCAGAGTAGGGTCCATCATTGTCATTGTTCTCTGACACTGGAAAAGAATGTGAATTCTGCTGTGACTGCACGGAGGGCCTATAGATGTCAATTATGTCAAGTTGGTCTTCTACATCCTCGCTTATTTTCTGTGCACTTGTTCTATCAATTATTTAGAAGAGGGTGTAGAAGTCTCAGGTCATTGTGTATTTTCTGTTTCTCCATTCAGTTCTATCATGTATTTATCTTTTGTTTTATTTTTTTAAGTTTTGTTATTAGGTACATATATATTTAGGATTTTTACACCTTCTTGTTGAATTGACCCCTAAATCATTATGAAATGATACATAATCATGATTCCTCTTTTCGTCCCTGAGAACATTCTTTCCTGTGAAATCTACCTCGTCTGACATTGGGTTTTGTTTTCATGGTTAAAAATAACTCAGCAATTTGGGATACCTTGGTCCAGCTGTTGCGGGCACCTGCTGGTGCCTGGCCCGCGGGGGAGTGAGGGTCCCGTCTCCTGTTCACCCAGGCACCCCCCACAAGAGAGCTACCAGGGACTGCCTTAGACCCCCTTTTACTTAGCTTGGAGGAGACGGGGGCAGGTGAGGAGGTGCCGCCACAGCCCCCACGTGGTTGACAGCTGCCCTGCCTGGAGGGCCTCTCTGCTCCTGTCGGCTGGTCAGGGTAGTTGCCGTGAGGAGGCTTGCACCGCACCGGCTCCTTTCTGGCGGGTATTGCAGAGTCATGTTCCTCGGAGTAGAGGACGTACAGAGCGCTGCGTGCAAACCTGGAGGTGGTACCCAGCAGGAAAGGGACACAGCTCTGCTCTGCCAGGCCTGGGGCAGGGCAAGACCAGGCAAAGGGTGGGGTGGGGGTGGCCCAGGACACGCTGACAATCCTGGACAGGCTGATTTGGGATAAAAGGAACTTACAGGGACCTGGAGCACGTGCCAACTTTTCCCCTGTCCCTCTGAAGCCAAAGATCTGAACGGTTGGTGTGGATGGTGCAGAGGCCCCGCTCCCGTTTCCAGGCCAGCTCCAGCCCAGAACATCTCCTTGTTGTGGGAATGGGGGGTCCAAGAGGACATGCTGCCCGGTTCTATTTATCCCACCAGCTCTCTTTGTCCAGACTCCTTGGTGGGCACTGAGCACTGAAATGTGCCAGTATGGCCCCCGTCCAGCAGGGTGTGGGGCAGACACAGTGGAGACAGAGCAATGGGAGCCAGGGGTCTGGTGTCTGCCTGGGACACAGTGTTCGAGGCGGTGGCACAAGACTCACTTGAGCTGAACGGCGAAGGATGAGTGAGGTCAGCAGAGTGAGGGAGCAGTGTGTGTAAAGGCACTGAGGCATGGGATGCCAGGAGACCTCTACTAACTGTGAAACCTGTGGGGTGTCACCGGGATCCAGGGCAGCCCTAGCTCCTCATAGCCACACCCACGATGTCCAGCTCTGCCTTGCTCAACACACAGCCTCCATGCCACCACTTCCTGCCCCTGCCCTTGGCAGACATCACTAGTAGACTATGATCATCTTCCCTGCAGACCCCCAGATGCAGCCTCAGGTTCCCTGGCATGGAATTGGAAACCTCTCGAACACCCCCGACCTAACTTCTCTTTCATCACGGCTGCCTGTGACATTAATTTAATTTTTTATTTTACTTTATATTTTTTTACAGTTTTTAAAATAGAAGTAGGTACCGGGGATTGAACCCAGGACCTCATGCACGCGAAGCACGCGCTCTACCGCTGAGCCATCTCCTCCCCCTCTGACACTAATTTTAACCCGCCTGTACTGCTATGGAAAGTCAGGGACAAAGGGAACGGCTTTCTCTGCCTCTTCTCCCTCCCAGAGGTGGCGCTGGCCCAGCTGGTCTCAGTAGAGGGGCTGGTCTGACACTGCTTATCTGTAAACCAAACAAACAAACAAAAAAGCTCATCAAAATGCAGGGGAGAGGAGGGCCCGCGGTGCCCGTGGACGCTCGTGGCCTGACCCTCGGGGAACATCAGGACAGCCCGCGCTGGCCGGCGGAGGGAGTTAATGAGATCTCTGTAGCAATCAGGGCTCCATTTTGCCGACGCCAGCACTCTGCAGTTTTGTTTTGGTCTTTTTGAGAAAAGAGAAACTTAAAATGCTGCCTGCAGCTTGCCTCTGGCTCTGTAACCTAAGGAAACACTTTATTTATATGAATATATTAAAACGGACATCTGCATTCACAGGCATGCCCACCAGGACCCCGCACACACACGTGGTAGGGCCCCGCGTGTGCACGGGTACTCGCACCTCACACACCCGCATGCACCCGCACACATGCACACGTGCATTCAGACCTCATCTGAGCTGGAGTTCACCGCTGCCATCCTGAGTGTCCCGCAACAATCTCATTTCCGGTTCAAACTGAAGAGGCTGGAAAGAGCCAAGAAAGAGCCGCCCCGGACGGCCAGCTGAGCCCAGCCCGGGCCTGGTGAGGGCAGTGCCGGGGCGCCCTTCAGGAAGGCCTTTTCTGAGACCTTGAGGCCAAAAGGGGCAGTGACTGAGCTGCGGTGGACGGCCCACCAGCCATGCTGCCACATTTCACCCCACTTTCTAGCGGGGAGAGGGGGTTCTCCTTTCATCCTATGTAATTGGCCAGCATGTTTGGGGTCCCCTCTGTGTACATGCAGCTCCTGTGAAGGGTGGGGGGAAGTCTGGGGGGCTGGGACCCCTCCCTTGGTGACAGTGAGCAGGCACATGCAGTCTCCAGGCCCCTGTGTCCACACTGGTCAACAGTGTCCACCTCACAGGCTCATGCAGCCACCAGCGCGCAGTGCTCCCAGGGGTCCTCTGGGTCACTGTCTGGCTGAGTCCCAAGGTGTAGTGCCTGGCGCTGCCCTGTGTCCATGCAGGGACCCCCCGATCCCAGGACCCCTGCTCCCTGCCATGCCTGCGGCTCCCACACGTGCACATCCAGCCCACCCCTTCCCGCATATTAATCACACTAACTTTGCACATCTAGGGGGCACCTTCTGCTCAGTGTGGCAGATGAACCCCTCCCCCGTCTGCGTCCCTCCTGCAGCCGTCCCCTCGGCCCCACCTGCCAGCATTTCTGCCACGAGAGTCGTCCACGCTGCTCTCAAACCTGCAGCCAACCCATCAGCAAATCTCTGCACTGTCCCTTCAAGCCACTAGTAGGACCAGGGGCTGGACGCGAGGGCTGTCGGGGGAAGAGAGGTTACAGGAGACCGGGGGCCGGAGACTCCATGTGCTGGGCCGCAGTTGTTTGGGGGAACCAAGAGCTACGTCTGGGACCTAACCCAACAGGATGCGGGCCTGATACCCAGGAGAGATCCCCAGAAGGCGGGGGGTGTGCACCCGGGGGTCACTGGGGACAGGGTGTGGGGCCCTTGTGTAGGGAGGGTCCCAGAGGACAGGACACTCTGCAGGAGGAGCCGGCAAGCGGGGAAGAGGCAAACTCCGGGTCAGACACCACTGGGGAGTTTAGTGGGGAGCGCCCGGGCCTGCTGAGGGGTGGGGGTGGCTCTGCGGTTCCCGCGGTGCGGCCCTCCCCGCTCCCCGCCCTGACCCAGCCTGCCCAGCACTGAGTGCCCACCGCGGGCACGGCCACGCTGGTGGGCGTGCTCTCCGGGGCTCCCCAGGGGCCCCTCCCGGGAGACCAAGCAGCACGGCAGACCAGTCTGTCCCAGAGGCAGTTTACACGTTTCCTAAAACTCAGGCCAAACGCCGCCATTTCTAGGAAGGCTGGCAGACCCCCAGCCAACCTCCAGCTGCCCAGGCCCCCATGATGAGTGTGCTGTCCGGTGGGGGGCCAGCGGACCTTGAGTGTGCGGTTTCCCTGCGGGGCCATTTCCCCCCCGGCTGGGCTGCTGCCCCCGGGCCCCTCTTTGGCCCCGCAGGACCCTGCTTCCCCACCTCGGCTCTGGGACTTGTTTCTGCCTCTGCCTCTCCTGGATTCCGCGAGCTCCCAGAGCGAGGGGCCGCAGCAGCTCCCAGTCCCCAGCGTGGCCTGGAGCACGGGGGAGAGAAGTCAGTGACTGAACCAGGACCCTGGGACAAGGCCACGGCCCACGGGTCCACAGTGACCTGCGTTCCAGCAGGGAGCCCAAGGCGAGAAGCTGGGATGGGGTCCAGGTGGGCGGAGTGGACCAGGCAGCAGGCCCCAGACCCTCCCTGCTCTGGGCCTCAGTTTCCCTGGGTGTGAAGCGATGCTGCTGCCCGCCTGAGCTGCTGGGGACCCTGGAGCAGAGAGAGAGCTACGGTACCACTGCAATCTGGAAGCCACAGCCCAGCCCACTCTCCGTGGGCTCACCCACACAGCTGGCCTGGGCCTGCCTTCAGCCGGGCCTGCCTCAGAGGCCGGTGTGGGTCTGGTCTCACCCCCGCCTCTGTCGGACCCCGGCGTGGGGGCCTGTGCACGGGGGGCTTCCCAGCACCTCCAGGCTTGGCCCTCAGCCCTGAGTCTGCGCCCAAACCAAACTCTGAAGTTTTGCTAGAAATCTCAAAGGTCAGCTGTTCTCATGTTTCCAGAATTTATTGATCTTGTCTGGGTTGGAAAGGGAACACAAAGGCATTTATTGTTCGTTTCTGAGCTGCATCAGGGGAGCCGGGAGAGGTGGCACTGCCACCCCGGCCCACCCCAGGGACCTACAGGCCAACATCGGGCCCGTGCCATCCCAAGGGGCCGCCTGCCCCAGACGTTCCCTCCTCATCCCAACACATTGTCCTCATGTGCCCGCGTCCTGCGGTGTCACTGATAACGCACTGACCCCCCCATCATTTCCCCAGTCTTCGTGGGGGAGCTGCATGCCTCTGCCCGACTCCCTCCCTGAGCTGCAGAGGCGAGCGCACAGCGAATCCGGACACCGCGGGGCTCGCACCCTGGTCGCCCCATCAAGCCTCTCCACACTCCCGAGGGCCTGACTCCCTCTAGTAGCAGAGGCTCAGGACATCCTGGTCCTGCTGGGAAGAGGCCAGTAGAAATGAGGAAATGGGGCCGGGGGGGGGGGGGGCAGGGAGCTCGGCCGGAAGCTGGCCCTCCCCTAACTAGAACCCTGAGGTGTCTCTCGCTCACTCGCTCACTCTTTCATTTACTCATCTTTTATCACTGGTCCTTCTCTCCGGGTGTGCCCGCTCGTGGCAGCAGGCCAGACCCCTCCTCGCAAGGAGCTGCCTTGAGCCTGCGGCCCCCAGGCCTGGTCAGGGCCTGGCACGTCACAAGTGCTCAGGAAACGCTGGCTGGATCCCGGAGGAGACGGGAGGGGGCAAGTGGATGTGACCCTCTGGGTCCCCCTCTCCTTCGGAGTCTCAGTGATGGGCCATGCCCGGATGAGGGGAGCTCCCCGTCACGGGAGGTGAGCAGGAGGGCCTGGAAACCACCTGCCGGGGGCGCTGCGGGACTTGGCTTCCCGGAGCTCTCCTCCTGGGCTGGGAACAGCAAGCACAGCACAGGCCCAGGCTTAGAACAGTCAAATCAGACAGACGGAGGTCGTCAGGTGGTACCGGGCACCGCGGGGAAGGGGACAGGGCTTCAGCTTTACCAGATGAAAACGGTTTTGGGGATGGATGTGGTGACGGCTGCACAGCAATGTGAACGCCCTTAATGCCACGGAACTGCCACTTACAGATGGCTACGATGGGACATTACACGCCAGGTGGATTTTACCACACTTGAAAGTCAATGCTGGGCGCGCCGGGGTCCTCAGAAGCGTGGCCGCTAAGCCCGAGATCCGCCCCAAGGAGACCGCAGGCATCGGCCCCGGCGCCTTCGCACAGGGATTAAGCGAAGACCGTTTGCTGGGGACCAACTCGTGTCTTTGTGCGGTGGTGGCTGTCCGGGGACCGCCCCCTGAGCAGGAGAAGCCACGTGTCCGCGCAGGGGACACGGCAGGGAGGACATTTCAGGGCTGCGCGGGACGCAGTCTCCCTCCGTCAGAAGCAGGGGAGGGGGCCGTTCCCGCTGCTGCCTGGTGGCCCCGCCAGGATGCCGGGCTCTGACACGGCACCCGCTCCTCCCGGCTGGGGTCTGTCCCTGGGAGGAACTGGGGTTAGCAGTGCAGTGGGGGCCCGTGTCAGGGTCTGGAGCTTCCCAGACGGGGACTGTGGGGGACTGTGTGGGACTTTGTGGGCCCCACCTGCGCAGCCGGGGGCCCAGCCTCCAGCAGCTCTAGCCCTGACCCAGGGACAAGCAGTCCTGGCCTCGGTGCAGAGAGAATCAGCGTGGGGAGCTGAGGCGAGGGGCCCAGCCCTGAGGCGTGTCCCTCCAGGACGGGGATCAGGTCCTGCATCGGTGGCAGCCCTGCCACCCGGGACCCACCAGTGTGGTCTAAGGAAGAACTTTCTCCAGGCAAAGCAGGTGCAAAGACAGACCAGAGGCCGGCCGGGCCTTTCATCACGTGAGGAAGAACTCCCAGGGGCGCAGACCCCTGCCCTCGAGGGGTGCGTGGGCTGGGGGAGCAGGAAGGGAGCTCCTGCGGGACATCTGAGGCCTGTGCAGCAGCGGCCTAGACAGCCTGCCGCTGCCCACCGGCCGGGGGGCTTCAGGGAGAAAGTGGCCAAGCAGGGCCCCCACCCCAGGCCCGCCTCACGTCCACGCGCTGTCCGAGGGCCTCCTGGCCAGACACCTGACATTTCTGGGCAGAATCTTCCCCATCCCCACCTTCTGTCCATGCGGTCAGGTGGGCTGGTCCCCTCCCTGGCTTCCGGGCTGTGCGTGGGATCTGACCTAGGACCCAGCCTCCTGGGGCTGCTGAGCTGGGAGGACGTCCCGCCACCAGGTGGGGCGTGGGGGGACACTGAGGAGAAAGCAGACTAGCAGAGAGGGGATGAGAAGACACAGACCTGGTGATATTCACACTTGGATGCAGCTGTGCCCCCCCCCCCCGCAGTGTTTGTCTGACTGTGGGTGATGTTTTGAATGGGTTTTACCCTGGTCTCTGGGGAGGGGCTGCTGTTTTGCCCCCCACCACTCCCCTTCTAACGCTCTCTCCTCAACCCCACCCCCACCCTATGAGCACCAGAGACCTGCAGAAAACGCTGGCTGAGTCACGGCTCATACAGAAATCTTGTTTCCCAGCTGGCAGTCAGCCACGTGTCCACCAGGTCCCAGTGTGGCCCCTGGAAGCATCAGTGTCACCAGTCCCTCATCCCTGAGCTCCCCCTGTGCCTGAGAAACCCCATCACTGAGTCCCAACTCTGAGCCTCAGGCAAAATGCGACTTGGGGATGTGGAATTGTGGGACCCCCAAGTCAGCAGCCCAAGTGAGTCAGCAGCCCAGCTGGGACCTGGGAGACGGGGGAGCCAGGGAAGGGGCGCCTCCTGCTTCCTGAGCAGGTCACCCCCAGGGGCAGGGATCCTGGCACCCCTTACACAGGACCACCAGCCCTGCCATCGGGTTCCAACCCCAACTTCAGCATCAAGCATCCTGTGCCAGCCCCCATTTGCTCAAGTCAGCCTCTCTGGGTCCTGGGGGTGTGGTTGGTCCCTGTGCCGCCAGCAGGTGGTTGGAGCTGAAGAAACACCCCTGTTGGAGAGCCTCATTCAGAGAGCTGAAGGAAGGTACTGAGGTCACACAGCAGGAGGTGACAGTCAGGGCTTGAGCCCCATCCCTGAGTATAGGCCACCCCATGCCCCTGGCCTCTGTCCCCAGCCGAGCTGGGTGGGGACCAGAAAGAGACTAGCCCTTATGGATGGTGGCGGCACCGGGGGACATGTGCAGCAGCCCCACCCTGGCTCCCCAGGAGCAGAAAGGGCCCCACCTTCCCGCTAGCTCTCCTGGCTTCTGCCCCGCCGCGGAGTCTCCTCACCTCACTCGCTGATGGGAGATAAGAGCCCGGCTCTCGCTGGAGCCTCAAGGACAAGCTGGTAGTTTTCCATCATTACAGCAAATGACGGGCCTGCAGGAGTCCAGAGAGGCCTGGAGGGTCCTTCCCTCCTCCTTGGCTCTGAGCAAGCTGGCCGGGGTGGGGCACCTTTCCAGAACCCTCGGGAGCCAGTCTCTCCCACCATGCGCGAGCCCTGTGGGCCAGCCAGCCAGCCTCCTCCACTACGTGCCCATCCACAGGATCATCCTCGCCCCAGGCAGGGCGCTGGCCACTTTGCACCGCTCTCTCCCACCCTGACCTGGTCAGGTCCCAGCCTCCCTGCTGGAGCCACATCCGCACCTCCACTGACAGGTGGGCAACCAGCACTTGATGCCCAAGGGGCATGTGGGAACTCTCTGTACTGTCTGCTCAGTTGTGCTGTGAACCTAAAACTGCTCTAAAATTTAAAGTCTCTTCTTAAAAACTCATGTAAATGGAGCCCTAGAGCATGTGGCCTTTGAGTGTGGCTTCCTTCACTTATGCAGTGCGTTTGAGATGTCCTGGCTCGCTCCTTGGTCCCTCTGAATGGTTTTCCGCTGCTTGGATGCACCACAGTTTATTTATCCACTTACACGGTATATTTATCCAGCGGGTGAATTTTTGAATTGTTTCCAGTCTTTTGACCATCATGAATAAAGCTGTTGTAAACATTTTTTTAATTGCCCAGGGGTCACAGAGGTGGCGGGCTGGAGAGTCCAGCTCCACACAGAGGGGTCAGTTCCTGAGCCCCCTCCCGACCCCCTCAGGCTGCTGTGTGGGCTGAGAGCAGCTGTCCAGGGAGCCCAGGCCCCGCTGGGGGCTGACCGAGCACCAGGCATTCTTCCAGAACTTTCTGTGGATCCCGTGACACAGGCGCTAAACGGTCCTTGGGCTCAAGTCGGGAAACCCAGCCAGGAGAGCGAGGACACGTGGCCATGTGTGCGGCCTGGATGTGGTCACAGGAGGTGTCACAGGCTGAGCTGCATCCCCCCAAGTTCATATGTTGAAGCCCCAGCCCCCAGCCCCTCAGAACATGACTGCCTCTGGAGAGGAGGCCTTGCCAGAGGTAGTTAAGGTAAGACGAGCTCTTCAGGGTGAGCCCCACTGATCTGCCTGGTGTCCTGATACGAAGAGGAGTTCAGGGCACAGAGAGGGACAACCATGTGAGGACCCAAGGAGAAGATGGCCGTCTACAGCCCAGGAGAGAGGCCTCGGGAGAAGCCCGCCCCGCGGACCCCTTGAGCTCAGACTGGCAGCCTCCAGGCCGGGGAGGAGCACAGCTCAGCTGTGCGGGCCCTCGTCTGCGGTACTGCGCTACGAGGCCCCGGGACGCCGACTCAGGGTTAACCCAGAGCCCCTGCTCCAGCTGCCCAGCTACAGATGAGACTGTGGCCCAAGTGGACATGCCGAGGGGAGGCTGCTCTGCTCGCCTCCCCCGCCCCTCCACTCGCCCCAGGGTCGGGGCGCTGGCACACAGCACACCACAGTTTGCAACGTTTCATTCGCTCGTGTGGGTTTGTGGCCACTGCCTGTCCTCCCCAGAGGCTGCAGACTCCATGGGGCAGGGCTGTTTCTCTGTTTTGCTAACCTGGTGCCTGACGGGCTGGGGGCTTTCAATGGATGTTTTTAAAGGCATGATTATCAGAGATCCGGAGGGCACACAGCTCAGGGGTAGAGCGCCCACTTAGCAGGCATAAGGCCCTGAGTTCAATACCCAGTGCCTCCATTAAAATAAATAAATAAACCTAATTTCCTCCCTCCAAAAATAAAAAGTAAATTTAAAAAAATTTTTTTAAATCATGAAAAAAGGTCATCAGTGTACGTTGTTTTTGCCATAATGACAACAGTAATAGTAGGAGGGCGTTAAATTCTTGTAGGCCCTCGTTGGAGTTCCGTTTCCCCCACGTGTGCAGCGGATGCTGCTTCAATGCTTCCTGAAGGAGTGAAATGCATGCCCAGGTGGGCCAGTGAAAGAACGAATGAACGAATGAGTGAGTGCTCTGACCTCAGCCAGAGCACAGAGGCAGAGGTGACTGCGGCACCTCACAGATCTGGGTCATTTGAGACAGTCTCGCTGGAACTAGTGTCAGACCTGGATGTTCTGTCATCTTCAGAGAAAAGCCCCGTAAGGCTCCCACCGTGTGACCAGCGCCGGCCCACCGGACCCTGAGCTTGGGGGCCCCCAAAGGGCTGAGCTGGGCGGGGGGCCTCAACGCTCTGCGGCCCCGTCTTGAAAGTTTTAACAATCGTCTTTGACGTGTGTGAAATCTGCTGGGATCACGGAGGCTCCGCGCCCTGTGGGCCCCCCTCCCCTCGTCTCCCCAGGAGGGGCTCTAGGCTGCCAGCTCCCCGCCCCCACCCTGCCACCCTCCACCCCTGGAGGGGCTCTGGACGGGAACACCAGGAGGGTCAGCATCCAGCAGCACCTCAGGGCAGGCAAGGTGTGGTCACCCTGCCCCAGCTGGCTCCTGCCTGCCCCGATCCAGGCACCGAGCACACAAAACTTTGACGTCCCAATTCCTTGAGGGGTGGCCTCCCCACTGCCATCCCGGGCCACCCATCAGTATTTTGTGCCAAGCCCGCAAATTATGTAGTTAGTTCTGCCTCCTGGTGAGTCCATCTCTGACGCCCAGGGTACCCCAGCTCAGGGCTTCCTCAGGCCTCTAGGTCACCTGTCCCCTCCTGCTGGTCAGCTGTCTGGCGTTGAGCCCATTGACAGACAAGCCAGCTCCTCCCCAAGGTCACGACCCTGGTCTCCCGACAGACTGCGTGCTCCATGGTGGTTTTGTAGGGAGTAGCCCCATGGGCTCTGCCCTGCTTTCCAGGCCAGCTCCAGCCACCGCGTGGGCACAAACACAGGGGTAAAGAAAGCAGGTGAGGAGGGAGGGGGAGATGTGTGCAGGTTTGGCTGACTTTCTACTAGCCCATGAGATCCCCTTGGGAATTTATCCTAAGGTCTGGGGTGGAAAGTTCAGGGAGGCAGATTCCCCCTGAAATGGAAAACTCCCCAGATGGACAGCCCATTAAATGGAAAACTCCCGAAAGTCAGGGCAGTGCTTACAAGGACTGGGTTGTCTCAGGGAAGCGGTAAGGGGCCCGTCACTGGAGGCATGTAGGAGGGAGGGGACCAGCGACCCCTGGTGGGGAGACTGTCTGGGGGCTGGGACGTGGGACCCTAGATTCCTATGCTGTTCTGCCCTCATCCTCCTGCTGTGGCTTCACGCCCCCAGACTCAGAGGGCACAGTGAAGTTCAGGCAGGCTGCCCCTCCAAGCCCCACTGTGCTCGCCTCTGTGAAATTCTGATTATTTAGGGAGCCAATAAAGGCAGCTGGGAGGACCACCCCTGGACTCTGCCCCTGAGTGGATGGGTAGCCACAGACCAGTGCTTGATCCTCTCTGAGCCTCAGTTTCCCCATCAGTAAAATGGATCCAGATGGTCTCTGAATGCTTTGAGCTCCCTGGAAGAGGCCAGTGGCCCATCCAGAACACCCTCTCCTGTCCTCCGGTCCTGGGACAGGACTGGAGCCCCTGTCATCAGGCTGTCCAGGGCCCCTCCCAGCTGCCAAGGGGCTGATCCCACCACCGGAGATGAGGGCCTGTGAACCTGCCACCCCCAGCCCTGTACCCAGGGGTCCCGAGGCCCCTCCCCTCCAGCAGTGGCCAGTGCCCCCAGAGCCCAGTGGGAAGAGTCTGTGGGAACTGCCTGGCCGAGCACAGGCCCTCGGCTCCTGGGTGGTACAGTTGTCACGAGGGTCTCTGGGTCCTCACTGGCTCTCCACAGAAGCCGTGGGAAGTAAGAGGGTGGACACTGTGGCATGGGCCCACTTTCCAGAGAAAGAAACTGAGGCTCAGGGGTCACACAGCTCAGTCAAGTTCCAAGATCAATCGGGGCCCCGAGGAGGATGATGTCACACTGCGTGCTCAGCCTCAGACCTCCCAGGGACACCTACCCTGCTCGGGGCACTGAAGTGATCGGCCTGAGGTCATCTCTCACAGAGATGTGTCCGTGGGACCAGACCCAGAACGACAGCCCTGGGCAAGCCGGGCATTGTTGATCAACTGTCACTTCCTGCCATGCCAGGCACGTTTGCAAGTCACCCACAGCTGTGATGGGCAGGCCACACCCCCAGCCCGGCCGCGAGGCCTGGGGCCGGCACTTACTGAGCGAGAGAGTCACTGCGTTGTTTCGCCTCCTACTTGAATCCTTGTGGAAGCAACAACAACAATCCGATTTTGAGTAACAGCTTCATTTGAACCAATTAAAAGAGGACTGATTTGGCTTCCAGTTCGATTTGCGATGGCAGCACACTCGAGGAAACGGGTAACTAACTTATTTTTGACCACAAACATTTTGGCATTTTCTATCCTGGGTGGGGCGGTCTTTAAAAGCGGCTTAATTTCTTGGAATCTTTTCTCAGACAACAGAACGAAAAACCAAG